>NC_140238.1:17486171-18166171 GCF_949987555.1 Borostomias antarcticus
GGAGTTGACCCTGCCACCCCCCCCACAGGGCCCTGGGTGGCTCTGTGTGGTGTCCTGGTGACAGGCAGGCTGAAGGGGGGGCTGGCCCTGGCCTCTGACACCAACCTTTCATCCCCCCCCCCCCCCCCCTACACCCCAGGGGGCAGAGCCGAGGCCACTGTCGCTGCGCAGAGGCCGGGGGTGTCGGCCGGCCGACCCACCCTGTCACCTTCACCGCACATCTGCCCGGGAGGAGTCCATCCGTCTGGGGGGGGGGTCCTCTGGGTCCTGACAGCCTGACAATAGGACCATCCATAGTCTCCGTCCCCCCCCCTCCCCCCCCCCCCACATTCACCTCAATACCGCCCCCGCGCCCAATGACGAGATCATTCGATTCGACAGCCGTGACAATTCTGGCTGAATGTCACCGCGGTCTCGCCGACGCAGCATGCGACACAATTATTTGACGCTCCTTCCACACGCGCGGTGGAGGCGCGGCGAGGGCCCGGCGTCGGCGGGCCGCCGTGCGTCGCCAGGTGTGTGCTGCTGCTGCTTCGGCCTGTAAACCTCTCTGAAGCCCCGCCCCCGCTCGGCGCCGTTCAGCGAGGCGCCTCCGGACCCACGGATGAGCTCCGGACCCACGGATGAGCTCCGGACCCACGGATGAGCTCCGGACCCACGGATGAGCTCCGGATCCACGGATGAGCCTCGATGTGCTGATGCCTGCCGTCTGAATACATTATCTGGCTCGCAGATACCCTGAGTGAACGGACTCGATGGGCTGAGAATAATCTTAAGTGAAGATGCACGGTGCTTTCCTTTTTAATTCCCAGGGAGCCATTTTTCAGCTTGACGTGAGTGAATTCAAATCTCCCCGAGAAGTAGGCATCAGAAAGGATTTAGAAACAGAGTAGATGTTGGAGAGTCTGTATCAGTTGAAATGTCATCTGCATCTGGCAGTGAATTCCTAATCAGTCTTCTGAAATCCTCTGGCAGTCTTATTTAGACGACATTGTCATCACGCGTTCGCGTGCGTACGTCAAGACTCTCAGGATGCTGCACCACATTCCAGACACCAGCGGAACACACAGCCTCCTCCTGATTGGACGGCCGGGCTCTGGGGTCAAGGGTCACCTCTCTATTGAGCCGTCAGACGGAGGTGGAGAGAGATGGGCGTGTCTCCAGGCTATTGAGGCCTTCAGGCTTTGACAGCTAAAGCTGATGCTGTTGTCTGTCACCACATACGACGGAAGAGACCCCATTGTGCAAATGCTAAACTGTGGCAGCACAACCTAGACAAAAGTTGACAAAGTAATTATTGTTTGTTCCTTACCCTCAGTGGAGTTGCCAGTTGATTTTTCAATCTGTATTTTGACAGTTTTCGCAAGTCAAGCTCTTAGAGTGGGTTCAGGCTCTTACTGTTTAAACACTTGAAATCCTTACAAGTTCCGTGCGGATTTCAACACAGTTTTGGTTGTGGGTCTCAAGTGGGCTACATAGTTTTCCATCTTCAAAATCTGTGGAGTGTCTTAGGTGGGTTTTTGCAAATTCACATTTTTGATTGCTTGATTTATTGATCATATCCTCCATAGTTTAACCCCACAGTCATTGTGATTTATGATTTGCTTCAACATTTATGTATTTCACTCCATGGTCTTTCTGTGTCGTCTGTGCTGTACTTCCAGTAGAAGAGTGGCCTCCTCTCTGGTGAATTAAACGACCCTCAAAGCTAAACTCAGGCTATAGAACAACAAACCTGGAGAGCGGCAGATTGAACAGGCAGCCCACAGGGTCACTTATGCCTGTTTCCTCTCTCTATGGGTCAAATTAGACGGTAGCGTAGATGCCTGGCTCTGACACGGTCATAAATCCTGGTAACTGGCCCCGTTGGTTGTGACAAGGCCATTTTGTGTGAGCTGGAGGCCGAGGGAGCAGCTCTTTAAAAGGCAGCAGAGCTTCCTGCGTTTGTGGCCGGCCAGTCCCAGGCCAAGCAGAGCCTTCTCCACAGCCAAACCTTTCAAACCTTAAAGCCTCCCTTTGACTGTAAAGTAAGCTCCTTAATAATTTAATTCTGTTTGGAATCTGGCATGATTGGAGGAGATGGGATTATCACGTTGTGGGACTAAGGCTGTTGATTCCACAGGGAGGTTCAGCTGGGGTTAGGCAGCGAGTCAGAGCCTCTTAAACGGACCAGGCTGAGGAGATCCAGGGAATTTAAAAAGCATGTCACCAATCAGTACCTTTCAGCTATATGGCGAAGCGATGCCCGTGTGCTCGTACAAAGGGTCAGAATTTTCTCTTCCCTTGCTACTTTCGCTTCACATACACACACACACACACACACACACACACACACAGACAGACGCCAGCGTTACCACAGCACAAGGCGTCACTCATCTAACTTATGAGAGCAGCCATTGACTCCAGTTTGACTCTGTATGCGGGGGGCTTGAGTAGGGGGGGTGGAGACGGGGCGGAGACGGGTACAAAAACCATTTGCCAGCGTTCCGGGGCATGTGCTGAGCCTGGTCTATGTTACCATGCAACTGCAAAAAAACACAGAGACATAATATTTACACTGCTACATTATTTTCCACTTGGGCCTCCAAGAAAGAGAGTAAAAGAGAGCGAGACAGAAGGAGAGAGAGAGAGAGAGAGAGAAAGTGCGCGTTCTTCGTTCTCCACGGCAACATACATTATATGAATGACTGTCCGTTTACTCTGCGTAGGGGTTAAACGATTGTAAAAACATCAAGTGCTCTTAGTCTGCACATTTTCCAACGCAGGTGATGTGAAGTGTTCCGTCCTGAAGGGGCGTGATGACATCACTCACTCCCCTCCGTAATCCTGACCTCCACCGCAGAGCTCAGGTCCCGGCGGCGACAGTGTCCCGCCTCCTTCTCTACGGCGGCAAGACGGGGAGCGACACGCCTCCGCTCAGCGGTCAGATCCTCTCTGCTCCCTCACGTGGCGCTAACTGTCCTAGCTCCCCCGCTGCGATGTGTGCCAGTGGCCAGGGAACCGCCCGCTCTAGCGCAGGTGACCCCGCCCACACCAGGTGACCCCGCCCACGCCAGGTGCTCTCTCCTCCCGGCTCCCCTCAGGCTGAAACTGTAACCACACACCTGCCAACCTTCTCTCACCCTCCATCACACTCTCTCTCTCTCTCTCTCTCTCTCTCTCTCTCTCTCTCTCTCTCTCTCTCTCTCTTTCTCTCTTGGCCTGTGTAGACTGTGTGAAGCACACCTGTTCTAACCTGTCCCTCCCCCCCCCCTCTCCAGCTGCGGCACCAGCAGTGGAGTCTAGTGATGGAGAGCGCAGTCCCCTCAGACACGGGCAACTACACCTGCGTGGTGAAGAACAAGTACGGCAGCATCACCTACACCTACCAGCTGGACGTCCTGGGTAAGGAGCCCGCTGCATTCTGGGAAGACTGGATCACGGAGGGAGACGTGGAGGATAGAGAGAGAGAGAGAGAGAGAGAGAGAGAGAGAGAGAAAAAAAGGCTGTTCCACAACTGAGAATTCTCCCCTCTTCAATAAAGTATTTTTCCCACCTTCCTCCCTGACCCCCAATCAGAGCGCGCCCCTCACAGGCCCATCCTCCAGGCAGGCCTGCCAGCCAATCAGACGGTGGTGCTGGGCAGCGACGTGGAGTTCCACTGTAAGGTGTACAGCGACGCCCAGCCGCACATCCAGTGGCTGAAGCACATCGAGGTCAACGGCAGCCGGTTCGGCCCCGACGGAGTGCCATACGTCAACGTCCTCAAGGTGGGTGTGGCTGCGTCGTCCACCGGGCCAATAGGACCCGTCGGAACATACGCTCAGATTTTTCTTCTAACGTATATTAGGTATTATGTATTTGAAAGTCGTCGATATCATGAATACCATTTCAGCACTGGCCTTGGATGTTTTTGTCGATTGTTTTCTGTGAATGAGGACAGAGACCACAGATGAGGTTCTCCGTAGCCTGCCAGGCAGCTTAGAACGAAGCAGTCTAGAAAACATTCCACCGTCGGGACAACACCCTACCCACCCGCGCTTCAAAACCACCCTTTTATTTCAGCACCGAGGAAGACTCCCATCGACATAAAGAATGGTCTCGCTTTTTCATTTTGGTCTCTCTCTCTCTCTCTTTTTTTTCTCTAAGGCGAGGGAATAAAAGTAAACATCTGGTTTGGACTAAGTTAACTGCCGTGGTGGCGGCACGCAGGGAGAGAGAGACGGGCCTGTTAACCGCCTCGCTCGCTCTCATTCCCCTCAGATGTGCTGCGTCGCGCGGTTTGATGGAGGAGGCAGAAGAGAGAGAGAGAGAGAGAGAGAGTGGAGGGGGGGGGGGGGGTGGAGGGAAGAGGCACCCGAAAAAGCCATGGAAAAACTGAGCGGGATGGAGGAACGCGGGGAAGGGCAGAGTCAGCAGAGAGAGAGAGAAGAGAGAGAGAGAGAGAGAGAGAGAAAGAGAGAGAGCGTCGGGTGCCCAGACCGCGGCTCCACACTCTATTTTCGACTCCCACATAATTGAAACAGTATTTACTGGGATCTGGGATCTGTGTGCTCTGAGATTTTTTTTTCATGGCCCCACCACAGTTCATTCTGACATCCTGCGACATCTCATGTGTGGCATAGAAGCTAAGCAGAGGGGGAGGGGTGGGTCGAGGGGCCGGTGGAAAAAAAAAGTTTGGTGGGGATGTTTTCAAGAAATGTATGAATAACATTTTGATGAATGGAAATAATTAACTCTACGTGATTAGCTAAGTAGAAAGCATTCAGTGTGTCTGGTCCATGACTTGTTGAGAGTCAAGCCCAAGGTTTTAATTAACCAGCCATAAAAACATGCTATGTTTTTTCTGTGTTCCACATGCTTAATTATTTATCAACAGTTTTTTTCATCTGTATCACTCTCATGTATAATTTGTTTAGTGTTTGCGTATGCTCTGTGTGTGTGTGTGTGTGTATGTGTGTGTGTGTGTGTGTGTGTGTGTGTGTGTGTGTGTTTGTGTGTGTGTGTGTGCGTGTGTGTGTTTACTGTGATTTCTTTATGCCTTCTACAAGCAAATAGCGAGCGTCACTGTCCTTTTTTAATATCCTTTTTGCAGAACCTTGTCAGTAAGCGAACCGAAGCCCATGATAAGTTGACTCTGTACAATGTGACAAAGAAAGACGCCGGGAAATACTGGTGTCGAGCGTCTAATTTTGTAGGACAGTCAGAAAATGCCTTCTGGCTTAAAATCCACCAACCAGGTAAATCCCACGCTACCTACCAAAAGTCCAACCTCCTCTCCTATCTGTCCCACCCCCCCTGGGCTGTCCTCCTGTCCTGTCCTCCTCTGTGTGTCCCCTGGGTCTGGGGCTGGGTCTGGCGGGGACCAGGGCTCCTGTCTTCTTGGCTGAGTTAGGGCTGAAAGCCGGGGCCACACCGAGTTACTTAACATGCCTCATCCATTACCTCCCCAGTCTGTCTCCCTTTTGTCCTCCCCCACCAGATCAATAGAAAACACAATATCACGCCTCTAATTACGGCTGGGACTTCAAAAAGGCTGCCATCTCCCCCGCTGAGCGCACGCGTGCACACGCAAACAAACAAACACACACACAGGAGTATTGATTTCCCCGAGAGCACATTCTTCAGCCTTATTAATGTTTCTTTATATGAAAGCGTGCAGCTGAACCCCCTGATTGATGACTGTGGCTGGATGTCACTGTTCATTACCGAGCTGCGAGAAGGAGGCAGCGACGCTGCTGGCGTGCCCCTCCCTCCCTCCCCGCCCCTCCCCTCCCTCAACCGCCAGTCATACGCTGCAGAATGCCACAGCAATGACGCCCTTCCTCTGAACACATTTGCGGTGGAACGTGTCGGGGCTGTCCTCCCTCCCCCCCCGTCCCCCGTCCCGAGTGTCTCCCTCTCCAGACCCCCTGTCTCTGAGCCCAAAGAGTGACAGGCTGCAGAGCGCTCCGGAGAACGGGCCACGCCCCAGAAAGCCGTTATGAATCGGCGCTCCCGGGATTTCCAACCCCTGGCCATTAAAAAAATAAAAATGTAACATGAAGTGTGAGATCTGCAGCATGAGAGATCTGCAGCAGTAACGTAGTTCGCCTAGCGTGTCAGCGTAAGAACTCTCACGGGTCTGGCGTTGAGACTACCCCGTCCCCAACCTCAAACCCCTCAACCCCGCCCCCAGTCCTCGCTTGGGTGGCCTTGGTGGCGGCCTGGCTCTGGTGAAGGGACCTCTTTGCTTGGGTGTGTCAGGTTTTCAGGTGGTGGTTATCGTCGTCTCGGTGACGAGGGTGGAGGGGGGGCGGGGGGGGGCGCTGCGCGGAGGGTCCTTCACCCCGCCTCCTCCTCTCTCCTCCCTCGTCTGGTGACTTCCTGGCTGGGGCTTCTCCTGTGGGACGTTTGGTGTTGGGATTTCCTCTTGGATCTTTGGCTTTATGAAATCTCTCTCTGTCTTTTCTCTCTCTCTCTCTCTCTCTCTCTCCCTCTTTTCTCTCTCCCTCTCTCCCTTTGCAGACGGCTGGTATTAACACCACTGATAAGGAGCTAGAGATTCTCTTCCTGACCAATGTGTCTCTGGAGGATGCGGGAGAATACACTTGTCTAGCGGGGAACTCTATTGGGTTTACGCACCACTCTGCTTGGCTGACGGTGCTTACAGGTATATGTTCTCTCTCTTCCTGGGTCTGTCTGTCTGTCTGCTGGTTCTCTGCTCTCCTCTAGGTACTAGCCGTTCAATTGCATTTGACTGTCAATCAAACATGTTGCACCGTTTCTTTAATTAGGAATGTGTTGAAACCATGCATAAATCTTCAGCCGTACTGGTGTGAAAATTACTGGCTTCATGTGATTACATAATTCTGAATTACTGTGAATTACAACAGTTTGTTACCTCATTAGTGCCCTTCATTTGTAAGGGGAGGTATGTAATCAGGCCTCACAAGAAAGTTGTATTTTTAATCAGAGTTAATCTGTGGTACCTTCAGGCTACAGAGCAGTTTAAGGTGTGTGTGTGAGGAGTTCAACACAGTAATCACCACTCCGGAGAGAGAGGTATAGCGCCTCTTTGGTAGGGGAATGTGGAAATACTGTAGTTAATTACATTACTGAAGATTTGTCAAAACACATGCAGTATATTGTGGTTGGAACTCAAATTTGAGGTTTCTGATCACTGTTGTAAACTGTTTGTCATGGTTTCAATGAACAAATCCAGCTTTTTAACTGATTAAAGATGATATAGATAACATTTTTATGTAGACAAATCAACAATAACAAAAAACATCCACAGAGCTTTTAGAAAGGTGCAGAATAAAAGTGTTGCTTTTCCCCCCAAAAAAATATTGGTTATGATTTATTTTATTTTATTGACAGGTCCTAAATTAATTATGTGTTTATCTTTGTGCTTTCTGACACGTCTGAGACTTGGTTCCCACCTCTAACCAGGCTTGTGACCCAGTAGTATCACGACGTTAGGTTAGACGGGGTAACCCCGTGTAACAACGGGGTATCAGGAGCAATCAGGAATCAGAATGCTATTGGCTCATAAGCCTCATTAAGAGTATTTTTTCTTTTATGATTAATCTGCATAAAAACGTTATCTATATCACCTTTCAAAGCGAATTAAAAAACATGATTCAAACTTTGCCAAACTTGGTAAGCGGTGTGTCTATTCGTGGGCCACCTCTGTTGGCTGTGAGGATGGACTGACGTTTGCTCCTCTCTCCCTGCGCACCCCGGTAGACATGGAAGGCGCCGACAAGGAGGACGACTACGCAGACATCCTGATCTACGTGACGGGCTGCGTGCTCTTCATCCTCGCCGTGGTCATCGTCATCCTCTGCCGTATGAGGATGACTACCCAGAAGACCCTGCCCACCCCGCCTGTTCAAAAACTCTCCAAGTTCCCCCTCAAAAGACAGGTAACAGAAAGTAGATACAAGATTCGTTGAAAACTCGACCTTTTTCTCACTCTTCTCCTGTCCATATGCTACCAAACATTCTAGATCAATGTAATAATTATTATTTCAGTGGCTTCAGTACAACTTGTTCATTGGGGCCTGTGTTAGTCAGTTGTGTCCAAGTGGATCTCGGTGTAGCCAGGGCTGGAAGGCACGGTGACATGTGTTCACATTTATCTTGGAGCAGATTCAGGGGGGGATATTTATGCCCTGCTGTGACTGTCAGTGTTAGTGTTGGATTTCACTCTCTGCGTAACACACTCGCCCGTCAACTGTTTGGGGCGAAATGTGAAGTGGAGCAGCTGCACGTCGACGGAGATGGGCCCGGGGCTCGGAGAGCGCCGCGTTTGTCACGCCGACCCGCTCCAAGCTGCACGCTCGTATGACGCACGGCGTGGCATCGAGCCTCTTCCCTCTCTGCTTTTGTTCTTCTGTCAGAATGAATGTTTTTGCCCCTCGTCCTTGATGTTAGTCCAGAGTTAACATGTCCTACCTTTTTTACATCGAGGTACACGTTTGTTATGCTAATCTCATCGTGCCTTTTGTAGGTTCTCATGCCTCTGACTCAGTCTAGCATAAAAGCTGATGGCGTGGTATGTCATATCATCATACTTTCAGCCCTTTGAAATCGTGGCCAGGGATTTTCTTTCCCAGCAGTTGAGAAGCTGGGGGGTGGGGGGGTAGGGTGTGGTGGGGGTGGCTATCAGGTAAGCGGACATGTTTGTTTCCAGAGCATCCTGGAGGGATGGAGGTGGGAGACACGTTGACAATAACATTCATCAAGCCCGGCTGGCCCATCAGCCTCGGGCAGACTGACAAATGGGGGCGGAGATGTGGAGCCCAGGGGCCTGGCGGGAGCTACAGTTGTGGAAATGGACCTCGCTGATCGATAGACACATCTTCTCAACCTACCACACACTAGCCCCACCACCTGTCTCCTTCTCCATTTGTCTTTGTTAGCGGGTCCGACCGCCTGCTCCCAGCTATGGACCGGCTCACTAGAAAAGAAAATCGACCGGTGTTGTGAGAAACATCAGTCAGTTTTTCATGGGATTTTTATGGCTGTGAAAAGAACTAGACAGTATATTCTTTATTAATAGCATCCTGTCTGTTGTCTCTCTCTCTCTCTCTTTCTCTCTCTCTGTCTCCCTCTCTTTCTCTGCGAGTTCTCTTTCTACTCTATCACCCTGGCCTATTCAGAGACTATAACAGTCTGTCTTTTGCACCCAAGCAGGTGTCCTTGGAGTCCAACTCCTCCATGAATTCCAACACCCCATTGGTCAGGATCGCCCGCCTGTCATCCAGCGACGGGCCAATGCTGGCCAACGTCTCAGAACTGGAACTTCCTTCCGACCCCAAATGGGAGTTCTCTCGAACGAGGTGAGACAGGACGAGTCTTACCAACAAATCTGCAATCATTTACAATCATCGGATAATCACATCAGAAAGAACGAAGAAGTACTTGAATGAATGGCGTTACTGTATAGAAGCATATCCAGTATGGGTGTGTTCTGTCCCTTACGTGGCATTGTCCTGTGTTTCAGACTGACCCTGGGGAAACCACTGGGAGAGGGTTGCTTCGGTCAGGTGGTCATGGCGGAGGCCATTGGGATCGACAAAGAGAAACCCAACAAACCGCTCACTGTTGCTGTGAAAATGCTGAAAGGTTTGTCTGAATACCTCCGACGCTTGGCCTTGGACATATGTCTGCCGAGAAGAACATGGCTGCCAATAATGATGTTTTTGTACTCATCATAAGGGTGCTTGAATGCCAAGGCCACTGTCAGCACTTTTTCTCATGTTTCTCTCTCTCTTTCTCACTCTGTCTCTCTCTCGCGCTCTCTTTCTCTATCTCTGTCTCTATCTCTCATTTTCTCTCTCCCTCTGTCTCTCTCTCTCTCCCTCTGTCTCTCTCACTCTCTCTCTTTCTCTCTCTCTCTCTTTCTCTACACCTCAGACGATGCCACCGACAAAGACTTGTCAGACCTGGTGTCTGAGATGGAAATGATGAAGATGATTGGAAAACACAAAAACATTATCAACCTACTGGGAGCGTGCACACAGGAGGGTGAGTTCACATATAGGTCAACAGTACATCCACTGATAAGCTACCACATATGAAGCTCATCATCGTGTTTTATCCAAAACCTAAGGAATGCGAATGTTACTTGATTAATATTAAAGAGTATCTGTATAAATGATCATTTATTTCCAATTGTCTGAGAGTGGTGAGATACAACATGGACCTGAGGTTGTGTGGTTGATGGTGTCGTACCTCGCAGGGCCCCTGTACGTGCTGGTGGAGTACGCCTCCAAAGGCAACTTGCGGGAGTACCTGAGGGCCCGCCGGCCCCCGGGCATGGACTACTCCTTCGACACCTGTAAGATCCCTGACGAGCAGCTCACCTTCAAAGACCTGGTGTCCTGTGCCTACCAGGTGGCCCGAGGCATGGAGTACCTGGCCTCACAGAAGGTGGGCAGCGCCCTGAGCCCGGGACGGGGGTTTCAGCGAAGCGGGCTGGGGGCCAAGCGGCCATTTTTATAGGCTTCACATGGATAACAGGAAACCCAATAGGGCGGTAGGAAATTGAAAGCAGCACAGTGTTAACTGTTATGGTCTGTGTGTGCTGTTGTGGTCTGTGTGTGTGGTGACGCATGTTTGATGGACGTGTGTCCCATCTCCCTTAGTGTATCCACAGAGACCTGGCAGCCAGGAACGTCCTCGTGACCGAGGACAACGTCATGAAGATCGCCGATTTCGGCCTGGCCAGAGACGTGCACAACATAGACTACTATAAAAAGACGACAAACGTGAGTGGGACACGACGTGCACCTCAGTGTTCTGCCACGCTGCAAATCATATCCATAGACGACCTCATGGACACATTCTCACACTCAGGGCTGAGGTGTTGGTCTAGAGCGGGCAGGACAGAGGGTAGGACAGAGGGTAGGACAGCGGGTAGGACAGAGGGTAGGACAGCGGGTAGGACAGCGGGCAGGACAGAGGGTAGGACAGCGGGTAGGACAGCGGGCAGGACAGCGGGCATGACAGCGGGTAGGACAGCGGGCAGGACAGCGGGTAGGACAGCGGGTAGGACAGCGGGCAGGACAGCGGGCAGGACAGCGGGTAGGACAGCGGGCAGGACAGCGGGCATGACAGCGGGTAGGACAGCGGGCAGGACAGCGGGTAGGACAGCGGGTAGGACAGCGGGCAGGACAGCGGGTAGGACAGCGGGCAGGACAGCGGGCAGGACAGAGGGTAGGACAGCGGGTAGGACAGCGGGCAGGACAGAGGGTAGGACAGCGGGTAGGACAGAGGGTAGGACAGCGGGCAGGACAGCGGGCAGGACAGCGGGCAGGACAGCGGGCAGGACAGCGGGTAGGACAGCGGGTAGGACAGCGGGCAGGACAGCGGGCAGGACAGCGGGCAGGACAGCGGGTAGAACAGCGGGTAGGACAGCGGGTAGGACAGCGGGCAGGACAGCGGGCAGGACAGCGGGCAGGACAGCGGGCAGGACAGAGGGTAGGACAGCGGGCAGGACAGCGGGCAGGACAGCGGGCAGGACAGCGGACAGGACAGCGGGTAGGACAGCGGGCAGGACAGAGGGTAGGACAGCGGGCAGGACAGAGGGTAGGACAGCGGGTAGGACAGCGGGTAGGACAGCGGGCAGGACAGCGGGTACAGTACAGTGGAGACGCTTCTCCTCGATGTGGACGCAGTGATGGGCCGGCCACGAAAACATCCCAGGGTGGGCAGTGGGGGGGGTTGCAGAACGGTCCTGCTGACACTGCGCTTCTGTTGTTCCTCTGTTGTTGCAGGGTCGTCTGCCCGTGAAATGGATGGCTCCGGAGGCCCTGTTTGACCGGGTCTACACGCACCAGAGCGACGTGTGAGTTTGCGCAACCCGGCCCGCCTTGCATGCCACTCCTTCACTCATGTGGAGAGAGCAAACGCGCCGGAGGCGGGGTCCGGGGCGTCCAAACGCGTCCGCCACGTAGCACGGCGTTAGCCTCAGACTCAATGTCCCGCGTGTGAATATGGATTCACGGCGTTCCACCGGCGTTTCCCACCCCTGGCATCTTCGCCGCCCGCTCGTCCCAGGCCCCTTGTACGGCAGCCAGCGCCACATTCCAGCGAGTGCTTGTTGCTTTAATCTTCCTCCAGAGAGAGGGAGACATGGCACACCGCCGCTGCCTCTTAACTTTGTTTTATCAGTATAAATCCACACATCATTGTAATTCCCTATCTGCCTCCCCCGGGGCCATTTTCAGGATAATTTCAAAGGCTGGGCAAAGCGGTGACCCCAAAGCGGGGCTCCTCACGGCTGCTAGGTCTCTCTTAATCTCTCCCGTGTTGACTGGTGATCAAGGAGGAGGAGGAGGAGGAGGAGGAGAGGGGTGCGAGGGCCGAGGGGGTCACAAAGTCAGCCTGTACCCGGCGGGTCGGGCCTGGGGTCATCAGGGCGGCTCCGCCCTCGCCCCCTTCCCGGGGCCAGACTCGCTGTCCCCAGCGGACCCGTCCAAGTCAAACACAGGCCCTGTCAACACTGGCTCCCTCTCCCTGTGATTACAGTAGGCTGGGAGAGGGCCGGGCAGAGAATCGGCCTGCTGTTATTTCAGCAGGTCCGGATTACAGTATTAGCCTTTTTATACAGTAGTCAGTCACACTCTGGCCAGTTTACACTCACGCCCATGGGAGGGGGGGGGGTGAGAACATTGTCTGCAGAGATCATTTGACCGCGTTAGTGCGCACACATTATTTTTGGACAGTCAGAAAATGTCAAGCATCTCCCACTGTAGTGTTATGAAACAGTAGTACCAGACAGAACTCGGGCAACTAGCAGAATTCGTTTGGACGAGGATTTTTTCCATGTTTTTTTTCCAGCGCACTAGTGTGAATAAAGAGATTCTCCATGATGTAAATCTAACCAATAAATTATGCCAAGATATCCTTAACTTTCTACTCTAAAATAACTTTGTAAGCCATCATTGCAAAAAACATTTTAAAAGTTAGGGTTAGGGTTGTCCTCATTGCTGCATCAGTCTAAGTGGTTCGCTGGCTGTGAATATTGATTATTTTGGGACAGCTTTTGAATATAAATCCCGTACTGTATGATGTGTATTTGGCTCTGTGGCTGGAGTGTTTCTGGTGATTCTAGTGGTGTTCATATTTGGGAGGAGGGGGTTGTGACTCACGGACATGCTGTATTTATCTCCACCTCACAGTGATAATGAGCATCTACTGAGTGTGTGTGTGTGTGTGTGTGTGTGTGTGTGTGTGTGTGTGTGTGTGTATATATGTGTGTGTGTGTGTGTGTGTGTGTGTGTGTGTGTGTGTGTGTGTGTGTGTGTGTAGCTCCTGTTTTCGGCCTCTGGAGCGGGGTATGGATAATTAGATTAGTCCCGCTGAGCGGTGGAGGAGGGAGGAGGGGCTGGATTGTGGACAGCCAAACAATAGAAGGCCGGCTTAATAGACTGGCCCCTTTTCTGATTATATACACTCACTTTAGCTGCTGAGCAGGAATCACAAACACCCACTTGAAAATGTGCTACTGGGGAGACAGGAAAACCACATGTTGTTGTTGTTGTTGTTGTATAGTACATGTTGTTGTATAGTACAGTGTCTGAAGCGTTGTCTTGTTGTGTTGCCGTAAGACGGCAGCTGACCTACCATGTCTGCATCGAGTAAAGAACCGTTTGACACCTGACTCCCCCCCCCCCCCCCCATTCTCTGGTGTGGCCAGGTGGTCCTACGGCGTGCTGCTGTGGGAGATCTTCACCCTGGGGGGCTCCCCCTACCCCGGCATCCCCGTGGAGGAGCTCTTCAAGCTGCTGAAGGAGGGGCATCGCATGGACAAGCCCGCCAACTGTACTCATGAGCTGTACGTCCAATCCGCACCGGATATCCCCACATATTTGATTTAGGTTTGAGTAACAGTGAGCAGTCATGGTGAATGCTCCGCCCCCTCTGCCGCTGCAGGTACATGATCATGAGGGAGTGTTGGCACGCCGTTCCCTCCCAGAGACCCACCTTCCGACAGCTGGTGGAGGACCATGACAGGGTCCTGTCTATGACCTCCACAGACGTAAGTGGCAGCCAGCTCCCTACCCACCTATCCTCCACCCCCCCCCCCCCCCCCCCCGTTCACCTGTTAAAATGGCTCCATGGTGTTTTGTTTAACAGGAGTATCTGGACCTGTCCGTTCCCTTCGAGCAGTACTCCCCCACCTGCCAGGACTCCAACAGCACCTGTTCGTCAGGGGACGACTCTGTGTTCGCCCACGACCCCCTCCCTGACGAGCCATGTCTTCCCAAACAGCACCAGACTAATGGGGTGATCAGGACATAGACCCAGAGGGAATCAACCCCCCCACACCCATCCCAGAGTGACTCCTCAGCTCTCAGTGACGTCCTGCGACCTGCTCAAGATATGGGGGGGACAATATGGCATGCAATACTACCAGACGGCTTCAGCGTCTTCCTCATGTTCCAGCTCTTTTCGTTGAAGGATGGATTATTTTTTTTCCGTTTGAATCACATTTTCCTTCAAAATGAACAAATCTATATTTTTGTACTTGGCCAGTCTTTTGTTATTGACAGAACGTAGGGTCAAACCATTCCGTGCCTACAGGGAAGCTCCTCAGACTGAAGGGCGCTGGACTGGAAGAGGACAAGGGGCATTGGAACAGTTCTTTTTACAAAGTTGTAACATACCAGCAGAGCCAGAAACAAAATGACGAAATGAGTTCTTCCGATGACACCTTGCTCTTTACCACAAGAACCCTCTGTAGAAGTGGAACCGGCAGTTGGATCATCTCAACTCTTACACCAGACAGAAACATTCATGTACAGAATGAATGATCACATGAATATGAGTGAATTAACAAAGGAAACCATAAAGAGAATCCCAAGTCGTGGGAGATCATACTTCAATGTTTCATAGTTCAATGTTTCAGTCAAGGTCATTAAGTGAAAGCTTTGGGGGTTTAATATGTATCTAAAAAGTTTTTTATTGTAAATATATAAATCCAAATATGTATAATATTGCTGTCAACAGCCATGTACTTAAAAGAAAAAAAAATACATTTTCTAAAATATTGTTTTAGAATCAAAGCATCGCAATCTAGAATACACTGTCTTGATCATGTAAACATTTAATCATTTAAAGTGATACAAAAGGTTTATTTTATTGATTAACATGTATATTTGTAAAGATATTTATAGACTTAACATGTGGTTCTTAAGTTTGAGAAATCCAGTTTAGAATTTTAGTACTGTAAGCAAATATTTTTATTTCAATTTTGTAACTTATTTTACAACAGAAATTTTCACAACTGGCAGATTTGACTTCTCTGGTTTTTGATCCATCTTTTTGTTTACAGTAAAAAGAATGTATGAAAACTTCAAAGATGATTTAGATGATGGTGTATGTGAAGGTTGTGTAAGCATGTGATTACCAGAGCAGCACTCTTTAGCTGAAACTGAGATGTAAATCAAGAGAGTAAAAAAGATGTGATTGAGTGTTTACCATGGTTGAAAAGTTGACCTTTGCAATATCAAAGCAATGATTAACTCTTGCTGGGCAAGAAAAAGCATCCTGTATGCACCAAGAGTTCTATATACACCCAAGATCGTTTAGTTACACTGAAGCACGCAAGGACATAATTATCAGTTATCAATTACATCCATTAGATGTCATCATTAACAGCTTGGTTACCAAATTTCAAACATGACATGAAATATTTCTTCAACACTTAGATGGATAAGATTGCCAACATTGGCACCTCACATATTATTCCAACACGTGGTCTTGTGTGCTGTCATGTATCTGAATCGTCTGCCCAGAAGATCAAGATTTATCGCTGCTCTTTAGTGCTAATATGAAGGCATGCTATGTGGTTCAACAATAACAAAGCAGGTAACTGTTGCTATAACAGTGACTATGAATCGTGTATTATGTATGTATGTCTGTAAGTCATGGATGTACAACCGTAGTGGAAGATTTTTAAATGCAAAATGTAAAAGTGCAAAATTCTGAAGCTTAGTTTGTCAAGAAAGTGCCAAATTAGTCTCAATTCTATTTCATCTTATTCTTGAGATCTCAGAAGCGAATCCTGCACTGTCATGGAGAATATCGGCAGAGACGCGTTGTGGCTTGATGTGCAGGAAAGAATTATGAGATTGCCAAATACCCCATATGCAGTTGTCTCTTCAGCTGAGCCCAAATGGCAAGGGTTTAAATGTATACAGAGTCTATATTTAGCTTAAGTCACAAAAGGGAAAGTGATGTTCAAGTGGCAGTGAAGGGTACAGTAATATGATCCACTTGCTGCTAGAAAAGAAGCCTAATGCTAAAGCTAAGCCAGAATGCAATTTGTTGTAATTGCAATGTATTTGTTTTTCTATTCTACAGTATCGTTTTCGGCCCTATTCTATTAAGTGCCTGGAATCATTGAGAGAAAAAAGGGGATTAATTGATTAAGTTTGATTGCATTTGAATGTATGATTACAAAAATAACCAGTAGTTGCAAAAGCAGGTCAATTTAGTGAGTCCTGAGATTATTTTAGTGAACAAGATGGACTAATGGCACTTCTCTAGTGATGGATGGATCCAGTGCTCATGATGTTTTCTTATTTATTCTTCCAAGCTGGGTAAAAGCTTTCCCTATGGTGAGAGTACTTTACTCAAATCTGCTTTTGTTGTTTTCATGAAGAGCCAGCCGTAGATTAGTAGAGTAGTCCTTTATTAGTTATATATGTGTGTGTGTGGGGCCTCTGGTCTCACAGCGGGTAAAATTGAGACTTGTAGAGAGTTTAGTTGTCTTCCTATCTTTTGGTTTTACCCCTCTGGCCTTCGTGTGCCCAGTTTAGCTCCTTCCTCTGCTACTGATGATGGCCTCTGCAGATGAGAGTCCCTTCGCGTGGAACGGAACAGGTCAGGAAGGGACTCACTGTCTGAGTGGATCTGTCACCCTGCTGTCTCAGCTCGGACACCTTATTTATTGTGTTTCTATTTAACAAACTGAAATCAGGATTGAAGAGGAGTCAGGTTTATCCTGGTTCATCAAAGGTCCTGGTCATCTGAGATACAGTAAGCCTATTCTTCGTCTCTGGAAAGTTAGCAAAACATTTTTCTCCTGTTTATCATCAGGTCACATGGTTTTGTCTGTTCTTTTCCTGTTCATTTTCATAGTGCCATGCAATTCTAACCAGATGAGATATTATAAATTAATTTATAGTTTGACATGTCTGAAATTGTTTATGTACAGTAGATTTTATGTAGTTGTGTGACTTATTTTGTAAGAATCATAGAAAGGAAATCCTTTTTCTTTACAGTATTTTCTTACAAACTACTCAAATAATTTGCATTCCACATAGGGGTTTCCAACAATTGAAGAACTCAACCATATTCTGTATGTGAGAACATGTTTTCATGGAATTAATTTAGCTACCAATATAATTTATTTTTTCCTCTGTATTCCTGTCTTTAACATAAATGTAGAGCAGGGTAACTAATCATTTGGTTAAAGTGCTTTTTTTTTGTAATTTCATGACTTTTTTGTGTCACCTTCCTGATGACTCCTCTGTAACATTCCTCCACAGAACTCCTTGGGCGACCACTCCCGCAAAGGGACAAAACTCCTTATTTTCATATCTCTCTGTGCCTGACAATGCTGTCAAAGTTTTTCAATAAACATGTTACAAAAGTATTCCATGTCACGGTTTTATTTCTTTCCACACATGCATTTAGTGTAGATTTGAAAATCTCCATTGCTACCCTATTGTTTCAGTGTGTTAATTAAACTCCCTGGTGCAGATGATCTGAACTGATAACCGAGGCTCAACGGCCTCGCATCACTTCACCTCCTAAAACAGCACGCCGCTCCGGTCCCTGCTAATCCTGCCATCCAGAGAACAAATGGCCCTCTCTGAGCGTCTGAGCAGCTCCTTCGCTGTGGAACGTGGCTCGGTGCGGAGAGGGGGGCGAGCCCTCTCCTGACGCCTCTCTGGCTGCCTGATGACGGTGTGGGCGCGGGGTTGTCAGGGCGGCTTGTATGTTTTGGGGAGCCAGCGGGCTGATGGTGTGGGAGCTGGCTGGTCGGGGTGGGTTGTATGTTTTGGGGCAGCAGCCCCCCTGGCGTCTGGACGGTGACAGAGAGAGGCCCCTGTGTTCGGGCCCTTGGCCCCCGGCCCGTCTGAAGTGCGTCCTGACGGGAACATCCTGCCCCTCAGTGGAACTTCCTCGGCCGGCTGAAGTGGCCTATTCACGGAGGTCTTGTGAGGGGGGCTTGTTTTCGCTGCTAAATGAATGTTTCTGTTTCGAAAGGTGTTTGCGCTTGTGGAGGCTTTCCATGCCCCCTCCACCTCCCCCCACTGCCCTCTCTCCTCCCCATCCCCATCATGCCCCATGCCTCTCCCTCTCTGACCCCTCCCCCATCCACCACCCGACCTTTACATCACCCTACACCCCACAGAGGGAGGAGGAGCCAACAACACAGCCAGATGGTTGGTGCTGTTTGGCTCTTCTACTGTAAATAAGAACCAAGCTAGTGCTCTAACGAGGGACTCTAGGGTACATGACTCTCACATGACTCCTAAACATTTTTAGAATGCAAGAGCTCCTTAGTTTGATAGATAGCTAGATACTTTATTTATCCCAGCGGGGGGAATTGCTGAAATTGTTGAATTGTTTGGTTGGGATGTTAGCAAAGTAAGGGTAACTAGAGATGCCTGGGTGATGGGCTCCTGGGAACCTTTCTGAGTGACAGCAATGTTTGCATTTAGGGTGGCATGCACTCTGATTCAGTCCTATATGGGGGGGGGGCAGAGCCCACCTCAATTAGAGCACACAGTATGAACATGTTCTATAGAAATAAAATTGAATTTGACTTTGACAGGACTGGGGACAGAGACGGGCTGCTCCATGAGCACCGCCTCGAACCTCAGTTAACAAAACAAGTTCTATTTTTGACAAAAGAGCAACAAAAGATGAATAAGAAAACATAAATGTACGCTGACTTGAAAATAATCTCATGAAAAAGATTCTCATAACTCAGCCCAGCCCAAACTGAGAAGGCTCAGCCCAGTTTTGAAAAACACGGCCCTTTCGATCAGTACCCAGCTTCATGTGGTGCCGAGTAGCACTTTAATTGTTTCTTGTTCACTCTGAACCACGCAGACTTGAGGTTTCCCTCAACATACACACAGTCTCCGTTTCAGAGAAGTGAAAATAATTACTAGTTTCAACCTGGCTTAAAAAGGGCAGTCCTTGACTCCTCGTTTGCAAGGAGAATATTCAGGGTTCTTCTAGAAGAGGAGGCAGAGGAGAAGAAAAACACAGAGGGAAATGGCTACATTGTGTTTAAAATCCTCTCTAAACTGGTTATACTCTATAATGATTTAGAAAAGGGGATGCTGCCAGCTCAGAGCTGTCAGTTTTCTTCTTCAAATACTGTACAGTACATACTGATGTGATTTCCTCTTTAGGTTCAGGTGGACAGAGCTACAGTACTGAAAGTCACTGTACTGTACTGTGCTCAGCTACTGTGTGTTTGTGTGTGTATGTTTGTGTGTATGTTTGTGTGTGTGTGTGTGTGCGTGCGTGTGTGTGTGTGCGCACGCGCATGCATGCATGCGTGCAAGTGTGTGCATATGCGCAGAAGGGATAAGTTCCTGAAATCGGACCTTGGAATGTTGTCACTGTAAGTGTGCCAAATCAGCGATTAACTGCGCTCTCTCCAAGACAGGCGTGTAGCTCCGTGAGCTTGGGCAACAGGTGCGTGTAAAACAATCCCGTTTTCAGGACCCTCTGAGTGGCCTGAGCCCCATCAGGCCTCAGCAACGGGCAGAAATAGAACTGATGATGGTTTTCAGACAGATACAGAACTGTTTATTGTTTGTATGCACTGGCTTTTTCTTACATTGCCGCAGCAGCATCGCAGTCATCAAGACCACCTCAGCTGACGAGTTGTGCTCTGAGGGACTGTCATGAAGACTTGTTTATCACACGGGGCTCTGGGTAAGTGGAGTTACACATTCTCTCTCTCTCTCTCTCTCTCTCTCTCTCTCTCTCTGGTCTCATGATGACCACAGTTAACGGCCCCTGACTGCCTGTCCAGCAGGAGTCGGGAGAGTTCTCCCCTATCCTGTATTGTCCATGGAGAGATTAGGAATACCGCTGCCAGCCAGGACTCCTGCTCACATTCCCATTTATGGAACATCTGTTCCATCTCCCTGGCCTTTTCCCTAATTGCTGGATTAGGGGGGTGACGGGGAGGCCCTGGTTGTCGAGAGCTGTCTCCGAGCTGTTTTGACATGCCCACTCATGATGTGTGATCATAAGGGAAAAATGTCTGTAGGTCATATTGTCTTGACGTTCAATAGTACTACTATGAGTGGGTTTTATGCTCAGACCGTGAATGGGGTGAATGGGGTGAGGGTCACAGAACATTTAGCACAAAGTGCACAGTATCGGCCACGTCTACATATTTGACATTAAAGGAAATCGAGATGAAAGTATTTGAGATAACAAATGTAAAAACAGAGTGCTGCGTGTGGCACCTGATGCTGGTGGCTGGAGGTGATACACGCTGTCGAATCATTGCCATATGCATGAATATGTGTGTGACGGTAACACGTATCAATGTGGTGAATCACAGAGAAGCTACTGTGACCTCAGCCTTGTTGATGACCGGTGGCTGGTCATAGCATGAGAGGGGGAATATGTTTGTCTTTCCGAACAGACAAACGAGATAAACAGTTCCCCTTAAAAGGTGAAAAACAAAAACCACATGAAGCCAGAGTGCATCCACAGTGTGGTGGTAATTATGGTGATAAGAAAAGGGACAGGCTCTACTTCAGCTCTAGTTAAACTGGAAAAGAATGCGATTTTATATTGTGGCCCTTCGTAAATGGGGCAAGATTCAAAGGCATCGTTGTTGACTTTATTTGCCATGAAATTAGAACTCATTAGGTTAGGGAAAATGGTTCCACATGCTAAACCTGTCCTCCATTTCTCTCAAGGTAAACAGAAAAAAAACTCTCTCTCTCTCACTCTCTCTCTCTCTCTCTCTCTCTCATTCTCCCTCTCTCATACAGAAGTTACATTTCACATTTCTGCTACGCCGTAGGTGTGCATCGGTCATCCAACAGGGAAAACCCCACCTTCGCGGCCAGATGAACATGACGGACGACACCGCGGGACAGCTACAATGTGGAATTTGAAATGGACACGTGAAACTCGTGTGATAGTCATCCCTTATGTATACAGAGACAGCAGAACTCTGATGGTGTGAACAGGAACTCACAGGCGGCCACAGGCAGCGGAGAAATCTCTTTCAGGGTAAACTAACACACCCTACAGCCTACACATAAGCATCTTCTGTACTAACACACCCTACAGCCTACACATAAGCAGCTTCTGTACTAACACACCATACAGCCTACACATAAGCAGCTTCTGTACTAACACACCATACAGCCTACACATACGCAGCTTCTGTACTAACACACCCTACAGCCTACACATAAGCAGCTTCTGTAGTAACACACCCTACAGCCTACATATAAGCAGCTTCTGTACTAACACACCCTACAGCCTACATATAAGCAGCTTCTGTACTAACACACCCTACAGCCTACACATAAGCAGTTTCTGTCGGAGAGGATTTTGTTAAAGACTGAAACCAATGCAAAGTTTCCTCTTCCCATAGAAGGCTTCCATATAGTAGAATGCCTGAAAAGTAGGGTCACAATTTTGACCCAAGTGTCGTCACTGGGTACCACAGCCCGACTGTACGCATGGGGGGTTACCCTGTTGAGATTAACACCGTCTATATGTAGCATGGCAGGATAAGCCGTACCTCAGTGACCCAACAGCCTTATAACCAAGCTCTGTGTTTGAGGTTCTGTGTGAGTCAGGGTCTCCAGGGCTGTCACAGGGGCGCTATCTGTGTGATGGATGGTCTGTGGGAGAGATTAAACAACGTTCAGTATTGCATGACAGGTGTGTCCAGGGGCCTCTGTGCTTCAGACTTTAAAAAAACTACAAAGACCCTCTGTCTCCTCTGTTCGATCAATATGGTCCAACTGAAGCAGGCACTGTTTGGTTCACCCAAATGTGTTATGGCATTTTCAGCGCAACCAGCGGCTGGTTTGCTAGTGTGCTGGTGTCTATATGGACCAGCATGCACAGCGTGCTTTCTTTTTTCTTTCTGTCATGACGAACAATGGCACAAAACAAATACGTACAACCACAAAACGCCTCGCAAAAAGCCAAGCGGGCCTGTGTGTCAGCCAGAGCGCCCCAGAGCAGCCCGAGGGCCCATTGTGCGGAGCCCCGGCCCCGGGAGCGGGCGGCCCAGAGGCCCAGCTTGTCTGACGGCAGCCAGCTCCCCCAGCGGCACCGCTGGGCCCAGTCAAAGGGCCACGGGGGGGGGAGGGACGTCTCTGGCCGCCGGTGTCCCTCTCCCGGACAACAGCAGACAGGCCAGAGGGGCCCCAGCCGGCCCCACTCAATAGTCCCCATTCAGCTCCCACTTCCTGCTGGCTGGGGCGGCCGGAGCGGAGGAGAGGTGTGGGGTACGAGGAGGCCGGAGCAGAGGAGAGGTGTGGGGTACGAGGAGGCCAGAGCGGAGGAGAGGTGTGGGGTACGAGGAGGCCGGAGCGGAGGAGAGGTGAGGGGTACGAGGCGGCTCTGGGGAGAGGAGGGGAAGAGTCGTAGCTGCAGAAGAGTTCGGTCAGGCCTCTCCTTCCTCCATGTCTGCTGTGTCATTTGCTTGTAACCCCACAAAGTCCCCCCCCCCCCTCCTCTTCTTTCCTCCTCTCTCAGTGTGTCCGACCACGGCCCCCTCGACTGTGAACAATTACCACATCTGGAACATTCTCTCCGACATCCCTGGGCTCCTGTATCAACAAACATCCGGCAGCTGCTCAGTGTTTCATCTGACCAGCTGACCTTGGAGCAATTACTGCTGATATAGGGGGCATTCTCCTCTCGTTTGTTAATTACTTTACACACAAGCAAGAAAGCATCGCACACAGGTTCATCAGACATCTAAGCCCGTTCCATCAGGAGGAGCTTGCATTCTTCTCACCTTCTCCCTGCAGTGAAGGGGAAGAGGTTGTGTGCTACTGTATTTACTTCCCAAGAAAAAAAAAAGCTAACTCTGTGGAACGTTTGGTCCAATATCTGCCCCGTACTGTTTAGTCTGAATTGCTTTTGAATAATTCCACACCTGATTCTGCATGGCTATAAGCGCCTCGCTGTTCATCTGTACGGCGAAAGAGGGAAGAAAGGCTTCAGTTCTACCCAGTGTGGCACCAGGCTGTCCACGCCGTAAAAACATACCTTTCCCCCGAGGTAGTAAAAAGCCCTTCGCTAAGCAGAACATGGTTGGTTTTTCCGAGGCATGCAAAAGCACTTTCAGGGATGAAGAGAAGCACAAAAGAGGACAGGGCCGAGCTGTTACCTAGCAACCGGCTGGGCCTGACAGGTGCTTTGTCGGGATTGGATGTTGGGTTCTTCTAGTTTTTCTTGTTTTTTGCCTGCCTCCCTTAAGTGCAGCTTCTCCTGTCTTATGAACACAGCTGTGTCCCAGTCTGGGAGCCAGACCATAGTAAAGAACCATTTGCATTCTACTCCTCCCCCCAGTTTAGATCACTTCCAGAACACCTTGATTTGAAAACTTCGTCTAGCAGAGAATCTCTAGCGCAGTTTCCCACTGTAGGCATCAGTGAAAAGGGCTTCACCTAAATGATGCTCCTTAATAGACCTATCCAGCAAATGGATGAGCAAACATGAAGTAATCCTCGACAATCTTCAAAAAACAAATTTCAACCACTGAAATGCCTTGACTTTTTCACATTTAAATCATTCTTCTGCCAAGAAACAGAGTAGATCTCAGACAGCTGGCTCCATCTCAGCACTTTTCATTCAGCTGTAACACCTCATCCCCTTAATGAGTTCCCTTCAGCAGCCTAGAGCAGAGGTGCTAAAAATACCATCACCATGATAACCATAACAAGATCATAACTGCCACTGTCATTAACAAAAATATGTGCGCGTGTTAAAAATAACACACGTTGCTCACATGGCCCTCTGGGCTGCTTTTAATGGGGGATCCTCTCTTGGCAAAAAACAGAATAAGGGGATGTTGGGGCTCGTGAACACTCGCCTGCTACCCCACGATGGAGGGGGATGGGCCGCCTCCTCTGAGCGGCGGGGTGAGGGGGTTAAGGCATGGGAGGGGTGCAAGGTGAGGGGGCAGGAGGGGGGCGGAATTGAGGGAAGCTGGGGGGGGGCTCAGGTGAATGGGAGAGAGAGTGGAGCACATGAGAGAGAGAGAGAGAGAGAGAGAGAGAAGCCCTGAGGTCATCCTGACTGCCAATACACCGCCTTTCATGCTCCCCTCATTCTCCCTTTCATCTCGGAGCGGAGAGCAGGAGCAACTTCCCGAGGGGAGAGGAGAGAGAGAGAGACAGAGAGAGAGAGAGAGAGAGAGAGAACCAGTGACTGAGAGAGAAAGGCTACAGGGAGAGATATGGGGAGTGACAGAGGGAGCGTTGGAAGCAGAGCGCAGAGGCAGGGAGGGATGAGGAGTTGTGTGGAACACAGACTGATGTTTCACATTGTAATAACGTGAAGTTCATGTTTTTTTGCTGTCAGATAAAGGGTGCAGGATAATCTGTCTTGACGAGCATAAATCAGACCCGCTCTTGATATTTCATCTCTATATTTTAAGCAAATATCTACAGGAGCTGGATGCCCCTTGTTCCAAACTGTAGTACCACTTACAAGTTGAACGTGCGTGACCTTTCTAGGAATACATGATGCTTTTTTCAGTGTCTGTTGGAAAACCAAAAGCAAAGTATTTCAGGAGAGCAGGTGGGAGCTAACCTTTAGCACCACCGTATGATCTGTGCTGAAATGTTGGGAGGAGTGTGCTGGTGGGGTCGGGGTGCTGTGGGGTGGGGGGTAGAGGTTCATAAGAGGCACAGCTGGACAGCTGTTTGAGAGAGCTGAGGGTCCCTCAAGTCCTTTAAAAGGCCTTTTCATACAACACTCACTCCAAGTACTCCAAGAGAGCGAGAGAGAGGAGGACAAGCGGACGGGAGAGGGGTATGTGGGGGGAGGGGGGTGGGGGGGGTGAGAGCAGAACTTCACAATAAACCAACCCTAAGTTAACGTTAATATTCAATCTTCTTTCATGATCAACACAAACGTTTTTCTTCTTCCTCCAAGTGGCGTCTGGCTCTTCTCCCAGGGCCAAGCAGCACAGGGAGAGAATGCAGACAGGAAACCAAAGCTGTGTCAGGGACGGAGAGACAGGGAGAAGGTGAAGGGAATGGAGGGACGAGGAGGAAGGGAAGGGATCCAGAGATTATGTTTATGAAGTGCCCTCATTATGTAACCCTATACGGCCACATTACAATCGCGGTCATTCCAGGAATTTCGCATGGGATTCATCGGGAGGAAAAATGGCCCCCGTTGTTTTCCGTCTTGGCAGCTGTCATCCTGGTCTACCCTGTGGTCGTTGAGTATTGAGCCCTGATGAGGCATCACATTGTTGATCGAGGAAATGTGCGGCAAAATCGCAAACCCCCTAAAATGGAACTCCGTCCCCGTCGGCGCTGGTCTCTTAACACACATGCTTACTCATCCTGGGCGTACGGTACACAAAGACAGAACAGCACTTGCACCAGGCTGTGATGTATGAGTCTGAGCTTCATATGCACACGCATTAATCAGTAAATTAAGTATTGAGGCTACTGTATAGCAGCACCCATTCAAAAATACTGAGACAATATTTACATGGCCATGCCATTTATCACCCTGTGCTTTTAACAGTCTACAGTAATTAGTTAGTTACATTTCTCAACCTAGTCCCACAGTTTGTGTCTTCTGTTCTTCCTGCTCTATGAATGGGGGTTTTATTCTCCCCCCTGAGCCTACAGTACTGTTTCCCAGAATGATGGCACTGCTGGTGGGTTCCAGTGGCACATGATATTGTGTATACTCCCAGAGATATCAGGATATTGTGTATACTTCCAGAGATATCAGGATATTATGTATACTCCCAGAGATATCAGGATATTGTGTATACTCTCAGAGATATCAGGATATTGTGTATACTCCCAGAGATATCAGGATATTGTGTATACTCTCAGAGATATCAGGATATTGTGTATACTCTCAGAGATATCAGGATATTGTGTATACTACCAGAGATATCAGGATATTGTGTATACTCTCAGAGATATCAGGATATTGTGTATACTCCCAGAGATATCAGGATATTGTGTATACTCTCAGAGATATCAGGATATTGTGTATACTCCCAGAGATATCAGGATATTGTGTATACTCCCAGAGATATCAGGATATTGTGTATACTCTCAGAGATATCAGGATATTGTGTATACTCTCAGAGATATCAGGATATTGTGTATACTCCCAGAGATATCAGGATATTGTGTATACTCTCAGAGATATCATGTGAGGCCCCTGCTGGACGTGGGACCTGCATATCGGCCCCCTCCCCGCACCCCCCCTCCCCCTCCCTCCAAAAGTCATGGCTAATCCTTGCCCCTCGGCCCCCTGTCAGCTGTCCCGACCCCCTTCCAGCTGTCTGCTTAATGATATAGCTAATGAGACATCTGGGGGGTCTCTCTCGCACCAGGACAGTATGGGTGTGTGTGTAGGGGGAGGGGGGGCACATGAACAGGACAGTATGTGTGTGTGGGGTGGGGGGGCACATGAACAGGACAGTATGTGTGTGTGGGGTGGGGGGGCACATGAACAGGACAGTATGTGTGTGGGGGGGGGGGCACATGAACAGGACAGTATGGGTGTGTGTGTGGGGGGGGGCACATGAACAGGACAGTATGTGTGTGTGTAGGGGGGGGCACATGAACAGGACAGTATGGGTGTGTGGGGTGGGGGGGCACATGAACAGGACAGTATGGGTGTGTGTATGGGGGGGGGCACATGAACAGGACAGTATGGGTGTGTGTATGGGGGGGGCCACATGAACAGGACAGTATGGGTGTGTGTATGGGGGGGGGCACATGAACAGGACAGTATGGGTGTGTGTATGGGGGGGGGCACATGAACAGGACAGTATGGGTGTGTGTATGGGGGGGGGCACATGAACAGGACAGTATGTGTGTGTGTGTGGGGGGGGCCACATGAACAGGACAGTATGTGTGTGTGTGTGGGGGGGGGGGCACATGAACAGGACAGTATGGGTGTGTGTGTGTAGGGGGGCACATGGACAGGACAGTATGGGTGTGTGTGTGTGTAGGGGGGGGCACATGAACAGGACAGTATGGGTGTGTGTGTGTGTGTGTGTGTGTGTAGGGGGGGGCACATGAACTTTCCCATGTCCTACTCCACTCATCATCTTCTCCTGAGATTTCATCAGCTGTTCTTTGAGGTTTTTTTGAGCTGTGACGCTTTAATTCAGAAGAGAGGGGGAATCCATGGGTGGAGTAATGTTACAGTGTTGAGGGATCCATGAAATCATCCAATATTTGAAATTCATGAACGACCTCAGAGATATGAGACTACATATAACAGATATGAGAATACATCTACGGCAATCAAATCAACCCCAAGAGTTCTGCATAATATCATGGCAATAAAGCCTTAGGCATTTTGTCTTATTACAAGTACTTTTTCTGAGACACGTGTGTGAACACTTCCACTAAAGCAAATCAGGAAACCTGTGTGTTTGATCAGAGTTGACTGTTTATACAGTGATAAAAGCATACAGCCCCTTAAGACTTTAGAAAGTAGAGATCTGAAGAGAGTATTTGAAGGTGCTCTTTCTCTCTTGTTCTCAAATGAGACAATATTCCGGTGTGTTGTTCCTTTAAAAAAATAAAAAATAAATCTTTCTAATGGCTGTTTGCCCATGTGCACAGATGAGACATGTCCTCTTGAGTACAACCCCATAACAAAAGCTGCAAACAGAGAATGAGACACTCTCCCAGTGAAGAGGATGGGGGTTGGGGGCAGGGAGCAGGTTTCGCGGTGGGGGGTGGGGGGGGGGTTGCGACACGTCCTGATGGTGGGGACATTTTGGAGGAGATGGTTAAAATGGTCACTCAGTTTGCCCAAGGAAATTGCATCGGGAAATCCGCTATGTATTTTCTGCCCCACTGGCCATGTCTGGGCCGTGACAGTGATGGAGATTTAGACTGGGCTGGCTAACATGTGACTGAGATTAATGAGGTATCTGTTGAGGGTGTGTCATTGACTGGGCGACACTTGCAGATTAAAGTCAACACTTGCTCGCATAGTAAACCTTGTGCTTTGACATGACGTGTGCTTTGTGGGAGAACTGCCCTGTTTTAGCACTTGGGATTTTCTTAAGCTTTTTGCCTGTTGTACTGTAGCTTTACTTTTGCTGTGGTCCAGCCTGTCTGTCCAATTGTGGCTTATAGGCTGTGTAATGAAAACAAATGGTGATGTAGTCAGGCCTCAGCAGATCCTTATAGTCTCATCTATCCCCATCTGAATGAGATCCATTTCTCATCGCAGGGAGAGTTCCTGGAGTTACAGGGTCCCCCTAACACATTACCATCCCCAACCTCCAATGTATGTGTGTGTGTGTGTTTGTGTGTGTGTGTGTGTGTGTGTGTGTGTTCTTCATGTGTCACCGCCCTTGTGTTGGAGTATCTAATGACGAATAAACAATTATTCTCTCTCTCTCTCTCTCTCTCTCTCTCTCTCTCTCACTCTCCAAACACGGTTGGGCGAGGTAGGAGGTGTGAACAGTACTTTTTCCCAACCTGAATTAGATCTCACAGACCATCAGTCGCGCAGTACCTGGGGAACGAGAGCTTGATCGGGACCAATCACCGCCTCGGGAACGCTGCGCACTGGTTCGCCTGAAGAGCCCGAAAGCCCCCGATCTATAAAATGAGTCCCATGTGAAATAATCTGACACGTATAAAGCAGATTAGGTCCAGCAGAGATTGGGTCTGCAGTACGAGCTGTTTACCACGGCTGCAATATCGACGACGGGGCTCCAGAGAGACGGCTGATTCATTTTGTTTTTCCGAAGGTAAACAACTGGGTGGTGTCCGTCTGTGTTGATGTGGGGGAGCTGCCTCGGGACCGCGCTCGACGCCGAGTCTCTTCAAGAGCAGAAATCTGGCACCTCTCCACAGGCAGAGCGGGGGAGGGGACGTCCTTCAAACCAGCCTTCTGCGCTGGGCGCAGCACCATAAATGAAAATGGATTCGGACAGAGAGGGCTCTCACCTGTCGCCTCGTCCCTCTGTACACCGTGCCAAACTGTGGGGGAGGGGGGGAGGTTGATGGCGGTAGGGGCTGAGGTAGGGGCGGGGGCAGCTGGAGAGACTACCTCAGCCCAAGGTGAGAGTTCCTCTTAGAGGGTGTCGTGTGTTCCCGTGCCAAGGTGCCAGCGGGTCGTCCAGGGGAGCTCTGCCAGGGCTGCCACTGCCCGCCGCCAGGCTCCTGTGAAAATACAGCGGAACTAAAGTGTTTGCGTCCCCTGTGGCTTCCCCGGGGTTAGGCCAACGCTGGCCCGTCTCACCACAGACAACTCTGACGTGCGCGTATGAACTACAAAGAGCCGTGGGTAGAGAGAGGTTTGTCGTATTCTACAGTGGGCGCCCCTTTTTAGCCCATCATCAGCCACACAAAAGAGCCCAGTACTGAAGACGGTCTGATAGAATTCATGCCCGATGCTGCCTGGGTCTCCGCTCCGTCCAACTACACCACTCACCTTTGATGATCCTGATACTACTGATGGAGAGCCCAAGAGTGTCTGCCTTTGAAACAACGCTACACTGTTGCATCAATGCGTCAGTGTGTCGTTGAATATGGGCTCTTTTAAGATCTCTGATTTCAGTGTTAGTTTTTTTCTTTTTTTTTCTTACCCTCTCGTCTTTCGTCATCGTCAAATTTGAACACATCAATCACACATTTGTTTTTCATTTAACTGAGCAGCTTTTATAAAGATGGAAATATCCACTTGGCAGCGCATTTGAGCTCTCTTCCTCTTTCGAGACTTCTTATTTAGCTCGTTTTCTTTTCCCTCTACAGCAGAGATCCACCACATCTGTAGAGTGGTTCAGAGAGGGAGAGAGAGGGACAGGGTTCAGAGAGGGAGAGAGAGGGACAGGGTTCAGAGAGGGAGAGAGAGGGACAGAGGAAACCATCCTCCCCTGACTACGAGGCCCACCATGCTGCTGAGAAGATGCTAGCTGCAGCAGGAGCAGCGTCGGTGCAGTTCTGTGTCTGATCCATTCCAGCCTCTCTCTGACCCTGACCTGGGACCTGTGGATGGAAGATCCATGGCCTTATGACCTACAAAAGTCAGATGTAGACTATCAATATCTATCCATGAAACTCACGTGTAACTGTTGTAGCCTACTTTTGAGCGTTGAACACTGTTATCAGTCGACGCAAATAGAAAAAGTCAAACTCAGCTTACAACATATTCCACAGTAGACTACAACAGGCGGTACTGTATATCTGTCGGCCTCCTAACCTCTGTCTGCCTTCCGATTGGTCAGTGATTATGTCATGGGAAGCTCTCTCTTTTATTTACATATTTCCATCTTGCTGATGACTCATCTTTCTCACCAGGCTCCCCAGTGCCAACCCAGGGCCAGAAACTGAATGCCCAGACGCCAGCATTGAGGAATGTGCTTATAAAACCCCCGCTTGTATCAGGAGGAGGGCGTGAATTCTCTCACTTCACCTGTGCTGCCTCTGCCTGCTTCCTCATAGGACTAACTGGATATTCATACTCTCTTCCCATCTAGTCAGGAAGTAAAGCAGGAATTATAAAAATCTAGTCTTTCCATAAGACAGCTCAACCAATAAGGATTTAGAAGCAGGGATTGATACAATATATTTCTTACAAGTAAGTTCCAGTACTGAGTACTGACAAGACAGTTTACTATAATGTAGCTTCACAGTTGAATCCCAATTGTATGTTACAGCCTTATTCCGAAATTGTTTTTTTTTTATCCTCAAAATTCTACACAATACCCCATAATGACAAAGTAAAAAAAAAGATTTTTGAAATTGACATGTGCACTCATATCACATCTGCACAATGTATTCACACCCCTTACTCAGCACTTTGTTGAAGCACCTTTGGCAGCAATTACAGACTCAAGTCCTCTTGAGTGTGATGCTACAAGCTTGGCACACCTATTTTGGGCAGTTTCTCCCATTCTTCTCAAGCTCAATCAGGTTGGATGGGGGCGTCAGTGCACAGCCATTTTCAGATCTCTCCAGAGATGTTCAATCGGGTTCAAGTCTGGTCTCTGGCTGGGCCACTTAAGGACATTCACAGACTTGTCCCAAAGCCACTCCTTTGTTATCTTGGCTGTGTGCTTAGGGTCGTGGTCCTGTTGGAAGGTGAACCTTTGCCCCAGTCTGAGGTCCAGAGCGGTCTGTAGCAGGTTTTCATCAAGGATCTCTCTGTACATTGCTGCATTCATCTTTCCCTCCATCTTAACTAGTCTCCCAGTTTCTGAATTTTTCTGCTGAAAATCATCCCCACAGCATGATGCTGCCACCACCATGCTTCACTATAGGGATGGTATTGGCCAGGTGATGATACCACCATGCTTCACTGTAGGGATGGTATTGGCCAGGTGATGATACCACCATGCTTCACTGTAGGGATGGTATTGGCCAGGTGATGATACCACCATGCTTCACTGTAGGGATGGTATTGGCCAGGTGATGATACCACCATGCTTCACTGTAGGGATGGTATTGGCCAGGTGATGATACCACCATGCTTCACTGTAGGGATGGTATTGGCCAGGTGATGAGCACTGCCTGGTTGACGCCTGACATTCAGGCCAAAGAGTTCAATCTTGGTTTTATCAGACCAGAGAATTTTGTTTCTGATAGTCTGAGAGTTCAAGCAGGCTGTCATGTGCCCTTTACTGAGGAGTGGCTTACGTCTGGCCTCTCTACCATAAAGGCCTGACTGGTGGAGTGCTGCAGAGATGGTTGTCCTTCTGGAAGGTTCTCACATCTCCACAGAGGAACGCTGGAGCTCTCTTAGTTTGGCCTTGCGGCCAGCTCTAGGAGGACTCTAGCCTGGTACGACCATTCCGTTCTCGCGAGCTCACATTCTGTTTCACTAACGCAGATATTGCGGAGCGAAGCAGTGAGCTCGCTAGATCGGGATGGTCATACCAGGCTAGGAAGACTCCTGGTGGGTCCAAACTTGTTCCATTTACGAATGATGGAGACCACTGTGCTCGTTGGGACCTCAAGTTCTAGAAACATCTCATGGATGATCAGTGGAAACAGGATGAACCTTCGCTCAATTTTGAGTGTCATAGCAAAGCCAGTGAATACTTATGTACATGTAATATTTTACTTTTTTTTTTTTTTAAATACATTTGCAAAATCTTCTTAAAAAAACGTTTTCACTTTGTCCTTATGGTGTATTGTGTAGAATTTTGAGGAAAATGTGAATTTATTCCATTTTGGAATAAGGCTGTAACATACCAAAATGTGGAAAAGGTTCTGGATGCACTGTCACACGACTATTACTCTGAAAAATAATGAATAAATAAATGAAATCTCACATGGATCCTCCTGTCATGAAAATCAAACTTTGTTTTCAAATAGACACTTTCTATTTTCACTGATCTCTTATGGTCTGAGATAAAGATGACGATTGATTGATTGATTGATTGATTGACGACCCTAAAAGGCGCTCAGGTAAAAAGGTTTGAGAATCACGGGTAATGATCTGCTTTGCCGCTGGTGTTGAGGCTGCCTGACTGGATCTGCTGAGACTCAACGTGTCCTGCTGCTGCTTCAGTTGTCAGCTGTATAGCTATTTCTCTGTGTTTGTCAGTAAGTGCATAGTGATGGTCACCAGACACTGAATGCCACTGTGAGTCTTAATGAGTCTCTTAGGGATGTCCAGCTGCCTGGCAGCCAGGAAATCCCATTTTAAAATATCATTTCACCCTGTTCTCTTGCACTTCCTTTCCAGACATGCCAACACTGCACCCTGCATCAGACCCAACCACCTGCTGAACAACGCAGCATTCTCCCTTCGCTAATGCTAAACACAAGGGCGGCAGAACGCCTGGCCCTTTTTCCCTAGTAAAACATCATCTACATTTGAGCTGAATATTACAATTTAGAACTTCAAATCATTATGGGGAATGGCAGGGTTGGTGGCACACATATTGGCGCCTGCAGAAAATATTTAGTGGGGGGGGGTCAGATGGGGCCAGTGAAAATCTTGGGCTCGCACACTGAAAAGGCTTAGGGAAGATTAGAGACCGGCTTGTCAGTTGGGCGGGGCCTGTGGGATGGCCCTTAGGGGCGCCCTTACATGAACTGTTTTTCAAATTGAACTCATGTTGTTTGTGCTTCGCCCTACTTAGTTCCTGACAGAATATTGATCGAAGGGATTGCAATAAAGAGATAAGCCACTCAGTGACAAAAGAGCACAATGGTGAGGGTGAGGCAGGGAGCTTCAGTAAATATTTATTTAATTTTTTTTACACTGAAACCAAACAGCACATGGTAAAGTGCATAAGTGCAGCTTTGTGCATTTGTTCACAGGCATTGATGATGATTGAGAATGAGATCATTCCCCAGCGCTCACAGAGGGGAGATATATCATGAGGCATTATTACTTAATGGTTGCTGTAAGGTGGTTGCGGTTCACATGGTGCCCTAATGTCACAAATATTCAGCCTTTAAGGACACAGTACAGAGAGAGCAAAGCATCTACGGAATGGTCTAGAAACTATCCAATCTAGACATTGCCATTGGATTCAGAGATGTGTTTCTTTCCCCCACTTTCTCCTGTAGGTCCTCACACCTCTTAAACGCTCCTCATCGTCAGCCAATAACAATCCCTGTTACTGACCACAGGCGCTGGGTGGCCCCCGAGTGTTTATAGACGCCAGAGAGATGCCAGATAGTGGAGGTCACCATGAGCCAGGGACTGAGATGGATCTGTGTTTGAGAAACAGACCTTCATACTACTGCCGCTCTCCCATGGGGAAGACTCAGGGCAGCTCAGAGCAGATATACAGACAACGGACCTCTATGTCCCCATACACTAGCTGAATTATGACCAGCCTCTCACTCCATGATCATGAAACTCACCTTAATGATACATTGCTACCTCTCTACTCAATGTGTACAATAGAGAGCCTAAAGTGTGCTAATATTGTCACCTTATAAGTCACCTAATCTAAATTCACATGAATTCACCCTGTTAATCATCATGCTTCCCCCTATAATTTCAAACATATTTCTACACCCTTGCATCATCTCATTATACAACTGCACAGGAAACCCCAATTTAACCAATCCCTGCAAATGAGATGCAATTGACAATCAGAGTGTTTGTGTGTGTGTGTGTGTGTGTGTAGTGTCTAGGGGACAAGTAGAGCCTGTTTGGTGAAGGAGCATGGAGAACCAGAGAACAGGAGCACCCAGAGATTTGCTCCAGCCGGGAGCACACAGAAGCTGTGGCATACTGCCACCTGGTGGCAGAGAATGATCACTGCTGACAAATCCATTGGGTTTGCCTCATTATTTTCAAAGAACAAAAAGAGAAGAACCTATGAGGAAATTCTAAATGAAATACAAGACAGGTTGTTGTTGTTGATGATCATTTTTATTGCATCTTACAAGCATTGTGAGTAACAGCTTAAATAGGATGGTGTGACAATCCAAGTGTCTTAATGTGTTGATGTATTTCTTCTGTAAGTGGTTTACACCTACAACCATTTACCAACTACCTTTTCATACTAGCATCATTATAAGAAATCCACTAACTGGCCTCATGCCATTCTATTGTAAATAATACTGTTCTCCCTGTGACTACATTCACCTGTTGTGAGTGATGAGGTCGACTATACATGAAGATCTAAGTCATTAGCAAAGTTTAAATCTGCATGAATGCATATAATCCACTAATAGTCTTCTCTTTCCTTCCCACAGTCTTCCCAAACAGAGCCTTCAGCAGTGAAAAGATATATTGCTAGATGCAGTTTAGAAACATTCTAAGCATTTTGTGAAGAGAACTTTGTTTTATAGTACATTTGGCAGAAAATTACGTCTCAAGTCTGAGTCTGAGATGATATGGTGTAAGCTTATAGTTCCCACAACAATATGCTCTGCATGAAGATGATACAAGAACTGATACCTGTATGTTCTGCATGCTACACATGCGTTTCACAACTAGTCTAAAACTAGTTTAACCAGTTGGCACATTTATTACATATTTCACAATAACAACACTTAATCATCTCTAAGCCTCTAAAGGGCTTACATTAAGTACACAGAAACTGAGAGAAAGTCTTGAAAGAACCTAAGTCACATAAATATATAACACATAGTCTTTCCCTTGAATTTTCCTTGTTTCAATACACAAGATTCAGTTATTGTAATCAAACATTATACATAGGCCTAGATCTTTTGAATATATCTGCCAACTGCATGCAACCCCCCCAACTATAAAGACTTCACTATGTTTGGTAGTAAGTTTAACTAAACTAATGGTTCTCTATGTACACAGTGGGCAGTCCCACACTAGAGCTGGACAATTCCAATGGAGAATATCCATTGAAGAGGCTTAGTCTAGGATTAGGCATGACCCAGGTGTCGGAAAACAGCCCTATAAGTGTGTATTCACATTACTGAATACGTACATACTAGTATTTACATATATGTACATCAGAACGGTTTATAAATCATGTTTGAACAGATCAGTGAACATTATACAGTTTGATATAGACTAGAATCATCTAGCACCTTCATGTTTCATATTAAATATCATTTGACATTCATTTGTTTGTGAAAAATGTGTCTCAAGTGTAACAGGACACATATCAGAGCAGAAGTGACTGGGTGGTCAGCTGATACGGGACTATCTGTCTGGGGTGAAGCAATACATTGAGGAAACTGATGTACACGTCATGGGATCATTTTTCATATCTCATCTACATATTTATCCATTAATCATACATATGGTATTCCACATCCTGTACTAATAGTGCTTTGACCTGTTAGTACATAGTGGTCTAGCAGTGACTTATAGAACCCTGTTTCCATCATAGAACCCTGTTTCCATGCAACTATTGAATAGGTGCTCATAATTATTGTAGAATAGCAACAGTCCTGTCCAATATTCAGATCCATAGTTGGGGTCAGTTAATTTCAATCCAGTTATTATTGTATTTGGCCTCTAAATCATTTCCTGAATTTAAATGCGATGTACCCCAACCAATTTCATACTTGAGTATACACGCACCCAGTATTCTGATCTTGCATCATTGAGGAGAATGCTAGCGATGGACGGTGCAGTCTGATACCCTACTAGACACATTGTCCCATTTTCTTAGAGACTTAAAATTCTCTTAAGCCTTTTTATCAACATCTTAACATCTGAATACCTCAAAAGAGCCAGTGAAAACAGCCAGCTCTGTCTTCCTGAGAAAAAAATTCATGCAAGACTTTTCTAAGTGTGCTTCACAAGTACAAGGCTCTACACATCGCCGTTGGCTGGTTTTGAGAGACCTACGTATCAATTAAACGTTCCGACAGGTAACCGAGGCAAACTGTTATTACATATTACTACAACACTGTATGTCTTTGTTTCTCTTGATCTGTGCGTATGGACCGGAGTCACAGAGGGATCTACGGCTCTGGTCAAACTGTTTCTCCCCCGTGGGGGGCAGGGACAGGTGTGGGAGTGGTGGTGAGTGTGGAAAGGTAAGGCAAGGTAAGGCGTGGTTATGGCACTTACACATGGTAGGAGAAGCACATGTGCGATGAACGATGAGGATGTGAAAATGTAAAATTAAAATAAACATGAACAAAAACCAAAGGCACAACTACTCAGGGATCAACCACATTTTATTCAACACCAACACGCCATTTTATGTAAATGTTATTTCTTTACATAAATGCTTGATTCGTGACACAAAAAGCTTTTCAATTTTTACAGAATTTTGTGATTCGCATTTCAAGTTAACTAGTATCAAATTCAATATATCTACTCAGTTACATAAAGTGTCAACGTTTCTTAAATGTCAAGTTGTTTTTTCAAATACTCAATTTGATCATATGAATAAATAACATGATATAGTGTCAGGAAATGAATACAATGATTCTATATTTTCCATATCTTAGGAGAAGGCTAGTGAAACCTGTGGATATAATACCATACACATTCTAAGCAGTTAATTTGAATATACTGCAGCATGTCTTGCCTTTCAAACCAGATTTCAAAATTTGATCCTCTCACCAAAGTTTGGTGTTATCCACCAGCACGCACAAAAAACAAAAGCAGAGTGCATTTACTTAGTTACATCTTATCTATGGAGATGTCTGCATAAGACAAGCTTCCAGTGAGTTCTCCATCATGCATTCCTGAAGCTATGCTCCATCAGTGCTGATGCGTGCTAATCTTCTGCTCTCTCCTCCTGCCAATCTCCATAAGTGCAGCTGCCATCTTTTCACTTAACCTCTAATACCTCCTTCTGAAAAAGTAAATAAATAGCTTTTCCTATCTCATAAAAACACTTGTGATGGGGAAAGGGCCTGTCCAATAAACCCTCTCAAAATGAAGAACATATTGTACACACCTCATTATTCTCCAAATAAAAACAATATCAAACTTAAAATTAAACTGTATGCTGAGTTATTGCTTCAAATATTGATGCATCTTATACCTATACTGCTGTCCAGTGTGGATAACCATGTTCCCCTACCTCATAGGACTTTTGGAAAGGCTTTCATTAAAGAGAACACCACCCTATCCTGCTAGTGGTCCCGGTCACCAAGCTATTCCAAACACATGAAAACAACTACTCCACAGTCCACAGTCAAGAAACATTTAGCAGACAAAACTACTAGTGCAATTACACATGGACACTCTCCTCTCCTTGAACGATTGAATGCACACTGAGGCCGAAACAATGGTGCAGATACACTTGAGCAACCGGCCACTCTACTCTTGCCAAGGTTAAACTATGACCTTGGCTTGACATGTCCAGAAGCGTTTGCACTCTGCTAATATACCTCCGAAACAAGCCTGTCAGACACCAGAATACAAACACCTCTCTCCCTCCCTCACTCTCTCTCTCTCTCTCTCCTGCAGGGGAACGAGACTCTCTCCCTCCCTCACTCTCACACACTCAGTGACATGTTTACTTTTCGTGCATGATTTATGCAGCAGCATGCATGCCACGTAGCTCTAGAGCACGTCTTCTAACCTAAACACAGCCCTCCCGTGTGGCTGGCTCTGGCCCATGTATGGGGCGAGTGTTTACCCTCCAGCCATCTGACTGACTGGTCTCAGGCAAACACAGCCAGTCTAGGAGGGAGTGCTCTGTCTCAACTCTCGACTCGGGACTACCTGATAGAAGACCGACAACCCTTTATCTTCATTACAGAACACCACTGACTCCAGGAATGGATTGAATCTATCACAACATCCATTTCAACTGGCACCTTCTCCCCTGTGCCTAAAACATGCCAATGCCCCTCTCTGACTCCAATAGCACCTAAATAAGGAGGGTCCAACTTGTACTCAAGACAGATCACTTCCCGATGTCTAATGCAATTCATCCAAATGCTGGACAGTTTAAAAAAAAAAACTTGGCATTTAGTTACAGTGTCAAGTGTTCAAGTCAAAGGTGGGAGGAATATCATAGCTTCACCTGAAAAACAAATAATATTCAACACTTTTCTGCAACACATTTTGACAGTATATTATTCATAACATAAACCTGGGTCTATTCAAGGCCACGTTGCACAAACTGGTCAAGCTCAAAATTATTCATTATTAATCTGTGCACATCCAAATGAATGGACCACTTCCTCAGATGACGTCATTCAATATTGGTTTGTTAATGAAAAGGTTGTGGTGTACAAAGGCATTATTCTGGGTCAAGTCTACTGAACCTCCAAATTTTCAAAGAGACCTATAGATAGATACCCCCTAGTTATGCGTATGTACAACCATCCTCTTTGGTTCCGAGCCCCTCCTAAGCACATTGTAGATTGCATACACAATAAATAACAAGTCAATTAACTACATCGCAATGAGGAGCTCTTAAAAAGCAAGTTATAATAAAGCCGAACAAAATAAAAGTGAAATAAACTTTAGTGGAATGATGAGATGATTGAGCGATTTAGTGTGCAAAGTCAAGAAATTATGTCCCATTTCTTTAAGATGGTTGCGTTTGAATGAAATGAAAGGCAAGATGAACATTAATCTCACTTTCAAAACCCATTTGATTTCTTTTTCCTTCTCCAGCAAATGTAAGATAGAAGAACCCTGCTTTCATGTAATTGTTTCCCCTATAAATAATACTTATATAATAATTAAAACCACAAATTAAGCCATATCTATCACCATAACTAACTATGACCAGTCTCAGATTTGACAGAATTGTAATAAAACACTTTTTTCTTCTTTTTTTTTTTTTTTTACATTTGTGCGCATACAAACTTGTTTTCCATTTTTGGGAGAAGTTTAAATAATTTTCTGGCAAAATAGCCTTTCTTTGTTAATAAAAAATAAACCCAAACTTATGATGGAACAAAATCTAGCTGGTAGCTGGTAGTGGTGGTTCGGCTCCAAACCTTTCAGTCATAGGTTTGGACCCCAAAACCAGTAGCTTACAGGGGATTCCTCTACCCCCCAAGGACCACCTTTCAGGCCCTAAACTATAGCAGTTTAGCTGCCTGCTCCTTCTCTGCCTTCTCCTTGGCTTTCTCCTTCTCCACCAGCTTCTCCTCCTTCTGGAGCATCACCATGAACTCGGCCACCTGGTTGGTGGAGATGTCTATGTCCTCCTTATCAATCAGCTCCACAACCTGCACATGGAAACCAACCCATGCAAGCACACACAAAAGACCGTCAGTACAAAGAGAGATGAGTCATTAAGAGAGCATTCCTACCCAAAGGTGCACCATTCCACAAGCCGCGACAGGCTATTCTCTCGACCAAGTTATTCACGCGACATAATGATGTGCATGGATGGGGGCGTCATTTGCAGAAGCCGCCGTCTTGCAGTTTTAAGATAGCACAGTACATTCAATAGCTTGTCGAAGCAATATTTATCATGCTCATATCAGCCGTTTTTGCAGTCTGCACATTCATTGAAATAGGCAAAGCAATATTAATCGGAATGCCTTTAATAGCTTATAGTGCTTTATAATGCGTTAATCCGGCCATTCGAATTTTGGGTTCATATGAAAGTCTGCAGAAGGCGTTCATTGCAGTCTGCACATTCAATTACTTGGCCATTTGTTCATTGTGAACGTTGGGTTCATATCAAAGTAGCATCCATTGAAATGTCTGTAGTTTATAATCGGTCTAGTCAATGACTGCCATTAAAATAGTGCGTTTTAAGAATTTATTTGTCTTCGTCAGCGATCTCTGAATCCATCCATCTCTGAATTCACAGCCTATGGAAATTAGGGTATATTAAGATAAAATAAGACTTTATTAATCCATCATTAATATAATGGGTGGACTATTTATACAGTTGTGGTCAAAAGTTTACATACACTTGTAAACTTGAGTTTCAAATAATTTCTCCAACTCTTATATTTCTGTGATAGAGTGATTGGAGCACATACTGTACTTCTTTGTCAAAAGAAAAACCATGAAGTTTGGTTCTTTTATTAATTTATTATGGGTCTTCAGAAAATGTGACCAAATCTGCTGGGTCAAAAATATACATAACGCAATGCTAATATTTGGTTAACCCTTGGCCATTTTCACCTCAATTAGGCATTTTTGGTAGCAATCCACAAGCTTCTGGCAGGCTTCTGGTTGAATCTTTGACCACTCCTCTTGACAATCGGTGCAGTTCAGCTAAATTTGTTGGCTTTCTGACATGGACTCGTTTCTTCAGCACTGTCCACGTGTTCTCCAGGCGTTCATTGCACCGAGTAGGCTGATAGTAGGCTGATAGTAGGCCGATAGTAGGCCGATAGTAGGCCGATAGTTTGCCAACAACAGACACTGGATATAGGCTTAACTATCTAATGCTTGGACATAAACATCTGTTGTTTTTACATTACATATTTAGAGAGAAAATTTGATTTAGAAAATCATTTGACTGTGCGGCCACCATTGTGCAGGCTATTTTGTTCTTATAAAAAGTTTCAGTCCTTTAAAAACTGGCCTTTTTGTTTAAAGGAGTAGTAAAGGGAAAATGCATGTTTAGCCCTGTTTTAAGGTTACTTATGATAATATACAATGGTTCAGATCAAAACGTTGACAAAACTAGCACTTTTGAGAAAGTCTGATAATTGCTCTACCACCATTTAGGTCATACAATGGATGTGGATGGGCACCTTGAAAAATCATTCAAAAACATGTTAAACTCGATTTCAAAGACAAGAAGCTAACAGAGGGGGTAATTGGTGTCCGTTGGTGTTCTGACATCAAATTCACCGCAAAGTATGAATCTTGTAGGGTTTTATTGATAATTTTATGAAATCCATTGACTTGTATTGACGCGACCGTTGTACTGTAGATGTGTAGATCAATCCGCAGAGGGGATTCAGGAAGCGGAACTACTTACGGTAGCTACTGTTATTGTTTATGGTGCTAGGCTACCTAGTTTGCGGAGGTTTACACACGTATGTGCTGCGACTAAATAGTTCTATGCTAAATATTTAAAAAAGCCTTTCCAGATGAACTAGAATCTTACTTTATGGCGAATAATATGTCAGAACGCCAACTAACACCTTGGTGAGTTTCTTGTCTTTGAAATTGAGAGTTTAACATGTTTTTTGAATGATTTTTCAAGGTGCCCACCCACATCCATTGTATGACCAAGAAGGTGGTAGAGCAATTATCAGACTTTCTCAAAAGTGCTAGTTTTGTCAAGGTTTTGATCTGAACCATTGTATATCATATGTAACCTTAAAACAGGGCTAAACATGCATTTTCCCTTTACTACTCCTTTAATAAATTGTTTGATTCATTGATTTAAAACAGATAAACACAGATTTCAGTTTTCTAAAAAATCAGTAATATGTCAAAAACATGGCGTGTGAACAGACAGCCGCTAGAATAACAGGGTCACGCGGTCACCGTGGCACACCTACAACAAAGAACCATCAGACAGAGGACTCAGACCTCAATCTGCATATCTGACACGAAAACATACCTTGATGACATCATCAATGTCAATCTTCCCGTCCTTGTTGTCGTCAAGGGCGGTGGCGATGCTACGCAGCTTGTGCTCCGGAATGTTCTGGATCTGGCGCATGACGCTGATAAGCTCGTTGATGCTGATGAGGTTCTCACTGTAGGCGAAGAACAGACTGCATACAGGAAACGGTTACTTGGTTGGACCACAGGTAAAATGGCGGAGGAGGAGGAGGAGCCTTTAATTCTGACAAGCCATGGCTTCCATGCAAGGTTCCCAGATCACACCGATCAAAGGTCTTTTATTTCTATGCTAGATGGACATTTTGCTGAAATATTTTCTCAGACTCAGTGCACATTGCTCAATGCTGTAATTTAAGGGAGCACAAGTTAAAACACTGTGTAATATCATTGCGAAAATATAAAAGGTCTCCTAATAAATTGCAGCTTTTAAACATTTAAAATGATATATAGGTCTATAAATGACTATGATTTCAATTGTTTTGGACCACATCGCAAATTCAACTCTATTATCAAGCAATTTAACTCGATTTATTTAATTTGTTAATAAGAGCCGACAGGGTCAATGCGTTTTTAAGAGCAAGGCATTTTTGAGTGCAAGGCAACCCAAATGAACAGCTCTTTCATGAAGGGAGGGAGCAGTGTAATTTGTGGACTGGATGGTTGAGACGACATGATGCAATGTTAATGTCTGACAAGCAAGGAACGAGAGGCATTAAAACCCCATCTCATCTTACCTTTTGGGGCCATTATATTTCTCTAAGAATAATCTGTGAAATTTTAATGTGTTAGGCTCTGATTTTAAGAAGTGTAATAGGACAATGACTATGAAACTTTTTGTTCTGGGAAACCTCTCTCTCTTCTCCTCATTTAGACACCACCATTTTACTACATATACTCCGGTACATGTCACTACATCCATAACCTCGTACAATAGCACATCGCTGAGGGTGGAATGTACAGTAGAAGTCATGGAGGGAATCAAAGCTGTGCCTCGTCAGCCAATCAACCCATTTTATATTAACGTTTTGAGGGTTGCTCTTGTATGTAGGCACAGCTATGGTTCCCTTATTGAGTGAGAGAGAGTGGTGGTTCTAGGCCTTACCTGACAGGTGGGGTGGTTCCGCTGTCCATCTGTCCGTTCAGCACCTCTTTGTCCTTCTCCAACTCTGTGATGATCTTGTCAATGCGCCCGATCATACGGTTGACCCTCTTCGACAAGCGTTTGCTGGCCTTAGACTCCTCCACTTCCCTCTCCTGGCCAGATTTAGACAGCTCCTTCTTCAAATCCTCCAGGTCCTAACACACACACACATAAACCCATTTAGTAAGAACAATCTTAATCCCTACAACAATAAAAGTATTACGACGGAGTTATATAAAGTGAATCGGCATCAACCATTTCACTGAGTACCCTGTACGCTACGTGACAAATAAATCTGAATCTGATCTGAATATAAATTAATGAAATTACAAGTGGACGTGTTTGTGGTAGGGCTGTCAAATGAGCTCAGAAATTATGTTCCACTTTATCTCAAATATTTTCCGAAAATCGAATATATTTGATTATATAATTTTGCATAGAACATGACATGCATGGAACCACTTCTAACCACAAGAGGGCGCTCGCCGCCTATTGTCATGAACAAGCACCAACGGAGCTTTCGTGTCCGTCTTTGTTTACAGGATTCAAGTATTCAGGATTCAAGTATTCAACTAACGTACCCAGTCAACATGGGTGACATTTAGAGCAAAAAGGGTCCTTTTATCAGGCCTATATCCTAGCCAACTGAAAACAAAACAAGAGGAATAGCCTATAGTGCCAGTCCACTTAATCAGATTTAGTGCTTTACAATGTTGCCTACCGGCTGCCGAGAGGACGCGCTCAGATTTTAAGGAAGTAAGGTAGTGCCATTTCCTTGCCACCTAGATAGATACTGTATGTGGTTTGTTATATAATGTATACAGTGGTTTTGATGATTTTTTGCCATTTGAAAAGATTTAATACTAATGTAATGTGTTTTGGCATGATTGAAGATGGGCGGAACTTGGGAGGCTGTGTGATGCTCGCTGCTTTCCGGTAGCCTACTAATCTATTCGACATTTTGAAGATCGAATATACATTTCCCCCCCCAAAGTCGACGACTAGTCGAAGTTTGAGTATTTATTTTACACCCCTAGTTGTGGATTGTGCTCTTCTATATCACACACATGAGCGCGCACACACACACGCACCTCACTGTACTCTTGGACGTCGTCCTTCAGATCCTCCAGCTCTTCCTTCTCCAGGGTGAGCAGTTTCTTCTGCTCCTTCAGCTTGGTGCACGCGTCACTCAACATGTCAATCTCCTCCTTGGTGATCTCCTCTCCCTTTTGGTGCAAAATGACAGCAAACTCTCAACTCCAAGATAAATATCCCCATGTCCACACAGCAGGCAGGGGAAGGGGGCCTACACAGAGGTCCAAAAAAGGGGGAAATGTAACTTTATTGTAAGGGGCGCTCCAAGATTTGAAACATTTACATTATGATCAAGATCCCCATACTTTCCACTAGCATATATCTACACGGCCTGTATGTATGTATGCATGCATGCACATTTATATATATATATATATGTGTGTGTGTGTGTGTACTCCTAGACTTATATAGTTATATTTAGTTATATTTATACATACAGTGAGGGAAATAATTTGATCCCCTGCTGTTTTTGTACATTCGCCCACTAACAAAGAAATGATCAGTCTATAATTTTAATGGTAGGTTCATTTTAACAGTGAGAGAGAATAACGAAAAAGTCCAGAAAAACACATCACAAAAGTTATAAATTCATTTGCATTTTAATGAGTGAAATAAGTATTTGACCCCTTCGCAAAATATTACTTAGTACTTGGTGGCAAAACCCTTGTTGGCAATCACAGAGGTCAGATGTTTCTTGTAGTTGGCCACCAGGTTTGCACAAATCTCAGGAGGACACATCCCACTCCTCTTTGCAGATCCTCTCCAAGTCATTAAGTTTCAGGGCTGACGTTTGGTAACTTGAAGCTTCAGCTCCCTCCACAGATTTTCTATGGGATTAAGGTCTGGAGACTGGCTAGGCCATGACCTTAATGTGTCTTGAGCCACTCCTTTGTTGCCTTGGCTGTGTATTTTGGGTCATTGTCATGCTGGAATACCCATCCACGACCCATTTTCGGTGCCCTGGCTGAGGGAAGGAGGTTCCCAACCAGGGTTTGGGCCTGTCCATCTTCCCTTTGATGCGGTGAAGTTGTCTTGTCCCCTTAGCAGAAACCCCCCCCCCCCCCAAAGCATAATGTTTCCACCTCCATGCTTGACGGTGGGGATGGTGTTCTTGGGGTCATAGTCAACATTCCTCCCCCTCCAAACACAGCGAGTTGATGCCAGAGCTCGATTTTTGTCTCATCTGACCACAACACTTTCACCCAGTCCTCCTCTGAATCATTCAGATATTCATTGGCAAACTTCAGACGGGCCAGTACATGCACTTTCTTGAGCAGGGGGACCTTGCAGGCGCTGCAGGATTTCAGTCCATTATGGCGTAGCGTGTTACCAATTGTTTTCTTGGTGACTGTGACTGCCTTGAGATCATTGACAAGATCCTCCTGTGTAGTTCTGGTCTGATTCCTCACCCTTCTCATGATCATTGAAACTCCACGAGGCGAGATCTTGCGTGGAGCCCCAGACCGAGGGAGATTTGACAGTTATTTTGTGTTTCTTCCATTTGCGAATAATCACACCAACTGTTGTCTCCTTCTCACCAAGCTGCTTAGCATCTTCCAGCCTTGTGCAGGTCTACAATCTTGACGTCCTGACCTGACGTCCTTGGACAGCTCTTTGGTCTTGGCCACACTGGAGAGTTCGGAATCTGATTTGATTGATTGCTTCCGTCTGTCTGCTTCTGACAGGTGTCTTTAATACAGATAACGAGCTAAGATTAGGAGCACTCTCTTAAAGGGAGAGGACTAATTTGTGTGCCTCATGGACATAACCAGTCTGTGGGAGCCAGAAATCTTGCTGGTTGATGAGGGATCAAATACTTGATTGATTCACTCGATCAAATGCAAATCAATTTATTACTTTTTTTAAATGTGTTTTTCTGGATTTTTTTTGTTATTCTGTCTCTCACTGTTAAAATAAACCTACCATTAAAATCATAGACTGATCATTTCTTTGTCAGTGGGCAAACGTACAAAATCAGCAGGGGATCAAATACAGTAATTATTTCCCTCACTGTATATATCTTATTTTATACTGCACAGTTACTGCATGTGTATAGTCTGTTATCCCCATTTTTAAGATACTAACCCCTTTGTGTCTTTTTCGTTACTCTGTATCTAGTGTCCTTTTCTCTCCAACCTTGCTGTAATTTCAACTGCTCAAATGCCAAATTTCCCCAAGGTGATCAATAAAGTATGTATGTGTGTGTGCATGTGTGTATCTATCATGTCTGTTTTGTTTGTTTATAGCATCATGGATAATGCTAACCGGAGATAGCATGGCTTCGCCAAAGTGTCTGGATGTAGATTACAATCAGAAACATCTGCATCCTTCTACTACACTCCCAGCAAGTAAGTGCAAAAACAAGAAAATCTTGGAGAGCCCCTTTGAGACTTCTTCCCATAAACATCAACACATGACCAAGGCCCTGTCAAACTGAAAGCTTGTTAGTTGGAAGGAGAGAGGGATAGATGATGCAGGTTCGTTCATCATAATAACGGACACCAGCCCAAGGAGGTGACAAGCACAAGAGAGAGAGTCCGGGGTACTGGAGGACGCTATGGGATCACCTGCTCGATAGAGACTAACAGTATTCTAGTGTTGACAGACAGACTAGGAAAGGAGACTGGACACATGCAGGGGTGGACTAGCATGGACAGGCGGAGAGTCGTAGAGAAGTCAGCGTCGAGTCTAACCTGGATGCGCAGGTATCTCTGCCACTGTTCAAACTGTGCAGCATGAGAAAACAAGTGTCAGACACCCAAAACAAGTGAGAGCAAGACAGACAACATTGTAAACATTGAGCATGAGGCACACAAACAAACCCACACAAAAGACCAGTGCCGGGCTGCCACTCTGTGGTAGTGCAATAACAGCCCCACATTTAACAGTTCAGTGATTTTTTCTTTTTCTGCAATTTAGTATAGTTATAAAAGTTATACACGTATAATGTAGACTCCATTAGCTGTGTGTGGGGGCCAAGGTGGCGTTACCTTGATGTCCTCTAGGACAGGTGCCGTGTCTCTCAGTGTCTCTGAGTGGATGGCCATGTCCACGCTGGCCAGAGCGTGTTCTACATCCACCTGGCTCCTCTTAGCATCCGAGTCCAACAGAGCTTCCCTTTCCTATGGAGGAAAACAACACACTATTGTAGTCTTCTACATACGCTTGACTGTGAAGGTGTGTGATACTAACGCAAAGCTGATATGTTGAAGAAACAGGACCAAAATGTCCAAAACGTATAGTGATATTCTAAGCATCAAATAAACATCCTTGACTCCTTGAATCCATGGTTGGAGACGAGGCGTATTGTGTCCCTCAGTCCTCACCCTGGCAGCAATCTCCTTGGCCTTCTCTGCGGCGTCGGCCAGTCGCTCCATCTCCCTCTCCTTGTTGTCCTGGCGGATAGCGGCCTCCTCCTGCAGCGTAGCCTCCACCTTGGTCTTGTTGTCCACCTTCGATAGCTCCTGCTCAGCCACCTTAACCTGGGCTTCCTTCGCCTGGAGACAGACACTGGAGTTAGGAAGGAAGGAAGGAAGGAAGGAAGGAAACACACACAGACACACAGACACAGACACACACACGCACGCGCACGCGAGCGCGCACGCACTGATGGAACCCACATCTGGGACGCATCAAGTAGTAGTAAAAGAAATGGGTAGTTAGGTCTGAGACCGCCCCCCCCTACCCCCCCCACCCCCCAAGCCCCTGGCGGCCTGGCAGAATACCAAACAAAACGCTGGCTCCTGAAATGCACCCGGTGACACCACCAATCACAGTCAGAGACGGCCGATAAAAAGGTTAAGGACGTGTCCTTGCAGACGTACCACTATATCAGGCAGGTTCTGCAGAGTGGTCTTGAGCTGGTCGGCAGGGGACAGGGTGTCAGGGAGGAACATGGCTCTAGACAGGAGCAGCAGAGAGGTGGGGATGTGCTGGTTCAGGTGGAGGTCCAGCCACTGGATGGAGCACAAATTGACCGGGTTAGAGTGTTGGTTTTTTTCTGTGCTAAGATTGCGCAAACCAATAATCAGTTAGGTGTGTTGCTGGGAGTTAGCGGTACCTGTTTGAGCTGTTCTTTTAGCCTCTCCTCAGTCACGCCGAGAGCTCTCATACCTCGGGCTCGGCAGGCTGCCTGGATCTCATTCACGCTCATGCTGTCCACCCCCTCCTCGGCGATCAGCTGTGGTAAACAAAATAATTAGGGGTAATATTCACAGTTTCTGAGACAGGTGGTAATACAGTGCAATTTCCCTGGCAGCCTGAATGGACATTTGAATGAGTGTCAAGCCTATTGACAGCATGAGACAACAATGTGTATATAACTCAATTCGACTCATTATCTGAATAATCATAAACAGAATATTATATTATTATATTAATATGTTTCCGTAAAGCTACAACGCAGCGCTCCACTGAGGTATCCCCCTGTGGGGAGCTGAGTGCCCAGGAGGGGCTGACCTTGTCGTCGGCACGGATGGCCCGGAGCTTCATGATGAGCTGGAATCGGAGGAAGTTGTTGGTTCCGATAGACTGGAGCTCCAGCAGGCGACACAGAGCCACCAGCTGGGGTCGGGTCAGGTTGTCCAGAGTCAGCTCGTCCTCAAACAGCTTGGAGAAGCGGATGATCTGCTCGTTACTGGGCCTCTCTCCGGAATCCCGAATCTACATGGGGGGAAAAAAGATGTGTGAACGTGAACATGCATGCCACATGAGATCTTTTCCATCAATGGTGTGCTTGATGTTGGCATCTCCCCAGGACAGGTACCTTCTGGAAGAAGGTGGAGAACTCCTCTGTGACGTTGCCCTTGGCAGCCTTGTTGCGCAGGGCGATCTCCTCCACAGTGTCCTGGAGAAACTTTGCCATCTCCAGTTTGACTCTCAGTTCCTTCTTCAACCTCTCCTCCTAAAACACGGGGGGATTAAAATAAGTTGTTAAACATAGCCAGGGTTGGGCCAGGGTTGCCCACTTTTTTACAATAAAATTCCAAAACCTTTCCAGGATTTTTCCATAGTTTCACAACAAATGTCCATGACTATATTTCTGCATATAATGGGTAAAGCAGCCTTACAACTACTATAATGTAACCTTGAGATGTTTATGGAATTGAGAGCATAAATTATAAACAACTTGAAGAATGACATAATGGATTTGAAGAGTTTACAGCAAAGTAAATAGCTAGGCCCATTCCAGGTCTATTTCAAATTCCATGAATTTTCCATGATTTCTGTATAATTATGCAATCAGAATAAAAAAAAAAAACTTGGTTCCATTTTGTGCAGTGATCCGGGGTAAGGGTAAAGTCAAAGGAAGGTGAGGAACAGATTATGGTTCCTCACCTTCAGTCCCTTACAGTTCAAAGTACGGTTAAGGATTATGATGGGATTAAGGCGTCTAGGTGTGGCAGCCCTCGTTCGTAGGTCAATCAATCAATCAAATCAAAGCTTTATTTGTATAGCGCATTTCATACCCAGAGGCAACACAATGCGCTTTACAGAGAACAAGGGAGGTGGGCATACGACCCACTCTCTACATATTCCAGAGGGAAGCAAAAAAACAGTAATCACCCGGGGGCCAGATAAGTGAGCTGTAAAAATTCTTCCCTGACCCCTCTCAACGAGGCGATCGAGCAAGCTCCAGGAGTATGTTTGTCTACCGGCTAAGAACATTTATGAAGCAATACATTGCATTGAATTGCATTTCAGAGTGAGAGAGGCTAAAAGCATCATAGGAGAAAGAATATTCTACGGACATGCTACATCATCCACAGTAGACACAGGGGTATCTATCGGACTTCGGGAGGTCTGCTGGTGACAGTGGGGCATGTAGGTGATGACCTCAAGACTAGAGGGGTTAATGGTGCGTTCGTTTGTGGTCGGAGGTGGCAAGTCGCAAGTGGCAAAATACCTACCTCCGACCTGTGTGCATTCGAGCTATATACCATTATATCACAGTTACCTAGTTATATCTAGTGCATTCGAGCAACTGGGGGCTGAGAAACATCCGAATTTGCGACGAGGAAGTGTGAGTTCATGCGGTGTTTTATTTAATAATTCCTAGTAGCAAGTCGCAATTTGCCACCTCCTAGTTATAAACGAACGCACCATAACTCCATGCCTTTGGGGGAGAGCTCAGGTAGTATTCCAGACTAGAGGGGTTAACTCCATGCCTTTGGGTGAGAGCTCAGGTAGTATTCCATTGAACATACCTTCTTTGACTGTGTTTCAAACGTGGACGGCAGCATGTTGGGGAACAGCTTCAGAGCCACAGGAAGCAGGAACTCCATAAAAGGCACGATAATGAAAACCAGGAAGGGAAGGAGTCTGAAGACATCAGCACAGGTCCTCAGGAACTGGGGAAACATTTACAAAGTGTGTTGCAAGTGACTGATAGCGTCACTTCAGTTTCCTTCCTGTGCGTCTATTCTTTGAGTGCCGGCAACGGTTTTCACATAACAAGTATCACAAGTGTTGTTAACCATGCATTCCACAAATTTCCAGCCACTTGTGGCATAGGTGCAGTGTGCATATTCACCCAGCAGAGGGCAGCAATAGAGCAAACAGCTGCAGAACAAGGCAAATGCCCCCCACCTGCCTTTGTTCCACTACTACTGTACCATCACCCCTCTCTGTCCCCTAATAGTAGTTTCTACAGTCAGCACTTTGGACCCAGTGACCATACATCACCAGGGCAACAGATCGCTCGTATTTCATTGGCCAGCCATTATGCGCGGTACAGTGAACGCTCTCGTCCTGTGACGCTTGTAAATCAACATCAGACATGTTTTCAAACCAATCTTAAGATAGAGAAAAGCAGTATAAACACAATGAATTCCTCAAAGTTTGGAACAGGCAGTGCCACAGATTTCTCCATTACATCTCTGCAATAACGTCTAACACTGACCAGTAACTGAACAGGGGAAGTATGAACTCTTCCAGAGACCATCGATCACACACAGCAGAGATGGCTGGGGGTGAGTCAACCCCAGTTTTCCCTGACTCTGGCTCTCCCCTCTCCACCTGCATGTCAGGGGACCAGAGAGGGAGAGGGATTTCAGCCAGCACCAGTGAAAAGCCCTTTGTCTGCAGGCCCATTGACATGTATATCACCTCCCACAGTTCCACATCAGAGAAGGAAGGGGGGGTAGTTAAAATAGGGGACTCCCTCGGTGGAGGGCCTGAGTGAGAGAAAGTGAAGAGAGAGGGATTAGTGCCAGGCCAGGTTACATGAATGGTGTGGATGTGAGACTCTGGAGGGAGTCGGCCGCATGAAAAAAGGTGCAGATGTGGAGAGACCAGCGTAACTGGAGAGCCCAGCGGCCGCTGTTCCATTTAGCACTACTATTGTGATACTTTCCTCCCGAGGACATGAGCGAATTGCAAATCAAATTCCTGTTGTATTGTGAAAGAGATGTGGGGGAGAGAGAGAAGAGGGAGAGTAGAGAAAGACGGACAAACAGAGAAAGAGAAAGTATTATTGGTGTGGCCTGAGAACCTCTTGCCCTCTCTGTGAGGACACAGTCCATATCTGTGATATGGGACCTGCGGGCTGGTTCTGTATTACTGAAATAGACACTGGGCTCCCGTTCAACCGTAGCGTCCTCTGGAGGCAGCCTGCTACCGGGCACGGGACTGGGGACTGGGGTGCCTCTGACTAGCTAACAAGGCTCAGTTTACCACTCTGCCAGATGACAAGAGAGGTGGTGATGAGTGCATTCACTGGCCAGCCAAAACCAACCCCTCCCCAAAATACAGTGCAGTACCAGAGACTGACCAATGGACAACCATAGTCATCATAATCTGCCTTCTATGCAGGCAGCCTAGATCTGAAAACGACTTAAGAACTAGTCTGAGGTCAAACCATGCAGGCAGTCTGGAGTGGAAAGCTTCCGTCCCAGTCTCAACGCCAGACCAATGAGAGCTCTCACGCTGATACACTACGTAAGCTATGCTTACTACTGCACTGCTCTCTATGGTCTGGACACTTCTATCACTAAACTTGTTTTGGAACCCTGGCCAGTGATTGGTAGCCCCGAAATCCCACGGCTAACAATCAGTAATGACTTTCACGACATGGTGTTCCCACCAAACCTGGCCCCGCCCATCTTACCTGGGCTAGCGTCTCTCTTTGCTGCCAGACTCAATAAATATTACGTTGAATGGCTGCGCTATGCATAACCACGCTACTACATATAGGCCTGCACTGACACTATCTTAACATTACATCATGTAAGTCAGGGGTCTCAAACTCAAATTGGCTTGGGGCCACTGCTGGTATCGTCAACTCATAGGAGGGCCACTTAAATGTCAATTTCAAGTACTACTAACTATAAGAAAGTACAATATTTATGAAAATGTCATTTTTAATTTCCATAACTAGACTCACAAGTCAGTCTCTAAATGTTGTTGAGACTATTCCATAACTAACATTTTCATCATACAAATTCAAACCGGTTTCTATACATTTTAGTACATTTTAACAGTTAGTGCAAATCTTTTTTCCTTACTTTTATTTTATCTTGAATATTATTATTATATTATTATGGATTGGATTTATATAGCGCCCTTCATGATACCCAGAGCGCTTTACAGAGTCCAGTATTCATTCAGACACAGTCATACCGGTGGTGGTAAGCTACATCTGTAGCCACAGCTGCCCTGGGGCAGACTGACAGAAGCTTGGCTGCCAATCAGCGCCTACGGCCCCTCCGACCACCACCAACATTCATTCATTCATTCGTTGCATGTCTTTATGATGGTGGGAAGCCGGAGTACCCGGAGGGAACCCACGCAGGCACGGGGAGAACATGCAAACTCCACACAGAAAGGACCTGGAACGACCAGGATTCGAACACAGGACCTTCTTGCTGTGAGGCAACAGTGCTAACGACTGAGCCACCGTGCTGCCCGATAGCCTACATTTGTACTTTATTCTATTTTAGCTGCAAGATGCATCACTACTGTAAGCCTGCCCTGGACCTGTACTTGCATTTATTAAAGTTCAAGTTTGTTTCCATTTCTTGCCAGACAAGTGGATACATTTGTAGGCTACCATTCTATTACTAGCCTCTCGGTGGCGAGCTGCATTCCGTTCACAGTTCATAAGTCGCGTGTGGATTGATTGCACCTGTGACTGTATGCAGCATTCACCTCGCACGCTGCGCACAATAACAGCATATCGCCCCACGTTTGAGCGACTTGAAATTCGCATTGTAGGCACGCCTGCCGGCGCTGTGTACAAGAAATTATTTTGTGGGCCGGATTACATGTTATTTCTGACATCATGTCCCGGGCCAGATGGAGGGGTGGGGCGGGCCGGAAATGGCACGCGGGCCGGGAGTTTGAGATCCCTGATGTAAGTGGAAGAAGATATTTTAGACCGTGCACTGCTAGAAGTTTGGAGTTTCTTTCAACAGACTGAAAATCGGCAGCATCTGTGTTTGAAGTACTTGGTTCTCATTGCTGCTATGACCTGTCACTCTTTCAATCTTGACCCCTAGGCCCGCCCTCAGAAGACTCGCGGGGCAAAGTGGCACAGACTCTATATGTAGCATGCAGAGCGCATCGTTTCTACGCAATACGAGTCTGAAGAGAGATTACTTATGTCCTAGTCTTCTGCTTGGAGACCAGAGCAAGGTGATGAAATAGGTGAGGGGATAATGCCTTTAGCTAAAAAGCCGTAATCCTACTGCAGTGTCTACAGTGACCACTAAGTACATTAACAGTGAGGGGCTAATACCCATAATTGATCCTCCTGTCAGGACTAAGAGGGTTAGGGCTAACTAAGACGAACGCCAGGTCTGAGTCCCAATCCCTGCTCAGTCATTCCTCATCCTCGACACCCAAATAGGCCTGCTTTAACCTTTACATTCAGGCTGCGTTATAGGGTACTAAAGATGTAGGACAGGACAGACTTATAATAAAGTTCAGCTTGTACACAAACTACACATTGAAATAGTCAATATTTTAATCTATAGACTATAATCTAAAAATGTAATCTATACAATAGAAATGATCTATTATTGATCTTAGATGACTCGACACAGCTACCATCTCATGATTTAATACCAAGCCACTGAGATACTCAGACTAAACCATATCTGAACTGCGTTAATCAACTCAATGATTCTCCTACCAAACACAGAGGAATGTCTCATCTCCTGTTGGCCTGGAGCGGCCGCCTCACCTGTCTCCTCTCCCTGCGGGACAGGCCGTGTCCGTTCAGCACCCTCCACAGCATGCGGGCCGAGATGGTGGTGTCCACCCACAGCAGCCTGAAGCCATGGTAGTAGTGTTTGACCTCGTCCACCACCCGCTGCCCGATGCTCCTCCTGACCGGCTCCACGTCCACCGCCGGGCTGTACACTGGCCCGCCCTCCTCCAGCTTCTTGTTCTTGTCCTTCAACGAGCGCAGGCACCTCTCCACCTTGGAGTCGTCCCGCCGGCGCCCCGAGGTGTGTATCCACCGCAGCCGGAAGTCCCCCGACCGGGCTGTCGTCCACCTCGCCCCTCCCAAGGCGGAATATGGCGAGGAGGAGGAGGAGCCCGCCGCCATGGCCCAGTAGAGGCTCTGGGAGGCGGGGCTGTGGCCAGGGCCCTTGTCTGTGGTGAGGAAGGAGGCCTGGGCCAAGCCGTTACCTCGGAACTCGTTGATCCTACGGAAAGGAATTGGTACAGAGTTAGGGGGAAACACTAACACAACAACAGGTGTGAGATAGCTAGTCCACGGTCCTCTCAAGCACATACACAAGCCTTCGAGCCATGATGCCTGATGAGGATGTTAAGTTTACATATTTTATGACTGTTTGTGCAGCTTCTCAACATGCGTACCTTCGACTAGACAGTCTGAGTGCTGTACAGCTGAAACAGGCACCATCTTGCAGCTTTCCTGAGAGCAAAAAGAGATAGAGCACATAGTGATACTAATGACTATTTGGACACACTCACATGGGGCTATTATTATATAACAATCAGTCCCCAAAAAGAAGGGCTCACACATAACCATGACAGATGTTTAAAATTGACCTCTACTGTGAACAGTAGAAGTTGCTCACAGGCCTGTGTGATAAAGTCTTGGGACAGGATATTGACACTAGGGCTGCAAAATTAATCGTGAATTAATCGAAATCGCGATTATGACCTCCGCGATTAACTAATCGCAAAAGGCCGCAATTAATGTGATTAATAATTTTGCTTTGAATTGAGTGTGCTAGGACACGGACGAATCACAGGCGCTTATGCTGTCTGACCAATCACATGCGTTCCCGCTCAGTGCGCTGTGCGCAGCAATTTCACTGAGAAGACAGATAGCAGTAGGCCAAGACCAGTGTCACAAGATTACCTGCAGCCGTGAGTAGTGAAAAAATGAGTGAAAACAAGGTCAGTGAGTTAGTAGCAAGAAAGGGATCAACGTCTGTGATTTGGGAGCATTTTGGTTATTATATATTAAATATTAATCACAATTATTAATCGCAATTACCATTTTGAAGCAAATAATCGCAATTATTATATTTTGTCATAATCGTGCAGCCCTAATTGACACCCACAGAGAGGCCAAGGAGACCCAGGGGAGAGTACACCTGTCAGCATGATGAACATGAGTGGGTGAGACAGTGTTCCAGACAGTCAGCTGAGACTAGGAGGCTAGGAGGCCGTGGCTCTGTGTCCCATGGCTGGCTGGAGCAGGCCCAGAAAAGCCTGGACAGGAAAACCCCAAGGTACAGCTGACAGCCAGGACGACACAAGAGCTTACTGGAATCATGCCACCTTTTCACCGTTGCACGGAACAGTTGGGTGTTACATGTGCCACAGAAAGCCCTGGAAATATGTTACTGTACCAAACCCACTATACTTGAGCCGTATTAGCTCAATAACATCATAACACAGGAGAGCTAGGCTATGTCCACAAAACACAAAACCCATTGAGCAGACCAAACACAAAAAGATTTTGTAGAAACATAGCTTCTGTTTTCACACAACGTGTACCCTACAGTATATATACAGCAGTCAAACAATAACATTCAGAGTTGATGAGAGAGTCAGTGTGCTGGTTTCAGTCTCTGGGGGGGGCTTGGATGTGCAGCCCCATGTGTGACCCCCCACACTGATACTACAAAGACTCAACAACAGGAACACGATAAAACAAGGCAGGCATCCATCACAAGTAGGGTTGCAAATTTCAAGGAATTTCATTAATCGATAACTGTTAACCTTAACAAACGATAGTCGATTAATTGATAAGAACGTCCCGCTTTGCTCGCTTAATTTTTTGGTCTTCTTCCGCTGTGTCGTTGAAATTTCCCAGCATCCCAATTAGCCTTCACTACATGGCAGGGCGCCCTCATGTGCAGTCAGACATTAAATCATGATTACATTTCACGCAACTCCCGTTGATAACATTTGTTCCCCCAAAAAAAGTTATGTTCCATTGACAAGCAATTAATCGAGTAACCAAATCTTACTCGAGTAAATTCTTATTGGCAATTAATCGATAGTCGATTAACTATTAACATCCCTAATCACAAGCTGCTAGACCAGGACTGGCTGTGATGTGCTGTTCAAAGTGTTTGGATAACTTTGAAGCACACTTGTTGTCACAGTCCCTGTATTATTTTACCACAGCTGTGTAGATTGCCTATCATTAGCCTATTATTCAAGACAAAAAGTGACTTGCCTGCCTTGTGCACAATAATGCTACCTGGCCTGTTATCAGACCATTGATGGCCATGCTGTTTGACTGTTATACTACTGTAAGTAACCTGAGCAAAATAAGAAACCATTTCTGCAATTATGTCGACTCCTTTATCTACAAACAGGTCTATGTTTACTCTGACCTATTCTGTACCTTCTGTACTTTCTCGCTGCTGTAATGCCCCACGCCCCAGGATTATTAAAGTTTATCTGATCGTAATCCATTCCTTAAGCATTTCCCCTTAAATGAGTGAGGGAACCTAACAAGTCCCTGGTTGCCAACGAATGACAGGTCAACGGTTATATCAGCCAACCCTGATCAAGCACTTCCCTGATCTTTACTCCACTGCGAAGTCTCAAAGGTCTATGATCCTCCGTCTGTCTGTCTGCGAATCCACTGCAGGTACAATCTTGTGCAACCTACCACTTATTAACCAAAGCCAAGACCCTCGCCTTCTCCACAAATGTAATTCAGGGCCGAAACCATGTCATATACGCTGCCATGAAGCCCAAGCCATGCCATGAATGCCGTCATCAGAAAGCTGAGTGACCGCAGGACTGTACAGTGGGAAGGGATCCCCGATCTAAGATTTTTTCAGTCGTACAGTGTACAGAAGGCTTTAAGCCAAGAAGCATGATCTCCAGGGGCACTCCACTGCACACGAAGCCCCACTCTCTATCACTCCTTCCTTCTCCAATCTATTAATACACAACCTTCATAATGAAGAGAGCACTACTACAGTCAAGGCCTGCAAATCATGCTGCATCACATACAATATAATGTGTGTGGCATCGTTCTGCATGACTAGAGTAATGTCACAGTGACACTAACATTATTGTGTTAATGAGGAACGTCTGAACGGTTTGGCAATGGCAGCTACAGTACACAAACTAAGCTACACCTAGGCCTATATTGCTGCTCCTCTTTCTGTAAAACCTGGAAAACACTTGTAACAGCGTTACAGAATGTTTAAAACTAAGATGTTTAAAACGTATTACACTGCTGTTGACAATACTGATGCAAAGCAAAGTGTTAAATTTCAGTTTTTATGGCCTCGGGCAAAGAGTGAGGTCAAGAAGAGGTCAGACACCCAATATCAACAGGAACCAAAAGATAGCAAGCAATGCATCGAGCCTATCAGTTAGCATAGCGGACGACACACTTGAGACTTCGATCTCAGAGTGTTTAGGTGTACATTTCTTGTGGCACAGCGGTTCTCTCAGTAAAAAATATTATATGCGCAGCAGCCAAACAGTGCCATAGCAGACTGCAGTGGCAGGGGGGTGGCAGTGTAGCACAGAAACCAGGCTGTCCTCAAATAACCCGGCCTCGAATGACGTATCCTCCTCAAAATGAAGATTCGAAAGGTGTGGTATAGCCTACTCAAAATGAAGATTCGAAAGGTGTGGAGCTAGACATTCAATTTTACGACCACGTTACAGATTAAACATATAACGTACGTTTACAAACAGCCGAATAAATATGTATTCGGAATTAAAGCAGTCAATGCTGCGGAGCTGAAAAGCCCGTGGTTTTGGGACTGAGGGTAATTGTTAGCTATAGCAAGCTGGGTCGCTGCGAGTCCAGGGGAAAAATGAAATGACAGGAGCACATAGACATAGGTCCTAGCCTGGACAGGAAAGAGCTCATAGGTCCTAGCCTGGACAGGAAAGAGCTCATAGGTCCTAGCCTGGACAGGAAAGAGCTCATAGGTCCTAGCCTGGACAGGAAAGAGCTCATAGGTCCTAGCCTGGACAGGAAAGAGCTCGTATGGGCCGGTCAAACCATGATGACGCATAGCACGTATGGCCACGACACTGTAGCCTACTTTTCTGGAAACTATCCGGCTCTAGCTACCGTCAGCTCTCAACCATCATCTTCATAATGTCATGACATTCAACATCAATATCGGCCGTAGCTAGTCAAGTCTGGCTAGCAAAGCTAGCTAGCTCCTACGGGCGAAGGGGGATTCAATGCTAACTTACCTATATTAAATGAACAGTGGGGAAGTTACTTAAACATTTCCATATAACGTTGGCTAACATTAACGTTATCCATGAATGTACTTACCTATTCGGAATTCGTTCTTTAATGACCTAGATGTTTTCATCAATGGACAACGAGACCTCGTAAACAAGATTAACGCCATGTCGCTGAACCAGGCTGTCAATTAGCGTGCTAACTAGCGAGATTAGTTGGCTATGCTAAAGACCAATTAGTCTACTTAACTGATATAAATTCAGAAATCAATGCGTTTGAGCGCTTTTAACAACTTAACTTCAATAACTATCTGAACTTCTTGCTCCATGCCCTTGCCTTCTCCATAGATGATACTGGCGATGAACTGCGTAATTCATTGGCTTCCGTCTTCCTCCCGTTTTGCCGGTGACTCGTGGGTTTCTCGTCGGTACGGGTCTCATCCATGCGCTGTCTAGCGCCGCTAGGTTATGGGTAAGAACGTTTTATACGCTGGGATCGGGCGGTTTTTGAGTGGGCGCGAACAATTTTCTTTGCTACAGTTTGAGGGGTGTCTACATTAAAGCACAGGTGAATACATAAACATTAGTAGTGTAGTAAACCAGACTTAATGCGAAAAAATGTCATAAAGTCACTTTTTTTTTAACGATGAGTCTGGTTTATAGGGCTAAAACCTTAGGACAAGATGCCATCTTTCGTTTGAACGTATGGTGGGATTAAATTCATGCCCTATCGTCGACTAAGTATACACATATACTGTGTATTATGCCATAGTCGGTATAAAGTGAATAATATTGATCAAAGCTCAAAATAAGTTTTTCAGTGTCGGTGAATTCCACCCTCGCCGGTAATGTTCTTTAGGCGAACGCCGGCGTATAAAAATGTGAAACGAATTTTATGTGATGACCGGCCCACGGACCGGACTGATCTTTGAGCGGCCAGTGGAACCGTCAATCAAACTGATGCCCGCTGGCTACTGCACTAGTTGGATTGGAGTCTTCGACATAATTATTTGGTAGAATAAACTGTTGCTTAAACCACTCAACTCAGGTATATAATGTTCACAACAGTTAACATCCACGACATTAAACACATTATTTGAAACCATTACAAATACATATAGTCGCCTAACTACAAATGTAGGCTATATTTTCCGATGCTTGTCAAAATGAATAATGTCGTACTGCAAAATTTATTTGCATGTCGTCTAGTATTTCACGTGACGTCATTGATGTTGTCATCCGCTTTATCTTCTTGGTTATTTATGATACAGTAAAATGACAACATATGCAATTTAAACAGTTTGTATTGTATATTAAAATGTTCCCGAGAGACAGAACGATAAAGTTCTCCCGCCATAGAAAAATACGTATTTTGAATGGTGTTCTGAAGTGGAGTGGGGATACGGTTGGTTTTTGAAAGGTCCCGGTTGAATTTACAGCTGCTCCTAACCAATCGCGAGTGACTATTTTTCGCGCTGATTGGGAGGATAGTTTCCCGCAAGCTTTGATTCGAGTTGAATGAAATTCGTCGTATTCAAGATGTTTGAACCAACATATTTTCCCATTTGATTACTTATCGGGAAACTCAACAGGTAATTAAATAAATCGTTGGGCATCCGTTGTGCGAAACGTAATAGTGTAATCTTGTTTCAACAAACTTGTCTACATTTAGCAAAAGGCTAACTAGCCAGCTAAGTTAGCATTTAGCAAGTTGGACTGTATGGATGTTGGACTGTAGCTAACTAGCGAAGTTAGCTACTGCTGCTAGCTGGCGAGCGAACGTGTTGGCTGGCTTGCTACCTAGCAAGGCTTGAAATATTTAGAGTCGTGACGCTAACGTTAGCTAATTTATGTTTAGCTAGCTAGCGTTAGTTCAAATATGGCTCGGGATTAAAAACTACGAACAGTAGCCAGCTAGGGAGGCACTGAATGTTATCTAACTTAACTGTTCTGCCAGTCTAGCAACATTCTTCAGTAATGTAGAACTGCCCGTGCCCATTCATACCCAGCAATTAGACAGACCCTCACCCTGTCGTACTCTGCACTTAGAAATTATCTAACGTGACCAACTAACGGGTGTCACAAAAATCGACATTCATGTTGTCATCAACACTTCGTTTGGTAACCAACGTTAGATAGATTATTAACGCGTTAGCTAAGAGACATCAAGTGATCTCAAAATGTGGTGGATCATGTTAGCCGGCTAGCAAGCTCCTCGCTAGCTAACTTATCCGATTAAAGTGGGATAGGTTACTCCGAGCCTATCAATGTAGCTGTTTTCAAATTGTATCACATTGAAATTATAAGTAGCTAGCCAACGTTAGCTTTTTAACTGGACACGAGAATTTAAGAATTATTCTGGCGTCGCTGGTCTGTCAGCTGTCTCTACATTTCCGCGGCTTTCTAGTTTCTATTGCTGCTGGTTTCTAGTGATGGCGTCAACGCACATTCTATCCTCTGGACATTCAGTGCATGTGGCTCCTCGCAGCTGCACCGCTCTCTGGCCATTCTGCAGTCTCCTCAGCATGAGACTGTAGGGTGCAGCAAGTTAAGGTTTAGAGACAACTTAGAAGCCCCTTTGTTCATTTGGTAAGAAAATGTGCTCGCCGGTGTCGCTTTATTTAAATTGCACGCGTGTTCATTTTCATCCGTATGTTTTGTAATAAAGTCATCATGTATTTGAGGTGAGATTTGCGACCACTGTTAGTTATCTCTCGACACTATTTGAACGTACAACTATCCTATTGTGAAACTATCATATTGCGAAGATACTTTGTTAGTTTTAACAATAATGTTATATTTGTAAATTTTTGATGGGAAGATTGATGGAAATACTTGTGTTAGTAAAGTTTGTCTTTGTATTGTCAAGTGCCATTCTTGTCTCTGAGTGTCTTCATGTTGTCATGTCCTACTCCTTGTCTTGCAGCTCAGTGAGCCTCGGATTGGATTGGAGGGGATGGACAGTAAGGGTGGATCCCTGCCTTTGATGCCTGAGCCCCTAAGTCCAGTCAGCATGAAGCAGCCGCCTGAGCCGCTTACCGGACGCAAGAGCCGGGGAGACATGGGCGCTGACCCCGCCCTGCTAATGGATAAAGCAGCTGTCCAGCTGGCTGCTACTTTACAGGACAGTGTTCTACAGAAGATGACCAGTCACAACCACAGTCACGAGAGGCTCAAAGACCTAACCTCTCGCGTGTTGAACGGGGACCAGGACAAGCTGCCCAAGATGTGTGCCGCCGAGCCACCCACCCTGAAAGGTGCCGAAGCCCCCCCGACACACGGCAGCCCCCAGCGAAAGGGTGCCTCTCCCGAGCTCAAGCTAAAGATCACGAGGAGGGTAGCCAACGGCAAGTCGCCACGGTTTGAGCCCTGTTGTGCAGAGGGGCCTAATCTAGCCATGGCCCCTGCTGATGTCATGCTGGGTGCACCCAACAAAGGGAAGGATGGCCAGGGGAGAAAGAGGCGGCCCGTTAAACCAAAACCTCAGCCCAAACCCGGCTGCTCACCTGCGCCTCTGCAGCCTCCTGTCAGTGTGCAGCCAGAGGAGAGCTCTGCATCAGCCAATAAGGTTAATGGCTCCTTTTTATGATTTTCTTTGTTTGCTGAATAGAACGTGAACTTGTCGTCCCCCACCTAGATGTGTGTCGTCAGCACGTACAGTGGTTGACTGTAAGTGGAGTGGGCATTTCTAGATGCATCTATAGAGCCAGGATATAGGCCCATTATATTTTTGGTTTAGTCTAAAATGTAGGCATTTAAGTAGATGGCCTCCTAAGTAGAATAGACTATACTTTTAGTTTTACTGAGACACCAAGCATTTTTTATGTACAAACTCAAAGCAAAATGTACTTGTCACTGGGAAAAAATGTGTGGTATGTGTGTGCCGGATGCATTAGCGTACAGAGGTCAATCTAAAGTACCCCCCTTCCGTTGCAGGGTGGGGGACAATGACATGTTATTGAGATCTATGGAGCAGTGTCATGAAATGATCGTGATCCATATAATGCGATACGATTTGTGACAGCTCTGATGTTTTCTGATACAGGTGCCTGTTCCTCTTCCGGAGGTGAAGGGGGCAGAGAAAGAGGACCCCCCCCTGCAGATCTGCTTCTCTGTTGGCGATGTCGTGTGGACCAAGGTGTCTGGGTACCCCTGGTGGCCTTGCATTGTGACCACAGACCCTGAACTCAATGAACACTTTAAACAAAAACAGAAAGGTACATACTCCCCCCCAAAAAACGTAGACAAATTGCTTATGAAATAGGGAAGTAAATTTCAGGATTTGATGTTTTATATGTTTTGTTCTGCAGTGAACAGCCGGACAGGGCTGCTGTACCATGTACAGTACTTTGGAGATGCTCCTGAGAGAGGTTATATTTTTGAGAAAAGCATGGTGTCCTTCAATGGCGAGGAGCAGTACCAGGAGCTCTGCCAAGGCAACAAACAGCCAGCCTCCCGAGTCATCCACAGAGAGGTAACCTGGAACCTTCATACAGGAATCATAGCCACGAACCAAATACAAACAGCAGTATTGCTGTTACTACTAAAGTAGCATGTTTAAAATATATATTTCCTGTGTCTAGCAGACCACTCCCTCAGTGCCTCGTAAACTCCGGGGCCAGTGGAATATGGGCATCGCCCAGGCTAAGCAGGCTGCCAGCATGGCACTTGAAGAGCGCATGGCCATGTTCACCTTCGTCTACGACAGCGACGGGCCGCACCTGAACCCCCGCGTGTTAGAGGAGCTGAGGCCAGCGCCAGCAAAGGCAAGCGGGGAGGAGGAGCAGGGACCACAGGAGGCATCCAGACTCGGCCCACCACCACTCCCCACAGTCCAGCCTGCTCCCCCCACCCCTGACCCCAAAGACAGCACTTCAGCGGGGAAGAAGGCCCCGACCCCCAAAACAAAAACCACCACGGCCAAACAAGGAAGACGCAAGACCACTGCTTCACCGTTAAAGAAGAAAGCAAAGGTCCTGAGCCTTTCCAAAGAAGGACCACATCAGTCACTCTCACAGGTCTGTATATTTACATTTCCATAGGACTTGAAGTATGGTGAGAATATTTATGATGATAGGGATTTTGGTTTTGCTTTACAGGAAGTTGTATGTTTTGTCTTTTCAGGATCCTGCCACTTTGACAACAGAGACAGAATTACTTGAATCTCAGAAAAAAAACAAGTCCAAACTGAAGTCTCAACCACCTACCAAGAGGGTGAGAAAGACGTCCAAGATAATTTCTTCTGCAGCCAACATGACAGAACCTACCAAGAAAGCTCCTAAGATGAAGAGCCGTCCGATTACTGAGGAATCGAAGTCCAAAGGTGGTTTTGTTTTCTCCTGCCTACTGCATCTCATCACCCCCCAGCTCTTTTGCTGCATGAAAGATCCGCCTCTCATGTACTATGCTAATGGAAACTCACTGTGATCTGCATGTATTTACTTGGTTTGCTCTCGCTGTGTTTCCAGGTCTGAAGGCACAGAAAAAGTCCTCTAAAAGGGCATTAGATAAAACCGATGAGGAGAAGGAACAACAGCCCAAGAAGAAGCGTAAATTGGGAAAAGTTGGTGAAAAGCAGGAGGTGAGTTATCATAGCTATCAGACCTTCCACTATTGTACGCAGTATGTGTCGTTGTAGACGACCGTTTAACAAGTCTGATTCTCCTTTCTCAGACCCCGGCTTCAGACAGCTCTTCTACCACTAAGCAGAGAAAGACAAGGAAGACGAATGCAGAAATAAAGAAGGGAACCAAGGGTTCAAAGGCATCGCTGTCTGGTAACCGTTCATGTTTCTGAGCCCTACCGTCTTGTTGTTTGTGACTAGGTCTCATCTGAGCAATTTTGAGCCTGTTCTTACCCCGCACATCTACAGAGGTAAATGTCCCCGAGAAGCCAAAGCGTGTGTGGAAGAGGAAACAAGATTCAGACGACCAATCGGCTCCCGCTCAGCCCAAGAAGAGGAGGTCACCGCCCAGTCCTGAGCCAGAGGTAAGTGGGTCCACGCGGAGCCGGGTGGAGATGGTGACGGAGAAACGGGGATGGAGAGCAGCAGGGCTGAAAATGAACACCTGCCACCAGCCAAATGCAGGTAAAATTTCCAATTGGCGACGAGATTTCGGAAGGCTATCTGAAAAAGAAAAAAAAACTTGGCCGGTAGATTTTTTTCATCTACAGTCCCCTTGGCAGGTGACTCACCGTGAGCCAAAAAGTTAATTTTCACCCCTGGAGAGCAGGTTACTTTGCTGCGTTGAGATCAAGCTGTTGCCTCAACTTAAGCGGTTGTCCGGTGCGCTGTGTTCTCCAGGGCTCTGGGAGCGAGGGGCGTCCCGAATCCCCCAGCGACAGCATCGATGGGACCAAGAAGAACGGCGGCGCCAAAAAAGAGAGCGTCTGCCAGGTGAGACCCCCCCCCCCCCCCAAAAAAAAGACCTACATTTCTGTTCTCCTCCTCTCCTTTGTGTTCCTGTGTGTGCAACACTGCTGACAGCGTGGTCAGGCGGAGGTGGATGACTGGCCCCTGAAGCTGTTCCTGTGCTGTCGCAGGTGTGTGAGCACGCCGGAGAGGACGTCCTCCCCTGTGAGGGCCAGTGCTGCGGGACCTTCCACCTCCAGTGCCTGGGCCTCTCCCTCAAGCCCAAGGGGAAGCTGCTGTGCCACGAGTGCAGCTCAGGTGAGGGCTCTGCAGGGCGCCAGCCAAGCTAGTAGTGGATCGGTGCTTGATACCGACGCACACGCTCACTCTTGTCTCTCTTTCTCTCTCTCTCTCTCTCTGCCTCCCTCCCTCCCAGGCGTGCACCTGTGTTTCTCCTGTAAGCGGTCAGAGGGGGAAGTGAGACGCTGTAGCGTCCAGCACTGCGGCAGGTTCTACCACGAGGCCTGCGCTCGCCTCAGTGCCCTCACCGTGTTCGACAACAAGGGCTTCCGCTGCCCACTGCACACCTGCCTGAACTGCCACTATAGCTGCCGCTCCAAACCCAAGTCCACTAAGGGTGAGGGGCAGTGCATGACAGGGGAATACAAGCTTGTCGTATAACTTATTAAACTGAAGTTATTATATTCTTTAGTAGATTCCTTTTATTTGTCACATGTAATGTATGCTGTACAGTCACAGTGAAATGTTGCTACCAGTTCCAAGATTATGCTTGATATAGATAAACTCCTATAGTCGGTTCCGAATTCCAAGTTATAAATTACGAAAATTACAAAGTTTACAGATGTAAAAGAAGCATGGGATGTGGAGTTCATGGTGAGTGTGGCGTTTGCGCGTGTTGCAGGGAAGATGATGCGCTGCGTTCGCTGTCCCGTGGCGTACCACACCGGAGACCTGTGCGTGGCGGCGGGCAGCGAGATGCTCAGCCCCAACGCCATCGTCTGCACTAACCACTTTGCCGCCAAGAAGGGCTACAGCCAGCACAGTCACGTCAACGTCTGCTGGTGCTTCGTCTGCTCCAAAGGTGGGTACCTCCTCCCTCCCGTCTCCCTCCCGTCTCCCTCTCCCTCCCGTCTCCCTCTCCCTCCCTCCCGTCTCCCTCCCTCCCGTCTCCCTCCCGTCTCCCTCTCCCTCCCGTCTCCCTCTCCCTCCCTCCCGTCTCCCTCTCCCTCCCGTCTCCCTCTCCCTCCCTCCCGTCTCCCTCTCCCTCCCTCCCGTCTCCCTCTCCCTCCCTCCCGTCTCCCTCTCGTCTCCCTCTCCCTCCCTCCCGTCTCCCTCCCTCCCGTCTCCCTCTCCCTCCCTCCCGTCTCCCTCTCCCTCCCTCCCGTCTCCCTCTCCCTCCCTCCCGTCTCTCTCTCCCTCCCTCCCGTCTCCCTCTCGTCTCCCTCTCCCTCCCTCCCATCTCCCTCTCCCTCCCTCCCGTCTCCCCTCCTCCCTCCCTCCCGTCTCCCCTCCTCCCTCCCTCCCTTCTCTCTCCCTCCCTCCTGTCTCCCTCCCTCCGCCGGCCCGGGCCCTCCTCCCGAGTCGGGCGTGACGGGCGTTTTGGCGTGCTGTGCTGTGCTTGTAGGCGGCCGGCTGCTGTGCTGCGAGTCCTGTCCCGCCGCCTTCCACCCCGACTGCCTGAACATCGCCATGCCCGACGGCAGCTGGTTCTGCAACGACTGCCGGGCCGGGAAGAAGCCCAAGTACAACGACATCATCTGGGTCAAGCTGGGCCTCTACAGGTCAGGAAGTAACCCCCCGGGGACGATCTACGGCGTTTGCTTGAATTCCCCCTCCGCCGTCAAGAGGCCATGGGAAAATAAAAAATAATTTAGGGAGACGCGTTTGAGTGTGTCCTCACTCCTCTCCCTCTTGTCCTCTGTCTGTCTGTCCTCTCCTCAGGTGGTGGCCGGCAGAGATCCGCCACCCACGGAACATCCCCACCAACATCCAGCACCTGCGGCACGAGATAGGAGAGTTCCCCGTCTTCTTCTTCGGCTCCAAGGACTACTTCTGGACCCACCAGGGCCGGGTGTTCCCCTACATAGAGGGAGACAGGGGCTACAAGCACTCGAAGACCGGCATTGGGAAGATCTTCAAGAGAGGTAAGGTCAACAACCACACATTACTGTATCCATCTACAGTACACGTCCCGTCTTTAGCATGCGAATGCCAGTGAAAGAGCCTATTAGGCCAGCTGAGATCTGTTTCTTTAGCTCTCATGGAGGCCGAAGCTCGTTTCAAGGAGATCAAAATGGAACGGGAGGCCAAGGAGACGCAGGAGAATAATAGAAAACCATCTCCGTACAAGTACATCAAGGTCTGAATTCTCTCCCTCCTCCAATTTCGTCTGTATGCTTGCAAATTCCAACAAAGTTAAAGATGGCGGCACAGTGTATAATTTCAGAAACGTCTTTTTTCCCTGTAGATCAACAAGCCGTACGGCAAGGTGCAGGTGTACACGGCGGACGTGTCTGAGATCCCCAAGTGCAACTGCAAGCCCACCGACGAGAAGCCGTGCGGGTTTGAGTCGGAGTGTCTGAACCGCATGCTGATGTACGAGTGCCACCCGCAGGTGTGCCCCAGCGGCGAGCGCTGCTGCAACCAGGACTTCACCAAGCGCCTCTACCCCGAGACCAAGGTCATCAGGACGGCCGGCAAGGGCTGGGGCCTGCTGGCCCTCCGCGACGTCAAGAAGGTGAGGAGGGAGAACTGCGTTGGTCAGTTGACATACTCACCAGGAGGGGGGGGGGGTCAGTTTGTGGAGAGGGCGGTGTCGGTATTCTGACCGGACGCCGCGTCTTCTCCCACAGGGGGAGTTTGTGAACGAGTATGTGGGGGAGCTGATTGACGAGGAGGAGTGCAGAGCCAGGATCAAGTATGCCCAGGATAATGACATCACTCACTTCTACATGCTCACCATCTACAAGGTTAGTCCCGCCTGCCTGGGTATAGCTGTCAAACAAGGACATTGGCTGCTCCACTACGAAGAGGTTCTGTCCACTCAGTGGCAGTAACTGTCGCTCTGGAGCTAGACAAACAGTATTGCTTTGGGAGTGTTACACTCAAGTCCTCTGTGACATTATAGAAAACAATACAACAGAACAACTTGAAGAAGATCGCACATATTTAAAGCATTGTGTTCTTAAATCTTAAATACCTTGCAATGGTTTTCATCCCTCCACAAATGTTTCAGCTCTTCTCTGTCACAATTGAAATAATTGCATGGGCTTATAATTTCAGAAACAAAGTGCTCCTCCATTGCTCTAACCTGCTGTTGTTGTTGGCAGGACCGGATCATAGATGCAGGTCCGAAGGGGAACTACTCTCGCTTCATGAACCACAGCTGCCAGCCCAACTGTGAGACCCAGAAGTGGACTGTCAACGGGGACACACGAGTGGGGCTGTTCGCCGTGTGTGACATCCCTGCAGGTGACTACTGGAGGGCTGGCCCTGCTGCCGCGGCCGCCTCTGGTCCTCATTCATTATGTGAACTGGAATACACATGTTCAGTCTTGTCTTTGTTCCAAATGTGGCTCTTGCTTTCCTGCCCTCCAGGAACCGAGCTCACATTCAACTACAACCTCGACTGCCTTGGTAACGAGAAGACGGTGTGTCGCTGCGGGGCACCCAACTGCAGCGGTTTCCTCGGAGACCGGCCTAAGGTGAGTAGGCCCTTGGCGTGAGTAGGCAAACTCGGACGTGTTAAAAAGACATCAGGTTTGTAAACCCGGGCCCCGCTGACGATCTACGGCGTTTGCTTGAATCCCAGAACTCCAACGGCCAGACTGCAGAGCCCAAAGGGAAGAAGGTGAAGAAGAAGCCGAAGAAGCGGCGGAGTGAGGGGAGGAAGCCATCGGAGGACGAGTGTTTCCGCTGTGGCGATGGAGGACAGCTGGTGCTGTGTGACAAGAAGAGCTGCACCAAGGCCTATCACCTGTCCTGCCTGGACCGCACCAAGAGACCCTTTGGTAAGAAGTCTAAAAACATGTATTACCAGGAAAATATTGAACTAGTAACAGGGTGTGGTGTGGCGAGGTGTGTGTGTGTGTGACCATGGTCTGGTTGTGTCCCTGGCAGGCCGTTGGGACTGCCCCTGGCACCACTGTGACGTCTGCGGAAAGAACTCTGAGGCCTTCTGCCAGCTCTGCCCCAACTCCTTCTGCAAGGCCCACCAGGAGGGGGCGCTGTGCCTCTGGCCTTCCACCGGGCAGCTGTGCTGTCAGGAGCATGAGCAGCCGGAGGCAGCGACCCCCGAGATCCCCCGTCCCCCCAAAGGCTGCAGGAAAGGTCAGGAGGTGTAGAGCTGGGGGGGGGCACCAAACTCTAACAGCCAGTCCCAGTATGAATGGAAAGCAAACTCCACAATTATGTCTTCAAGATCAGAAACAGAAGGCACTGTACATCAACAGCCTCGTCAGGGAAATCCTGTTTTAGCTCTAAAGCGCCAGGGAGTCCAAAATCAGGTCCAGCTACTCTCCGCGTCCTCATGTTGTTGTTTTTTTTTTTGTTTTTTTTTTATTTTAGTTCTTGTGTTTGTTTGTTGTTGGGGTTTTTTTTACATTTTTTTTATTATTTTTTTTACTCGTCTGCACTGAGGCAACAACACATCTGTGGTACAGCACAAGGCACAGGACACCTCATTTTAGACAGCATTATAGTCAGCAAACTTGAACCTCAACACACATGCCCCCCCCCCCCCCCATATTAATGATCTTGAACAATAGAGGTTTATATATCTATATATGTGTGTATAAAAAATACCAAAATTAAAATAATACTGGAATGTTGTTAGTACTGTAATGTTTGACAAATCGAAGCTGTTTTTTCTATACAAGCGATCTCATTAAACACAAGACACTATGGGTAGGCCCTGAATGGCCTGTCTGTTTCCTTTAGTAGGCTGTAGGTTACATTTAGCTATAGACAAATACATAACTTTTCCCCCCCTCAATTTTATTTTATTTTGTAGTAATGCAAGGGGCCCTAAATGAATGTTTGGCAAACTCATAACCTACCTGATGAGAAATAGAGATACTGAAAAGTATTAAAAGTGCCGAGTTGAAACATTATTGTTGGCTTTTACTCCATCTTGAAGACCCCCCCCCCCCCCTACACACACCGTTTCTAGCCACCACTAATTACTGTCTCTCACAAGGTTATGGGCTGCTATGGCACAAGCACAGGCTGGCTCTTCAGCAGACCCAAGGTCAAGAAATTCACCTCTATGGGTTTAGGGTAGTGTGTTTTTATTTCCTGTGTCTGCTAGGTTTTATTTTTCAGTTTAGTATTTTTGTAAAACAAATTTTTAGTTCTTTTCAGATTAAAGGTCTTTTATATTAATTTGATTTTTGATCAGTCAAGGTGCCTAAAAAGTTACAAATTTGTGTGATTCAAAGCAAAGCTTTACGTACCCGGTTAGCAATAAAGACAAGACAAGTAATTGTTGAGACCCTGAAGTCAAAATGGTGAGGATGGTGGTGGTGATGAGAGGGCACCAAGTTAGCCTGGATCTGCAGGCTCAACATGGTGATAACAACCACCCCATATACCTGTGCCTTTTTTACATTCAGAAAGTCATACTATATATATACATATATTATATACTCTTTTTGGGAATGTGTGGTTTAGCCGTTCCATGCTGTTATGAGGATTGTTTAGTTTAACCTCTGCATTTTGATTCAGCCTATGGGCATGCTGAAAGATATCCAGTTCCCTGCTGAAGTTCATGTAACTTTAGGTGTAGACCAAATTGAGACGATTTAAAACTGCACCTTTCTTGTTTTTCTCCCCCCAATGGAAGGGATATGTTCACACCTATTCCTATGGGGGCAGGTCTTGGATGAGTATTTTAAAGTTCACATGCTTAAGTATTTTGATCCTAGCAGTGATTATTTGATGAGTGAATGTAGTTCAGCAAGTTATTTTGTGAGCACTGTAATTCCCTCTAGAGCTTAAGTATAAGTGTGATTAGGGGTATTGTAACTACTGTCCTAGTAAGAAACTAATATGTACATAATGTATAAGTGGGAATAGTGATGCATCTATTGTAAATACCGTACAGTTTCTAAAGATGTATGTTTGCAGTGCTAATACCTTTTTTTGTGCAAGATTTCGTAACTGTTGAATCATGCAAAAGTTTACTGCAGTGCCTATACCTGCAAGACTGTTAAATAAAGGTTTACTGCATCCATCATGTGGCCTCAGATCATTGGTGGTTCAGAATAATCTACATTACTCACCTTGAGTACGCAATGATAAATTGCTGCATTCACTCATCACAATCACAGATCAAAATGTCCATACGAGTTCTGAGTGAGCTGTCCATAAATGAGGGTTAATCTTTTTTTTATATATATATATATACTTGTTGTACAGCACGGGACACCATTTTATACAGCATTACAGTCACCTGAACACACATTTCCCCCCACATAAATGGACTTGGAACAATAGATTTAATTAAAATAAAGACCAAAATTATAATACTGGAATGTTGTTCTATGTACTATGACGTATTAGGTATGATGATATAATGAAAAAGTAGTCAGGAACAAATAGTGCCGCTTGTATATACTTTTATTTATCTTAAAGACATGACATGAAATGAATTTGCTTAACTAGTACAGCAGCAGCAATAATACAAAATGATTCAGTGTAAAAATAATTATCTTAACCTTATTCAGTGCCATCCTCTCTTAGTGCAAATGCTTAAAATAAGATAGGCACACAATGATGATATCCTTTCACTATTCAAATACACGACTGTTCTAAGAACCCATTCTTAATTCTACATCAATTTCAGATAAAAAATAGGTTTTCGGTCTCCACAGGTGAAGACAGATCTTGAAGGTGTACTGAAATTTTTATGAGATCAAGAAGTCCTTGCTGACATGAATATAATGATTTGAATGATAGGCACTCCCAGCTGCTTTCACAGAATACCTCAGACATCTAGTTCAATACTAACCACTTGATTCCAAAAAGGTAAAGGTTGGTTAATCTAATGATTAGATGACTAGATTAATGATCTACTTAATGATTTTTTTTTTTATAATGAAAATTGCTTGATAGAGTGCTGTTACCTTTTTCAACTAAGTGCAAACAATTGACTGGCTTGCTGCAAGTACTACAATATGACATCCAAACATAAAAATATTACTATCCATAGCTTATGGTCCCAAGCAATAATCAGAACTTTGCTTGTAGTTGCTTGTTTAGAGTAAGTGGCAACATGACACCTTTTCAACAATATTTTTATGAAAAATAAAATATCACTATAAAATGTTACAAATTAAATAAATATTGGTTCTGTGAATCTGACATTTCCTTGATTTTGAGAAAAACAACCATCAGTTAGCTCTGTTCTCAACTACCACGGTATCCAGCTTCACTTTCAAGTTACCCTTTTTATCGAAACATCAATCAGGAGGCTAGAACCCCGCGCCGGATTATGTCAGAGCAATAGTGCCGGCAGAGCGAGTCGCCGCCCCTCAGCTGGTGAGAATGACATCTTTTCACACAAGGCTTCTTCTCCTCAGGGCTGCTAGGCTTCACGTTGCTCTCTGTCCCTGTGCGCAGGCGGGTCCTGGGGTAAGAGGGCTCGCTAGTGCTGGTGAGAGGCCTGAGCAGTGGCTTGCGTTGCTGGGCGGCTGGCTCTGACACCTCCTGCTCCCTCACCTCCAACGGTCTCCCAGTCCTCTTGGGGATTCTGAACTTCCCCCAGTTTTTAAGATGGCTTCCCGCCGCTCCACCAGATAAGAGGGATCCATTAGCTTGGGTGCAGGGGTCCTTCCTCAGCCAACCGTTGGGTCTTGTGGTTGTGGAAACGCGGGTCGGTTGAGTTCTAGACGCTCCGTCAAGACTGTCCTCCGCACTGGTCCCCGGTCTGGTTTTGGTCTTGACGGGGGACGTCTCCTCGAGTCCGCTCTTCTTCTTCCTATCCTCTGTGTACAGGTCATTGCCTGGTTTCAGTCTGGTCAGCACCACACTGACCCTCCTCTGCTGGAGGTCAGGGAACGGGCCTCCCCTCCCGACGCTTCGCCCCTCCTCTGGCTTGTGTGGTCTGATGCAGTTGACGACCTCCTCGGCCTTGGGCTGCTGCAGTCTGGCGTGGCCGACCACCTTGTCCTCGTTCTCCAGCGGTCTCTTGGGATCCTCCCCCTCACCGTGATTGGGTGGCACGTTAACGACACTTTTCCTGTGGCCTCCCTTCTTCCTGTCCTTTTTGAGGGAGCCCCGTTTGGTCACGGAGCCACGCGCAGGCACCAAACTCAAAGACGAGATGTCTTTTACACTCGTGGTTGACACCTCACCTAGGACAAAAGAGGGGGGGGGAAATGATGGCCGTCATGACTGGAACAACACAAGACCAAACCCAGGGAAGCACAGAGACAGAAGTGGGAGAACGTCTCACAAGACCAAACCCAGGGAAGCACAGAGACAGAAGTGGGAGAACGTCTCACAAGACCAAACCCAGGGAAGCACAGAGACAGAAGTGGGAGAACGTCTCACTTACCGGACAGCAGCTCTTGCTCCAGCAGTCTGACCTGGTGGTGGAAGATCTGCTCCTGGACACGCCACAGCGAGCGCTTCATCTTCTCCCTCCGCGTAACCATGTAGGTCAGATTGCGCACCTAGAGGAACACGGCACAACAGTGAGGAGACGAGTAGGTGGTGGTTCTGCACTTGAGGGAGAAGCACATGTTGGGGGGGGGCCCTTGCCATTTTACATCAATAAGAGGTACCATGATTAAGGAAGGCTGACCTAACATTTCACTATCTGCTCAAATTAAGTTAGCTAGGAGTCTGTTAGATTATCAATAAAAGGTACCATGATTTAGGAATGCTGACATAACATTTTACGATATTGCACTTCTCTTTCAAAGAAAAACTGCTCAAATGAAGTTAGCTCAGAGTCTGTTTTATATATTGAAGGAGCTTTATCTGAGGCTTCTTTCTCCCAACTACAGCTTATCTGGTGAGTTGGATTCCTGCTTCTGTGCCTGTCTGGGTCAGGCTGTTCCTCTTACACTCCTCCACAAGCATTTGCTCACCAAGTAAAACTACTTCGGTTTACAACCAATATCTCAGCTATGTACGTGAAAATAAATGTAAGATACGCATAAGAACTCTAGGGAGGAGTGGGGGTACATTCCAGGTAAACGTCTAGTTAGTTAAAGTACAAAGATAGCAGTCGAGTATTTTGTAGCACTTTACACTGTGTTTATTGAAACTCTTCCTAAAAGAAGCTAGAAGGTTCGTCCCCCTCTCTGCCTGCTCCTGTTGTCGTCTTCCTCATCCACTCTGCGGCCAGAGGCCGCAGCCGTCACCCAGCGCCTGCTCCCTTGGTGCGGCTGCTCCCTAGTGGAGGCACAGGGCGGAGGCGAGGAACCTACCCTCTCCAAGTCCTGCCGGAGGTGAGTGAAGAGCTGGAGCCGGCGTCGCAGGACCTCCTGCTCCCGGCGGGCCAGGCTCTCCTCCTCGTCCTTCTTGGGGGTGAGGAGCAGCTGGTTGAAATTGGCCTTGCGTTTGAGCTTCCAGTACTGGTAGAGGAAGTCCACTGCCTCCTTAGACAGCTTCAGGTGCTCCGCTACCTCCCCGGCATCCACAAACTGGAAGAACTCCTCCTCCAGCTGCTGCAGTTTCAGTTTGCGGAGGTTGACCCTCTTCTCCTCCTGCTGGCAGCCGTTCAGCCCCTCAGGCTCCTTGGGGCCTTCGGCGGGGAGTGTGGCTGGGATGGCTTTGTCAGTGATCCCTCTGATTCTCCCCCTCCTTCTACTCCTTTTGTCTTTGGCCCCCTCCTCCTCCTCCTCCACCTCATCTCCGGAGTCAGCATCTCGGCCTTCGCTCCCCTCCAGTCCTGAGTGCTTGGGGCAGTAGGACTTGAACTTCACCTCGTCCTCCTCCGTCAGGATGGTGTTCATCTCCAGACTGCAGTGGAGGCCACATGTCACGTGGAAAGCAGTCCGACAGTTCTTTGCCGAGCACTGAGGAGACAAAGGTAGATTTGATCAATTTTACAAAGATAGAAATGCATGCGTTGTTTCTCTAAATCCGTTTTCTTGATCTTGTTGTAGCCATGAGGCTGGTAGCATTATGTATCATCAGAAGTGCCTATTGAAGGGCCTCTACCTGTATGCATGCTCCAGTCTTCTCCTTACACAGGCAGCAGATCAGGGCCCACCTGTTAGTGGGAATGTGAGACACGTTGGTTATGGGTTCCATCTTCTCTGGGTTCCCAATGCTCACCTACAGAAGAGCCAAAGTAAAGAGGAGAGAGATAAAAGCAATGTATATTGTATATACTGGGCCAAAGTGCCTCACATACAACCATCAATAAAATTAACTTTGTGAGGTCAAGGTCAACTTTATTTATAAAGCACGTTTAAAATCAACCGAAGTTGCACCAAAGTGCTGTACAATATATAAAATAAACTAAAACAAAAAAAAACAGAATAAAGTGCACATAATTACAGAATAATAAAAGGACAGGACACAAAACAGGACAAGGGATGTAGGCTATCAGGCCTCAAAAGCCAGTGAAAACAAGTGTGTTTTGAGCTGAGACTTAAAGAGCCCTTGTATAGACAGCATTCTATACAAGACTCAAGCACACACTCCCGTTTAGAGACATGGGAGTTCTGCAGTCACCTCTGGGATCCACAAGGCACAGCTGACATGGACCCATTTTGTGCCACTCCGGGTGGGCTTCATGGCTCCACCCTTCTTAGGGCACAGTTGGCACTTAGGCACGATACCGAGGGCACAGATCCGGCACAGCCAGCTCCCTTCAGGCACTTTCTGGATGCCATAGCAGGCCTATCAAGAGAACAAAACAGTCACGCAATGGCACAAGGACACCATACATCTGTGCTCACCTAAAATTGAACACACCCGTGCATGCATGCAAACACAACCAAAGAATTATACCACTGGAGCAGCCCTCTAAAGGCCTGTTCCGTGTGCGATGTCAGAGCAGCTTACCTGGTGCACACAGATGTTGCACTTGTCACAGAAGACCATTTCATTGTTGTCCTCCCCATCGGGAGACTGGCAGACATCGCACACCACATCCTCGTCATACTCTATGCCCAGCCCCTCCTCTGTCTCCATGGCATGGCTCATGTTGTCATAACAACGTCTCTCAAACTCCTCCATGACTCTCTCCATGGTCATCTCATCCAGCACTGGCATCCCTATGGCAACATTATATTCACACACAGTTAGATACCATAAATGTATGTACAATGAGTGTTAACAACCAAATTTTCTTGTTCTCTTTAGTGAGCAATATCTTATTGGGTCTAGATCATAGTGCCGTGGCAACTTCTCACCCATCTCACAAAACTCCTCGTTGACCAGCTGCAGCCAGGCGACGTCCTCCTCATTCAGGTCATAACGACACATCCCGTTAGCCAGGGTGATGATGTCCACATAACCCAGCGCCTCAGAGCCTGATGTCCGGATCAACTTCTTGGGCTTCGTGAACAGGACCTCCTTCCCCTTGTCAGCTATGACACTATAGTACGTACAGACAATTTGTATCAAAATGTAACTTAGCACTAGGGATGTGCGCGACTAGTCGTTTAAACGAATAAACGGCGCAGCTTTTGCTAGCCGTTTAAGAAATAATAGTCGATTAAATGAAATATAATAGAATTAGATCAAAAATAAAAATATTTATAAAAATACTTCAATAATTAGTCACCTCATTCATTCATCTGCGCAATCTCTATTATTCACGCCTATACACCTATACGTAGCCTATCGTCTGACATCCGCGGTCTTTAATACTATAGTAATTTAACTTATGCTATTCAATGATCAGGGGTGCACGGCACATTGCCACTAAAGTGTGCTCACATTAATTAATGTAGCCTAATCATTTGGTTTGTGAAAGTCAAGACGTGACGGAAATCTGTCCAACAATAGGCTATGACTAGATTCCAAGAGGCGCGCTCGCTTTCACAGCCTAATTGCTGAGTTGAACTCTGAAGGAGGCAGACCATTACATTTGCAAAACATAGGTTTATGCATACTAGTATACATCCAAGCAACTGTCACAAAGTACTCTGTGTTTTAAATAGCCAAACCAGACTTGGAGCGAGATGCGCAACGAGTGAAAATTGGCTTCCGCTGAATGTTGGTTAGAAAGATAGAGGAACTTTATTGCAGACATGCAGGTCCATATAAAACGTTATATTTGCACAGTAGGCTATTATTCTTTCACTTTATTATTTGCATCATTCTTTGTGGACCAATGTTTGAATAAATTTGCCTTCAAACGTTATTGCCCTCTCCGACATCCGCGGTCTTTATGTGAAATCTAGTTTTAGCCTACTGATACATTACAGGCTTTAGGCTAGCCTACTCTCTTCAATTAAACAAAATAAATCACATTTATATATTTTCTAAGTAATAAGCTGTAAGGACAGGCTGAACTACTGTTTTGCACTTGCAAACAAAGGAGTGTGTGAGACAGCCCTGCGCAACGCGTGCAAATTGGCTGCCGCTGAGTGTTTGGGAAACATCAAGAATAGTCCTGCATCTTAGCTTGCAGAGTTTAAGAAACATCCTCAATTTTTCTAACTAGCACTTTTTGTAGAAACTTGGGAATCCTGTTTTTAGACTAGTCGTGTAATCGGTTACAAAACCACCGTCTAGTCGTCAGTGAAAATAGTCGCTGCGCACATCCCTACTTAGCACCCATGTTGCGAGTTACTATGAGCTCTTGGCTCAGTCTAGTGATGGCACATATTTTAGGGTTGACTAGTACAATGAATGGCAAAGATACATTTGGGGAATTACAGTTTTGGGGGGTTCTCTTACCGGGCAACAGGCTGAGGGATCGACTCAGGGCTGACTGGGACCTGGACTCCTTTCTCCCACTCCTGCCTCCAGGGGTCAGCTAGAATGTAGAAGTCCTCCAGGTTCAGCTGGTAGGAGTCATGGACCTTCATGGCTGTGATTAAGTCTGTCCTGAATACCTGCAGCATGGGGTCAGACATATCATCTAGCTACTCACTGAGATGGACATCCATCACAGCTACTGGGGTAGTGTGAGCCCTACCGTAGGAGGATATTAGGATATTAGAGAGGGGTTAAAATCTTGACGTACCTCAGAGGGTTTCTTCCCCTTCACTCTCCTGGGGTGTGATTTAGAGTGCTGTGACCACGAGGTTGAATTGCCTTTGAGGACAGAACATACCATATTCATTGAATTTCATTTATACTATATTTTCTACCTTTCTAACCAAACTGACATTAAAGGTACCCAACGAAACGTGAATCAAAACAATCAGTTATTTGTTTATTTTCGAAATTCCTCGATTATATGGTTCCTTGTAGTCTAATAAACATGTTGAATCACTTGAATGTCTTTCCTACTTTGTAATTTATTCGCAAAATGATATTTAGCTAATGTTTTGAAAACAACAAAGATGTGTGAAATGTCACTATTATGTTCTCCGTGTATTGACGCAATGACGTAGTACGTGATTTTCGGGAACCACCTTCTCAAATTTGCTCTAGAGCGCATACTAGTGGTTAAAAACTACATTGGGTACCTTTAAGAGTATGTAATTGTGGCTTGTTCTGATTTTCACCGACATGATTGTGCACTGTTGACGTTCATTTCTCAGACCTCATATCTGCCCAACCTGAAAGTGCATCTTTAAATGTCCAAATGCTGCCCCTGTCCCTACTCCTTAGGCAGTATGCCTCCGCTGTCCTGTCCTTACTCTTTCCTTGCTTGGGAATCCCTGACCAAAAATAAAGTATACATTCATAACTGCATTCGTCTTATTGTGAAATAAATCATTACCCCAAGCAGGTTTATTTAAATTATTATGGGCTAAATTCTATTAAAATTATATTTTATGACAAAGAGGACAAATTTCCACAGTGACAGATTTACATTTCCACCACTGATGGCAAATACATGCAGAGGAATGCTTACTTCCATTGTCAGAGTCTTCACTGCTGCTGGGATGCCGTGTTCTCTTCATGGTCACAAGTCTTGGCAATACTGTGATGTAGGGGTAGTAGGCCTATTTTGTAAATCTGCAAATGAAAGGACTGATAAGTAGCTCAATACTCACCATATCACACAATACAAAGGCATTGGTTCCTGATGATTTGAGCCAGATATGCTCACATAATTGTTTTACTACAATAATTTTTCAAATCAATCACATTTGAAACGTTAGCTAGCTAACATCTGCACATCATGGATGAACATTACTGCATTTATATAATCAACAGATGAAAACAACATAAAATGTGACGTTTAGCTATATTGCTGAGAGCTAACTTAAGTCACTAACCTGACATCAGCGGTTGTTTCCTGCAGAAACATCACTATAGTGATGCACCCTTCACTTTGCTAGCTAACCCACTACACAGCTATCTGATGGCCATTTAGACTAGACAGCATTCAGACAGCGTACCACTATCCCCCATCTGAGAATACTGCAATAAACACGTGTAAAGCAAGACGTCATAATAATAGCATCAGATGAACCTGCAACATGAAAACGTAAACAAGCGGCGCTAATGTATAGCTAAGCCATTAATTCACCACCCGAATACATGTAAAAACATGAGAAACCACAACAGCACATACCAGCTACCTTGCTGCCACACAGACACTGCTGCCATGCGGATTCGCTGCTTTGACAACACCACCACTTCACATTGCAGCTAGTTAGCTAGCTAGTGCTAGTACTAGCAGGCCAAGCTCCCTGATGATGCAGGAGTTTTGGGCTAACGTTAGCTTGAAGCAGCAACTTCAGCTAGTCTGCTAACAAGCTATGGTTGTGCGGTTAGCTAGCTTCCACCAAAACAATATAGTAGCTAGATAATTTACATATGCATTTTCTGTCGTGTCTTCTAACTTCGCTGTTATGCTAATTGGATACACACTCACTGAACGGAACTTAATATTAGCGCCATTTTAAATGACGTTGCTGCCGTTTCACTCTAGCGACGCGGCGGGTTGCCCGCTTATTTAGCTACCTCGCTCGCTAGCTTCCCAAATGAACTGAACACAGCTGTTGTAAATGGCAGTCATTTAAACCCATATAAATATATTAAATACACAGTACCTACAGCACTTCGGGCAGCGGCAGGCGGTTTAAATCGAGCAAGTAGTTTGTACAGCAGGGGATTCTGTAAAGCAGGGTTATGTCCGACTACCATTCCACATGTACACAAACACGACGGTGTCGTGTTGGAGTCACACTGACGTCGGGGCTGACCTATTTAGCTGCAGCTGGGTAGCTTACCCAGCGTTACTGTTGGTTGGCGCTAGTGTACACTGAGTACCTTTAGAAACATGGTATAGGCCTACCTGTGACCAATAACTTGATCAATGACCTAAAATGTTTTCCCACAAAACTATGCTGCAGATATTATTTTTTTGGTAGGCAAACTTGAAAAGTTGGCGATTTATATACAGAGCGCGAGAATAAGTCTGTCACTGACGTCTGGACCGCGTGACCACATTCCACCGAGGCCCATTATTGCTTATATCTCATACTCCACCCCGCCCCATTATTTCTTATCTCATATTTATTAAGTCCTTAGCTCGTTTGTAAATAAAAAAAAAAACACATCGTCAATAGTCCATCGCAATGCATGTTTGCTTTAATCCCAGCCCAAGTGCTATTCGAAATTGTGGAAATCAAAGGTTTTGAATTTTCACTATTCAGGTTGTTTCTCTGGCGGTAAAATGTTTAGATTAACTGACTGGCCACTCCTTGACCTAATTTATAACGACAACAAATATCAGCGCTTTATTCAGGCATCCTGTAGAATATGATCGGTGATCAGTGGGCGTTCCCATATTATTTACTTACTATATTTAATTACTATATATATCACATATAGGCAACATTTAGCACACCCGAGGACTAGATCAAGTACAAACATGTTATTTTTCAAAGCATTAGCAGCACTGACAACGGGTAGGCCTATAGAGACAGAATGTTCAAATGGAAACTGTGAAGGGTTAACGGTTGAAAGGGCTGGTAACAGAAAATATTGAGATTTAGTACAGTATTCTTAATGGTATAGTTACATTATGTCTCAATGGCACACATTTAACACTAGAGGGCGTAGATGGGCTATCGCCAAGCACTGTCAACATCAATAAATCAATTAGTGAGATAATTGTTTTAATAGGAAATGCATGGCTGAACCTACATTCGTTTGAACAAAATTAAGTAATGATACATATACACATAAGATCACATAAAATAAATAAGTTTTCTTTGAACAAAAATGCACCATATTCAAATCAAACTTTATTTGTATAGCGCATTTCATGGACATAGGCAACCCAAAGCACTTAGAGAGCAATGGGGGGGAGGGGGCATAGATCCCACCTCTACATATTCCAATGGGAAAAAAAGTGAGCTGAAAAAAATCTTCCCTGACCTCTCTCGAGACAATCGCACAAGCTCCTGGAAAATGTTTGTCTATTGGCTAAGAATATTTACAGAGCAATAAACATGGGCTTCATAGGAGAGACATTACTATTAGTAGAGTATACAAATGGTTACAGAGAGTCTTTACAGTAAATGAGATGAAAGGATTTTCAGACGACAACAGTGATAGAAGTCATAGTAAACCTCATTCAGAACTAGTGAGTGATATGAGTTGGAAGGTACTGGTTGATGCATGCTGCTACATAATATTTATTGTATGACATGGTATTATCCTTAAAAAAGGCAACCTAGTTGTGCGCACATCTAACCTGTTAGGCCAGGTGCTGGATAATCATAGAATACATACGTGTGAGAAATAGGAAAATCCGCACACTAGAATAAGAGCTCCCGGTTTCACTTTATTGATAAATATGCAACTTGGAAGTTGCCTGATTAAGATCTAAAGGTCAAAGTGTTGCATATTTATCAATAAAGTGAAACTGGGAGCTGTAATTCCAGTGTGCGGATTTTCCTATTTCTCACATGATGGTATTATCCTTCACTGGCAATTACAGTCAAATATAATGAAAGGGTTTTCATCTTTCACTTCTTCATGGTGACACACAAACTAATTAATGTAAAAAAAAAAAAAAAGAGGCTAACATTACAAGTGCCATCACAAGTTGGGATGTTTGCCACTCAGTCAAATGGAATTTTGTTGTTTAAACTCATGTACATGTTAACTTATATATCCTGTGAAGTAATGTCTAAATCTGAGCGACCTTCAGGAATATACCAGAATAATGATGTGAAACTATATATGACCTTTCTCTCACACAATGACAGTGAGTTGGCCTATGTTCCCAAGGGTTGGTGCCCACTTCCCATTGAGGCCTGTCTAGAAGATTTAACACATGCTATGCTTAGAATACAATAATGTCTTCACTTGTTTTAGAAAGAAGATGCACTTGTGAGTTCTGGCAAGTAGTAGTACATTGGCTTTTCCTACGTTAAATACAATTATTGTTAGTCGCTTTGGATAAAAGCGTCTGCTAAATGACTGTAATGTAACTGTAATGTAATATCTGTCATAACCAAACTAACCTTCTGATTGTCTAAGATGGGTGGGTACACCGTCCAAGATCCTATATAAACGAATGTAACTTGGGGTCTCAGGGCTCGTTCTCTCACTCTTGCTCTGAGAAACGAACCTTTTCTTGAGAAAACCATTGTACCGGTATTGCTTAATAAACTTAATCATTACTATTTGATGCTCGACATTCAACATCATTCCTGAGAATTTCCACCACATCAGACAACTGAGAGGGTGACAGTGACTGAAACGCTAAGGGCTAAAATTAGGTTTGTGGAGGGAGATTTACTAACTCCAGTCCCACCACAACCCAAAAGGCTAGGGTCAGGCAAGCCAGACATCTAACAGGTTTCACAGAAACAAGGTAGCGGGAGCTAACTAGACGCCTTCACCAGATTTGTAAACTCCTCAGCAATGTCCCCGTACCCTGATGGGGCTCATTTAATGGCAAGGATAGCGTCGTAGGTCTTCCCTCTTCGGCAGACTTGGATGTTGTTGAAGCCTGCGGCTGAGAGCATGTGAGAGTACTGGGAAGGTGGATGCTCCTTCCCCTCGGTCTGGACCAGCATGTTGAGGGAGAAGATCTGAGCCATGACGGGGCCACGTCTGTTCGCCAACAGCAAAGACTCCACCAGGAGGACCCCACCACCTAAAGGGAAAGAAAAACAGAGATGTGTACTAGAGACATACATCTGTTTTTGTTTACATCTGTTTGGGGATTAAGGATTTAGTGTATTGTAGAGGTCGCTGTGTAATGTCAGCACACACACACACACCTGGTTGACAACAGGCATAGATCTTCTTCAGTAACCGCACACACTTCTCCTCCTTCCAGTCATGAAGAATTCTTGCCAGAATGTACAAATCAGCAGGTGGTATGTCCCCATCAAAAAAATCTCCTGCATACACAGCATATGTGTCGTTTATGAACACTAGAGCAGGCTTTGGCTCTCATTTGTTTGATTGTGGACAACTGGAGGTTAAGTTGTATTTTGATTCATATTTTGATTCATATTTGAATGACGCTCACCTTCCTGGAACACAATGGTGTCCCCTTGTTCATAGAAGTGCTCCTTGGCAGTTCTAATCACTTTGGGAAGGTCAAACACTGTGACTGAAGAAGAGGGGTAGGCCTTAGCCAGCTCCCGGGCCAAGGCACCAGAACAACCTGGAAAAGAGAAGGAAATCAACAGATGATCCATTAAATAAGGAAGATATCACAAACTAACACATGGTGACCAAATTATTATATCTTATTCAGTGTATAATTATGAAGACCGCTGCAAGAAGGTTAACAATTTAGGCAAAGACTACACCTAAAGGTTGAAAAGAGTTCACCCTCTAAATATGTTCATCTCATTTAGAACAGGTGCTTCTGTTTGAAAATACATACCCCCGAGGTCTATCATTGTCTTAAAACAGGACAGGCTGAACGCTGTCACAATGTCATGTCCATCAAGGACCCACGATGAGTTCATCAACCCCATGAACTTCAGCATCTCCTCATCAGATCTGGAACAGAAATACTGCAGTAGCATTATAAAACATAATGAATGTGACATAGAATTTAAGCATTTAATATACATGTGTTCAAGTTTTTTATTCACATACTATATTAACTAGTCTATACACCAACCTATAAATGGTTTGGAAGATGTCCTCAGCTGAAAGGCCAAAGGTCTTTTCATTTTGGTTCTTCCCTTCCCTGTACAATATAATGGGACCATCAACCATTGCTTGATATTGTACATTGAAAGCTTTATTTCTATGCATACTCAGTTTGCTGCCACAGACTTTCCAACCCACCTCACCGCATCCACAAGGTTGTTCCAGAGTGGGTAGATGGTTTCAGACTGGTAGACTATCATGTTATGAAGAGATTTTGAGCTGCCTTTGGCAAGGTAGAGATTTGCCACATCGGTATTACTGTAGAAAACTAATACAAAAATGGATTAGATAAGATTCTACTTCATTGTCGTTGCACATAGTACAAGTACTGGGACAACAAAATGTAGTTTAACATCTAATCAGAAGTGTGAAAGAACCAGTAAAGTGCAGTGCAGTGTAATGTACAATATGTATAATAGAATATGAGAGATATGAAAAAGCTATGGTATATAGCCTACAGTATGAACAGTATTGACAGTATGAACAGAGTGATATAAATACACTTATACTGTCTACTGTCTACAAGTAAGACACTATCTATGCTAAGAAACTATATACAAATGTGCAAAAGTTCAGTCACTGGAGTAAGTCACGTTGGTGCAGAGTTCAGCAAGGTGACAGCTGAGGGGAGTAAGCTGTTCCTGAACCTGGTCCTGGGACAGAGATTCCTGTTGCGCCCAGAGAGGAGGAGGGCTAACAGGCTGAGGCTTGGAGGTGTCCCTGACGATGCTGCGCACCTCCACAGACACTGCTTGTGTTGGACAGCCTCAATTGAGTGGAGTGGAGTAACAGTGATGCGTTGGGCAGTTTTCACCACCCTCTGCAATGTTTTCCAGTCTGAGGCAGAACATTTGCCATACCAGACTGTGATGCATTTGGCGAAGATGCTCTCAATGGTGCAGCAGTGGAAGTTCACTAGAATCTGAGGAGACAGAAGGGCTTTTCTAAGTATCCTCAGGAATAAGAGCCTTCTTGACCGGGATTGAGGTGTTGAGGGACCAAGAAAGGTCCTCAGAGATGCTGACACCCAGAAACTTGAAGCTGGCGACACGCTCAACCTCCATCCTGTTGCTACAGATGGGGGGGCTTTGGTCTTTCTGAAGTCCTACAAGTGTACGTACGTACACAGGATATGAATATAGTTGATAAAGGCGATGCTACTGCAGTTTAATACGGGTTGAAGACTTTACCTGTCCCCTCTATCGTCTCCACCTCCAGTATCTCAATGCCCACCAGCACATCAAGAAGCCTCTCCATGCCGTCTGAGCTGGTGCCCAGCTCCCCAGCCACATGCTCCGCGCTCAGGGGCTTCTGGGACTGCAACAGGAGGTCAAAGACCCCCAACTCACAGGCTGAGAATATCACCTAGAAAGACCGGGGTATATGATGAAGGAATAATCACACACTCAGACAGACTGGTGGAAGATGAGTAAAATCATTTCCTTCTTTTTTATTTCATCACCACTCTACATGCATAAAGAACATATGGACATCACATAATAGGTAAGTAAATAAAGTCTCAAAGGTAGGCCTTTACCTTTGAGATTCTGAAGCCATTGATATACTCCAGAAGTTTGAAAGGATAGTCCAGTTCGCTCTGGGACAGATGCTCTGCCATGTTATTACTTCCTACCAGGATACATGCAAAACGTTATCAAACAAAGTTTTATTTTCAAGTAAACATTTAATAGAGTAGAACTACGGTAATCAGTGTTAGGTAAGTCACTTTTCAAAACCTTACACATCACTAGTTAGGTTCATTTGAGTGTAACACGTTACTATTTACAATATGTCTATAGTAACTTGTTACTAGTTACTTATTTGAGTTCATCGAAATAACCGCAGAGGTATGACCATGGGCATTATAAACTGGAAGAGTGTACAATACAACACAAGACCTAAAGCCTTCTAATGTAACATAATGACATGACAAGACACAATCCGTTGGCAATAATTTTCTATGCCATTTTTATTAATATTAGAACAATCTAGGACATATTAGAGAATGAAAATAAAAGTATACAATACAGCAAACCAGTAGCCTATTTGATGAGCTAAGCCTACATCAATCTTTTTTTTTAATGTGCAGATGAATTGAATTCAACCAGTTTTCTAATTCAAAACCATTTTTGTGTCTTCAAAGTATCAAATCGATTCAATATTGGCACAAAATGAATGCTTAAATTCTGTGAGTAGGCCTTTTAAAAATCACTGTATTGTAGTTAGGGGTGCTCCAAAGAATCGATTCTTGAAAGGATCGCGATTCTTAATGCCACGATTCCTGAGTCGATTCCCAACTCCCAAGAATCGATTATTTTATTGCTTTTTGTGCGTTGGCACAAAGGGAGAGGTAATGCCGCTTTATCCCTCCCTCAGTCCTTCCTTCAGGTTAGTAGTAACGGTACGAAAACGTACCTCGGTACGGACGTCTCAGTTCGGTTCGGTTCGGTTCAGGAGCGGCGCGCCAGTGCTACTCTGATTCCTTTTCTATTCTTTAAAAATGAACTTGAATCAATCTTTTTTTTTTTTTTTTACAAACAGCAATACCTTTCAGGCTGCATCACTGCCCCCCACCCAAAAAACAACAACAACATAAAACAAAAAAACAATGTTGACCAGTGGAATAGCCTACAATGCTGTGTCAAGTAACTTTTTATTTTTCTTTTAAGTGTTTCCCCCTCATTCATACCCCATTTACCCCACTTCACTCGACCTTCATATTTTTGGCCAGAAAAATCAACTTGTCAACACTGTGAGCAGACAGGGAAGACCTGCTGGCAGTGACGATGTCCCCAGCAGTAGAAAAGACCCTCTCACCTTGTCGCAGGTACAGCAAGATAGTGCTTTGCCAACTTGGCCAGATGAGGGAATGTGGGCTCATTGGTCCTCCACCATACAAGTAAATCAAATTAAATAAAAACTAATAGCCTACTTAAAAATATGATTTTGAATCGCCTATTTAAAACGAATTAAATGCAATAAAAAATGAAACGAAATAAATTAAAATCTTTACTAAAAAATAAATCTGCCTTTTTCCCACAGAGATATAGACTATGTGTGCAAACGTGCGTGTACAAACGAGCGCGTGCTGTGTGCAGCTTCAGAGTTTCATTTCTCTCATTGCAAGGACTATAGCCTACATTGGGACCTCCGTGATATAGAAATGATTCCCTTAGCCTACCTGTGTTTCATTACGGTGCATTAGGCTAAGTCAAACGAACAGAATGAATAGTTTTACCTCAGGAGGACGGTAATGAGGATGACTGAATATCAACGCGAGCCCACTGACAAATGTGAGTTCTGCTTTCTGCTTAGCCTACTTGTTACATTATACATGTAGTCTAGGCTACAGTTGCCCAATTGTTGGTTTATAGGCAAGATATTTCTTTTATGAAGCACGGGATGCAAAGTCTGTAGGCTATTTAATTAGGCTACCATTATCCCGCTGATTTGATGACACTGCTCACCTACTCGTTTCCAAATCACAGACACGTCGCACGGGACTGTAGCCTATATCAAATGACTTGTGCTTGGCAAAATATGGTAGGCCTAAGTAACTTGCGGTACAATTAGTAGCCTACTTGACAAATTACAGACATGGGAGATGGATTACAAAGGTCCCCATGTATAGCCTATTTCGCTGTGTGAGCGAGCCGAACTGAGGGAGGGGGGTGGGGGGACGCACACACACGCTTGCGATGCGAGGAGACTCGTTTTCACAGTGACAGAAGCGATGGCAGAGAGAGTGAAAGGTTAAAAGTGTGGCTCTATTTCACAAGAGTCGATTAAGAAAGCCCATTGTCACAATTGTGACAAATATTTTGCGCCAGTCTTCTGAAAGGGATCTGCTCGAATGCTCTGTCAGGTCGCTCGGCACGTCTGTACCGTTCGGTTCGTTCGGCACATGTCTGTACCGTACCGAAAGCCCCTTACCGTACGGTACGAATACATGTACCGTTACACCCCTGCAGTTCTATGTTGCTACCACAAGAAGCAATGGTCCCATAACATCAAAATAAAAAGACTCCACTGATTTCCCAGGTCAGCGGTGGCCGAGTGGATAGTGTGCTGCCTATCACTGTAGAGATTGTGAGTTAAATCCTTGGTGTGGACATACCAAGGTACTGTGACGTATTTTGTCACTGGATGTTATAGAAGTTATTTAAAAATGCGGTTACCTGGTGGTTCTATGTCAGTTATTGAATTTATGTGGTAGAGCCATCGGCCATAAATAAACGAGCGTGGGTCATATTTGTTAATTATAGACCCTTTTACAGCCTAGTCAGCACAAGTATGCGCGCGCATTCTTGAAACAGTAGCAGAGGAAGACAGACTAATTCACCTGTGGCTACAAGCCATTATTAAGCGTACGGACTGGACTGAGGACATCATCAGAAATGCCCGCATTTGTAGTGCCCATTTTGTATCAGGTAAGTTATTTTGACTACCTGGTTTCGCTGGAATGTCTGGTTGAAATGTAGAGTAATATCTGAAGTAAACAGTAACCCATAACCTGGCTGCACGCTAAGCTAAAGCTAAGTTCAGGAAATGAAGCCCAATGATAGCTAGCTAACGTTAGCTAGTGCTAGCTAACGCGCTAGCTAGCTAACTCAAGGCCCGGGGAGTTGGAGATACTGTGCACTTTCTCTCAAAGTGCTTTAGCTAAGGTTATCTACTACAAGCTAGCTAGTCCTTGTTACCAACCCTTGCCTCACAACATACGTAGCTAAACTATTCACACAGCAAGCAAACTTGTTGTCATCTAAAGCTATGCTACGTCAGCTGACTGGGACTGTCTTGTGACTAGCTAATGTAGCTAACCATATTGTGCCAGACAGCCAAAACAAGTGTCACATATAGAGGGTTTTCACGGCCGGCCATGTTGGAGGTTTAAGCTTAGGTTTAGCAGGTGTAAGCTCGGGTTTAGGCTAACGACTAGATAGATAGGTTGATAGATAGGTCTATCTACCTGTCTATTGATCTATCTATCTAGCTAGCTATCTTCATTCAGTAGCGTCAACCTCCAACATGGCCGACAGATGACGGGCCGTGAAAACCCTCTATATTTGACATTGTTGGCTAGAATAACCAGTGTTGTGAAATACATTTTCACAACTGGTCAGTTGATATGTTGCACAGCAATCGAGCAGGAGAATATCATTAGGGCTAGGTTAGGTAGCTAGCAAAATCAGCTTGCTCAGCTGGTATGGTTCTAGGCTCATTCCTATGGGATAGCTTAGTAGTTTGTGATTTAGCAATGGGTTGACTAATCACTAGATCAATATTTTCAGTTGGGGATAGGACTACAACACCACCTGTGCTGTGGCACCAGGAATCTGCTCTGACCACTGTTTTTATTCACCACCATATCATGTTATTATGCAGATTAAATGTACTGTATGTCTACGCGACACAAAAAAGGCTTTATGTAAATGGTATTTTTGGACAATATTTCAATGCACTATTTTAATGCACTATCTCCCTTCAGTTCTGTTGCAGCTTTGATGCTGGGATGCCTGGTGTGGTTGAGACCAGAGAACACCGTGATGCAACACTAGTCAGGTGTCGGCTGCTGTGCAACGCTGATGTCCAGCCCCCCCAAAGATGGTCTTCAGGTGCAAGCCCCACCCGGACAGGACATGGCCAGACAGCAGTATCTGATCATGGATGGCTGTAACTGTGTCCATGATACAGGCAGTGCAATTACATAACATGTCAAGTATACTGTACAGTAGTATACAGTAGTGCAGAGTAAGTTCTCTATTGTATAGACAAGGTGTTCAATTGCTCAAGTGTTTTCGGGTGTTGATTCAAGTGATAGAGTGTACAGTAGTGCAGAGTCAGTTGTCTATTGTATAGACAAGGTGTTCAATTGCTCAAGTGTTGTCAGGTGTTGGTTCGAGTGTACAGTGGTGCAGAGTCAGTTGTTTATAGTACTCTGGTTGTACTATACATAGGCCCTCACTCTAATTATAACAATGGCACACATGCCACCCCCTGGACCAACAAGTGAACACGTGACACCTTGCACCTTGTCTATACAATAGACAACTGACTATGCACCACTGTACACTCAAACACTCGAACCAACACCTGACAACACTTGAGCAATTGAACACCTTGTCTATACAATAGACAACTGACTCTGTACTACTGTATACATGTGCATTACATGCCTCTCTTCTTTACAAAGATGGTCACAACCACAACATGTCCTGAGAGCACATGCAAAATAGCCACTTATGGCTACGTTTAATGTGCATGTCTGTATGTTTAATAAAGCATTTAGGAAAAATTTCAATCAAGACTTGAGTATTACCTATTCTGTTGAGTACTATGTTTACAATTGTTAATTCATGATATTATTACAATTGACCTTTCAAGTCTGCCTACACTTAGGTTACTTAGTTAAGAACCATTTTAATTACAATCTACTTCTAAGGGCAAATACTTTACTTTCATATCTTCATATCAATATAATATCAAGATCCTAGTAGATGTCCAAATAACCCACTGTGTCCTGGGTCTACTTATTCACCACCTAAAGGGAAGTGCAAAACAGCAAGTCATGACCTTTATCCAGAAACAAAAGTTGAACCCATTGCAGCAAAATAGCTAACATTACAGGAATCATCAGTGTAACTGCTTTTTTGAGCCCATGAGCTTACTGGCTATCCCGCTCTCATTGTGCTGGATTAGCATTGGAAGCATTAGAACTGATGTGTCCAGGTGACAAGACCCATCTTTATTTATCAGACATTACCGTCCTACCAGTCCCGCACAGAAACAAGCCAGCCAACACACATAAGCCAGGCTTGACCTGCCCTGGTTCGCATGAGTGAAGTAGGCTACATAAGCGCGCCTGGTTTTGTAGTCCATTTATGAAACGTATGGAGCAATTTCAAAAATGTGAAAGAAGGCGAAATACTGTTTGAAATTCTCACAGTTAGTAGGTTATTACTGTAAAGACACTGACAAGTTTTTGTTTTGATAACTTCACCGAAATGTCTTCGTAGTAGGTCTAATTATTAGAAAATCTGGTCTATGGGAGTTTACATTGAAACTACTCTCCGATAGGAACAAATCCGCTAGGGGCGCATGTTTTCACTTTCCCTCCCTATGCTGTGCCCTTTTAGAAGAGGAAATGAATCCATACATTAAGCTTCTCCAGTTGATTTGGTTGCAGGGGTTTTAAAGAATCCCATTCATACATCCATACATTGACAATGTTAGCTAGCTTACCTTGTTGGTTTTGCAAGGAATTTTCAATCAAGCTTTCTAAAAGTTGGTGGTTCTATTGACAGAGGTCAAAAATCTTCGACAACATGCTCTGCCACAAATCTCCTTATGTCTCAGGGTTCAAACATGGTTTCCAGAGAAATACTCTCTGCTTTTTCGCCTTAGACACTTCCCTCGTCTGTCCTAGACGTAGATTGCACTTCACTATGACGTGATTGCCCTTTTCTTTGATCAACTCAAAGTAATTTGAGCTATATCCATTACAAAAACGCAGCCATCGTTGTGTTCTCTTCGTGGGATATGCGTGCGTTGCGGTGTAGCAATGCAGATCCCAGGTGAGCTGTGGTCAGAGGTCTAAGTTGCAGGCTCTACTCCCACCCCCTCAGAACCTCTTTACCAATCAATCATCCTCCCCTCTCAGTCTCCCTTCCGTGGTATCAATGACAGCAATCAACATACAAACACACAAACAATACACTTCCTTCTTCCCCGAGCTCTTAGCCACAGTGTGGCGGTCAGAAACGCATACGTAACTGTAACGACATAGTAACTGTAATAACATTGCCAAAATCCTATCTGTAACGCGTTAGATTTCTTAGTTACTGCCAAAAGCAATAGGATATGTTACAGTAACGCGTTACTTTCGAAGCGCGTTACACCCATCTCTCACGGGAATACTCTGCCTCGCTGTTCAGTGCTATGTGTTGACTGCTTGTCATCATAGCGTGATGGTGAATGGCATCTAGCGTGAAGAGAGAGGATACTTCTCAGTAATATTTCATTGTATGATGGTAGCCAGTGTTATGAATGATCGGGTCCTCCAGAACTTAAGTGATAAAGTTGATGAATGGATCCCCGTGCAGCGAATTGGGAACTGTGGCATTGGCATCATATTAAACTACTCATTTATTGCATTATACTTTCAATGATATGCAAAGAATGATGTGTGCTAAAGCCTGCCGTTTTACTCACCCTTTATGATGCAGAAACCGCCAACTCAGTCCACCCAACGAGGATTGTTATTACATAAGAATGACCCAAACGTTGATCCGCAAACGCTATCACTAGGGCTATTGCCCACGCCAGCCCACCTCTTTCTAGTCAAACTGTCACTGCGAGGACTGAAAAGACTAACTTTTAAATTCCTTCCCACTGATATCGGAATAAATGTTGCAAAAATGGTAGGCACACAACTCAGAAAGTGCAGTTCAGCGATGGGCCTGAACATGATAGCAGGGGCGCTACTGCGCAGAACACTATGCTGCTAATCCTGCTGAATCTGATCCTCGGCTGCAGGGGGGTGGGGCTCAAGGTTCCTCCACTGTCATAGCCTCGCATACCACTGTCCTTCTGCAGAGATTGATGGATGACTCTTCCACTTTTAGTTTTAATGGATCCAATCTTCATCCCACCCGGACCTTAATGCCCCCCACAAAACCAATAAACTGGTTAAATGGTTATGGAAAAGATGAATCTAGTGTGTTGGCCTATTATATCAAACATGCATTTTAAAGGGGACTGTCCCAAAATGAGATGAAAAGCACCATTATTTTCTGCTATATAGAATGTTTTCACTTCACTTTTTAAATATTTTATATGCCATATTCTTTTTCAGAGCTGCAATAACATCTGCCCAGGGACTGCAGTTGAAAACTAGCCACACTGGCTAACACTGGCATATTTACATTAATGTAAATTAATGTGCACTGTCCCTCTAATTTTAAACCAAATAAGGTAAATGTTCAAAAGTAGGTTAAAAGGTGGACTTCTCACCAAATCCATCAAACTTTCAAATTATTTTTTGCATTGTCATTGCACACAAAAAGTAGCACAAAGAACACAGGTGTATTAACCAAATCAGTTTATTATGCATGAACAAATCCCGTCCTGTCCCTGGCGCGCAGACACACCCAACATTTACTGTAAATACATGACATGGCGGGAATTCAGCATAGCTCACAACTGTTGCACATGCTTTAATAAAATGATAGATATATATTTACAGGATAAGCAACTGCTCCCAAATTTGATCATATCCCCATCCCATCCCACAGCACTTGAAACGTTCCTTGTGAAATCCACCCACGTTTAAAAAGAACTTCAGCAAAGAAACAGAAAAAAAGGGGGCTTTTGGCCAATACACAGCAATATATGGAGTTCACCAACTACATAAATATGGCAGTAACACTGAGTACTTTGGATGGTCTATTTACAAGGTTGTGATGTGCAGAAATATTACGATCTCTGAGTGGACTGATGAAATCATGCCTTTTTAGTCTGACCTATTCTTAAACTGTTTTTTTAGGAACACTTCCATGAAACAAAGACATCATGGGGGAGATCGTTCTTTAACCAGGGTTCCCACTCATTTTCTTTCCATAAAATGTCAACGTTTCCAGGATTAACCCATAGCTTCTTGAATTTCCATGACTATATTTCTGCATAATGGATAAAGGTAAACTTGCGATGTTTGTGGAATTGAGGGCATACATGTGGACTACAATTTGAAGAATGACAAATATATATGAATGTGATGAGCTTACAAACAAATTTAATAGCAGGACCCATGATCATTTCAGGTCAATTTCAAATTTCCATGACTTTTCCAAAGATTTGGGGATATTTTATAATATTTCAGAGCATTTCCAAGCCTGGAAAATGAAATGTCAAAATCCATGATTTTTCCAGAATTTCCATGACCGTGGGAACCCTGTCTAACTCTTTTTAGACTGGTCAGGATTTAAGTTGTATAATACAAACAAAATAAGGCACAATTACTACTTTGACCATTTTAGGGGGGCTTCTACAGACTTGCAGCTGAATCAAGTAAACAGTCGATTTGATTATTAACTGTCGTTTGACCTTCCCTTTGTATTCCCAATAAACAATTCAATCTGAACTGAAGAGTCTGAATATTTTGTTTATGGCAATGACCTTTACTGCCCCCCCCCCACCCCCAAACACACCCACTATGCTATCCCACAAATACAATCACATGGTGACAAACAAAGATGAACTAGTAGTGCATACACTACAAACAACAAAAAAGTGTGACTCCCCCCCACCCCCTACCATTGCCTTTGGTTAGGCCACAGCACTGCCTCTCCAATGGGAAAAAAATGAACATTTTTTTCTTCAAAATGTCCAACAGGCAAACGATTAACTGATCATTTGATATACTTTCAAATTGAATGCTAAAGCGGTTCAGGTGAAGGATGTGACAGATAAAACAAGATACGTTTCCAAACTCACTCCTTGATTTCTTTGACAATTGTATTCTGACTGTCAAGCCCCTCTACACAAGCTCCACCAAGCACTATGTGACAACCATAATGTTTGTTTCACATTAATACAACTGTGACGTCCCCAGAGAAATTGAGTAAAATGGTTTGTCTTCATTTTCCTTTTTTCAATATTGGTTTAGCACAGAACCCAGGCTTGTTATTGTCATTAAAATCCCCCATTAACAGTTTCTCAAATTCTGTTGGTGGTTATCAGTAAGATGGAACAGGAGGTCTAGGTGCCAGGGCCTCGAGAGACTGTCCACCCAGAACAGCTGCGGTTCCTGATAGAAGGGTAGAATGACAGGGTGGTGGTCTGGGAAGCGCAGGCGGTCGCAGCTGTTTGGGTTCTGGCTTTGGTCGCACGGGTAAACAGCTCAGTCGTGTTTCAGGTGATCCTTGATGTCCTCCTCATCAGTATACTCGGACGGTTCATCCCCAGGCTTCAACAGCCGGCCAACATAATCATATTTTTCTGTAAGAATAAATCAAAGGGAAGAATAAGCCCAAACCAACAATAAGCACCGGTCAATCGTGTCACATGACAATTTAACTTTCTGCGAAAAGAGGGGAAAAAACTTACCCATGAACTGCATCTCCCACTCTCTGACACTCTCCATCTGTACAGCATTTAGGTCAGACAAATCATCATAGTCATCCCTAAGAGTTTCCTTCTCCAGGCAGAAAGTAGCCAACCCTCTTGATGCGTCTCGGCCAGCGAAGATCCCATAAGGGCCATCTGCAAAGACAGTCAACACAGAAGTGTCAGAAGTTGCAACTCCTGTGATCTACACTAAAAAGCAGGATCAGTGTTTTGAAGTAGCAAATAAATGTATCATCTGATCAGCATGTGAGTATATGATGCCTTGGGTGGGTCAACCAGCTTTTAAAGAAAATGTTGGCAAACTACTACCCTTATCCCCCAAAGTTGACTGTGCATACATGTAACCCTCAACGTTTACTGTGTTCCAAAATAATAATAAAAAATCTCTTTATTTATGGATCAATTACATGTTGTTTGAATATGAATATACCTTGCATTTAGTTTGGCTTGCATAATCCGACACTAATTCTATGATGTTGCAGATTGTTCTTACTTCGTGATCATGTTAACAAGGCCATTTACAATGAATATTATAATGTCTGTAGTCAGGAAGCCATTGTTGTGGCTATAGTTACAACTGCTGGTTCCAGTGAGTCTGCAAATGCATTTTCAGCCAATGTTAACTTCGCTAAAATTACGCTGTCCAATGCAAACTGGACTAGTTGTGTATCTGCACGTAGTCGATATCTGCTCTTCTTGCAGCTACAACGTAGCTAGCTAGTTGGCAAAATATCTAGCAAGCTAGTTACATAACATTAGCTAGCACTCGATTGTAAGCTAGCTGGCTAGTAGCTAGCTAGCATGAATGATTCTGTTTAGACATATAACGTTAAAGTTAACTAGCTCGCTAACATTAGTTAGTCTAGATACTGCTAGCTAGCAAACTTTGTTTTACAACTGGTCCCCTAATCTGAAGACAGCTATTACTAGCTATGTGGTGACATTAGTGCTACCTACCCACCAAGCAAGCAGCTAACGTTAATCTCATCGGCTAGTGCTAGCTAAGAAGTAAGCAATGAAAGGGTGCTGCTAGCTTGTTGATAGTACAGTTCACAGTACAACCACGCAGCTTGCGAGCTAGCCAACTGTGTAGCAGTTATCATTCAGGTGGGGAGCTAGCCAGCTAAATTAATCATAACGTTAGCTACTTGCTTCGTTAGCGAAACCAAGCCAGGGTCCAACCCACACTAACTGTAACGTTACGACATGCAGTTTATGTTTGAACGTAACGTTGGGTATCAGAATGTCTCGCATCGCTTAGCACGATTAGTTCGCGCTTTTCTAACGTTAGTTACAGCTTGTACACAATAGCTACCACAGCTAGCTGCAGGTTAGCAAGCTTTATTGCGCCCAAATACTGATGGTATCCATGGAGTTGACAGCTATAGCAATCTGCAGTTGAAAATGTTAACCCCGTCCTATCCCCCGCGCCCTTACCTCGTCCATAAAACTTTTTGCCAGTGGTGACATCGAAGACTTTCATGTTGACTGCCAACATGATTCGGGGATTCTGAAGTCCATCATATTCCCTCAGTTGTTCCAAAGTGAAATCACGTCTTCTCATCTTAGGAAGAGACGGGGCCTCGCTTCCCTGGGCCCCGTCAGCACCGATTCTTCTACCCCATCGCCGATAAACTGCATAACAGACCCCAACTATTAGAACTAAAATACTGAAATTTAACAACATCCCTCCAAGACTGAGCCCGTCCGACTCATCTGATGTCCCCTGTCCGCCACTTGTGTCAACTGGTCCACTCGAACTGCCTCCATCGTCCGCCATACTGCACGATAGCACCTACCCACAAGAATAAACCCGCCTACTGGGCTTCTTATCAAATATGATTGGGCTGCGTCAAAATCTTTCTCATGCTAACTTGGGAGGCGTAGTTCTTTATGCTACTGTCTGCTGACAAAAACACGGGGCAGACGACTGCCTGCCAGACAATAGGCCATTTGTTGAGAGCCAACAAATTATGGGGACTGGCTAGCCAACCGACAAGGAAAAATATAATTCTACAGTTGCAGAACAATTCAAATCATTCCCAACACCTTTCCAAACTAAGTAATGACAATATATATTTACTCAATACCGTGGCCTTCAGCCAAACTGTTTATTTCCCTGTTGGGAATCTAAATATACCTACACCGATCAGCCACCTACCTAATATTGTGTAGGTCCCCCTTGTGCCGCCAAAATAGCTCTGACCCTTTGAGTTTTTAAAGTTATGAGGAAATAATTCACTCTAACAATATATTAGCTTTTTATAGGCCTGTAGCAACTAATGGCCTAATAATAGTGAAATAACTCCCAATAATGTAATCCATTTCAAATGTATAATGTAATAAAATCGTAATAGGTAGGCCTAGTAATGCCTACTTTATTGATCCTTGCATCCGTTGCAGCATCAATCAAATACAAAGAAATCCAAAGATACAAATTTACAGTAGATACAAATATATGCAGAAATCCAAATATACCAGAGGACACCTTCCGAGGTGGAGTCCATACCTCGACGGGAGGGGGACCTACACAAGGTGGTTTTAAAGTCGCACTGAAATAAAAAAAAGCATTCTGTCCCATTTTGGTTCACATAATTGGTCATAGTGTTCATCTATTCAACGATGTATGCCAAAATCCTACTTTTGTTGTAATCTCATATCAAAGTACAGTATATAATTTCTTACTTCCTGGAAAACGGTAGGTCACGTGCAATGACAACAGGTACCTTAGATTTTAGGCCAATAATCTCACGACATCCACCCGTCAATCAACGCTATCCTTCTATCGAATCTGTCTGAAGTTCTTAAAACCTGTCCACTTGTCAATGTTCCAATCAAATTCCTCTAAACTATATCCCACCCTCATAGCTTGTTTGCGTTGGAAATACGTAAAACTACGGAAGTTAGATGATCTCAAACGTCCATTTCTGTGCTACTTTAATGTAGGTGTATGCCTTTAACTTTTATTACTATGCACAACCACATTAACAGAAGATGAATCTGCTAATTCACAAGACAATGTTGGCTACAAATGTTTCTGTCTATGTTAATTATGATATTTACCTCCTCCCCAGCGACAGCGCAGGGCAAAAAGGTAATGTGGCGTGTGTTGGTAACCTTATGTAAAAACGACCATACCAATTTTCATTAAACTGTGGAGTGGTGTAGCATGGGTCAAGTAAGAACCCATTACATTTTGGAGCGGATCCGAATCAGAGGGCGGATTCATGAATTAAAACAAAACTGAACGAAGCCAGCTCCTCATGTGGGGGTGTTAGAGACTTGAGCTGTGTTCGGAATCGCTCCCTCGTTCCCTCACTCCCTATTCCCTATATAGGGTTCACATGTAGTGAACTACCTAGGGAACTAAGAAAATGTAGGGTACATGCACTGTTCCCTGCAAATCAAGGTGAATTGTGGGTAATAAATAGTGGACTATATAGGGAACAAAAATTCCGTGGAGAATTCGAGCACTACAAACGAAATGGCTGACGCCCTATATAGTGAATAGGGAGCGATTCCGAACACAGCTTCAGTGTTTGGACTGGGGTGTGCGAAGGAGAGCCCGGAGTGCACCGACTGCTGGCTGTGATCAGAGGGCGGCACCACAGAGCCGCCTAAACACGGCCGCCCATTCATCTCCATTCATTTTTTGGACTTGGGCTTGTTTCTCTAGGGTACAAATAAGCGGGGGAACTCCACCCATAAAACAATATAATTGTTTTAACAATAACATTCCTTAATCCCTGAACATACTGAAAAATGACTGTTGTTCAAAACGCCCAATAGCCATTTTCAAACTTTACAGTTTGAATATGCTGACTAATGAAGTTGAATTATTAGCAACACAACACTCAAACAAGTGTGTTTAGACAATTATGTTACTTTATATGTATTTTCACATTTTACAAGTCATTACAATGTCTGGCATTAACATGCTTATCTGCTCAAAACTACACTCACTCAAACAGTCTCCAATTCACACACACCCAAAAACAAAAAATCCAATCAAACCTATCAATTTCAAATTATTTGTATAGTATGTACATTTCTCAAAATATGATACTTTAAACTTAAATCTCTAAATGACTGGGATTAATTATGGTTCTAAGTTAGAATGCACACATAATATATGAAGTTAAGAGAGCATTTAAAATTAGCTGATTGTTGGCTCACACGCATAATTGCAGCTGTCATATTTCCCCGTTTAAAATTCAAGCATTCAAGCATTTAAGCATAAAAACGACTGCAAAAATAAATTATCCTACTTCTGATAGATTTCAAATCTAAGGTAAATAAAATGTCTTCAGAAATATAATCTTTTTAAATTGTTTTGAGCTCACAGTCCTAATTATAGCAATTCATAAAAAATTGCCACCAGTAAGTTTGATTTGGCCAATAAAGTCACACATTAAAAATATAATATTTCTCATATTATCTATCCCTTATGCCTATTTTTCTGGTAGTAGGTCTGTAAAGGCAATTTGGTTTATTAATCTGTCACAAAAAGTATGCAAATAGTGTCAATTTTCAAAAATGATACTTATAAGAACATATAGTTATATACTAATGTCCTTGCAAATCAAGACCAGGCACCAATGATTTTTAAGCACTATCATGGCAAACTAGCCTGAACCTTACAGTTTATTGGCTGTTTAGATGTCAATAGACACTACAGAATAAACACAATAATACAATGCAGGAATGCATTCTTTTGTAAACGTTTGAGCTGTCGAGAACCATGATAACTTCAAGCCTACGGTCTATGCTTGCTCAAAAATCAAATGCAAATGTTCAAATAATTAAATCAATCATCCTAAGCAGTCTTTTACCAAAGCAGTCTTATGACAGCACTTATTCATGACTGCTTAGTTTCCCCATTCTGTTGAGCAGTGCTCTCCTATTCTTTGCCTAACAATATAGATGGCATTCATTTGTTTGGCACACGCGTTTCCTTTTTGGTGTTGCCAGCTCCGGTCTCACCCTTGCGCCTATCAGTTGGTGTAACTCTCTTGGTACTTTCCTTGGGGGCTTTCTGCACTGATGTTGCAGGGGCAGTGGTGGCACTGGAGGGTGGGGCCGCAGACTGACTGGCGCTTGATGACTTGGAGGCTTGGCTGGGTTTTGAGGTAGGGTTGGAGGGGTGTCGTCTGCGCCTCCCTTCGTCCCCTGCGGAGGAGGAGTGGCGGCTCCTTCTTCCGCCCTCCTCTCCCATGGGAGGCTGCAACACACGCACAGACACATGTCAGGGCCAAAGGCTGAGCACACAGTACAGCGGAAAATCTCACAGTCTGACTCACACTCTCTCACACATACTCTCAGACCTATCATCACACATGAATGCATAATCTGACAAAAAAAAAAAGCACAGCCAGGGCCTCTCCTCCTCTCCCTCTCTCTCTCACATCTGTAATACCTGCTGTGTCTTTACACTCACATCAACTCTGAAGTCCTCTAGAGTTTTGAATTTCCCAAGGTGTTCCTGAAGCTTTGGGTCAATGCGCTGATTCTTTATCTTGGAGTATTTCAGGAATGCCCAGAACTTCTCCAGTCCATACAATTGCCCTAGACAAATGATATCCAATGCAATACACAGATTAAAATTATATTTGAACTAATGACAGACATAAGCACTTGTGCCCATATAGCCAAAAACAAGTTCACACAGTAAACGAGGGCAAGTGCTAACACCACAAAATATGACAAATTACATCTTATAGGGTTGACAGAAAGAAGTGGAAAAAGCAGTTACCCTTCTCATAGTCTCTCAGAGTTTCCTCCTGGAAGTCCTTGAACAAATCCAACTTAAATCTTCTCTCTAAACCGTAGCTGTAGTACCTGAAGAGACACTCAAGTCCATATCTGAAAAAAATAAAATAAACAGCCACTGTGTTAACAAGTACACAATTCAAGATAAATTCAAAGTTCAAAAAGGTAAAAGTAACTTATTTATGTTACACATTATTTTTAATATTTATATCTACTGTTTGTATGTGTGAATTCAGGCAGCATCAATCATGTATTAAAACATTACTATATTATCCAACTGATAAAAGAAAACCGGTTAAACAATTTCTTCAGATTTTTTTTAAGGGCGTGAGCTCTTAACACTTTCCAGACCTATCACAACGTTCTCTAAAAACTGGTGTGATGTTGTACACCTACATATTTAGACAAGAATGTTGGCTTGGCAGGTGTTTCTATTTGCCTCTGGCAAAAACACAACAATGCTCTTCGGAGACTGCCGGCCCCATTAACTCTCAAACTGCCAAACAAGTACATATGCTGCAAAGAGTTTGTGGATATGGACACTTAACATTACAACATCACTGATATTTTCAACCTCCTTTGTGTTTACCTATAATTTTCCTTTGCATCTTCAAGAGCAAACTGTTTGAACTCTTCATACATCTTCCTGTTGAAGTTATCTCGCAAGAAGAATGACCAAAACCTGAACAGGGTGTTCATTTCCTGAGATTGGCCAACACCCAAACGTTTTCTCTCTAGAAAATATATATAAAAATATATAAAATTACATACAAGTACACCATATTTAGACATCTTTAGGTTAGATGTAAATCATTCCCATCTCACATGCTGGGGTAATTATCAAGTCTAGTTGGTCAGTTGGGCATGTGCTGGTGCTATACCGTTCAGGCACCGTCGGCGGTACTTGTGGTACCCCTGCTGAGTGAAGCCACTGTCCCGCAGAATTTCATGGGAAGGGTGCCAGAACTTTGGCAGAGACTGGGGGGTACATCCATAGCTCCCTGACAGGGGGGCTCCTTCAGAGGGAGAGGCATTAGAGCTGCTGTAGGGTGACAAGAGAGGACAGTGAGTTAGGCTTGAAAAGTCTGTTTTTCCAGTTAGAGAACATTGTTGTCTCTGGTCAGTGTGGCTAGAGAGTCAACAGGACCTGATGGACGAGGTGCGAGGCCGGTGCTCCCGGGAGTCCATCACCCAGCCCACATGGCATTCCTGGGGGGGATTGGAGCTGTGGCGGGTCTTCCTCTTCCTGGGAGTCTGAGACCATCGTGCAAGAAGGAGACACAAGTAGTTCACACCAAAGCAAATAACATGTACACAAGCAAGCCCACATACTGCACAAACCCAAAGATATACAGTATAGTGCAGCCGGAAAGTATTCATATCCCTTCACTTTTTCTGCATTTTGTTACGTCAGCCTTATTCCAAAATTGATTAAATTCTTTTTTTCCCCTTAAAATTCTACACACAATACCCAACTTTATTGGAGTCCACCTGTGGTAAATTCAATTGATTGGACTTGATTTGGCTATGTAAGGTCCGTCAGTTGTCAACGCATGTCAGAGCACAAACCAAGCCATAAAGTCAAATTAATTGTCTGTAGATCTCAAGAGACAGGATTGTATCGAGGCACCTTCCTGGGGAAGGGTACAAAAAAATCTGCCTCTGTAGAGATGGGAGAAGGACAACCATCTCTACAGTACTACACCAATCAGACCTTTATGGTAGAGTACCCAGACGGAAGCCACTCCTCAGTAAAAGGCACATGACGGCCTGCTTGGAGTTTGCGAAAAGGCACCTAAAGGACTCCCTGAATGCCAAGCGTCATGTCTGGAGGAAACCAGGCAGTGCTCATCACCTGGCCAATACCATCCCTACAGTGAAGCATGGTGGTATCATCACCTGGCCAATACCATCCCTACAGTGAAGCATGGTGGTATCATCACCTGGCCAATACCATCCCTACAGTAAAGCATGGTGGTATCATCACCTGGTTAATACCATCCCTACAGTGAAGCATGGTGGTATCATCACCTGGTTAATACCATCCCTACAGTGAAGGATGGTGGTGGCAGCTTCATGCTGTGGGGATGATTTTCAGCGGCAGGAACTGGGAGACTAGTTAAGATGGAGGGAAAGATGAATGCAGCAATGTACAGAGAGATCCTTGATGAAAACCTGCTACAGAGTGCTCTGGACCTCAGACTGGGGCGAAGGTTCACTTTCCAACAGGACAACGACCCTAAGCACACAGCCAAGATAACAAAGGAGTGGCTTTGGGACAAGTCTGTGAATGTCCTCAAGTGGCCCAGCCAGAGACCAGACTTGAACCTGATTGAAGAACTCTGGAGAGATCTGAAAATGGCTGTGCACCGATGCTCCCCATCCAACCTGATGAATCTTGAGATGATCCGCATAGAATAGGAAAAACTGCCGAAAAATAGGTGTGCAAAGTAGAGGGCGGCCGATTAATAGTTTTTGCTGATTAATCGGCGCCGAATGGATGTTTTTAAAACTTTCGTTATCGGCCGAACTGGGCTCCAACAGTGGCCGATGCCCATTGTAAATGGGCCATATTCAAACGATGTAGGCCTAATCCACCAAATCACACTTAAGGATGTTCCGTTACATTTTTTAGCTATTAGCTATATTGAAGCCACCCATCAATTAGTCTCTCTCCAGACTCAAATATTACATTGAATCGTTGCGCTCCGCATGCTATATAATAGAGTCTGTGCCACTTCGCCGCCCAAGATGGTGTTCTGAGGGCGTATCGACGGGTCAAAATTAAAAGAGTGACAGGTCGCAGCAGCATATGAGATGCTAGCCCAGTTAGATGGGCAACATTTATGTGTGGGAACACCTGATCACAAAAGTCGTTCCGGCGCTACCAAAGAATTGCCAGGATTTGAGCACCAGATTTTTGCATGAATTGTCCCAGACCCATAGAGATCTGCAGCATGCAGTAATGAAGTTAGCGTAGCTATGTAGTGTATCAGCAAAAGAACTCTCATGGGTCCGGCGTTGAGACTACCCATCAACTGACAAAAAGGAGTAGGCTACTTCATTTGCGCTTGATTAAAGACAAAAATAAAGACAAGGGGGGATTTTAACAAAATGTCCTGGATATAGTCTACTCTTGTGTGCAAGGAAGACATTCTTGGAGATTCTCCTCAGCGAAACACAATCATTCATAGCGGAAATGAATAGTGAAGGAAATATGTTATGCACTGTTGGACAGGAAATATGTTATGCATTGTTGGGCATATAGGCCTAACAGGTGACAAAGGGCAGGTGATTGCAGGTAGTAGAGGCTTTAACTTCTAAGGCAAGAAACATGAACGGTAGGCCTGATTCCTCTGAGTTTTCATTACTCTTTGCTTTTTAGCCTACTTTGAGCTTGATGATCCAGATTTATTTATTTATTTATTCGACAGTGGCCTTTTTAAAATCTTTTTTTCTATCAGCAAATTAATCAGTCATCAGTTTTTTCCTGCTCTATATTATCGTTATTATATTGGCCTTTAAAAATCCACTATCGGTGGACCTCTAGTGCCAAGCTTGTAGCATCACATGAGGCTGTAGCATAACAAAATGTGTAAAAACTGAAGGGATATGAATACTTTCCAAATGCACTGTACATGAACAGAACATACAGATCCACACTGATAAATAATTAGAATCAAACATTAGACAAAGACAATAGAGGACCCTTGCTCACCTGCCCATCAATATTGCCACTCTCCTTAATGACAGGGTAGAAGCGAGGGGTCTTGTTGGGGTCCTGGCGCCCAGGTGTTCGCGGAGTCCTGGGGGTCCTGGGTTGGTGGGCGGTGGGAGAGTCTGGCACAGTGGTGGGCACAGTGGTGGGCACAGAGTGGGCCATACCCTCTGACACCTCCAGCATCTCCTCTGGAAATGATCATGGGTAGAATTCAACAGGGCTGCCGGACAATAAAGCATCATGCAGCATGCACAGCACAGCAGAGACAGTACTGAGACTTATGTCTGGTGAATGTTCTTCTTTAGGTGCTGAGATTACACTCTTTGTATTACTTTGTATTACTACTGGGTTGCACATGGAGTTATTATAATAGGGTCAACCAAAGGGGTTGTGCTGGATTGGATGGATAAAACAAATGTAAAAATCGACCATCATGAATGACCACAAACCTGTGGGTGGAGGAGGAGGAGGTGGGATTTCCTGGTTTGGGTCAACAGGAAGTTTGGGGACGAGGGTGTCAAACTCATCTTTACTGATAACATTCAGCTTCTTAAAGGGCTCCACCTCCTGCTGGGGAAAGGATATTCCATGAGAGTCAACTATAAGAACATGGCAATGCCATAATTCAACATGGCAATGGCATCACTATTGATTGTGTTTTTGGTTTGAGATGAAGTCTCTCAAAACTACCAGCTGTCACATGAAAAAAAGAGAGGTGAGAAAAAAGATGCTGGCGGATGTGTGACAAACAACAGATGTGACATGCTGCATGCTTTATCAAGAGACAGTACTTTGAACTTTAGACAGTAGCGTAGAAGAAAAACATGTGCCCTTAAGAGTATAGACTCAGCTGGTCCATTTCCCACATATTGGATTGAGGACAGGATTGATCCACCCTTGAACATGAGCTGACCTTGCTAAAATTCACAGTTGACAACATAGTAGATTAGGGGCAAGACTTAACTGTACTGTCCCGTTAAGCATGTCATTTACTGTACTGTATATTCATTTTTATAAAAAATCAGACCTCAAAGACCCTTGATCATGATTTTCTATCTTTAATGTCCTGGCTTTTAAGTTGATAAGGAGGATGAAGTGGAAGAGTCGAGGAGTCTCTGAGGCCCAACATACTGCTGCAGCGGAAACACGTTGCTCTTTATCACGGCTCAACAGGTGGTTCTTTCTCTCCTTCTCACTCTCCCTGCTGTCTCTGTCTCTGCACTCCTATCCTATCATGTCCCTTCCCTCACTCCTCCTGTGGCAAACACACAAATACACACAAGCTGGTGATGACTAGCTTGAAAATTGCATTAGTCATTTAGCAGACGCTTTTATCCAAAGCGACTTACAATAATTGCATTTAACGTAGGTAGCCAGTTTACTACTACTCGCCACAACTCATAAGTGCATCTCCTTTCTAAACAAGTGACTAAGAACATAATCTAGTGCTAAAGCCAAAGTACAAGAGTAGCAAAATATAAAATAGGACAAATACATATACTTAATGCCAGATGAAGGCAGTGGGTATTGGAGAACCAGAACTTTGTAATCCACTACTTTCTGTAATGGTCAGGATATTCTACCATATCCATGCATGAGCATGCACAATGACGACTACAGGGTAGTCACACACCAGGGGTAAACAAAGGACCCCCTTACATGTAGTGCTAAGGGGTTATAGTTGGTTGATAAATTGTGGTCTATTTTGGGAAGATGTAGAAGTCTGGGGCGGAGGGGGGCTGTGCAGCCGCTCTGTTGTAAGTACTGTACATTATGTACATTCCAACAGAACACACTAGAATTACACTGATCAGCCACAACATTAAAACCATCTACCTAATATTGTGTAGGTCCCCCTTGGGCCACCAAAACTGCTCTGACCTATCCAGGCATGGACTCTGAAGGTGTCCTCTGGTATACAGATGTGGGAACATAAGAATGTAGCTTGACCCGCGGTATTCTAACAGGCGCTTTACGTCATTCCGCACCACCGCTCGCCTGCCCATAGGGGCGCAGTAATACCACTCATTGACCCATTGCTGTAGCTCATCTCGCACATTAGATGAGCCTACCGTTCTCAAACTCCTTGTTCTCTGTCTGGTTGTAATTTAATTATTACGAACAAAGCCTATCTATTTATAGTTTCTATCTCTGTAACTGTCGCCGGGTCTATATCTGTTAACTGTCGGGACAAGTAGAAGTTTAATACATTAGGCTGAGTGTTCTCATATGGAACATGGCATCACGACGAGTAAGATGGCTAACGGAGCTGACCAGAGATGTGTTTGAAATGGTTCACTCACTCCCTCCCTATTACCATGGATGTATTGAGTGCGACTCATAGTGAACTACATGGGGAATGATTTAACAGTTTTGGGACACATGGAATATAACTGCGTAAGATATTCATGACAAACAAGCAGACGCGCCGATCAATGCTGGCAGCAGGTTGAAATATCAGGTAGTATTCAGGTTCCATGTTTAGTTGAATGATACATCCCATATAAATGGTTGGAATTCTAATGATGTGCAAGTATGATTTTGTCAACTTTAGTGCTGTCTGCTAGCTACCGTCTTCTTCACTTCTCCTTCGGTAAAACATGACACCGTTGTGTTGTGGTATTGTAGAGGGCTTAGGCAGAAGCAGGAAGAGAAACTACTTTTGCCCCATATAACTAAAATAATGGTCTCATAAGCATTTTTCGATTGTAAAATTGTGTTCACTTGTTTTAGTTTGCAAACATATGCAATTTTCTTAGCATATCTACTGGCTACATGATAACATAGGTTTCAAGTTTCGTGCGAGCAAGTCGTGCCTGCAAGCCAGGGAGAAATGACAGGAGACCGTGGCGGGGCTTAGAACCAGAGGGGTGCGCGAGTGACATTTGGGCAGAATGAACAGGTGAAATGAAAGCTCTCGAAGAGATCTTTCTAATGCTATTGATCAGCTTTGTATGTAGTTTTAATGTGAAAGATACATCTTGAATGCAGTCAAGACAAATTATTTTGCCTCTTAACTTTTGTCAAACCCCCTGGTTCCAGTCAATTGGATTATAGGCTATAGGTAGCCTACAATGACGTTACCTTATGAACACAAATAGCTTAACCTATAGGCCTACATAAAAACAATAGCCTAAAACCATGTTTATTTACAATGTATTTTCTTTCATTGATAGCATGCCAATAGTTAGGGTGAGGAACGACACGCGGTCTCTTTAGCCCTGAGACCATCATCAGGCAGGCAGCTCAGGAGGTCGTTGGCTATATATATTATTATGATATTATGTCTAATAATACATTCGTTGAAAGTACACAGGCTGATCTACTATACGGAATTGGACCGAGGAGTGTTCTCATATGGAACTAGGCTGCGCGCCCGCCCGCGACAAGAGCTGAATTGTAGTCAGCTTTCCCCGCTGCGCGCAGGACGCGTGCGTCCCCCGCTCCGAGCGAGAACGCAGTCGGAATGTCGCTCCCCGTCTGAAACGGCCTTGACTCCTGGAATCCCAAGGTCTTTCATATTGAAATGCTCTTGATGGTCTGGTAAGTTGCGAGACGTGTTAAGGGAGTGCATCAGTCGTGAGCCTTGACAGTAGGCTACCAGCCTGCGCTGCGCTCAGCACAAAGTTGGATGAATGGATGGACTTATTGGAATCCTGGAAAATGTTTATTGCGCTCTAAAATCATGAAAGCATAAATGTAAAAATGCAGCAACAGAAGTAGTCTAGATGAGATGGTGGTTTAAATCAATGGCAACACATAAATTGAGACATAAATTGAGACTGGTGATAATGCTGATAATCTACAGTAGGGCCTACCTCTGGCTGAGTTCATGGTTACAGCCATTCATCTCTTACACATGGGCCTATACAATACTTGCACAATCTACTTTGGACGTTAATCCATCCATCTATCAATCAATCTAGCAAATTCAATGGCCGGTCATGGCAAAGCACCCGCTAACGCAGGCTACCCCCCTCCCCACGATCCAGGGCTAGGAAACCGGTTCATCCAGTTTATTTGAATATAAAAGCATTTGGGGGGGGGGGGGTTACAATAGTCTAGTCCAGGTTCGCTGGCGAGTGACGAGCTAGTCAGATGGCGCATGCATGTGTGGACATTGTAGGCCGATTCTGTGAAACCTAAAGAATAAAAGTAGGCTACGTTCAACATTCATTGGAGTGGTCCAGTTGGATAGGCTGAAGATTTGAAGATGTAATTGGTCATTTTAAATGGGCCTACTTTATCTTTTGATGCCTATTTGAACGGACTGCATCGATCAATGCAATGACTCTCCATGTTTTTAAGTTTTACCCTTTTCATCAATAAAACATCATTTTTACAACCATGTCTCATTGATTGGGAAGGCATTTAGAGCTGCCGGTCTATTAGCCTACATTCGGACTCAGAGGATGACATAACTGTTTATTGAGAAACAATTGCAGGCTGGCCTATATAAAGAAATACCACAATGCATGTAGTCTAGATATATTACATTATGTTTAGGCTATAGCCTACACTTTATGGTAGACTGCCCTCTCGCTCGCTAAGCAGGCTACATTGTGGCTGTTTTGTTCATCGCAGAAGCCTATAGCCTAGGCTACACATTAAAAAAATGATTTTTTTTATATAGACCTAGAAGGAATCAGAATGTGGAAATTTAATTTTAGCCTATTTTAATACAATTCAAATTCTGCTTAGAGGGAATTATTTTCAACGGACATTATGACCTGAGCATAATTAATAATTATCTAAGTTAATATAGGCCTATGAGAACGCTTTTTACGATAGGCTAGGCCTATGCGTCTTGTGATTGTTCTGTAGCCTAGGCTACAACTTAAGGCTTATTTGGCCCTATTGAATTAATTTATGCCTACTAGGCTACTCATTATTATCGAATTATCTAGTTGATATATGAATAAAACAATAAGCCGTTTTAATGGCTATGGGCTACTAGTTGTAGCTATACACGAGTTGATGCGCTCTGCTCTTATACGCACGGTTGAGGCGGCAGCTCAAATACACTTCGCACATATCCTCTGCTATAGCCTCTCACAGACAGCTAGGTGCACTTCATGCATTGGTAGACAGTTCGGCAGCTTGTCTTCACCATGCAGGTATTTGGGTGGGGGTATTCTTCTGTGGACACTGCGAGGGGCGCAGCCGGTGGCTGTTTAAAGGCCAGAGCGCGCAGCTCTTCAGCCAACTGGAGATGTCGCGTCTGGGGAGGCTCTGTGTCTCTCCACCAGTCCCCAGCGAGTCCAAGCTCCCCCAATGAATAATACTTATTTATAATAGCCTACGTAGCGCGAAACTGTGCATATAATAGGCTGTAGCCAGCGCGAAACTGCGCATTCCCTATAGCCGTTCATGGAACGACTGGCGGACGGTATAAATAAATAAAAACATACACAATATTTTCTTATTTGAATGATCTTGAATATATATATATTCAAGATCATTCAAATAACAAAATATTGTGTATATTGTGCATGTGAAGGCACTCACTGTCAAACCTGCCGCTATCTATGCACAAGATAGTTAATGTCCGGATATGATTGGCATATATGATTGGCAATGAGTGATCTTTACTCATGGCGACTATGTCAATTTTGTATAGATCCACAAGTCGATCAAGCTTATTTTTTCTTTGTATCGTGCTGAAGCCATATAGCCTACTGCGCTCAGACTTGGCTACATTAGCTGGTGCCGTCTTCAAATTTACTTCCGGGGTTTACGAGTAGCTACCAGTTCAAGTTCAACTACCAGTTGAATGCGTTCCAGAAACAAAACGCAAAACCCCCACGTTCACCACATCTTTACTAACAAATATATTTACAATACTGTTATTTTGCGCATTTGACCTAACAGCCACCACGTCTTGACCCGACGTCAGTTACCGAGATAGATAGGCTACTGTAGGCCTAGATATAGGTGTTCGTAATAATTTAATTACATCCAGATGGCGAAAACATGTGTTTGAGAACAAGGTAATAATAACAATTAAACGTTATTTGTATATCACCTTTCATACAGATAAATAGATTACATTGTTGGGAGCTATTACACTATTGGTAGTTTATTACATTGGCCGGGTTTCCCAAAAGAGTTAAGAAGCACGTAACTCCAAAGTACTTCTTAACTCCCATGCAAAGGGTTGCTTAAGATGGGGTCCTTAAGAAGGTTCTTTATCGGGAAATCCGGACATTATTAGTTGCTACAGGGCTATAAAAAGCCAAGATATTGTCAGAGGGTGAATCATTTCCACATGATTCGGGTCAGAGCTGTTTTGGGCTGATCGGTGTATGTACTTTCTGAAGAGCGCACTCGACATACTGTTCTGTTGGAAAGTACAGTACAGGTCTTGCCTGTGGGGAGGCATGTGTCTCAACAGCGTCTAACACCGTGAGGGACAACCACTGGGGGGGGGTCCTGGCAAAAACATTACCCCTCTTTCTCACAGCTAGACACACAGTAAATCATAAAATAAATATATAGCTGCAAGCAGCAATAACCGGGGCCAAGCGCAACAAACGCATCAAAAGCAAAAAGTGAAACACACCACAGCTACATTTGAGCTATGAGGCCATTGAAAATGTCAATGAAAATACCATGAAAGCGCAATGGGTGACTTTTCACAAAATGTAATTTATATCCACATAAAAATTGAATCTGGCATTTCGAATCCAATTACTAAGTTGTAGATAGGGCTGGGTATCGGTACTCGATACCTTGTAGTACTGGATCGAAACAAACTGATACCAAGTAGCATCGAAACGTCTTCAGTCAAACCAGTACTTCATTCGATCCTTTTTGTATTGAGATCTAGGAAAAAAATACATTGTTATATGGTCCAATCACCGCAAGCGTTCTTCAATTTAATGCGACGCGTGATTGACCCATTACGGCAGACAGCTACAATCCGTCTGGTGAAATCGACTGCAAATGCGAGTTGACACAGTTTAGCACGCTAAGGAAATGCCACAAAAACGCTCAAAGGTATGGTTATACTACACGCCTATTGCGTATGGTAAAAATAAATGCAAACAGTAAAAACGCGAATTTCCCCCATTACCTAGCTAGCTAGCTAGCATTAGCAACCCTACTGTAATGCATTGCTTAGTGCATTGGTTACTTAGTGGTAGTTTTAGCTTCTGTAGCAGCGAAATATGTTTAGGCTAACGTTATTAACTAATGTTATGCTTAATGTTAAGACCCCCTAGGCCTACTACCACCACAAATGCTACTGCTGATGTTGCCACCCCCAGCAGCAGCCTTGACACACCGTTCACATTAGCTGCAAGGTCTCGGATGACAAAAAAAATGTGTAGTCAGTCAGTAGTTATATTGTAATAAATGCAGTTTGATACTCTTTTATACACTTTCAAAATGTATTCTTGTAAAAATTATTTGAATGTGGGAGGATTGAAGGAATTTTACACAACTGAATGCTTCCATTCACATGATGGTTATGGAAAAAAGAAATTCAAAGTATCGATTGAAGTATTCAACTGGTATCGGTATCACTTTAAGGGTACTGGTATTGGTACTGGTATCGTAATTTTTGAAATGATACCCAGCCCTAGTTGTAGAGCATGCCATGACCTACTTATACTACAAGAAATATGAGCCCCATTTGGTCACAGGGGTGCCACAGCAACTGATTGCGTTTTAGCCCCTTTTAAACCTGTTGGCTTGTTATAGCGCCACCTTGTGGCCAATCAGATTCATATTTCTCAAGTGACCATTAGGCATGCTCTGGTACTAGTCTACCAAGTTTCAGAAAAATCGGATGGTTAGGCCTAAACCGGAAATTAGCTCTCTAGCGCCCCCATTTTGTTTGAGAAGGCCAATAATTGAGGTTTAGCCTCATTTATATGTGGCTATATGCCTACAAAGCTTTGTGGTGTTCCGTCCAACCTTTCAGAACTTACACATCTTCATGTGAAAAGCCACGCCTTCTGCAAATTCATTGGCTCAGTTTTATTCAACTTTTTAAACTTTTGCTGAAATTGAACTTTAGATATTGGTCCCTAGATTGTGTGTACTGAGATTCATGCAGATTGGCGAAACTTCCTAGGAGGAGATAGATTTTAAGCGTTTAAAAAAAATAAAAATATAAAAATAAAAAAGGTGGAAAATCTACAAACCGAAAGTTGTGGATTCTTGAGGCAAATGTGTTCTTTGTGAGGAGAGACATTTGTGTGCAAAGTTTCATGACATACTGAGATATGCCTGTTCAAAAGTTTGCAATTTCAATCGGTTGCTATAGCGCCCCCCCCCCCCCCCCCTCTGGCCAATCGATGTAAGACTTGACTTGTTCCATTGCCTCTTCTCATGATCCTCTACTATTGTGCAAAGTTTTGTAAAAAGTTGCCCGTCGGTTATAGGGGCTGCCATAGACTTCCACTGCAGAATAATAATACTACTAATTAAAGCTGCTACGCAGCGATGAGGCGGGGCCAGGCAATTTCCGACAAGTTTAGGAGCAATAAGCGAGAGAATAGGTGTCCAATGTTCATTTTGTACATTCGTATCGTATGGTAAAACATTTTGATGCATTGTAAGCTTGATTTTGATAATTCAACAATCTGGTCAATGAGTTTGTGAATTACAGTCTGAAGATCCAGTGTAGCAAGTTTGGTGTTAATTGATTGAAAAATGTGGGATGAGATATGTTTATTAATTTTTACAGGTTTTGTTTGCTTTTCTTCATAATTGAACATTAACTTCAGCAGCTGTGTACTCAGTTGCCAATCAATCGATTTAGTCATTGTAATCCTCGGCGGGGGTTGGGTAGGGTTGCCAACAGCGATGTCTCAGATTCGTGGAGCTTGCGTTGGATTGTGGGTAACGTAGTTTTCTCTGTATGAAGTGTTGGTTTCAGAGGACAGAATTAAACATATTTTTAAAAATTCAATTTTTGAGATAAAATTCTGAAAAAAATCATACTACATCTTGGATATGTGGCCAATGTTGTCACTTTTTATGAGGATGATCAGACATTGATTTGGCGAGAATTAATAGGAACTGTATACAGAACTGTTAACAGTGAAACTTTTTGATGTGCTGTGGGCTCAATTTTTCATATTTCAAAAATCTGTGAGGATCCTTTGGTAAGGACAGTCTGAAGATATCAATTTTGGTGTCAATTGAACAAAAAATGTGGGACGAGATTGATTTCTTCATAAACTGTAAAACCTGAGTTATGGACTTCAAAATTCCTGCAAGGTCAAAGCGTATGAAAGTTTTGTCTCACTTGGGACTACATTCACGTGGTGGTTTTACAGTGATAGCACCTATGGCTGATTTGTTATGATTTTTTTAAGTTTTAAACTTTAGACTGTTGCTGTAGCGCCACCTTCAGGTTTATTGACCTACAATGCAGGTTGAGGACTTTAGGTATAGTACTGGAATTTGGGTGTTTTTTTGTCCATGGGAAGTTAGACTTCAGTGGAAGATGGAGAATAATAATAATAATAATAATATAGGCAAATACAATAGGGTTCTGGCAGCTACGCTGCCTGGCCCCTAATTACAATAGGGTGCCTCGCACTTTCTTGCTTGGGCCCCTAAGAAAAAAAGAATCCCAGACATCAAGTGAAATCAGATGGACTGTAGAGCATAGACGATAACAGCAGAGGTGGCAAAGTACGTCATAGACAAGCCACCGGTCAAAAGTGGCCACCTGGAGGCCAAAGTCCCCTGTGACACAGCAGGAGGATCGTTCTGCCCTTGCCCTTCTGTTAGACTGACAACCTAATCAAATAGCTGGTTCAGACCAGACACTCACTAACTAGGCCGTCATCTTTTTATGGCCTTAAAGTACATTGCCTGCACCGACATGTATCTAAAAAGATCCTGCTCTATCTCTGGCTCACCTTGGCGGTGGTAACGTCTGCCTGCTCCTCCCCTGACCACAGGTCCTGCTCGTAGTAGTACAGTCCGTCGTTGATGGCTTTGGCCAGGTCGGTGGTGATCTTGGCCCGGGACTCGTGGTGGCCCGTCCTGTCCCCGCCGGGGTGTTTGCGCAGGTGAGGGGGCGTCTGGGTGACGATGAGGATCTTGTTGACGTCCTGATCATCCAGCTCGTAGTCGGAGTCGTCGTCTGACCAGTCGGTGAAGGTGTTCTTCCGCGGGGCCAGCTGCTCCATCTCCTCGTCGAACAGGAAGTCCAACTCCTCCTGGTCAACAGGCTCCTGCTGGCCCGCGGCCTTGGGGCCGGCCTGGAGGGGCTGGCTACACTCCTGGACAACAGCGGCGGACAAGAGTTAACAAGGCTTCGGAATTCACACACACACACACACACAACGACATCTGCGGTTTCAGTTCATACACAACAACCGGAACATATTTGCATGGTTGTATTGGAAGTAAGAAGAGAGTAGGATGGAAAAGCAGTAGAGAACAGTAGAGTACCAGTAGAGCACAAGAGCGAGCGATGAAGAAACGGAGGCAGAGAAACAGAGGAAGAGGAAGGGAGAGTACTCAACTGCGGAAAGGGAAGGGTCTAACTGACGTGCTGGGGAGCAGGTGCCATCAGGTGGCACGTCACTGATAGGCTGCTGAACGACAGGTGGGGAACAGGAAGATGGATGAATGAAAAGGGGAAAAACAGATAAGAGACGGCAGACAGATACAAATGGGAAATGAAAAGAGAGGAGTAAGCAGACAGGGTAGGGGCTTTATAGTGGTGTAGGCAGTACAGTGTCCGCCACTGACCTTGTTCTTGCCAGATGTGTTGCGGTGGCGTTTCTCCACCTGGATCCAGGGCTGGGCCTCAGGGTCTGATTGACTGACTGGGAGGTCCTCGACGTCATGGTTGGAGACCTCTTCATCCTTGGAAGACAGGGTCTGTGACTGGCTGTCAGGCTGGGACTGGCAGTCGGACTGACTGGTCTTCTGCTTGACGGGTGAAGTCCCCGGGGACGATCCTGTCACAACAAAGAAGACAGAAACATCCAATGATCAAAACATTCCTAGTTCTATATTTAGGGAAAAGGACGGTTCATTTATTTCCGTTCAACATCCACATCATGAGTTATGCTGGGCTCAGACGACAGGATTTTTAGGCCGATTTATCCCCGATTCACCCCTCCCGACAGTCGGAGGAGAAATCTGGTCTGGAACGTTGGTCGGGGCCGATGATCGGTCCAGATTATCTTGTAATGTGAGGGATTTACATATCCAATCTTATACCTCCCGATCGGCTTGCAGACCCATCGGGGCGGACCCGATAACATCAAACATGTTTGATATTTAAGATTATTACGTCCCGACTTTACAAGTGAAACAACGAGACCAGTGGTTCGTTGCTCCCTCGGGCACGATAAGATCCTGTAGTGTGTGATGAGCCGTTACTTTCAAATCTTGCTGCGTGTGCTCGTATGAGATATCTGTGAATATCTGTTAAGATTCTCCTTATGTGCGTGATATAACCCGATTTCGAAATTGGTTAGGATTTTAAATATCCTGTAGTGTGAACCCGGCATTAGTGTGAGCAGTGGTGAGTGTTACTGACCGGCGGTGGTGATGGAGGTGAAGGCTTGTCCAGGAACAAACTCAGGACAGTGGATGAGTTGGGAGAAATCAGTCCGTGGGGAGCCCACCGTGGCAGGCATGGGGATGGGCCAGCGCTCTGGGTCAACCTTACAGCGGATCTTCTCGTCGGTCAGCTCCACCTCTGTGCTTTTCTTCAAGGCCTGGTGGACAGAGTTCAATACTTACAGGCTCCTCCACAAGCGACAGCAGGATCAATGGTTCCCCTCTCTCACAACAAAACACACTGTTTTTGGTGGGCTATAATGGTGCGTTCGTTTATAACTGGGAGGTGGCAAATTGCGACTTGCTACTAGGAATGATTAAATAAAACGCCGCATGAACTCGCACTTCCTCGTCGCAAATTCGGATATGTTTCTCAGCCCCAGTTGCCGGCTGACGTCAATATCATATCATATCATTCGCTATAGCTCGAATGCACACAGGTCGGAGGTAGGTATTTTGCCACTTGCGACTTGCCAGCTCCGACCACAAACGAATGCACCATAAGTTAGACACACTAACTGTAAATGACGGTAGCTTGATTTACCTCTACGATGAGGTTGATATCAGTGGTAAGGGCCTGTACCCTGTGGAAGCCGGCGATGAGAGAGATAGGCAGGTACCCCTGGGCGTCCATCTTCCTCCTCAGGAAAAAGTCTCTCTCCAAGTTGTGGAGGCTGAAGTAGTACTCACTGGAATAACAAACATAACCCACATCAGTCAATTTTTATTTTCATTGTGCACTCTGATGATATAGGACTATCTTCATGTGTGTTGCATGTCACCACATCCCAAACACGTGCTTGTAGCAGGTCTGAATCTAAACCTGTGAACATCTAAACCTTCATTCCCCTTCAAGAATAACTTTTAATGTGTCAAACTAATTCAATTCACAATGCAGACAGTGCATGATGAAAGTCCAAGGTGCGCGCACGCACGCGCACACACGCAGCCTAAGGGCATAGGGGAGTGGTTGATTTGGAGCTACTCAGCACGACAGCACAACGGCTGGGTTAGAAACATGAATAGCACTGAAGGAGATGAGAGAGGAGCAGACAAGAATGTCCCTTGCAATCCCTTCCTCCCTCTCTCTCTCCCTCCCACCTTCTCCATTCCCTCCCTCCCTCTCTCCACATTCCCTCCCTCTCTCCCTCTCCATGCACAGAGCCACTCAGTTTCTTTCACTTCCGTAAATCAGGCTTGCAGATCATTTTCACTCTCCTTCCCTTCCCAGGCACTAGGGCTATATTTAGGAGGAATACAACGCCCTCCCAGCCACTATTCTAGGTCTGGCACAGCAAGGAGGTCGAGGCTGCCGGTCAGCCACAGGACAAACACTGCCCTCTGCAGGACTCATTCTCAAGACATGAAAAACAGAGCTATAACATTGCATCATACTACACCCCAAGGTGGCACTCAACAAGACAGCAACAAGACAGCATTGTCAATGTTAAACTCAACGACAATTAAACAGGTAACCGGCGAATAAACTATTGTAATGTGTTGACGTTCATATTCCTTGTTTAGGTCAGGCATTTGATGACTATGGGGTGTTACTGCTACAGGAGGCAATCGGTAGGGGGCGCTGCACTAGTTGAGCTCTCACATTTGGCGTTTGATGTACTCTTTCAGGAGCTTCTCTTCCACCGTGTACATCTGGACCCGGTTGCCATCATCGTAGTAGTAGACCATGTTGGAGCCAGGTGGGACCGACAGACCGGACCCATCTGAAGAGTAGTCTCGGAAGCCGTCATAGCGCCCTAATAAAAGGGTGGAAGGCAAAGACGCAGATCTCTGTAAACCTTAGTTACTGGCAATTCTATGGCTTTGTTTTGTTGGGTTTCCTTTGTCAATTCCGGCCCGTCAACTGAACACACACCTGTGGATAACAACCATTTTAGATCAGCCAACATCCGTCCCGAGGAGGGAGCGGTACAACTTAACAAAGTGGCTGCCATGCACAGAGAGAATATAATAGGTATTTGGAGATGTACCTCGACCACGACCTCTCCCTCGGCCGCGACCCTTCCCCCGGCCCCGAGGACCTCCGCGGATGCCGCCCCCCTCACTGTCCACGTTCTCCCTCGGCTCTCTCCTCCAACCTGGGGGGGGGGGCGAGTCCATAGAGAAAACAAAAAACGCACCCATTCGGCGTTAACACCTGAACTGTGCCAGTACATGAGACGGTGGACCTATAGCACCGTCACTTATTTGATGCAACCTACTCGGCAGTGTTTTTCCCTAAACCGGCAGTTAACACCCAGAGTTGTCAGCGAAGCTTTCAATGCTAGCATAAGGGAACAACAGGGAGAACAGAGTTCAGTGCATCTTGAAGAGACAGCGAGTGGCGAGGGGAAGGATGTCGTCGGCAGAGGTGGGGGGCACTGGAGAGGAGACAGCAGACTAACCAGTGGCACGGTGTGGGAAGGAGCACAGCAGGCTGCAAAAGTGGAGGCGGGAGAGCACGAGCGAAAGCCGACTTACTCCTGCTGCTATCATGCGCTCTGTTACTACGGAGCGCGGGGCCGGGCGACATGGGGTCGGCTGGCTCGTGGTTCAGTTCCGAGCGCCAGGGCGTTCTGCCGGGGCTCGTCGCCTCCTCGCCGTCCCGGCAAGTGTCTTCCAGTGGTAGCGAAACCCACTTACGTTTGTTACCTAGCGATGGCGCACATCGGAAACAGCACTTCATCTCTGGTTGGGACAGGTGCCTCAGGGCGTTATGGAGCAAGTAATTGACAGCTCCAACTAAAAAGTCACTGTTGTACCCATTCCTGTGTGATTTACCTCTTGAAATGTTAAAGAGAGGTGGTCTCTGCTCTAAACATACATTTTTCACAGTTGAAAAAAAAGCATCCACAAACTCCCTGGTTGTTTACTTTGAGTGAGAAACAAAAGGGGAGAGGAAGCTACATTTTCAGGGACGTTCTCACCGTTACAGAGCAAGTGCTCCACCTGTGTCCAAGTCTCACCTCCTCTCTTCCTCAGGGCAGCACTCTGAGCGTCCTCCCCCTCCTCCGTCTCCCTGTCCTGGGACAGAACAACTAGAGGGTCTTGCTGGGCCTCCTGGTTCTCTTTGCTCTCGCCCTCATTGTTGTCCTGCTTTTCCTCCGTCTTCTCTCTTTTCACCTCCCTCTCTTTCCGTGGGACGGGCTGATTCCTCCCCTGATCATTAATGACATTCTGCTGTTGCTAGAGGACAAGAAAATAAGGCTACATCAAGGCTGACAATCTTCACCGCAGTACCTTGAACCATGCCAAAATACTGAACAATGTGTCTATTTCTGCCTTGAATAAACAAACACTGGTCCAGCCACAACTCATACCTCTTTGGCCAGTTCACCTGGAGTGGGCCAGTTTGTGATATCACTGAAATCGCTGGACTGAAAAGTAGAGAAGAAAGAGGAGATAAGAGATATTGTATTCAAACAGTTTCAGGACGTTTCCCATTTGTTGTGAAACTCTTATTGTGAGCTTCTATGTCGGCCCATGTCCTAAAATATTTCTGTGTCCCAAGAATGTGTCCTATTAGACAACACCAGGAAAGACTGCATTCAGTCTTCCATGACTATGTCAAACAGCAACTTCTACCATGGAGAAGGCTACTCCACACGGCCTTCAAAATCATCTGATAAAAGTTCTACAGGTTAGTCAGCTGGCTGTGTGTGTAAATATTGACATATGAGGTCAAGGTCTGGGACGAATTGAGAAGCAGTAGCATACATGGAGAAGCACAGAAATTACTTGCAGGACCACTGCCAATATTGTCATCACAAGTGAACCATTTCCCAAAAAAACAAGGTTGGGGAAACCTACCTTACAGCGACTTTCACAAATTAGAAAATGTTGGCGAACATGGTGTGCAATATTCATTGTCCTACATTTAACATTTAGAGTACATAATCTGCCAATAATGGGGTTGATGACAGATTAAGCTAGTCACATTCAATTACTCATCAAAGCTGAACAGAAAGCCCATTCATTACCTTGCTGGTTTTTCTTGTTCTAGGTTTTGCTGCATGGACAACTTTCATAGGATTTTGTTGCTCTGTGGAAATAAGATAAATTAAAGAATGTGACATCATGCTGAAAAGATATCAGCACAACGAATAAATTATCTATTTTATAATTCCATTACATAAACACACATCTTATCTTTTCTGTCAAACCTGTGATCTGGAAGTTGTTTCAATGTCACAACTTGTTAAAATTAAAGAGGCTGCAGTACAGCCTTTGCCATTGTGGGATAAAATGTATGGCTGGCATGGTGAAATGCTAATTATTTGTGTATGCCTCGTGTAACCTACTCATTATAAGGATATTCTTTACAGTGAGTGTCAGTATGTGACAGAATTTGAACAGGCAGCTAGCAGGGCTACTGTTGCCTGGGAGTGGCTGGGCCTACGATCCTATCATTGCACACAGAGGATGATCTGCTTGGCCGGCCCTAGCATTGGGTGTAACCAAAGACCTCTGGTGCAACTTTTTACTTGAACTTAAACGCTTTATTGTGAAGGGAGCCTAGCTCCCTAGAAGCTTAGCTACATTATAACATAAGGTTTAGGCTAACATGTCCAGTGTATCAAATATAGCACTGAATCTTTTAGTTGTAACCTTTAAGCAAACATGCTAGAAAACATTAGGATTAGGCACATATCATTATATAAAGACCTTTACGGTTGAGTTACCATTGTTCTAAATAGCAACTAGTGCGTGGGCTTCGCTAGCTAAGCTAGTAGCTAGTAAGCCACTGAAGTAGCAGTTGTCAGCACTCCACGTGCTCCAGTGCAATTTGATCTAACGTGAGGGCTGGGGGATGGTAGGGCAAGGTGCGCAACCATCAGCAAGCGGTTCCAGAGCTACTTTCCCTGCGAACCCGGGCCAGATAAATGTTAGGTACCAACCAGTAGTTATTTAGCTAGCTCAACAACTGTTAAAAACTAGACTAACTAGCCAACTTGACTAACAATTGGCAAAAGGCTCACCTGACAGCAGCGAATATCAAGTCACTGGTCAAGCTTGCCATATGTTCTGCACAACTTCAATCCTACGTAGCTTATCGTTTCACATTCCCCATATTACCCACACGTACCTTTTTCAAGAAGACCAGAATTTGTGTTGCTTGACACACGACCTGTATTCCTTTTAGTCCATGGGTTTACTTTCGGCGGGGGTGCTTCTACAACTTTTTTCTTCACCGTTTCACTCGAGTCCACATTGTTGCTAAGAGCGTTGTTTTCTTTGTCGTTAGCTTTACACTGATCTTGCACATCCATCGGACCCTTCAAGACCTCACTGCTTTGTTTTCCATCAAGAACCTCGGGGCTTTTCTGTGCCTCCTCGGGGTGGTGCGTTCTATCTGATTTCTGTGGCTGCTGCGCCTCCGAGTTGTTTTGGTTCTCTCCCTCGGAGCAGTTCGCTGTCAACCCCGAGCCACGTTTAACTTCGGCGGACATTCTGCGAGTTTTCTAACAAACGACAATTTAAATCCAGTGTGACTTAAATGTCTTAGCTGAACTTATCACTTTAAAATGTAATCGAACGTCCTAAAGAAATGTTGGGACTCAGAACCGCAACTTGTAAACAACTCGAGCTACCGTTGGATCTAGCTAGCCAGCTAGCTAGCTAGCATAACTGCATGGCCACCATGCAGGAGGAGTCAGCAAGCCAGCAATAAACGTTAACGTTACCTTATGCTGCCCTGGTCAGTTGTTTTTTCATATCAACAAACAGCTAACAGTTCACTTTGTGTAGCCATCATGCAAAAGAGAAACATAAAACAGTGTACTTGCTATATCAACTTAAACAACAACACTGATATAACGACCTCTTGGCAACCTCTGATTTCAACTTTCCACGCTAGCTACTTGACAGAAAGAAAGTAGCAACTCGTGAAAGCTGCAGGTCAACTACAGTCTCATCAAACAGCAAATTGATGCTGCCCCTTGCGGATAAACGACGCAATGACAGCAGGCAGGACTGAAACGTGATGTAAAACTGACGTGGCCAACGTGCACAAATTATCCTTATGCGTATTCATTGTGATTTGGGGTGAAGAATAATAGGCTAGTAAAACGAATAGTCTTATTGTTGTGTAATAATGTGCCTTTCATAATTAATGATGTGTTATGGTATTCTAAGTACCGAGGTTGGTTGGCAACTGGTGTTTGTTTGTCACACAGCTATTTTCTGATTCTTTGAAGATGGTCACAGAAACAAAAACGTAACATCAAAATGTTTGCTTTCTTGACCTGCATTCATCTACTTTGTTAAAACATTTGAAAGTCACTAACTGCTCTGATGAGGGGAACATTTCTGTGGACTAAACATATAAAACTGTGTTATAGGGATATTGTTAATGTGTTCTAGTTAATATACATGGGAATCAGCTACATTTTGATATACAATTTGTGATGAGTGACAGTAGCTGTCTAACATCATTTCATCACAAAGGTCAAATGTGAGCCTGGTTGGTTGGGGCGCTACTGGGGGGTACTTGTGGTCCCTTTAAAAATATTGTTGTCACTGCCCTTTAAGACAATTGTTGACTCTCCGGTCATCACACTTCCTAAACATTACCACCCAGTTAGGCAAAAAATAAAACGAAAATTTAATGAATCACGTTTTACAATCTACTCGATTCCGGTCAAAAGAAACTTTATGTCCTGACGTGCACACCCCGGGATGGTAGGTGGCGCTATGCACCTTACGTCGGTTCGCGATCCGCCATTAAACTGTGAGAAGAAGAAGATACATTGTGGCCAAAAGCTTCCGGCTCCCGCCGTCTTTTTGTTGTATTGCCCACAAGAAGTTTGTCAATACCATTGTTGTTTGTCTGTAGTTTCTTCGAATTTAGTATTTATAAATTCCAGTACTGTCTAGCTAGCTAGCTAACGTTAGCTGGAGGTGGGTAATATTAGCCATGAAGAGAACGAAGAATTGCACAATGATGAAGAATACCGTGATCAAACTTCAGAGAAGAGAGATTGGCTCCTCTGTGTATTGCTGTGTGCCGCTGTGTAGCTCCTCTACGAGGTTCTCCAGCCTTTCATTTCACTGTTTTCCTGTCAATGAGGATCGAAGAAAGAAGTGGTTGATCAACATCCGACGAGAGAGTTTCACCATCACCAGTAGCTCTAAGGTCTGTGGTAGACATTTCCTTGCTGATGATTTAGTAGAGCCAACTCCCGGAGGGTTGCGTCGTCTGAAGAAAGGGGCAATGCCAGTTCTATTCCAGTGGAACAACTATGTTCTTCCTTCAAGACCGCCGAGTGTTTGGGAGAGGAAAGATAGATTTACTAGCGCTAAACATGATGGACATGATGATGATGATGATGCTAATGACATACACTGTGCCCAAGACCATGACTACTGTGCAGTTCCTGTGCCAGTAGACGTGTAACTTGACTTGGCCTGCTATGCGATGAGTGGATGCTGACAAATCCAGCAAAACCATGTTCATCTCTAATGTGCCTGGGATTATTGCCAGAGCATATCCAGCATTTGCAACCCAGGCAAACATTCAGAAAGGGCTCAGAGCAACGGGGGTATTCCCTTTTAATAGGGTACATCTATTCTGACAAGGATTTTGTCCCATCCTATGGTACAAACTGGGCAAACCCCTGCACTGCACACTCACACGGACAATGCTGTGCACAGCTCCACTCCAACCTGGACAATGCTGTGCCTGAGGCAGCAGCACTGGGAGTTTATCCCATGAGGAGCTGTGGCCTTTCAGGAGGATAAGGAAAACGGCCATTCTGATAGATACACCTGTGAAGGTCTGGAGGAGGATAAAGAAAATGCAAAATAGAGGTGCTTCAAAAACAAACAAAAAACATCAGAAAGCAGCAAGAAACCACTCAAATCTAAAAGTCCCCACTGCTAAAAAAAAGTTAAGGTATGAGTCATCAGTCAGAGGAGGACTACCATCTTGTGTTTGTGTCAATCCCAGCCGGCCAGGGAAATTCTGGATTCAGTGTGTTATGTCAAAATAGGGCACATCATGTGAGTTGTGTACTCCTCGGCTCCACTTCGACTGCCAGAACTGTGACTCCTGACTCAGACAAATTGAGATCAGTCACACACTGATCCACATGTGCTTGGGTTTACACACACACATACACACACACACACACTTATACACACACACACACACACATATATACATACACACATATACATAAAGGGAGATGGAGACAAGGAGAAGTAACAGTAGGTGTTTAGGTTCTTTTTTTTTTTTTATGACAAATGTAATGTTAGTTTTCTTGTTTATGAACTTGTTACTGTTCATGTGTATTTTGTTGGGGTATTTTGAGAGAGAATACATATTTTGAAAGTATTTGAAATATTTTGTTTGTTAGTTAGCCTAATTGTTTTGAATGGTCAGTGGCAAAATTCATTAGACATTCCAATGGATTGATTGCTTAAAATCTGGTTTTAAAAATGGGCAGATTCTGTTAAATGGTCATGTTTTCTGGTCCTTGTTTGAATTAAATGTTCAAATTGTTTCTATTGGTTGGTTCATTTTTTGTAACTATAGAATTCAACATTGTGCCAAACAACCCTGTGATGGGTCTGGTTGGCACAACATGCACATTTAATCACAAATCACCTAATTTTACAAAACAAATTGTGTACATTAAAATATTTGTTTATAGCCAAGAACATTGAGAATCAATGTAGAAGTCTAACAGGCTGAAACATCAATTAACTGTATATTTCATTTCAAACTTCTATACCCATGAAGCAGAGGTTTCACTCATTTACAGTGATGCATTTACACAGACACAAATCAACAAAACAAATGCAATGTACAATAATACGAACTGATACAGGTTTAAGTACATAGGTCTAGAGCCATGGACCTAAACTCTGAAGGAAGGACCTCAAGCTATAGAGTCTGTTGTAAGGTATTTCAAGTATAAGGAGCATCATGGGGGAAAAGCATATGGAGCCAGTGTGTGCAACACTTTTTTTCATATGATATACAGTACCTGAGACCTTAACCTTTAATTTGTTGCTCCTTGTTAGAACATTAACATACATTATGCCAGAGAAATGTCAGTGAAAAGTGTGCTCCCCTGTCATTTTGCTCCCATATCATAATTATAATCCTTAAACCTAAATGGCAGTAAAGGCTTTGATTGAAAGAACACAAGCAACCTGTCTGTAGATTGTAGATGATGGAACATGATAAAGCATATCCCATGATATAACTGCATATAATTATAACTGACACATGTCCTTGATAGATAGACTTTATTTCAGACTCAGGTCTTTATATTCATCTGTATATCTGCTAAAATCGGGCAAGCAGGCGACATAAAAATATTTCAGGGGAAAAAAACAGCAAAGCAGTTTAATTATTGCACATGTTACATACAGTGCATGTTTGCATGTCTATGGTCTTGCATTTTATATTTTGTACTTCATTTACACTGTCCCATCTGGTCCTTGCACCCTTTCTAATGTTGTCTCTATCAGTGTTGTGCACCAATTAAACACAATTCCTAGTATGTGTAAAAACGACCTTGCAAATGAAACTGATTCTGATCATAATGCATAATTTTATATCGTAAGTGAGTACAAAGAGGAAATGGTAAACGGCAGCATCAAGTTCAACAATGCCAGGGAGACATGTGACAGCGGTTGTCCAGCGGACACATATCTGGGTCTTGTGTAGATGTAAGGATGGTCCTGAAACATTCCAACAGGATAACAGATCAGATGTTTGTAACAGGCTAGTTGAAAGTACCTCACCTAATTAGCAGAATCTCAGGGTCATCAAAAAGTGAAATGGACTTATTACTACTTCCTGTTGCTATACCTTGGATGGGCAAATTAGTTGTATAGGTTCTGAAAAGCTGTTAAGCATCAATTTCTCTCCTTCTGGCTGAAACTGTGGGAAAATAATGAAGTCAATTTAAGGAATCACAAAACATACTAGTTTGTACAAATTTCCCCACAGGGATTATTAAAGTTCATATATCTATCTATATCTATCTATTAGAATTACCATGTTGTTCCACAGTCCCTTTGCCAACTCCTCATGTCCCTTGATAGTGAAGTGGAAACAGTCCGGAGTGAAAAAGCTCAAGTCGATTTCCCCGTCCTTAAATGAAGAGAACACCATGCACAGCATGAATTAATCAGATTATAATACACAATCGATATAGTAGTAACAATAGAGATACTATTGTTAGATCTCTATTGTTACGGCCAAGTAACAATAGAGATTAACATCAACATTGCTCTGATTTAATAGGTAGGACTTACAGGGAGTCTGGGTGGCTGTGCATTTACTAAGTAGGGCTGCAGAACCACAGCAAAGTCCTTTTTGAAGAAGCGGTCACTGTGCAGAAGCTCCTCCAGTCTCCTCTACAGACAAACAGAGAAATCTGAGACTCATCAATGAGGGGTATACTATCAATGAGGGGTATACTCTCATTGCCTGACCAAGTGCACACTCAGCAAGTCAGCAGATAACAAAATAACTTTTACTGGTTGCAAACTTGGACACACACACACTTATAAACACACCTGGAACTCACGATTGACCTCCAGGATCTCCCTCAGTTCAGTTGAGTTTTCCTCCGCTAGTACCAGACAAGAACAGAACTGCCTGGGAATAGATCAGAGATTGCCGCTCATATCACTAATCTTACAAGGCAATTTATGCCAAATATGTCTGTTGAGTCATATTTGTGTTAGATATATAGCAAGGGCTGGCATTGTATTTGTTAAATCTCTATATAAAATGGGTAGTTTTTCCAAATGGTAATGGTGGCAAATTAATGTAGTGGGTGAGGGAGAAAGGAGCATACTTGACCATTTGACAACCAATGGTTGGCTTTTCCACCTCTCTCAGTGCCTCCATGGGAAGAATCTGCACCACATTCACAATCATCCTGGGAACCTGAAAGAGTTGAGGAAAAGGCCAAGAGTTAAACAACACAAATACCCTGGATAGAGCATATCATATAAGATGATCAATTATCATAAAACAACTCATTATACAGAACAAGAGCATAGCAAGCACCATAAGTGATCCTACCTCATTCATCAACATGTTAAGGGTCTTTGTCATGTAGTAAATGAAGTTGTCAGGAGAGAAGAGAACCTGTGGACAGTAAACAGCCGTTTTACACCATCATATAGACTTACCTTGTTTACCAGAAGGCTTCAAATTGAATACAATACTGCACAGTTGTCATTGTTTATTAAATCAAAGGGCTGGATGGTAGAGTTAATTTGAGTCTATGAAAGATTAAACACCTTACTTTGTCTTTACAATAATCACAGATATCATTCATTCCAATAAGAATTGTTAACAGCTTCCAATCTTCTTTGAAGTTCAGACCCTGAAAAATAGTACAAGCGTTGTGTAGTCTTTTGTTAGCATTCTTATACACGCATCTAAACAAACATGCACATGGTTCATCAGTAGCACAATCCAGTTTACAGCATGATAAGTAGAAAAAGGGAACAGGCTTACAGGATAGGATTTGAAGGTGTCTATCAAATGCCTCGCCTGATCAGACACATTTCTGCAAGAAAACAAGTGCAAATAGTGAAAAAATAGTATTAAGTTGATAAACTTTGTACTACAGTATTTGGCTACAGACCAAATGATGAATCAGTACCATCAATAAATTGTCATCATTAATCTGATGAAGTGCAATAAATATAATCTTTTCCTAATGTGCCAATTGTGGTTGTTTACAAGCCAATCTATCCTATAAGAATCATATTCCACAAGTATCAATATGGTATTGTAAATCAAGTCGACATTGAATTAATCTAATGACTCATAGTTGCAATGACTAATGGTTAATTGTTTGAGGTTGTTGATTTCCCCTGCCACTACCAACCTTTGTCATCATACATCATGACAACAAAAGCTTCCTGACAAACAATTCTGCAAAGTTATATTAGTCCCTCACAGAGTGTTGTGTCCAGTGACTGCGAAATTGAAGCCTGTATCATTGATTGTCGTAGGGTAGCCACTGACAGTGCGAATAGGGGCTGGACCCAGCACTTTCGGATTGAAGAGTTTAACGATATCTGTAAACAGAAAGAAAGTGAAGTTCTAGAGGCAGACATCCTTTCAAAGAATACATACATTTGCAGATGACCTCCTGCTGTGAAAACGGAGGGAATTCAGTAACATACTTGCAAGAGTGATGACATCTTGATATGTTCCATGCCCTCCGATACTGCATTAAGAAATGAAAAGGGTTGAACTGTGATTAAGCTACTTACTGTAAACGGAAAGGGTCAAAGAACTGTGATTAAGGTTTGGAAGATTAGATCAGATAAGGTTACAGTAATAGCCCCAATAATAAACTGCACAGGTATTTATTCATAGTTAATCGTCAATAGTTAAAACAATATAAATCACATTCTCTATTGGAGATAGTGTGAAACCAGGTACGTGGTTACTACCTAGCCACCTCCGCTCGCTGTCCTCTACTGACCTCTGCCATTTTTCCTGCTTTTTGTTCATTTTAAAAGTCTATTTATGTGAATCACTCCATGCATGTAAATTCTCTGTTGTAAAGTACTTTGAGCTGCATGTATTTGTATGAAAGGTGCTTTACACATTTTTTTTAAATTATGATTATGATTATTATTGGGAAAAATCTAATGCTGAAAGAACTCATGTGGATCCATAGAGGTTTCAAAGTGTTTAGCTTAATTTATTGCTTATATGAAGTCGAAGAAACTTAATGAATCAAGCAAGATTTGTTATCAGATAACCTGACAACTACTAACTGTATACTGTACCTCCATGAAATGTGACGATATTCAATAGGAACTGCCAGAATTGTGGATCCATTTGCAGCAATAGCTGTCTACAACAAACATTTATGTAGAAGCATACAGTCACATTGGCCTCACAGTGAAGTCACACCTAAACACATCTTAATCTCAATGGAACGGCTCAACATGATGCATGCTCATGTACTACTGACAAACTAAACAAGTTAATTTACAGAATCACATTTTGACTCATTTGGTCAAATGTTTTAACGGCCAAAAAGCTGATTGTTTTCTAGTGTCATTAAATCAGATTATACTTACAGTCAAGGAATCCCCAAAGGCTGCAATGACTTTGATATCTGCAGCTTTCACATACTCAACTGTAAAAAGGAGAAAGAAAATTAACAGCTAATTGTAAATTAGAATAAAATATTCACATCTTCTCAAAACAAATGTCTCTTTAGTTAGGCTCACCTGAGTCAGGGACAGTGGGAGAAGGGCTCATATCTGGGCACTGGAAAAGCGGGTGAAGGAAGCCCTGGGCTGTTCTCTCACCAAACTCCTGTAATTAGTAACCAAGTTGAATGTTAAAAGTACATGTCTAATACACTCTGTTGTTGCTGGAACTTGGAACTCAAGTGGACAGAGAGTAATGCTATACCTGTACCTGATTGTCCTTTTGATGCATTGTTCGGTCATCCTCTTCCCACCAGTCATTGCCTTTGAGAAAGGAAAACAGATAATGTACATAAATCCATCTCATTTGGTTGGTAGTGATAACGCAACATACATTATGAGCAAAATAAGAATATTTACCATTGACACAGGTGGAAAGTATGTACACAACAAACACCACAGCACGGATCATCATCAAATATCTCCTGATAAAAAAAAAAAGTGAAGTGTTGGTACAGCATGGCAAACCTTTATTGAGAGCTGCTGAATCTTATCTTCATAACATTTATTGAGTTCACATGAACCCCTATAATCATTAACAAAACAAAATGTGTCATGAGTATGAGGATTTGTGAATAAGCCTATGTTACGCCCCCTGGTGGCCCGAGGCAGAAGAGCGCAACATAGGGCGACACAATGGGTCAGTGGGTGCAGGTACACAAAACCAAGACACTAATAGGCAATAAAGAATTTATCAAAACAAAGGCAACACAGGGAAGTCAGTGAGAAACTAAATGTGGTACCAAAATAAAGAACCAAAAATAAATCCCCGCCCTTCCCTTAACAGGTGCAAAGCACCCAACAAAATACAAGGAATGGTGACCACAACTATCTATCAAGCAAAAAGGGCGTATATTTAGTCGCCTTTCTACGCGCTTTTGTAGGACACCTCTCAACTTGGCGTACCGATTTAGACGGGTTTTTACACCCTTTTTGAACACAGGGGGAACTGGCGACGCAGGTGGTGCGTCGGTGAATAACAATGTTTGATGGAGAGAAGAAGAGCGAGAGTTTATGAACGCACAATCATGTAGGCTAATAGCCCAATTCAGCACAAACATATATCGCAATGCAAGATCGTGTCCTCTAACCGGCTCATTAATGGTCCGATATGGATTTGTTCCCCAACTTAACCTATGCGCACACCTAATGCAGGCACTCCATCAAACGGCAATAATTGACCAATTAGATTGTCATTAATATGTGATCATATGGACCTGTTTGCTGTTTGGTAAGCATATAAATGACAGTCCTCCTGTGCGTAATGCGAGCCTAAATGAATCCGGCGCTACTCGGCCTACTGGCCGAGATAGAACTCCAAAGAGGTGACGGCGATGGCGACTGCACCCACATATTGATAAGGGCACCATCAGTGAATGAATACGTCTATGTGAATCGCAAAAATGTGCACACTATAAATACCCAAATCATATGTGACGCCGACATGCTCATCACAAGTGTAGTGGCACGGTGGCCTTGCTCCACGCATGACTCATTCACCCTGGCGCACAGCAGGGTAGGGGCTAGACTGGAGGCAGGCGCTGCGCGTGACGGCTGGCTTGTTGGTGTGTGCATAGCCAAGATACATATTCTTTTTCTTTTTTACTTTAATCTTTATTTGCATTTTCCATCCATACAACGACAATACAATAAAACATAAAAACTAACAATAAGAGCTTATGGGTACTTCCATCCATGCAGCTTTTTTCTCTTACTCAAATATGACAATTTCAATATTAGTGGTATCATCACACTTCCTTCTATAATCCATCCATTTTTCCCATCTCCCTTCAAACTTTCCTTCCTGCATCCTCAATGCATGCGTGAACTTCTCGATAACATAAATCTCCTCCACAACACCCAGCCACTGCTCCTTGGTTGGGCGTTCCACCTTATACCAAGCCCTCATTATTGTCTTTTTACTAGCAACCAATAGTACTTTCACTAGGTATCTGTCCCCTCCTTGTACATCATCCTGTGTTATGTTTGCCAAGATACATATTCAAAGCTGATAAGAATGAGAACCAGTCAAGACCCCACCACAAAATGAGGACCCAAGCCCTCAGCCCCCTCCCCGTCATGAGGGTTACCAGCGGGGCCAAAGGGCCCGCACTGAGGTCATGCGCCAGTTATGAAGACACAAACAAGTAAGGTTCACATTGTTACCATTTTATTGTCTGTTGGTGGGTGACTGTGTGAGGTGTGTGAGTGCGTTTGTGAGTGAATGTGTGAGGTCCGTGAGTGTGGTAGTGAGTGACTGTGTGAGGTCCTTGACAGCATGTGTGAGGGAATGAAGTGCAGTGAGGATGTCCTGTTGGCTCTGGTGGTGTAGTGTGGTGACCTCCACCAACTGCTGTGATCTGTGATCATATGTATCCTTTTGGTTAGAGTCCAAGTTGCTTATTCTTCCAATACATTGGTCTTTGGTGCTGGATTTGAAAGTGGAGTTCACTGGCTGGAATAGGCTGTTGAATAGCCTTCCGTAACCACCGAGATCAGCTAGGGCTTTGGAACTGTTTATGGAATCCCTGCTGACCAAGACCTGTTAGATCACTCTGTCAAAACACAGCAGAGTCATGTCAGTCATCCACATGTAAGTGTCGACCTGTCTATATGCTTATAGACTGATGTTTTACAGGGGCCATTTGATCCCATTGGTTTTATTAGTCTTCTGATGTGCTACCTGAATGTCTGTACAGGAAGCAGTGTATAGAGTCAGAGAACCTCTTTGACTTTCTGAAGAGCCTTGCATCTTCCATGTCAACCCAGAGGGAGTGCAGAGGGAAAGGAAAGTGGCCGTTATACAGGTAAGGGAAGACAGTCAATTTCTTTGTCATCACGGATACAGTTTATAGGCTGTTATTCTGTGGAAGCATCCAGATTGTAATGCAGGATTCCATCCGTGTCTTAATCCCATCTTTTGCAGAAAAAGGTTTATTGGCAAAAACTACATCCGTTGAGCCAGACTACATTGGAACTAACATAATCTACGAACACAGCTACGGAGTAGCCTAGGCTACTCGTGGGAAATACATGTTAATTTCAAATGATTTGTGATTGCGTTTACTTCAAATCTACAGTTGTATAACATTATAGGATTGCAACACTATAATATGTGTATCCTTTATAATATCATATAATAAAGATTTCCATTATTTTACAAAGCGAGAGTGCTGTCTTTCCACGTTCACTGAACGAGTATAGGCTATTATCATCCCATGCATTTTACTGACGCTGCCGGTAAAGTCCGGTATTTCTGTCGGGCATGTCGCGTTGACAGCTGTGTATTTTATAGCCTACATGTTTGTAGACTGTACTGTATATCGTATTCTATCACTTTTACATTTTGCACTGTTCTGTCTCGCTATTATGCACCAAGGCAAATTCCTCGTAGTAGGAAGCTTAGCTAAATTAAAATCAGATTTTGAGAGAGAATTTATTACCACATCAACCCTTAGCCTATACACTTGTGGAGATCCAAGTAGCCTAGATGAACAGGGGTGAGCAATATGGTGGCAATTTGAACCCATCATTGAGCGGAGCTACACCTGTTCAATTAGCCTACCTTTCGATCCCCAAAACTACAAAGGGTTAGGATTGTGGGATTGATTTGGATTCACTCCATAGACATTTAGAAATTTCTTTTTCGAAAAGAAACAGGGAGGCATTTGTTTTTTCTAACTGAAAGCAATTACTATAGGAAGACTATTTTAACATTGTTCGCAGAGGTCATGCAAGGCGTCATGGGGTCATGGAGCGGAGGGGAGGTTGACCCCTCGTGCTTGAGTTTCGAGTGACGTCTACAACTATGAAAGATAAACAAATGGTGGTCAGGACGAAGTGTCGCCTAATTTTGCAAAAATGTTACTCTGAACGGGGACATTCACTTACAAAATGCCTGGACAGAGCCGAAAATACAACGTTCGTTTTCCACCTGTGAGTAACCAAACATTTAGACGACTATTCGTAGCCTCGGCTCTGGTGAAACATAGGCCTACTTGTGTGTGTAGCCGAACACTTTGTCCACTTTGTAACCATTGCCTACCCGATTTTCTGCAGGCTCGCATAAAAAAAATCATGCAGAAAGATACTGAGGTGGGAAGAATGGCTGCGGCTGTGCCTGTGATCATATGTATCCTTTTGGTTAGAGTCCAAGTTGCTTATTCTTCCAATACATTGGTCTTTGGTGCTGGATTTGAAAGTGGAGTTCACTGGCTGGAATAGGCTGTTGAATAGCCTTCCGTAACCACCGAGATCAGCTAGGGCTTTGGAACTGTTTATGGAATCCCTGCTGACCAAGACCTGTAAGATCACTCTGTCAAAACACAGCAGAGTCATGTCAGTCATCCACATGTAAGTGTCGACCTGTCTATATGCTTATAGGCTGATGTTTTACAGGGGCCATTTGATCCCATTGGTTTTATTAGTCTTCTGATGTGCTACCTGAATGTCTGTACAGGAAGCAGTGTATAGAGTCAGAGAACCTCTTTGACTTTCTGAAGAGCCTTGCAGAGCAGGCATCTTCCATGTCAACCCAGAGGGAGTGCAGAGGGAAAGGAAAGTGGCCGTTATACAGGTAAGGGAAGACAGTCAATTTCTTTGTCATCACGGATACAGTTTATAGGCTGTTATTCTGTGGAAGCATCCAGATTGTAATGCAGGATTCCATCCGTGTCTTAATCCCATCTTTTGCAGAAGGAAACGTCAGGAAATGTCTGCCAAAGCAAAACCAATTGAAATTGAAGAGAAATCAACCAATGACAACAATGTATGTTTTGATACAATCTAGACTGAATCATTTATCTATGGTTTGAACAGGAAGTAATACAGGTTGAATGTGATGGGATCAGATTAGTATCTGAACAATGTGGATTTATTGATCCCAGGACACAGGTTTGCGAGGTAATTTGTGACCATACGGTACCATACAGTACATCTTTGGCATTATTGCAATAACTAAGTAAACCCAACCATAACAATTCCTTTTAATTATTTCTTTCTCTTAATTTGTCATGTAAAATTAAAATATTTTGTAATGTCAGGGTGACATTATATAAGGAAAATGTGAGATGTGCCATAAATGTACGACTGTTCTGACATGAGGCACCATAAAAGTAACAGAGACTGTTCTACGACATGAGGCACTATCTTAAAGTGGAATTGAATCAAATGATTGTACAGATTTATATGTTCACTGGTGCTTATTGTCCATATTTTGTGAGCCTGTAAAAAAGGCATTTGTTACATTTATTTTTTAAAGGTTTGAATAGTGCTATTGATTCTGTACATTGTCCTATTATAGCTTAATAAAATGAGGAATTCAAATCTTTAAACTTATTACATTATCCTGTATGTGAACACTAATGAAATCACACTTAAGAAAGGAGAATGTGCAAGGTGCAATAAAGGATAGGTTTATTACAAGAATTCTTCTTTTGGTTTATTACAATAATTCTTCTTTTTTTTTAGAGAAATTAAAGATGAAATCGTGGATCATTTGTTTTAAAACATTTTAAAACCAAACTGAGAAAAGCAAAACCTTTAAACCATGAACAACAGCCAACAAATCTCTCTCAAGGCTTTGTCCATCTTGATGTTTGCATTATTTTGTAGACGAAGGTTCCAATGTACATGAAAACCAACACCTAAGACAAATTGCCCATAAATACAGCATGGTTTAAAAAATCTGCTACAAATAATTATCAATGATGACAATGACAAGGTCCACTTTTTCACCATCTCCACAATGGAACGTAAACGGAACATATACACTTTGAAAGTGTCGGTCAATGTGGTGTGAATTAAGGAATTAAAGATAGCCTATCATTAACAACATTTTCAAAATAACCATGATAGCTTTTTCTCCTGTAATCATCATTAAATGGCTATAGAATGAGACCAATTTCTTTTAGTGGTTCAAGGACTTTTTTTGGGCCACTCCCCATCTTCATCCCAAACACACAGACCATTCATGTTGAATGGCAGTACAGAGGGAGGGAGAACTTAAAAACATTTATATACAGCTATGGATGTTGGAAACCATTCTCCTCCTACTTCCAGTTTTCTCAATACATACATACTTTTCAATTTGAAATGTTGTGCACAAGAACCCAAAAAACAAAACATTATAATACAATAATAAACTGTATTCAGTACAGTCGTGCTCCATATCCAAAAGTCTGTTTGATGGCCTCAAAATAGTATCTCTGCCAGCCTTGCTTTGTCCTCTCCTCCTCGCTCTCCGGCACACCCCGACCATCCAACTTCAGTTCAGTCTCACTTCCCCGATCTGAGAAGTTCAACGTCAGAGTCGCATAATGTTCTTTGTAAAGGAAAAGAGAGGGTGATAAGAATTTATTTCATACATGGAATCCTAAAATACAAGGATCTTAATATGAGCGTCGGATGAGTGACAATGTGGTGATTAGCAATGTACTGAGTCAGTGTTTTCACGCAAATACTTTTCAGGCACAATTTAATTCAATTCAGCTTACCACATGGCCACGTGTTGTATCTCCACTTCATGATTATTTTCTGCTCAGGAACCTGAGGGATATGTGAATAGGAAAGGTGTAACTGTATATTCACGTCAGACACTTATTCTTATTGGTAAGGAGAAAGTTCTCACCAGCTCCTGGAATTCACCAACCACGTTCCCATCCAGCAGGCGAAACTTTCCACCCTTCTCTGCATGCACTGTCGCAGCAGCCTTTGTGAATGCTTGCACCATCTACAGGGGAGATTATTCAAGAGAACAGCTCAGTAAGCAAGCTATGTCCAAAATACATCACCAGGGGAATGTTTGAGACAATGTTGTATCTGTGCCCCATTGTCTTACAACGTGCAATGTCCTGACTATGACGGAGTGGTCGAGCTAGCGGACATGTATGTCAGCGTGTATGTGCGTCTCACCTCTTGGTTGAGGAATATTCTGTAAAGCTCCTCTGGGGAGGTAAGGAATGTATCTTTCATGCTGAATTTACAGGTGGGGATCTTCACACCTGCGTTGGTCGACGGGGCTGAGCCGCTTGAGCCAATCTACAAATTCATGCAGAGAACAAAAGGTGGTCAGTGTGTGCATAACCTCTATGCATATTATAATTCCTTTTCATCATCTTATGCCACTATGATTGCCTGAACCAACCTGGGTTTTATCCACCTTGGTGTTGGACTGCGAAAGCTGCTGGTTGGACATATCATTAGCTGTGGGCAGGATCATGCCCTGCGTGAACTCTGCAATGACATCATTTGAGCCATTCCAGTATCAGTTAATAGACTGAGGGGCTGAGAGCAGTTGCAGTGGTAATACCTGAAATAACCATGCAAACCAATAACAAATTTCCCTCAAGATATAAGGACATTCCGAATAGTCTCACCAGTTTTTAAAAAGCCAACATAGCTCCCTAGGGCTGCACGGACTTTCTCTGCCCCTTCCCTCCTCATCAGGGCAGTCAGCGGCGTCTCAGGCTCATCTTTGCTCAACGATATATTTATCTGCCATAAAATCAAACAAGAGACTATCAAAAGGACAATGAAATCTTAAAGTTTCTATGGCTGAAAACCCATCCATTGAGACCACTGTGTTTAGTAAACTACATTTAAAAAGATTGTGAGGACTGCCCATATTAATATGATTGCATTTTTAGTACCCCAAGAACTACTACTCTGGCAAAATAAATGAATTCTCCTTGTGTCTTGACAACTTACATCAAGGTCGTCCATGTCATTTTCATCAGAAAGGTTTGGAATGTCAATGCTTCCTTTGTACTTGACTCCTGTTTTTGATGTTCCTGGTAAACAAACACAAACTAAATGTATTACACTTCAGAGAGGCGCAATAAGCAGTGTGATTGTTTTGGATAAAGGTCTATGACAGAGCTCTCATAATTAGAGGGCGGTATGGTAAGTGACATAAAACCAAAAAACCCAACAACATCTAACTCACTCTCCTTCACACAAACACACACCTGTCCAGGCAGCTTGAAGGTTCCACTCATAGAAGAAGATGAGCTTCCCTTTTCGATTGTTAATGGAGGCCTCCCCTTCCACCTTGCTGACCTCCGTCACTTCACAGCTACCCTCCTCATTCTCCACTCTCAGTCCAAGGAGAAGAGATTTCAGTTTGTCCGACGACCAGTTAGTAGCATCTCGTTCAGTCCTGCAAAGTCAAAGAACAGATATGAAGAGATTTGACTACTTATTAATTACAAGAAAGTCTTCATCTTAATTTTTTTGACACCTAGTTAAACTACTAAGAAACAAACTCAAGTACTCTCGCAATGAACAGTTCACACCACTACATTGAGAAGGGTTTCGGTATATATTGTTTTGTTAAGACAATCAATGTATATCAATCACACAGTGACTTTTAATTCCTGACTAATTTTGAAACTGATTCCCAATCTCAAGCCCTGCTGGACTCACTGACTTAACAACCCTACCTTCCCATCTACTACTACACTTCCTCGGACTGAGTGTTAATTGTCATCTAAGTAGCTAGCTAGTTATGTTAGCCATTTGAGTAAAAACGCTTAATTACCATCCATTGACTAACGAAAGTTAGCTAACGTTAACCAACACTTTAATCTCGAGTTGAACGCTTGTTAGCGTTCTGTCTAAAACGTTAGAGCAAGCTAATGTTTCATAGCATGGCATCAAGAGTAGCTAATTAGTCACCTGTTTTAACCTACGATAAGCCAGCTAGCTGTATAGATGAATGTAAGCCCCACTAATATTAACTAGGCTGCAGGGCTGATTGGTTAAAGTTATCTAGCTAGCTAAGCGAGCAGTCCTGCTAACGTTAGTGCTAGCTAGCTAACGGTTAACTTAACGTTCTATCGCTAGCTAATGATGTGCCATCCTTCACTCATCTCACCAATGCCAATTGTTGACATTCGTTGCATCTGCCCTCTCTTCCACAATCCAACGAGGGTCCCCTTCTCCCCACTTCGCCATGATTACTTATAGCCACAAACGTAATTAATTGGACGAAAAAGAGAGCAGACCTCACCCCAGGAGACTGTTCACTTGTCGGCACGTTTCTAGAATACTGTGGTTGCTGCTAGTGCTAGTGCTAGCTGGCGTGTGGGAGGGGTTTACCCATGTCCTTCATTCAATTCAACTGCGGTCGACACTGCTGTTTCCAGACTTTAACGTCAGTTAGGCTGGCTAAACTACAAATTGTGCCCCGTCAATATTGGGGTGAAGGATGATAAACGTACCAATGTTACCACATAATGCTTGTTCCTCCTCAACGTTGAGTGCAGCTAACTAATTCATATGTTCTGACACATTTCAGCTCATGTCTACTTCAGCTCATGCTCTTATTTTGAAATAAATCGCGTTGTTCAGCGCGTTCGGCGGAAATGAGGACACGCGAGAGGAAGTTAGTTGCTTATATTTAGCGCCAAAAAATGGTTGTTGTGAAAGAAAATTGAACATGGAAGTTCGCAAAGTAAAGGCGAAAGTGTCTGCGGGGTTCAAGATGCGGGGACTGATGCTTCGACCGTATGTACAGTTATTTTTGTCTGTGATGTATATCCTACTGCTGATACTTTCGACTTCTGTTCTAAAATGGAATATGACACCACCATGGACACTGTTGCCTGTCACTGGCCAGATAGCTTGCAGCTTTATTAGTGTTATTAGCTATTGCAATAAGTTGTAAAGTATATAGGCAATAGACATTTTGTAATATCATGTGTGGACTTGGCTGTCAACCTTGTTGCACTGTAGCTAGCTAAGATATATGATGTGACTTGCATGCCATTGAACCTGCTGTAGTTACTTAACACGTTGTGTGTCTCCAGTGAAGCCAGCAGGTACCTGGTGGAGGTCCTGGAGTCCGTCTCTCTGCTGGAACTGGACGATGTTATAGAACGGGTGTTGGACGCTGTGGAGAAGCAGCCCTGTGAGTATCAAATAATTAACTACAGTTCATCATGGAGCTACTGTATAGTGTCTTGTATGTCAAATACCATTCAACCAGTGGTCTTTCATCACATTCTCCCGTCTTTCCAGTGTCCTCCAGTATGATTGAGCTGCCAGTAGTGGAAATAGCTGTACAGGACTGCAGTCAGTCATGTGATGAAGCTATGTAAGTAGTGTAGCAACATTGTTTCAACCAAATCTATATTGGATGTATCCATGGCTATAACTGATACGTTAATGTGATTACGTGTAATTAATTGTATTATTACAAATATTTTTTCAGAGACAATGTTTTCAACATCATCAGTGCGTTTGATGTGCCAAGGTATATCTACAGTATGGAGAGGAAGAAGTTTGTGCCGTAAGTATCAGAAGCATATAATCCCCTCCCCACACACACCTCTTTCTCCATTGACACCACTGCTTATAGACATGTTCAATAAACCTGTTTTTGATTGGTCTCTGGCAGCATCAGCATGACGACTCACCCCGCACCGAGCCTGTGTGGCACGGCCAGAGACAAGGCAGAGCTCTTCAGGGAGCGCTACACCATCCTGCAGCAGGTTAGTACACTACACCATCCTGCAGCAGGTTAGTACACTACACCATTCTGAAGCAGATTAGTACACTACATCATCATGCAGCAGGTTAGTACACTACACCATCCTGCAGCAGGTTAGTACACTACTCCATCATGCAACCGGTTAGTACACTACAGCAGGTTAATACACTACAGTAGGTTAGTGTAACCGAGTTGAATTGGTTAAATGGCTGGCTGACGAGCGACACAGTGACACATTTGACATTAGTACACTTCACTATCCTGTAGCAGGTTACTACTGTACACCACAGCAGGTTAGTACACTACAGCATGTTAGTACACTGCACCATCCTGTGGCAGGTTAGTACACTACAGCATGTTAGTACACTGCACCATCCTGTGGCAGGTTAGTACACTACAGCATGTTAGTACACTGCACCATCCTGTGGCAGGTTAGTACATTACACCATGTTAGTACACTGCACCATCCTGTGGCAGGTTAGTACACTACAGCATGTTAGTACACTACACCATTCTGTGGCAGGTTAGCCACTACACCATGTTAGTACACTGCACCATCCTGTGGCAGGCTAGTACACTACAGCATGTTAGTACACTACGCCACCCAGCAAACACGCAACGTCAGGGAGACGTTCAGATCATGTCTTAATAACGTCCGTCGGTCCTGAACCCCATTTGTACGTCTCCTCAATATTCAAACGTCTGGCTTGGACCCCTCTAACATGACATCTGTGGACGTGCAAAACGGGTTCAATATCTGAACGTAAAAAAAAAATAAATCATTCTGGCTCCTAATTGGATGTCTTTGGACGTCCGAAAAAGACAAAAAAGACATCTAAAAGACGTCTTTTAGACGTGTCTTTGCTCAGTGGGCATCCTGTGGCAAGTTAGTACACTTCAGCATGTTAGTATACTACACCATCCTCTGGCAGGTTAGTACTCTACAGCATGCTATCACACTGCACCATCCTGTGGCAGGTTAGTACACTACAGCATGTTAGTACACTATGCCATCCTGTGGCAGGTTAATATACTACAGCATGTTAGTACAGTACAGCATGTTAGTACACTACAGCATGTTAGTACACTACATCATGTTAGTACACTACAGCATGTTATTTCACTATTACACCATCCCACAGCAGGTTAGTATGTTACACTAACCTGAGGCTTTAAGTAAAATGAGAAGGAATAGTATACTCTGTTTCTGATGTGTTGCTCTACTCTCACAGCGTACACATCGACACGAGCTCTTCACCCCCCCGGCTATAGGGGCAGCTGTGGAGGAGGGCAGGAACAAGTTCCAGGTAACAAACACGGACTCTCTGCCGTTTAATGGTTAATAAAATGTGCCCACCTCGTTGTCTCTCCCTCCTGTTGTCACTGAGCTGTCTCATCTCATGTTGTTCCCAGCTGAAGACGGTCGAGGCTCTGCTGGGCAGCACGGCAAAGCTGGGAGAGATCATCGTGCTGGGGATGGTCACACAGATGAAAGAGGTGGAGTAACCATGTGGCTGGAAGGAACGGTTGTGCACTTTGACCCATTTAGCCACCATTTTACTAGGGACGTGGACTGAGAATGTCATTTTTCAGGGGAAATTGCAGGGGAGCGGAGAAGCTAATGACTGTATATATTCAGAGGTTTTAAAGATGTGCTTCTTTTCTCAGGGTAAATTCTACCTGGAGGACCCCAGTGGAACCATTCAGCTCAACATGTCCAAAGCAATATCCTTCACCTGTCCAGGCCGGAGCCAGGCTGTTGGGGTGGGGGTGTATGAGTGGTGTGTGGAGGTGGATGATGAGAAAGGAATATGAGGTTATCACGTCACAAAAATATGCAGGCTTCAGCTCGACTTGTGTCACCTTTGTTGCCTTTCTTCTCAAACAACTTAGTGAGGAGAAGAAATCCAGGACCATAAGGTGTTATGAGGTAGTTTGACACAACGGCATTGTACATACTGTAGTTTGTTTATCCGCCTCCAGGTTGCATTGCCAGTATTCCTTAACCCTGTCTTCACCAGTTCCACAGTGGCCTGTACACAGAATCCTGCTTTGTTCTGGCGGAAGGTAAAGAACACTCATCTCCAAGAACAGACAACAGACGTTTGTTACCACCTGTGTTCCACAGACCATTCCACAGACAATATGACTCCAGTATTAGATACTCCCTGATTTATACTTGGCTGTAGTGTGTGTGAGGAACCTTGGTACTGTCCCTTAGATATGTAAGGGATGCTCTGGTGCATGTTACCGTCTGCTCATGTCCCTCTCCCTCCCCAGGCTGGTACGAGGACTCGGTCTTCCATGTCAACGCCTTCGGGTTCCCCCCCACCGAGCCCTCCTCCAACACCAGGTCAGTAGATCAACCTGCTGCAGGCCTCGTGTTTACCTGCCGCTACATGCTCACCTGTCAATACACCTTTACTTGTCGCCAGCAGTTTCTGTGACCCACAGTGGAGGACATCCCCACCTGTCTGAGGATGTGCTTGGTCAGTCTGTGTCTAACTTGGGTCCAACCTCACCTGGCCTCTGTTTGACCCTGTCCCCTGCAGGGCGTACTACGGCAACGTCAACTTCTTCGGCGGCCCTTCGACCACGTCGGTGAAGGCTTCGGCCAAGCTGAAGCAGCTGGAGGAGGAGAATGAGGACGCCATGTTTGTTGTCCTGTCGGACGTGTGGCTGGACAGCGTGGAGGTGCTGGAGAAGATCCACATCATGTTCTCAGGTGGGAAACGCCACTACTGCTATTCTGAGGGCAGGTGAGGTGTCCCAGACAGTCCAGGCTACACCCAGACTAACAGATGTATTGATGAGAGATTATCCTTTAAAACATTCCCCTTGTTCCAGATTAGGTTTAAACTGTCCAGAAAACGGACACATTCATTTTGCTTGTGAAGATGATCTGAGAGGGTTTAATAGATGTGGTGGTGATGGTTGCAGGCTTCATGGCCGTGATGGTTTGTATTTACTGTATCTAGCCGTACTGAGTGGTGTGTCTCTCTATAGGCTACTCGGCCATGCCTCCCACCTGCTTCATCTTCTGTGGGAACTTCTCCTCCGCCCCCTATGGGAAAACTCAGATCAAATCACTCAAAGGTGAGGACTTCTAAATCAACATCCACAAAATTATAATTCATGTGTTTTTCTACAGTGGACTGAGTCTGATCTTTTCTCTGCAGAGTCGCTGAAGGCGTTGGCGGATGCCATATGCGAATACCCCAGCATTCACAACAGGTAATGTCTGAGGGAATCGCTCCGTTCTCGTGTATTCTGTTCAATATTATTTCATTCATTTTGCCTAGAGCTAATGTTGAGTGTAGTCTATGACTGTGAGACCTCCTGTAGTTCTGGAAGCTGCTGCTTGTCTGACTGAGCCCTCCTCTAACCTGTAGTAGTCGTTTTGTGTTTGTCCCTGGGCCTGAGGACCCTGGCCCCAGCACCATCCTGCCCAGGTGAGAAATAATTTATTAATTAATTGATTCATATATTTAGAAGTGCATGTGGTGGAAATACATGTAATACTACTAAAGGCGTATGTCCAGGAGAGGGGAGAAGCTAATTATTATTATTATTTTATTTGTTTTTTTTTGTCTAGTAAGGTATGTATAATAAAACACTGGATGTAGAGATTCTACATTGAATACATTGAATCATAAACTAGACCATGGTCATCATCCACAGTGCTGGCAGACCAGACTGCTTCCCTGTGTAGCCTCTAGTCTGGGTTTGACCAGACTGCTTCCCTGTGTAGCCTCTAGTCTGGGTTTGACCAGACTGCTTCCCTGTGTAGCCTCTAGTCTGGGTTTGACCAGACTGCTTCCCTGTGTAGCCTCTAGTCTGGGTTTGACCAGACTGCTTCCCTGTGTAGCCTCTAGTCTGGGTTTGACCAGACTGCTTCCCTGTGTAGCCTCTAGTCTGGGTTTGACCAGACTGCTTCCCTGTGTAGCCTCTAGTCTGGGTTTGACCAGACTGCTTCCCTGTGTAGCCTCTAGTCTGGGTTTGACCAGACTGCTTCCCTGTGTAGCCTCTAGTCTGGGTTTGACCAGACTGCTTCCCTGTGTAGCCTAGTCTGGGTTTGTGGTGTTCCTCAGGGCTGTCATTAGTAAGCCGGTCAGGATTCCATGGTTGTTTTTGGACGGCTGACACTTCCTGTTATGCTCTTTCCTTTCCAGTAGTAGTGTGTTGCTTGTGTTCTAACAGACTGATGTTTGGGCTTCCTTCATGTGTTATCTGTCTGTTCCAGTCTAGCACTGTATGTGTGTGAGTTGAGGAGTTTATTCCATGAGAGTGGATAATATATATATATATATATATATATATTGCCTCTGGGTATGAAATGTGCTATACAAATAAAGCTTTGATTGATTTGATTGATTGAATATATGACATTGTATGGTATCCTCCCTGTCTCACCAGGCCTCCACTGGCAGACTACATCACAGAGGAGTTCAGACAAAGAGTTCCCTTCTCTGTCTTCACCACCAACCCTTGCAGGTTAACGCCAACACCAACCTCATCACTTTTGACAAATATAGATCACTCCTCTCCCCCAACAATCAGTTGAAAGCAGACACTCACATGTCATTTGTTAGATTCAGAAGGTCTCAAAGGACAATTAATGTGCAGCACAGTTCAAGAATACATCAAGACAAGAAGAATAACACCATAAAATGTTCACATTGTAATCCAATAAGATTATTGTAAATTGTACACATTGTAAATTCAACAGATAAATGTGTCTCCCAGGTGCTTGTCAGCCTGTATTAGTGTGCCTGATGAAGCCTTTAGTGAGGGCCAAACATTGCATAAGTTTGGTCCAGGCAACAAAGCACCTGGGAGAAGCATATACTTTGGGCACTTTATTTCCTTATTCTAGTCCTTTTTATCCAGCACTGATTTCTTCAGATTTATTTGTGAATGTCCATGTTGTCACACAGTTTTTGTTATCATTCCTGACCTGTGCCCTCCCTCTCCCCCTCAGGATCCAGTACTGCAGCCAGGAGATCGTCGTCATCAGAGAAGACCTGGTCAACAAGATGTGCAGGAACTGTGTCCGGCTGCCTAGCAACAATCTGGACATTCCTACCCATGTGAGTTTTGGCTACAGTGTCACCCTGTCCCAGCCCGGTCGGTCTGAGTCCCAGCCGGCTTCTTCGGCCCTTTACCCAAGAGTCGGAGGAGTTGAAGACGCGTTGTACAGGCGAGGCTATACAGAATATACCCACTTATTTTCACCACTGGCTAAAGCACATAATCACAGATAACTGAACTATTAAGCTGATGTCCCCTTGAATCTCCAGCAGGAAGGTGCAGATTGTAGAGGGTCAGGGACTACGGTTCATGACCTCACCTGGGCCATTATGGTGATCTGATAATGCAGATCTTATTGTTGCTGATCCTTGTCTTGTATCACTCCCTCCCCAGTTTGTGAAGACCATCTTGTCCCAGGGTCACCTGACCCCCCTGCCTCTCTGTGTCAGTCCAGTGTTCTGGGCCTACGACTACGCGCTGCGCGTCTACCCCGTCCCAGACGTCATCATCTTTGCAGACAAATACGACCCTTTCAACATCTCCAACACAGACTGCCTCTGCATCAACCCGGTAACGTCAGCAGCTCTAATCCTCCTCAAGAACCCCAATTAATCGAGTGGAAATTGGCTATATGCCAGTCCATCCAGAAAAACGCGATTATACGATCGCATAATTAATTGCATAATCAGGCAAAAGGCGCAGATTATGCAAGGGTCACATAATTTTAGAAAGAGCGCATTTTCACCGCGATAATCACTGAACTCCGCGCAAAAAACGTGGAATATGCGGGGCTCACTTGATTTCATACTTCCCGCATTTTTCTGCTTCAAGTTTGAATGTTTTTCACCTCGTTTGTAGGGTTGCCACCTTCAATGGGGAAAAATAAGGGACACCTTGCCAGCAGTCCCATGCTCACGGAACACAAATCAAGCAGGGGTCTGGTGGTCCTCCCCCATGAGATTGAGTGTCAGACATCTCATTTCCTGCATTCTAGTGAATTGCACCAATTTATGTTTAATGCATCAAGTTCAAAGTCTTCTGCTATTCTCATCATGAATGAAGGAAATAAATAGCCAATAAGAGTAGGCTAAAGCACAGCTGCATCGATTATATTAAGATCAAATCAATAAACATCAGATCATAGACATGTACAAAATGTTTGGTCTGATAAACTTGGAAATAGCAAATGACCTGGACAAACACAGAGACCAGACATCGGCGGTTGTTTATAAGTTCCAAGGCTGCCTTTTAAGGCTGCCTTCAATCATGACGCCGGTCTATACCGTACTGGTCTAGGCGCTCTCGCATAGGCTATGGTTTTGTTATTTCTCGTATCATTCCAAGCATGTGAAGACGTAGTGTAGGCTATATGCATTAGAGTGGGGTGTGCACGAAAATACAGGACAGGTTCTTGCATTTTTCGCATATTCTCGCAATATTCACAAGTTCCCGCAACTTCAGAAAATCCCTGCATTTTCAACGCATAAAATCACATAAAAACCCCGTATATTCCATTGCATAATAAGGATTTTTGCCCGCATAATCAAGGATTTTTGCCTGCGTTTTTCTGGAGGGACTGATATGCTATGTCGTGCCTCCTGTTGAAATGCTGGGTTGTGCGTTTGTTGTTAACACGCTGTGTCATTCCTGTGTTCTCTGCAGGGCTCCTTCCCTAGGAGTGGCTTCACCTTCAAAGTGTACTACCCTTCCAACAGGACTGCGGAGGACAGGTGGGGAATGTTCTCTTGTTCTAGCTTGTTAGCTATCAACACAAAACTATATGTAATATTACAAATGAATGGCAGGGGAGGAAGTACAATGAAAGTTATCATAGCTGTGGTATTTCCTGTTTTTTCTGTGCTAAGTGTTTTGTTTTTCTTTGCTCACAGCAAACTTCAGGGACTCTAGAGAATGGAGTAGCTGTGCCCATGAATCAGCGGTGTAACGGCCATGATTTTGTAACATGTTTTTTTTGTGTGTGTGTAAAAGTCTAAAGAGTCTAAATGGTTTTGGTATTTTATTTTTATGTAACTTTTGTATCATGGAATAAAAAAGATCCACATTCTGTGTGCATGATTTTTATATGAATGAAAGAGTAAATTGAAAAAAGGGTTTCATATGCAAGTAATGATGACCTATTGTGGTTTTTGTTTGAGATGCAACTCTTGATAGAAGAGCCAAAAATGTAGTGGCTACTTCCCATAAACGCAGAGACCGATCAAATCCTAACCCTGACCTTAACCCTAACCTAAGCGGCCTCTGCGTTTATAGGAACTAGCCTTTATCAATGTCTAACTCATGGCCACCATATAGGAAGTTGTGTACAACTTCCGGTCAAAACATTGGAAATTAACGAGCTCTGCTAATGCATGTCGTTAGCTGCTCCACATCTGCAAAAACATCACACAGCGGACCTGAGCAGACGTGGATCTTTTGAAATAAAGTACGTAACCATATGTGCTAAGATAGTGTTTTACTCTGTTTTGAAACTTGCAGCTAGCTTTTGTTGAGGTGCAGAAACCCTTGCTAGCTACTGTAAGTTAACTGGAGGCAGTTAGCTAACGTTGGCTAACAGCTGTTTGCTAGCCTCACTTTCCTACCAACGTTTGTTGTAACCATTTTATCCAAGTCAAACAGACGATACTAGTCGGTGATGAATAGGCTGCAATGCTGAATACTATCATGAACAATTGTGGAATAGTACTGACATGCCAGCTCAGTAGCTACAATAATCGCTAGCTACATTGCTGCTAAGCCTGCCTACATCTTGCTAGAGTTGGCTACATTCTCGCTAGATTGGCCTACATTTCTGTGACTACAGAAAACAGTAGTCAAGCAGTGGCTACAGCTTGAGTACTGTTGTGAAGTCCTGGTCTTTCCGAGTGCACCAGGTAATCAGTAACTCAAGCTGAACTGTATGCATCTACTACAAAGCTAGCTGTTTGTATAACTTCAGTGTAGTTGTGAAGCTGCGTGTCCTGTCCCAGATTGCCATGGCAGAGATGGAGGAGGACATCGTAGACCTGGAGGAGGACATAATCGACCTGGACAATGATGAGGATGATGAAGATGACGCAGAGGAGTTTGATTGGGTGGTGGATGGCGAGGTGGATGAGGGCGATGAAGATGAAATCCACGTGGACACTGAGGCAGCCGGGCTGTTAGATGTGGACACCCCCGCGGAGCGGAGCGGCCACATAGCAGTGGTGGACGGGAACTTCATGTATGTCTGGGGAGGGTACAAGGTAAGAGAGGCACAACCAAAACCTGTCTGTTATAGTAGGCTGCTATACCCTCAGGGATCTGTGAGGTAGTTTCAAAAATATACAGGGCTTTCAAATGATATAACTTCATATATTATATCAAATCTCTCCATCTCTCTTGTCTGTTCTATCATGTTTCCAGGTCTCCCGGTCCCATGAATTCTTCGACTTGTACTTGCCAAAAAATGATATTTGGATATACAACATGGAGACAGGAAGATGGTAACTGCTTACTGTCTTGATTTTACAAGAAAAAACAAGTCACAGATACCGGTATGAATCTATGAGATTAAAGTGACGTCGTGGTCTCTTTACCCTCTCCTCATAGGAAGAAGTGCATCACCAGGGGCAGCCAGCACTCATCGATGTCAGGGAGCTGTGGAGTGTGTGTGGACGGCGTGCTCTATCTGTTTGGAGGACACCACGCCAGGGGCAACACCAACCGGGTGTGTGTTTGAACGAAAGAGAAAGAGTGTTTGCGTGTGTGAGAGAGAGAAAGAGAGAGAGAAAGAGAGAGCGATAGTAAGTGTATACATGAGTCTGTCTGAGTGAAGTTGGCTGCTCTTTGCCTCTCATGTCTTTGTTAGCTCTCATCCCTTCCTCCTGTTGCTGTCCTGCGGTTTGACAACTTTATATGGTTCCTCTGTAACCTCCTGTGTGTGTTTGCGTGCATGGGGTGTGTGTGTGTGTGTGTGTGTCCTGCAGATGTACCGTCTGGTCCTGAGAGCTCCTAAGTTGCGTTGGGAGGAGATGAAGGACCTGAAGGGTCTGCCCCCCTCCTCCAAAGACAAGCTGGGCTGCTGGGTGCACAGGAACAGGTGGGAGGCTCACACAGTAGGACGCTCATAATATCACATGTTCATCACTTCAATAGGTCTTCGTTGTCAATACTGACAACAGCACGGTTAGAGCTGGGTTAGTTAGAGGTGGCAGAGACCGAGGGTCGTTGTATCAGTAGACGTGTCTCAGTCCTCTGGTCTGCTGTGTATCTCAGGCTCATCTTTTTCGGGGGTTACGGCTATGTCGCACAGGGGCCTCACAGAGGGACGTTTGAGTACGACGACAACTCCTCCCTGGTCAGTGTCCAGATGTCTCAGTCATCACCTGAGCTATGTACTGACAGTGTTTCAACCAAATGTAAAAACAATAACAACATGAAATGTGAAATGTCCTTGTGTGCTTGTCTGTACAAGGGTGACAACCCCGGGCGAGGCTGGAACAATCACATCCACATCCTTGACCTGGAGACGTCGTCATGGAGCCAGCCCATCACCAAGGTAACCGTCACTGTGGCAACCAGCCAGGGCGCTGCCGTACGTACACTGTTGTGATGCAAAACCGCGTGTCGGCTGGCGTTCCATTCCAACGCGCCCCCGTGATGAATGTTCTGGTTGTGTGTCACAGGGAAACTCCCCGTCGCCCCGGGCTGCACACGCGTGTGCGGTGGTGGGCAACAGAGGATACGTCTTTGGGGGAAGATACAGGGTGAGGATGAACGAACCAAACAGCAAACGCTTGTTCACCTGTCTGAATGGAGAAGTGAAGCATATTGCTAAGTCGACTTGCTAAATAAAATAAAGAATAAAAAAAAATGTACAAAATAAATCGACAGGCTAACCCCCACCCCCATCTTTTCGCTTGCTCTTTCTGTCTCTTTCCCTCTAGGAGCACCGTCTGAATGACCTGTACTACATCGACCTGGACACCTGGGAGTGGCACGAGATGTGAGTTCAGTCTGAATGGACGTCCTGGACGTCAATGCTGAAGACATCGGACGGCCTCATACTCATTCTGTTCTTGCTCTGGCCTACTCTACTTCTCTCGTCTTTCCCTTCTCCTCCCCTCTCCCCTCCGACCCCCCAGGAGTGTGCCCCAGCAGGGTCCAGTGGGCAGGTCCTGGCATTCCTTCACCCCCGTGTCATCTGACCACATCTTCCTGTTTGGAGGATTCACCACCAACAGAGAGGCACTAAGTCAGTGGCTTGTTGTTGTTGTTGTTGTTGTTTATAACCATGTTTATTTAACCTTTAACAAGGCTAGTCAATAAAAAAACAAATACTTAGTTACAATGAGTGTCTGACCAGTAAAGCCCAGAGGACAGGTCAGTATCCCAATCACGCTTGGGGAAGGACCAGTAAACGGTCCAGCAAGACCAGTTTAACCACCATCACCTATTACTGTGTGTCTCTCGCTCAGGTGATGCTTGGCTGTACTGTGTCAGCAAGAACGAATGGAAGCCTTTCAAGCACAACCACACACAGAGTCCCAGGTACAGCGCACTGTCACAGCCCACTACATCACAGCATCACATGCTGTATCACATAACACTCTCACATGGGCTCTGTCACACCGAGAGGCCCAGATACGGTGCATCATCACAGCACACTACACACTACACAGCATCACAGCACACTACACACACAACACAGAATCACAGCACACTACACAGCATCACAGCACACTACACACACAACACAGCATCACAGCACACTACACACACAACACAGCATCACAGCACACTACACACACAACACAGCATCACAGCACACTACATCACACAACGCATCAGCACTGCACACTATCACATAAACACAGCACACTAAATCACACAACGCATCAGCACTGCACACTATAACATAAACACAGCGCACTAAATCACACAACGCATCAGCACTGCACACTATCACATAAACACAGCACACTAAATCACACAACGCATCAGCACTGCATACTATCACATAAATACACCACACTAAATCACACAACGCATCAACACTGCACACTATCACATAAACACAGCACACTACAGTATATCATGCAACCCATCACATCACCCTGTATCACACAACACATCACACATCATCAGCACATTATACCACACAACACATCACGACATATCACATGACATATCACAGCACACAATATCACATAATATATCACAGCACACTATCACACAACACATCATCACAGCACACTATATCACACAACACATCTCAGTACACAATGTCACACAACATCAAATCAAATTTATTTCTAAAGCACATTTAAAAACAACTCACATTGACCAAAATGCTGTACAAGTCAAAGCAGGCAATAAAAAATAATCTAGAAAGGGTGCTCAGAGAGCACAGGGCTCCACCCATTAATGCATTTTGTTAGTGTAATCGAGTTGAAATGGAAAAGAACAAACGAAATAACCAAATAACACACACGACTGAAAATATACCCTCCGCCAGCGGTTGCTGGGCAGAGCCAATAAGAATCACAATAAAAAGGCTAAAAACAAAAACGGATATAAGCATCAACACATCAACAAGTACACAATGAAAGCACATAGACAGGCACATATACAAATAATAAAACAAAATTACATCAGGGGGATGTGATATCATCACAATCATCACAGCACACTATATCACACAACACTGTTCCACAGAACACATCACAGCATACTGTCACATCGTTAGGTGATCTAGAAGAGTCTTCTACAATCCCTTATGTGTCACCCTCTAAGAGTTTCCACTGCGTGTGCGCATGTGTGTTTCCCAGGCTGTGGCACACGGCGTGTCCGGGCCCTGACGGGGAGGTGTTTGTGTTTGGAGGCTGTGCCAACAACCTGCTTAACCACCCCCACAGAGCTGTGAGTAGCCGGCCCGCGGACCACATACAGTAATATTAACACACACCGCAGCTGTGAGTTAATACGTGTAGCTGCTTCTAAACATAACACTTGGCTGTTTTTGTGCGTGGCGACGCACCAAAGATAGCAAATGTCACTCCCTCCCTCCCTCTCTTCCTCCGTTGGGTTGTTGACCTGCAGTTCTATTTTGCTACCACAAGAGGCAGTTTTTTTTGTGAATGGCTGTAAGCCAGCGCACCTACCACAAGAGGCAGTGGTTTTTGTGCGTGGCTATAAGCCAGCGCACCAAAGACAGCAAATGTCTGGTTGTCACTCCCTCCCTCTCTCCCTCCTTCCCTCCCTTCCTCCGTCGGGTTGTTGACCTGCAGTTCTATGTTGCTACCACAAGAGGCAGTGGTCCTAGAACCTGCAGTTCTATGTTGCTACCACAAGATAGTCCCAGACCATCACATTTCCCAGATCCTCCGTGGCCTAGACGTTAGGGAGTTCGCCTCCCATGCCGAAGGTCGCGGGTTCAAAGCTTGTGGAGGCAAGCCCCGCTGTGGACAATATTTTGTCACTGGATGTTATAGAATCTATGTAAAAATGCAGTTACCTGGTGGTGCTATGTCAGTTATTGAATTTATGTGCAGTAATTGAACATTTGAAATGCTCCTGTTTTGAAATTATACCTACAGTATAGGTGTCTCAGTAATTACCCATTATATATTAGGCTATACTTTGCATATATTTACCAGGTAAATGTTACGTTTTTTCAGACGGACGGGTGAAATCCCATGGGAACAACTTTTTTTTTTTTTATCTTTAAGGAAATGTACAGTCTGTTTTGCAGATGAATGAAATGAACAAGACGCAGTGGTCCCAGAACATCAAAACAAAAACACTAAGCTGTCTTTCCACTGTCAGGCCAAACCGTTAGGCCTAGGCTACAGTAGGCCTATATCTCAACGAGCTATCTAGCTGTTTAATGGTTGTATGTAGGCCTACACTTGGAAAAGTAAAACAGTCATTTATCCTCTTGCAAAGCCAAACGCCCACTTGCTTATCTGTAATCCTTATCGACAGGCGAAACAGGAGCGTTTTGAATTGCATAAACATGGAACATCATCTTATAGCTCAGTTTGATTGTCTAGCGCTCTCTTCCGACCGAGTCCCACAGGTATGTGACCGTCAATTCGCACTGTCCCCTCTTGATTTAATCAGGTTTGAGAGCGTGAACTTGAGAAAGCAAGCGGCAGTGCCAAGTGGCAGTCCAGTGTGTTGTGTAGTGGTGCTGACTGCCCTGCCATTTGTTCTGGTTGTGTCAGCTTAAATATTGTATTCTTAATTTAGGTTTGTGCCTCTGACAGTTTTGCTCTCCTTCTCTTCGTGCGTCAACTGTCCCTTTGTGACTCCTGTTATTATTTCCAAGTGGATAACTATTAACTAGGCTATATCCATTAGGATATGCCTACTATAGGCTATAGCTCAAACTCGTAAATCACCAGTTTGATTTTTATCATGTGAATTCAACACAGCGTTATAGTGTACGCTACGTAGGCCTATTCCTAGGGGTTTTTGTGCGTGGCAACACGCAACAGAGACAGCAAATGTCAGGTTGTCAATCCCTCTGTCCCATTGTTGATCTGCAAAATGTCGGTCCCATTGTTGACCTGCATTTATTTTTATGTTACCACCACAAGAGGCAGTGGTCCCAGAACACCAAAATAAAACCACTATGACACAATATCAAGTTTCTCGGTAGTATAGTGGATAGGGTGTCCGCCTCCCATGCCGTGACAAAAAATCATCCACACAGTGGCTTGAACTCGCAACCTTGCGAGTTCAAGCCACTGTGTGGATGATTTTTTGTCACTGGATGTTATAGAAACTATGTAAAAATGTGGTTACCTGGTGGTGCTATGTGCAGTAATTGAACATTTGAAATACTCCTGTTTTGAAATTCTACCTACATTATAGGTGTCTCAGTAATTACCCATTATATATTAGGCTATACTTTGCATGTATTTTACCAGGTAGATGTTTAGTAATTGGGGGACTATGAAAGAAAGGGTTACCCAAAAAATGTTCAGAGTAAGTTGATTTAGCATAGAAATCCATAAGCCTAGGGCCAATGGGCCTAGGATATAGATAATTAACTACCGGTGGAATTTTGGTGGAGCATCCAACGGGGACCTGCCGTAGGTCCGCTAGCCTTGTGTTATATTCCGCCGGAGGTCCGCCAACTCGTCCATCGGGGACCCGCTGTAGGTCCGCTAGCCTTGTGTTATCTAGGTTTATCCCTTACCTTTGTCCAGAAACAGAAGTTGAACCAATTGCAGCAAAATAGGTAACGTTACAGGAATCATCAGTGTAACTGCTTTAGCCACTGACCGCTACCATTAATGTTATGGAAGCTGCTGCTAGTTGTTGTGAGCTCATGAGCTAACTGGCTATCCCATTCTTATTGTACTGGATTAGCATTGGAAGCATTGGAACTGATGGGTCCGGGCGACAAGACCTATCTTAATTTATCAGACATTATTTCATGTCATTTCAATTCACAGCTATTTCAGTGGCATGACTAGCTTCCGTCCTACCAGTCCTGCACAGAAACAAGCCAGCCACGCACATAAGCCAGGCTGGACCTGGCCTGGTTCCAAACCATGTTGGTTTCAGGGTCAAATGTAACCTTTGAATAACACAGAGTGCTGTTACTCGGATGTGATTCACAACTGATAGTTCCTCTTGACGAGCTGCTTTCTCCTCAGGCTCACAGCAACGAGCTGCTGGTCTTCACGGTCCAACCCAAGTCTCTGATGGGGTGAGTAGCAGAAGAGGAATACTGTGGGTTTTGAACCTTCATTTTTGTTCCTTGTTTCGCAAAAGTGTTCACCAGGACCCAAATTGTATAAGCTGCACTAAAGATGCCCCTTGTGCCTCCCACCCTCCCCCCCCCCCATCCCTCCCCTCTCTCCTTCTCTCTCTGCATCCCTCCCCCTCGCCGGCCCTCTCCAGGGTCTGTGTCCAGGCGGCATTGCAGCACCGGGAGCTCCTTGCCTCGTCCTGGGACTGTCTGCCCAAACACCTGCTGCACTGCCTCCAGCAGAGGATGGGCCCCCTCAACACACTGGGCTCCTAGGAGGGCTCCCACTACTCTCTGTGTGTGTGTGTGTGTGTGTGCGCGCGTGTGTGTGCGTGTGCACGTGGGTGAGTAAGTGTGTGTGTGAGTGTGAATGAGAGCAATAGTTGGCCGGCGTGGTCCTGCAAGCGGGAGGAAGCAGGCACCAGTCGTTAGGATGCTAGGAGGAGGACGGTGTTAGGAGGAGGACGGTGTTAGGAGGAGGACGGTGTTAGGAGGAGGACGGTGTATCTAGGAGCTGTGTACACGCCGAGACTGCATGTCTCTGTCATATTATAGTAGCAATAGTGGACTGCCACGGCATTGTTTGAAGAGGACAGCCCCACACGCCGCTCCCACCAATCAGACGCGTCAGAAACATGGAACGTCCCTGTCGGCCGCCTGTAGAGCCACCAGGGAACCACCCTGACTGATGCCAGGCCAGCCCAGACCTGTATACAGCTGTATTATAGCACAGCACAGCCTGCTGCTAGCACTGTCTGTCACTGATACATACTCCAACAAAATCAACAATTAGTCAAATAAGCAAAGCTAGTCCACCGACACACATAATATGCATCTGCAGATACAGATCTAGAACCAGGGTAGGTGGTAACCACGGCACGTTTTTTTTTCTGAGTGTCCTGTGATGATGTACATATTGTATGGCATATATATTTTTGTGTGGTGTTCTCGTGCCGGTATTTTGCAAGTGTCTTCTTTTTTTTTTTTTTTTAGCTCCTGTGTTCAGTACTGCTGGAGAAGGGGGCTCCCTCCATCGGAGGGACAAACTAAGCAGATCATCAGCCTTTTCATTAGCCAGGTTTTTTTTTTTTCTTCTTCCCTGCTTTTCTGTATTTCAGTTCAACAGCAAAATGCATTGAGGTTGAGCCACATTTGCACTGAAAATTACTCGTCACTATTATAACTGTTACTTTGTTGTTTATTCTGTTTGATTTCCAGTTTTCCCTTGGCATTTTGTTAAGAAATATATTGTAAAAAACATGTTGAAAATGTTTTGATTTTGAATCAAAAGAGAATAAACAGACAGAAGTCAAATCAGATCTCATAGTCATCCCTGTACTGTACGTGTATCTGTACAGAACCCCCTCTGGTCACTTCCCCACCGATAGAGGGCAGCAAAGCGCTTTTTTGGGGCCAAGTCAAGAAAGAAGAAGAAAGGAAGGACCTGACGCTGTTTTGTGTTTTGACTTGCTCACTCTTATGTTCTTTTATCAGATGTGCATGTTTACTAGTCAGCACGTATATTGATTACCAACTTGAACTGTATTCATTGAGGCTTGCTTGACAATATGATCAGGCCGTATGAGGTTAGCTAGCCAACGTTGGCTGGTAGCTCATTCCTACATTACCTAAAAAGTCAGATGTGTTCTGTGGAGATAACTTCGGACGGGATTACTTTGATTTGGTGAGTAACAAAGGCCAGTTAGACTGATATCTGTGAGTGGATCAGTATAAAAGATGGAGCTAGTATAACTGGAAGTTATGTAGTTTTTGACGTTCATAACACATGATGGCAAATTGCACATGCTCAAAGGTGATTGTCCTTTCAATTGATGCACAACCCAGTGATAATGATCACAAGCATTACTAACCAGTTCATCATATTGTCCTCCTAACAGTTAGACCCACCATTGCTGCCAGTGAGACGGTGGGATGGAGTACCAAGAGGAAGACACAAACCCAGTTTCACCTTTCACCAGTGTAACATGGCCTAGGCCTACCTTATAGAACAAATCTGTTGGAGTTGTGGTGATGATGTCTTTTCTTGGAATGACTGAGTCCATGGAGGAGGAGGATAGCAGGAAGGATGAGGAGACCCTAGATCACTGTGTAGAGCAGACTGATAACGGTCCAGTTCCTCACGCGCCGTTGACCGGCATGTCAGAGCTCCTCCAGCGGTTGCGTTTCCATGGCTGCAACCAGAAGGCGGGCCAGAGCGTGTCGGGCTTCGTCTCCGAGCTGCGGGCGCTGGTGTCCGGCTGCGACTTCGGGGCCCAGCGGGAGTCCCTGCTGAGAGACCGCATCCTCTGCGGCGTGATTGACAAGTCACTGCAGAGGACCCTATTGGCTGAGACAGAGCTCACACTCCAATCCGTGGAGGAGATGGCCCTGGCTTCCGTGGAAGGGACAGCTAAGTCCCGCCCCTCCACCCGCCTGTCAAAAAGGAAGAGCAGCACCATTGAGGTAGAACTTAGTGATAACGATGATGATGGAGTTGGTGGTGCTAGTGACACAGGGTATGATGATAATGAAGTCGCCGGTGATGAGGAGCCCCAGATCTCCAAGAGGCGACATTACTGCTCCATCTGCCAGCGGAGCTTCCGCGGGGCCTCCAAGCTGGCGCGGCACAACCGGACCCACACGGGGGAGAAGCCCTTCGCCTGCCCCGACTGTGGCAAGCGCTTCAGCCAGACCTACCACCTGAGGAGGCACCAGCGCAACGCCCACGACCTGGAGGGCGTCTACCCGTGCCCGGACTGCAGGGAGTGCTTCCTGGCCTCCGCGGAGCTCCGTGCCCACCAGGCGCTCCACACCCAGGAGAAGAGGGGCTCCCTCCGCTGTCAGCTCTGCGACAAGACGTTCCGCTCCGAGACAGAGCTGGAGAAGCACCGGGCGGCGCACCAGAAGAGGAACAATCAGAGGAGCTACGTCTGTTCGGACTGTGGCAAGAACCTAAAGAAGATGTCCCACCTCCGGCGCCACATGAAGGTCCACGGGGAGAAGCCTCACCGCTGCTCCGACTGCAGCATGGGCTTCTGGGGGGAGGAGTCCCTGAGGAAGCACCAGCAGCGGCACCAGAGGACGCTGGAGCAGAAGCCCCACCTCTGCTCCCTGTGCAGTAGGAGGTTCAAGTCGCTCGACGGGTTCAGGAGGCACCAGCATCAGAGCCACGGCTTGGGCTCGGAGAGACCTCGTCGCCACCACCACTGCCCGACCTGCGGGAAGGCCTTCGCCCGCCGCGACAACCTGAAACTCCACCTGCTGGTCCACATCCGGGGGCGCGCCTTTACCTGCCCCCACTGTGACAAGGTCTTCTCCTGCCTGGCGGACTCGAAGGCCCACCAGCGCTCCCACCACCCGGTGGAGAGGCCGTACCGCTGCTCGGAGTGCGTCGGCAGCTTCACCACCCAGGCTAAGCTGACCTCCCACCAGGAGGCCAGACACGGGAAGAAGAAACCCTACGCCTGCTCCCGCTGTGACGAGAGCTTCTCCAGCCTGGCGGAGCTGACGGCTCACGTCCCCGCCCACCAGGGGGAGGGGCTTCTCAGCTGCGCCGACTGTGGGCGGAGCTTCCTGAGCCGGAGCAAGCTGCAGAGGCACAGAGAGCGGCACCTGGCGGCGGGGAAACGCCACCTCTGCACCGAGTGCGGGAAGCTCTTCTCCTCGGCGGCCATGTTGAGCTCGCACATGCTGGCCCACAGCGGGGAGAAGCCGCACCTCTGCGCCGAGTGCGGCATGAGCTTCTCCACCAACTCCAATTACAACAGACACATGCTGAAGCACCGAGGCTCCCAGCCCAGACACGCATGTCCCGACTGCGGTCGGACGTACAGTCGGCGGTCGGACGTCCACAAGCACCAGAGGGTGCACACGGGAGAGAGGCCCTACCAGTGCTCCTGCTGCGACAAGCGCTTCCACACGCAGTCTCGTCTCACCATCCACACGAGGACCCACACCGGGGAGAGGCCCTACGGCTGCTCGGTCTGTGGCCAGAGCTTCACCCAGAGCGGAGACAGGAACAGGCACATGAGTAGGAATCATCCTGAAGCCACTTCAGAAAAAAATTGAGAAACGTTGTTACTACAGTTTGCAGTATGCTTTCCAATGTGCAAATAATATATCATCCACAACGGCCACAATCTGTCATGGGACGTTTGAACTTGGTATGCAAGTGCTGCTACCGTATGTCCTTTGTAAATCATTTATTGTTTTGTTCACAATAAATGATGATGGTTATTGAATCTAGACTTCTGAATAGACTGGAGTAGCTGATCATTTCACCATGATGGTTATCTAGTGGGTTGTGTGTCTAATCTAACAGTTCATTGAGCCGTTAATGAAGAGACTCGTAATTTCAGACTGTCCAGACTAGATGAGGCAAATCTGTTCGAGTTGTGAAGTAACAACATATCTGGTAACGGCTCAGCCAGGTGCTAGGAATATCATGTGTCTGAATGAAGTCAAACTAATGTGAGCAACAAAGTTAGGAGTTGGCTGTGTCTGAGAGAAGTCTGGGACCAGGATAGGTGGTAAGCACTGTTCTGTGAGTGTGGTCTGTGATGATGCACATATTTCTATTTTTTTTCTAAATATTTCTTATTTTCTTGCTAAGTTAATGTAGAGATTCACTCCTGGTTTCTGTAGCATTCTGTCATATTTTAATTAGGTTCAATTCAACAGCAAATAAATCCAGGTTGACGTATTATCACTAAACATTGCTTAGTTTCTTCTTTTCATATTCTGTCTGATTTAGTTTGGACATTTTTATTAACAAAATATTATATAAAAATTATGATTAAAATGTTTTAATTTGGGATTGTGAGGATAAACATAGAGAGGCCAAATCAGATCTCATTAATGTCCTAGTCTTTAACATGGTCTTCTCCTTAATAGAACTGTAATTCTGCATGTCGGTCATATGTCGATAATACAGTTGAGTAGTTGAAACACAAGTACACAGCTACTGTTGAAATGGCAGTCCACGACACCAAAAGTCCTGTTTTCCACCATCTTCTTTGTCAGACTGTTCAGAGGAAGGCAGTGATGAGGTGATCCAGAGACGAGAGTAGGGGTGTGGGAACAGTCTGGTGGTACTCCTGTCGGAGGCTAGACTAGGGGGCGGGGGTCTCTGGGAACTGGCCTCTGTTTGTTTGTGTGCGTCTTATTTCTTCTTCGCTGCCAGCAGGTTGGGGGCCGACACTTTGACCTTGCCTGGCATGTTTCTAGACAGGTCTGTATCCTGGAACGCAAGAGGGCAAAGGAGGTTAGAACCAGGCTAGGATCAAAGGATACTATGACACACGGGTAAGAAAGGGGAGGGGGAATGGAGAGACGAGGAGAGGGGAAGTAGAGGGGGGTGAGGGGCAGGAAGGGTAAAGGAAGAGGACGAGGGGTCTAGGTGTGCTGTTCTGACTGGTGGTGTCCCTACTGGTGGTGTCCCTACCTTGACGCTGCGGAACAGGTCCTTCTCCCTGGCCGACGCCTCTCTGGCCTTCATGAAGCTGAACACCGCTGTCCTGGCAGCCTTACCTTTCTTCTGAGTCCCCGGGGTCAGCTTCACCTTGTGTCTGACAGGACAACAACAACACAACAAAACACACACCTAGTCAGCCAACCTGAATAAGAAAGACAGCAACTACAGTGTATAGTCTCTCAAATGTATAGATGATACCACAGGTGGTACAGGTTGTAGGCAGTAGACAGTCAGGTGCACTGAGTAGATTGAAGGTAGTGTGGAGTAGTAGTATGTAGTGTACACACTTGTAGTTGGAGAGGGCGGTGTAGGGGGCACAGACCGGGACAGCAAACAGCAGCACATCTTCAGGGTGGGGCTGCCCTGTCAGAGAGGTCAGCAAGTTCTCCGCCTCCTAACAACAACGGAAAACAATAAGACAGGTGTGATACGACCACATTAACATCCAAAACAGCAAACACTAACACAGGTCAGTTGCATAGTTGTGCTTAGACAGTCGATGCAGTAGTCCAGACTAGTTAAGGTTAATCTCTAGATGAGTTATAAAGTAACAATATAACTGCAGCAACAAGACGGTGTAGGAAGCGCAGAACTGCGCTGCAGGTCTACACAGCGGACCACAGCGGAACCCACCTCTGCTCCAGGGTTGTCTTGGTCCACTTCATCTCCATCCTGGAACAGAGAGAGCACAGCAGTCACACACACATCTCTCTCTCACACACACACGGTCACACATGCAGCACACACCGTCAAACACACACAATGGCACACTAATCTCAACTTTAGTGAGCTAATGAACACGGATTAACACACAGACACAAACAGTTACAACAGGTAGAGGGTGATGTTAACAGATGATTTGGGTTAGGTGTGTGTGTGTGTGGAGGGGGTGGTGGGGTGGCTATCTAAGCAGTTTGACATCCCTCGATGGGTCAGCCCCTCTCCTACCTTGTCCTCCTGCTCGGCGGACGCCACCCCCCCCCCCCGCCTCTCCCTCCTCCTCCTCCCGCCCCTCTCCCTGGCGCTCCGGCCTCTTAACAGCGGCGGCCTCCTGGGGGCAGGGTTTCTGGGGGGCTCTGGGAGGGGCTTTCCTGACCGGCTCCTTCCCCTTCTTCCCTTTCTTCACCTTCACCTCCTTGGAGCCGACAGACTGAGGAAGGACGGAGAGATGGAGAGGTGGAAATGGTGGTGAAATTGTAATATACAGGACATTCCTGGGTTAACGTATGGGTACTGTATGCTTCCCTCCTCTCCTCCTCATCTTCTCCTCCTCTACCGCTCCTCTACCCTACTTCTCTCCTCCTCCTCCTCCTCCTCTACCCCACTTCTCTCCTCTCCTCCTCTACCCCACTTCTCTCCTCCTCCTCTACCCCACTTCTCTCCTCTCCTCCTCTACCCCACTTCTCTCCTCTCCACCTCCTCCTCTACCCCACTTCTCTCCTCCTCCTCTACCCCACTTCTCTCCTCTCCTCCTCTACCCAACTTCTCTCTTCTCCTCCTCCTCCTCTACCCCACTTCTCTCCTCTCCTCCTCCTCTACCCCACTTCTCTCCTCTCCTCCTCTACCCCACTTCTCTCCTCTCCTCCTCCTCCTCTACCCCACTTCTCTCCTCTCCTCCTCCTCCTCTACCCCACTTCTCTTCTCTCCTCCTCCTCCTCTACCCCACTTCTCTCCTCTCCTCCTCCTCCTCTACCCCACTTCTCTCCTCTCCTCCTCCTCCTCTACCCCACTTCTCTCCTCTCCTCCTCCTCCTCTACCCCACTTCTCTCCTCTCCTCCTCCTCTACCCCACTTCTCTCCTCTCCTCCTCCTCCTCTGCTCACCCCCAGCAGCTTCATCCTCAGTTCACGGTCCTCCTCATCCTGGTCCTTGTACTTCTCTTTGATCTTCTTCAGCTTGTTCTGGAGAACATGACAGTCACAGACAGAACAACGGACAGAACGACAGACAGACAGACAGACAGGTCAGACAGACACCAGCACAAACATGAACACTTCAAGACTGAGTACTGGCAGCCTTTAACAACTACCACAAATTGTACAAGAGGACAGCCACTTATGGGCAGTCAGTCACCATATATTAAAAGCTGGTATTTTGAGATTGTCTACTGTGTGTCTACTGTGCCGAACACACTGCTCGCTTGGCTTGCCAGCTACCCTCAGAACCCTGGCAGCGTGTAACGGCCAATCACGGTTCAGATGATCAAGCTGTTTACCTTCTGGCCTCGCTTCAGTGGCTGCTGGGAGGGGCCACTGCTCCTGGGGGCTCCCTGATTGGCTGCAGAGGGAGCAGACGCATCAGCGTCCTCCTGAGGTTCAGAGTCGTCCTGCTTCTGTTTCCTCTTTTTCTCCTCCCTGTGGATGGACGGACACACAAACACACACAGAAACGCACACAGACACAAACAGACAGAGACACGTCGTATACAGTAGGTGACAGAAGCAGGTGTGACGTGATGTTGGCGAACAGTAATCGTTCCTGCTTCATGAAGGTGTGTGGGAGGAGTCTCACCTCCGCTGTTTGGCGGTCATGTGCTTCCTCCCCTGGGCGTCAACCTCGGCCTGGAGGGACATGCAGGTAGATCAGGTGTGAAACACACAACGCTGTAGGCGACATGCTCTATCCAGGTGCCACACCACTTAGATACTGACAATTCTATGGGGAAAGACAACCACCGCCTACCTGATTGGACACTTCTGCTTTGAATCCAGCACTCTGGGTTATCCTGGAAAAAGAGAGAGAGAAAGAGAGAGAGAGAGAGAGAGAGAGAGAGACATCCTGATCCTGGCCACACTGGGATGTAGGGAATGTTCAGGCCCTATACCTTAGAATGCCAGAGAGCGATATTACACACGTCCAACACGGGTGCAGACAGACTGACAGGACAGGTAGATGGACAGACAGACAGATGTACAGAGAGACAGGTTTCCAGGCAGACAGACATGTGTACAAGCAGACAGACAGGGATACAAGCAAACAGGCAGGTAGACAGACAGACAGACAGACAGACAGTGTTGACAGACAGACATGTGTACCTGGAGGAGGACTGCAGGTGAGAGAGGGAGATGGTGGTGTCTGGGAAACTGATCTCAGCACTCTCTTCATCACTCTCCACCTCTGCTTCCATCCCCTCCTCCTCCTCCTCCTCCCTCTCTCCTTCCTCTCCATCTTTGATACTGTCACGCTCAGATGACATAGTCTCCGGGTCGTCTGCGGTCTCCTCAGGAACGCTGGCCAGGTTTTTACCCTCTTCTTCCTCCTCCTCTTCCTCTAGCATGGCCTTGGACTCTTTCGTCTCCGTCTCTCCATTCTTCCTTCCGTCCCCTTGTCCCTGGTCCTCCCCCTCTCCTTCATTACTGCTGTTGTCTCCTGTGGAGGCAGAAGACCTGAGTTTCATATCATTTGACCTTCTCTACAGGCAGGCATGTGTGTGTGTGTGTGTGTGTGTACCTAGGAGCTCCTCTCCGTCCTCCAGAAGCTCAGCAGTGCTGGATGTGACGTCCTCCATGTCCTCCTCAATGGTTTTCACCTTCCTTTCTCCACGGTGTCTAAACACACACTGTTCGTCCACCTGCACACGCACCAACACACACACGCACACATGTTAGTCAGAGACAGAAGATGTGGGTTATGGTTAGAGTGAGGAGGGTTATGGTTAGTGTGAGGAGGGTTAACGTTATGTTACGTGCACAGACCCTCCTTATGCCTCCCCTGCCCTCTAGACTGGGTCAGACAGACAGACAGACACTTTATTGACCCCCAAGGGGGAAATTTGGCATTTCAGCAGTTGAAATTACAGCAAGGTTGGAAAGAAAAGGACACTAGATTCAGGAATGCCATAGCAGGGGCAGGCAGGCCTGTTTAAGTATTAATTAAAATCATTCATTTCTAAAATCCATATTATTGTACATAATTGTAATAGTTTATTATTGGGTTCAATTAGTAATGCCGGTGCCTTTAAGATCTGTGAGTGGGGCGATTGTCTCGTGAGCAAGACTCACTCACTAGAGGCGGAGACCAGAGAATGCGGTCAAGAGTTTGTGCTAGGGAGCAATGGGTTAGCTAGACTCACAAGTCAGTCTCTAAACGCTGCGCTCAACTAGGTCTTTCGGTGGCGGAGATCTGGAAAGTCTGGCATCGCGAGACTATGGGTTAGCTCACCTGGGGAAGGAGCGCTGGACCACTCACGGTCTGGACCAATCACGGTCTGGACACTCACCGTCTGGACCACTCACCGTCTGGACCACTCACCGTCTGGACCACTCACCGTCTGGACACTCACAATCTGGACCACTCACCGTCTGGACCACTCACCGTCTGGACCACTCACCGTCTGGACCACTCACCGTCTGGACCACTCACCGTCTGGACCACTCACCGTCTGGACCACTCACAGTCTGGACCACTCACCGTCTGGACCACTCACCGTCTGGACCACTCACCGTCTGGACCACTCACAGTCTGGACCACTCACAGTCTGGACACTCACAGTCTGGACACTCACAGTCTGGACACTCACAGTCTGGACACTCACAAAGACTCATTGACCTCATTCCTGAACATTTTCTTAAGTGTCTTCTTACAAACTTCGTAAGTCCAACCCTAAGATCGATCCCCGCCGGATTCATAAATGCGTGGAAATGTGTTCTTAAGCCGCCTGTTCTCAGCTGTGCTCCCCTTCTTTGCATGTGATGTTTTATTCGTCATTTTATTCATGCAACATACCAGTAAAATGAGCAGTGAATGTTTCTCCGCTGGCTCTTACAACGTGCACACTAAGCTTAAGCATGGGCCGCGTGGGCTGTCAGCATGCAAGGTAAGCCATCCTGTTCAGTGTCTTATCAGGGTTACTGATAAAACAAAAGCAAGGTTATTCTTGTAACTTTGACAGGTAGGAGGACACTGTGGTGCTACAGATCATCCCCTGTAGACAACATAGCCACGCCTTGTAGTGGGTTGAGAGTAGCCAGGGTAAACTCCTCAGCCACCTGTCACATTATAGTTAGTGTGAGGAGGGTTAGTGTTAGTGTGAGGAGGGTTAGTGTGAGGAGGGTTAGGGTTAGTGCGAGGAGGGTTAGTGTTAGTGTGAGGAGGGTTAGTGTGAGGAGGGTTAGTGTGAGAAGGGTTAGGGTTAGTGTGAGGAGGGTTAGTGTTAGTGTGAGGAGGGTTAGGGTTAGTGTGAGGAGGGTTAGGGTTAGTGTGAGGAGGGTTAGTGTTAGTGTGAGGAGGGTTAGGGTTAGTGTGAGGAGGGTTAGGGTTAGTGTGAGGAGGGTTAGTGTGAGGAGGGTTAGGGTTAGGGTTAGTAGGGTTAGTGTGTGTTTACCTTGAACAGGAAGCTGAATCCCATCATCAGATAAGAGGGTGGCAGGAAGTTCTTCTTCCCTGAGAGAAGAGTAGAGGAGAAGAGAGGAGGGTTAGTCTGTAACCACTTATAGAACTATAACATACAGAGATTATTTGCATGTTAGTCACTGATATACACTATATGGACAAAAGTATTGGGACACCTACACATTACACCAACAGTACAGGAGCTTGTATGACATCCCATTCTAAATTCATAGCCATTAATATGGAGTTGGATGTCATAAAAGCTCCTGTACTGTTGATGCAATGTGTAGGTGTCCCAATACTTGTCTATATAGTGTATATTCTGCTGTTGGTCTTAAAGCTCAAATGTGAAAGAGACCTCTGATCATGAAGCTGCCGGTGGTCAAGTACTCTCCTGTGGGGGCCGTCTTGGACACCTGGACACAGATAGGGGAAGAGGATAGGACCAGGGTCTGGGTTTGGGAGGAACTGAACAGCAGACAACCATCTGAACCCGAGGAGAGGTCTGTGTGTGTGTGTGACGGTAGTGATCTCTGTGTGTGTGTGTGTGTGTGTGTGTGTGTGTGTGTGTGTGTGTGTGTGTGTGTGTGTGTGTGTGAGTGAGCGGACTGACCTGGTGGTGGTGGACCCACCAGGCGCTTGTGACCACCTTGGCGTCCCAGGCTGCACTGTAACACACTGCCATGGTGCCCGCCTCAGTCAGGGTACGGGGGGGCACAGGGTCACCTGGGGGAGTGGAGGTAAAGGGGGAGAGAGAGAGAGAGAGAGAGAGAGAGAGAAAGAGAGACAGATAGTGAGAATGAGAAAGAAAGAAAGAAAGAAAGAAAGAAAGAAAGAAAGAAAGAACAAGCAGTGGAGATAAGAGAGAAAGGCTTCTCAGTTTTCCGTCAGGTAGTGTACAGAAGAACCAAGACAACAGTTTCTGGATCCTTAATGATACAGTAGTTAGTTACAGGTCCAGGGTCAGTGTTAGTTAAAGGTAGTTAGTTACAGGTCCAGGGTCAGTGTTAGTTAAAGGTACCCCAAGGAGTTTATTTTTGGTTACGAAACAGTCTCATTTTAATGTGGGTGAATCTACATTACCCACACCTGTTTATGTGTCCATTTTCGACAAATGTCGTTCCTTGTATGTAGTTTATTTTTAGATTATTATTCTGTGGTCGGGTCGTTCAGAACTTCCTTGGAATGACGAAACGATTTACTGCAGTAGCCTACGCCGCCGATAAGACGAAGAATAATTTAAATATGACCGTTATATATTGTCAAAAGTAACGTTACTAGTAAGACCTATGTAACTACCTCGTCGATGGCCATCGTTCCGTCTTCAAAACACCCGCTCAGTTAGCTAAGGTTTACGACAGTGCGGGGGGAGGCTCATGGGAAATGTGGTCTTTTTGGGCGGAAAACACTTCCGCTTCCCGAAACTCCTCGTAGGGCCTTTAATGGTAGTTAGTTACAGGTCCAGGGACAGTGAGCCAGGTGTGGTTGGTGACAGTGTTAGTGAGTGGTAGTTAGCTAGTTACAGATCCAGGATCAGTGTTCGTTCATTACAGGAGGTAGTACAGGATAGTTCGTTACAGGTCGTCAGCTTTACCTTTGGGGTTCTTGATGATACAGCTGGTGGCTCCGTGGAGATCTGCGTGGACGTAGATGTCACCTAGGAACAGACATATGGAAGACAGGAACAACACACAGCTTTGAGGAGAGCTGGGACAAAGGTTGTGTGTGTGTGTGTGTGTTGTCTATGTGTGTTAACAGTTCCAGATCTGATCCCTTACCTGCCCTTTGGTACCGTTTGACGATCATCTCGTTCTGCTGCTGGTCGCGTCCCGCGATGATGAGGTAGTTCTCTGAGCTGACGAACCAGAGGAACTTCTCAAACCTTGATGGAGCAGAAGGGAACATTTAATCCGAACGCGCCTCAGAAAAGAAGATATGCTCCTGTCGCAGGCCCAGCTGAACATGGAGGGATTAGAGTCCGTGGCCGTCTCACCAGTACACCTTCCGGGCCTTCTGGATGGTGGTGACAGTCTGGACCTCCTTCAGGGTCTGCTTGGTCTTCTTCTCCGCCGACTTGAAGGCCTGAGGGGAGAGGAGAGGGCATGAAGGCGCAGCGGGCTCCTAGTGAGCGTTCTCCTCCTCAGTAATGAGGCTGACGAGGAACTGAGGGCCTGCTGACCTTCTGCGCCGCCTCAACGGTCTTCTGCTCCTTCTTAGCAGCCGTCCGCTTGTGGTCGTAGTACCTGACAAAGACACGGGAAGTTTGATTCACGACTCAGCACCTTGACACGTCTAAACCCTTAAAAAAACATCTAAACATCTTGTGTTGTCGGTCTGCCCCGTCTGCAAACTGTTTATGAAGGACTAAAATGAGCGCCCTGTTATGTCATATTATATTATGTTTAGATTTGTTGAAATCCAATGAAATCCAGTAATAATAATAATAATAACAAGGGAGGTAGTGGCCTGGCTGAGGTCCCGCCTACTTCTTAGCATTGGCGTAAGCCGATAGGCTGAGGTCCACATCAACCAGCATGGGCTTGTTCTTCTGCAGCTTGGCCTTCTGACCGCGGTCTTTCCTCCCCTTCTTCCCCTTCTGCACCTCCGCCACCTCCTCCTCCTCCTCGTCCTCCTCCTGCTGCTCCTCCTCGGAGATGTAGGGGTTCCTGGGTTAAATTCAGCATCAGGAAACAACTCAGATGGTCAGAACACTCATTGTGGACAGGAGTCCTGAAGACCAGCCAGGTTCCTGTGCTCTCACACATATCTGACCCAGCAACATGAGAGTGATCAGGTGTAGCAAGGCAGCCTGTTGATTCAGGCTGGGCCAGCTGCATCACAGCGTATCAGTATTATAGCAGAACCGTCTATATGTCCCACAAACCCAACCCCTTACCTGACCAACACAGTGATGTGATTGGTTGGTACCTTAGACCAGGCATTCCCAAACTGTGAGGCGGGCCTCCCCTGGGGGGCCCCAAAGAAATTCAGGGGAGACGCAGAGGGATGGTTATGAAAAAAAAGTTTTTTTTGTTGTTGTTGTTGAATTTTCTATGGTTTTTATGAATGAAACGTGATTTTAAAGGTCAGAAAATTGAAATAACTAATGGGAGAGATGTATACTAAATCTGTGGATAGTGCAGAGAGAGCCTCCCCCGCAGGCATTAATGTATTGTGCTTGTGTTAACTAGCAACAGGTGCCACCGAGCTAACTTAGCTGTGTAACGTTATGGGCTATCTAACGCTGCCTTGCAAAATGGACACATTTGGGGGGGGCGCGGGTGTGTCAATGTTTTCAGAGGGGAGGCCCACATTGATGGAGTTTGGGAACCCATGCCTTAGTGGTGTGACTGGTCATGACCCCAGAGCAGTGATTTGATTGGTTGGTCACCTGAGCAACATAATGATGTGACTGGTCCTCCTGACCTAAACAAGAGCTTCTGATCTGGTCCTGACCTGAGTAGCATGGTGATGTGATTGGTCTGCAGCTTCAGCTCCTTGATGCTACAGGCCACGGGGTCGGCGGCCGCCTGAGCCTCCTTCACGATGAGGCCGATCTCCGCCCAGTCCACCTGATTGGCCAGCGCGCTGCGCACCACCTGGAGCGCTCGCTCCACCACCTGCAGGTTCATCTCCACCAGCTCCCCCCTCACACGGTCCACCTCCTAGAGTACAGTACAGTCGAGTACAACTATTAATCCGTCTGCTGTGTGAGCAGAGATTAGAAAAGATTGAAAATGTCTTACAGTCCCTCTGCCCTCAGGATCACCTCCAGGGAGCAAGGAGGGAGTTGTATTTTCAGCTCTGTTTTTACATTTTCAGTAAATGTAGAGTATTGCAATTTATTGCAATATGTACAGTATCGCAATGTATCGTGACAAAATCTTATCGTGACCCATGATTAGGGCTGGGTATCATTTCAAAAATTACGATACCAGTACCAATACCAGTACCCTTAAAGTGATACCGATACCAGTTGAATACTTCAATCGATACTTTGAATTTCTTTTCTGCATTTTTTCCATTCCATAACCATCAAGTGAATGGAAGCATTCAGTTGTGTAAAATGCCATCAATCCTCCCACATTCAAATACTTTTTACAAGAATACATTTTTAAAGTGTTTAAAAGAGTATCAAACTGCATTTATTACAATATAACTACTGTCAGTGACTGACAGTGACATCCGTGACCTTGCAGCTAGTGAACGGTGTGTCAAGGCTGCTGCTGCAGCAGTAGCAATTGTGGTGGTAGTAGGCCTAGGGAGGTCTTAACATAAAGCATAACATTAGTTAATAATGTTAGCCTAAACACATTTCGCTGCTACAGAAGTTAAAACTACCACTAAGTAACCAATGCACTAAGCAATGCATTACAGTAGGGTTGCTAATGCTAGCTAGCTATGGGGGAAATCCGGGTTTTAAGCATTTATTTTTACCATACGCCATAGGCGTGTAGTATAACCATACCTTTGAGCGTTTTGGTGGCATTTCCTCAGCGTGCTAAACTGTGTCAACAACTCGCAGTTGCAGTCGATTTCACCAGACGGATTGTAGCTGTCTGCCATAACGGGCCAATCACGCGTCGCATTAAATTGAAGAACGTTTGCGGTGATTAGACCATATTACAACGTCTTTTTTTCCTAGATCTCAATACAAAAAGGATCAAATGAAGTACTGGTTTGACTGAAGACGTTTCGATGCTAATTGGTATCAGTTTGTTTCGATCCAGTACTACAAGGTATCGAGTACCGATACCCAGCCCTACCCATGATATGCATTGTATGGTGCGGTCCTTGCCAATACCCAGCCCTAGTGAGGATATTATTCTGCAGCATCAGACTGTCTGTTCCTCTATGCATGTACGGTCTGTCTAGGGTAATTACCTGGGCCTGGTGAAGAGCCACTAGTCTCTGCTCGTGGTCCCTCTTTACGTTGTCCAGCTTCTTCAGAGCATGTTTCTCCTGCTGCAGGGCTTTCACGTCGATCTTCTGACTCTCCATCTTGGAGTAGAACTCATCCACTGCCTGGAGAGGCAGAGGGCAAAGGTCACCAGAGTTACTCCTACTATCTATCTATCCATCTATCCATCCATCCATCCATCCATCCAGAAAATCAAGTTCAATACTATATGGGCACCGTAATAATCAGAATAGATATGTGAGCCCCTTTAATGAAAGAGGTTTCAAAAATTGGTTATAACATGACATTTTTGCATTTTATGTAACCTTACTTCAATGACAAACATCTCTCCAGGGAAATCATGAAATCATGTTTGAAGAGATTGATAATCATAATATGCTTTCAAAGCAATATATTGAATATTATGGCAGATCTGACCAATTTTGTTCCAGCAAATTATGATCCTCTGTCGATGCAGTGAAGAATGTAAAACTATTTAAACAGTCACCTTATCAAATGAATCAAACTCCACATAGTGGCTTCTGGCATGTTGGGCGAAAAGGAAGGGATGGAACTCCTCGTACCTGGAGAAGCATAGGAATCAACATCAGCTGACAGTGTACATACTGTACATACTGCTCGACAAACATCCGCTTCATACTGACAGACATACAGCTGGATTAACATCAGCTTCATGTTGACAGACATACAGTACAGCTCAACAAACAGTAAACACAGCTAACATCAGGCAGACATAGGCACCCTAATAGCACACTAGCTAAACCAGTCTGGACCAGTCTACCTAGCCAGCTGGAAGGTGGGCCTGCTGGCCTGGCCTGAGCATCGAGATGACAGGCGCTTACGTGAGCAGCTCCTGGTGGGGTTGGTCTGGCGCGAGGCTGGGCTTCTTCTCACACTTCTGAATGATGTAGCCCTTCAATGGACGGGAGCAACAACGATTACTCATGCCACTTTCACTCAACTTTCAACTTGTCCGTAGTGGCAACTGATTTTAAAGCAAGTTTAAAAAAAGGTACTTTTCCACTGAAGCTGCCAGTCTTCTCCATATAATCTTCTGCCATCTTTAGGGCTTCCAGGATCTTAGGTGCACCTGGGAAGCCATATCAATCCTCTCAATTGACACTTCATCCCTGATATTTCATTTATTATTTATCGATTAATTCATTTTCAGTGACAGCGTGTGTGGTCATCCACCATTAACAGGTGCCAGGAGGACTACAGCCTGGAGCGGATCTGTTACCTTGTGCAGCGCTGAACTGGCCGTCCAGCTTGACGGAGCCCGATAGGCCCACCTCCAACAGACAGTGTTCTATGAGAGTGGCACCGTAGGCTGCAGGGACACAGAGGACGCACAGCGTCACAAACAGTGGACACACAGGATCACAGTCTCAGAGGACACACAAGGTCCCAAACAGAGGACAGAGGACACACAGGGTCACAGAGAAAGGAAACACAGCAGTAACATACAGGGACAAGGTCACAGGCATCTCATTTAAATGGAGGCCGTGTCTGTCTACGACCGTGTCTGCCTACGTCTCTCTGTACCATGAGCCCTTTTGCCAAGCTGCAGTGAAACACCAGTGGAATAGTAGTAGCTAGGTAAAGTAGCTTTATGTCCCGCCAGTCTCATAATGAACCGAAAATATTTTTTACTTCACTCCCAATCTAGGGTGACTATAATTTTAAATCCACAAACCGGGACACCCCATCCCCCCATATATATATAGATAAGCTGTAGGCTAATATAAAATTAGTATTAGTATTGCACTCATAACAAAGTATGAAAGAAAATAAAACATATAAGGTGAGCTTATTATCTTTTATGTCTGCACTCCCACCATGCGTGATAGAAAAAGTGATCTTGCAGGGTCTGCAAAAAGCAGCATTTTCATTGCCTGCTACTTCTCGAACAAAAAGGGGATACGTTTTCTTTAGAAAAGCTTTTTTCTCATGATGACAGATTCTAGAACGCTTAGCAGCGTGACAGCTGTCAGACAGCCACAAGCGTCCACAGCAACAGCTTTGACAACGACAAATTGATTGACACACATGCAGACAAATCAGTGAAATTCAGACGCGTGGCCTCAGGTTAACTCGGATGACAGCTAGATTCTAAGCAACAAGCGTCCATAGCAACACAAGTTTCAACTCGAATCGTGGTGAATCTTTTATCTAAACGGGGTTGAAGCGCCGAAAACAAGTATATTGGTATTATTATTGTAAAATTATTCTTGTAAAACCGGGACATTTTAGTGTCCCGACACATATGGGTCGACTCGGGGCAGCCAGAATGAAATCGTGACTGTCCCGGTCAAATCGGGACGTCTGGTCACCGTATCCCAATCACAAAATGTCCAAGAGCCGTCATGCTAATTTTTATGTTCTACTACGTTCCCTTATGCCAACAACGTTAGCGATCATAACAGTAGGCTAGTAGGTGTTGAATGAGTTGATCAAGCAGTCAGTAAAATCGACTAAATGTCAAGAGGTGGACATCACTGGATTCCTCTCGACATTCCTCAGGTGTTGTGAGTAGCTTTATATACATGTGCAGCCCCGCAGATTTTGCTGTATGGGTCACAGATTCAATCTCACGGATATTTGATAGACAGACAGATCTGGAAAAACCCTCGTGGATAGCTGGTTGGCATGAGAGAAGTCAGCCATGAAAGGGTTAAATTTGTTGTGTAGAGGAGGGGCTTCTGATCGTCATTTCACTGAAACGAAACTAGCGTGGCTCAACTGGAAGTCTACTTTATTCAATTTGAAAACGTGGACATTTTATGTAGACTGAATAGAGACATAACCACAACACAAATACAAACAGGTGAACAGAGAGAGAGAGTTCACACCGACAAGTGAAATTTAAACTCAATTGTGTATCACTGTTTCCCGTTGTCTGATTTAACATTCTTTGTAGACGATTGGTCAGTTGGTTAAAGGAAAATGATCTGCTAGTTAGCAGTAGTAGTAGATAGTTCTCTCACAAAGCGTTGTTGACCACTCTGAATCTAGAGGAGCTAACCGATTTTAAATGATTTAATTTATTAATTTCTGGTCTTTTGGTCTCTGTCTAGATATGGCTTCCTGCAGCAGTCTCCTGTTTGAAGAGCAGTTCCAGTGTTCTATCTGTCTGGATATATTCATTAACCCAGTCACCACTCATTGTGGTCACAACTTCTGCAAGGCCTGTATCACACAGTACTGGGACAGCATTGACCCATGCCAGTGTCCCATGTGTAAAAAGACTTTTGATAAGAGACCAGATCTCTTTGTCAATACTTTCATTTCTGAGCTGGCTGCTCCTTTCAGGAAGTCAGTGCCAGTGGAAGCTGCCAGCAGCCCAGACCAGCACCCTGCTAAACCTGAGGTGTCATGTGACTTCTGTACTGGTACAAAGCTCAGGGCCCTGAAGTCCTGCCTGGTGTGTCAGACCTCTTACTGTGAGACTCACCTGGAGCCTCATCAGAGAGTCGCACGCCTGATTAAACACAAACTGATCGACCCAGTGGAGAACCTGGAGGACAGGATGTGTAAGAAGCATGAGAGACCCCTGGAGTTGTTCTGCAGGTCTGACCAGATGTGTGTTTGCCAGTTCTGCACTGAGACAGACCACAAGACCCATGACATGGTCTCTCTAGAGGAAGAGTATGAAAAGCAGAAGGCCCAGTTAGGAAAGAAAGGAGAAGAAGTGCAGCAGATTATTCAGGAGAGACTGCAGAAGGTTCAGGAGATCAAACTCTCAGTAGAGACCAGTGTTGAATATTGTTGATTTTCAGAGAAATGCCTTTTAATATGATCCTGTTAGCTATTTCCTAATTATGATGATTGACCTCTGAGTATGGCTGTCGTTTTGAGTTTTCGGTAAGAAGTGCCCCTCTTCCATAGACTTATGAGATAAAGACATCCATGTTTGGTACACTCTGGGCCAAACGCCATTGTTGTGGTTAGAGATAAAGGCCTGGGCGCCGAGGCGGCGTAGGTTAATGGGACAAAGCAAGGCCACAGAAGAGACCAGAGAAACAGTCTTATCGGAGAAGAGACGAGGGAGGGGGGACACTCAAACCACATAAGAACGTTGCAACAAGGGCAATGCTTTGATTTGGGTTCAGACAGCATACAGAGAGGTCAACTGTACATTAGGCATGCCATCGTCTTTTGTATGTAAAACCTTCTGGAATAAATCGCTTTTGCTGAGGCTCAAATCCCGTGTTGGAGAGATTCATTTGAACACCTGAAAGAGGAGTCACTGGACTGTGGTATATTAGAGATTGGGAGTCCGTCTTTTATTGGAAACAAGAAAACACAACGCAGAGCTAATCAAGGACAATAATAAAAGACAAAGAGATTCATCACCAGCAAGAGAAAGACGGAGAGAGAGATAGCAGACTGTGTGGAGAACTTCACTGCTCTGGTGCGCTCCATAGAGAGAAGCCAGGCTGAGCTCATTCAGGCGATTGAGGAGAAGCAGAAAGCAGCAGAGAAACAGGCTGAAGGGTTCATACAAGAGCTGGAGCAGGAGATCACTGAGCTGAAGAGGAGAAGCACTGAGCTGGAGCAGCTCTCAAAGACTGAGGACCACCTCCACCTCCTCCAGAGCTCCCCATCACTGAGCACCCCTCCACACACCAAGAACTGGTCTCAGATCAGCGTCCACAGTAGTGTGGAGACAGGGTGGAGAGCTCTGGTTCAGCTGGTGGACACTCTTATAAGTGAGATCATGACGTTGTGTGATGTTGAACTGAAGAGGATTCAGCAGTATGCGGTGGATGTGACTCTGGACCCTGATACAGCAAGTCCCTCCCTCATCCTGTCTGAGGATGGGAAACAAGTGAGAGATGGAGGAGTAGAACAGAATGTCCCTGACAGCTCAGACAGGTTTGATGAATGGCCTGGTGTCCTGGGAAAGCAGGGCTTCTCCTCTGGGAGGTTTTACTATGAGGTGCGGGTTGGGGGGAACGACTGGGATTTAGGAGTGGTCAGAGAATCTATCAACAGGAAGGGGGAGATCACACTGAGCCCCATGGATGGATACTGGACTATATGTCTGAGGAATGGAAATGAGTATTTTGTGGATGACCCTGCTGTCCTCCTCTCCCTGAGAAACAGGCCCAAGAAGGTGGGTGTATTTGTGGATTATGAGGAGGGCCAGGTCTCCTTTTATAATGTGAATGCCAGGTCTCATATCTACTCTTACACTGACTGTACATTCTCTGAGAAAATCTACCCATTATTTAGCCCTTGTTATAACAAAGGAGGTAAAAGAACTGCCCCTCTGGTCATCACTCCTCCACTCCTCTGGTCATCACTCCTCCACTCAGCAGCTCAATTCCCTGTCACTCCGAGGCTCCTGCGGTCGATCGACACGGTCACGGCTCTTCTCTGTCGTGGCCCCGCAGTGGTGGAATGAACTGCCCACTGATGTCAGGACAGCAGAGTCGCTGCCCATCTTTCGTCGCAGGCTCAAAACTCATCTCTTCAAGAAGTACTACAACAATCCTCCCGCCTAAGCACTTATTGTATTTTATTGTATTATATTATATTGCACTGTACTTTAGATTGCTATTCTTGCACTTTGCCTTCAGCACTAGATTATGCTCTTAGTCACTTGTTTTAGAGGGAAGATGCACTTGTGAGTTCTAGCAAGTAGTAGTACATTGGCTCTTCCTACGTTAAATGCAATTATTGTTAGTCGCTTTGGATAAAAGCGTCTGCTAAATGACTGTAATGTAATGTAATTCAACTTGAATTATAGAGCACTTTAAAACAACCACAGCTGAAACAACAACACTGAGGACCACCTCCACCTCCTCCAGAGCTCCCCATCACTGAGTACCCCTCCACACACCAAGAACTGGTCTCAGATCAGCGTCCACAGTAGTGTGGGGACAGGGTGGAGAGTTCTGTCTCAGCTGGAAGACACTCTTATAAGTATAAGGTGGGTGTATTTGTGGATTATGAGGGTCAGGTCTCCTTTTATGATGTGGAGACCAAGTCTCATATCCACTCTTACACTGGCTGCACCTTCACAGAGAAACTCTACCCATTATTTGGCCCTCCTCAAAATGATGGTGCTGAAAACACTGCTCCTCTCATCATCAGTCCTGTCAACCTCTAATCATAACTGACCTTTCAAAATAAACTGAATGCTCAAAGCCAGGATGATTCTGAAGCTGTATGCAAACTCTTTATCAAAGACACATACCTTATCCTAGGTGTGAGGTCATTCAAATTATTACATGTAGCATTTTGAGGTGTACACTGTACTACAATATAATAATGTGTTGGATGATCCAATATTCATGACTAAGGCACCTGCCTGTATGCACATCTTAGGTTTAAGTACATAAACAACTGATATAGCTAACAATGGCTAACATAGCTAGAACTGGTATTGCTACATTCAGTTTGTAAAATGGCCAGTTCACTTTTTCTTTTTATGTATCGGTGTGCCTTGTTTTGTCATCTTTAGTGGGCACTCTTTTGTTTGTGTGTGTCTGCCTGTAGTACACATTTGGCCTCACCGCTCCTGTTGTTGTAGTTCTTACCTGGGCGTTGTATAATGCCCCCATATTAATTGAAACAAACCTATTCCACACTCCTGGTTTCTTCAGTCTTTAAATCTTTAATAAAGCTTTATTATGAAAACCCTCCTGTTCAGCTGGCTTACGTGAGTGAATTCAGCCATGAAAGGGCTGAATTCCCTTTGTTGAGGGAAGATCACTGGGGGAGAGGAGCTTCTAATTGTCATTTCACTGAAAGAAAACTAGACTAACTACTGAAATAGTTCTTCTTTGTTTCATTTCTTAAGTCATCTGTGGACATTTTACATGGAATAAAGAGAGCACTGCAATACAAATACAAACATGTGACCAGAGGGTTTTACACTGACAAGTGAAGTTTAAACAAATTTTATAGCAGTGTTTCCAGTTGTATTATTTAAATGTACTAGTGTTTATATAATGGTGCATTCCAGACAGTTGCCCCGGGAACTCAGATTTTCCAAGTCGCCCAACAGAAATGCAATCTGGAACGCCTTCTGAACTGGGATTTCCGTCTTGGAAACTCAGAGGAACCTCACCAACCCCGACCTGACCCGCCAAAGTCAACATGGCTGCTCTGCGCATCAATAATAAGTGAAAGCTGTAGTAATACTGTTTATTAGCACTTCTGTCTTATTTATATCTCATTATCAACTTGCATTGCTAACAATGGCTAACTTGGTTAAAACTGGTATTGCTAACAAAGATCAGGCTAAAGTGGATTTTTTTACTTGTTATTTCTGGAACACGGTCAACTCAGGTGTGATGTCATTCCCACCTCTAAATTCCTACTTCCTAGGCAACTGGAACGCACCATAATACCAGGAACGACCACTGGTAGAACACTCTCAAATGACATCTTAAAGCCAGGTTCAGATACAGCAGCAAACTGCTGTTGTCAAGATTCAACAATGTCAAATCTTATGGAAAGACGGGCATTCTTAAACTTGCTTCATCTGAACCCAGCTCAGGCAAACATCATAGAATGTTATATCAGTGCGTTGTAGTCTTGCATAGTCAAACCTATCTCGACACTTTGTTTACTGGAGAAAGGTCTGGCTGGACTCATTACCATTCGGGGATAGGAGGCAAAAATGCTGTATTTCTTTAAACTAACCACACTCGTCTTGGATGGTGCGGTTGCTAGGTTGTTGTTTCAGATAGTCTGGAATGAATCTGATTGGGCCGGGAATCAGATCCATCGCCACTGATTGGGCAGGAATAAACAAATGACAAGGTTTATCCCCAAAACCTACATCTGTTGAGTCAGACTAAGTGAGACGCCACTGTAAGATGCCAGTTGTCTGAGGAGAAGTGGACTTACGGAGGTGTGGATTGAGGACTCTCTTCACCTGCTCTCCGCTGGGGGCCTGGGACAGGACCTCCATCAGTCTGTATGGGACAGAAGCATCCGCAGGTTGAGGTAGAGACACCACAAAACTAATATCAGTTGGTCTTCCAGACTGTAACATCCTTCATGCTTACTGGTTACTCTGATGCTCTTCAACCCATCCCTGATCTGAAAAGACCCCCTCACTTCCTCCAAAGCCTGTCTGCTTCTCAGTAGTTTTATCTCCCCAGTGCCTCTCTCCTGTCCCCTTGTCTGGTAGGTTAGTTTGATGACAGTGTGAGGAAGCTGACCCAACACTTCAGAGGTGCTGGGGGGTGGGGGTATTCTCCTTCGGTTCCCCCAGTCCTTGGTCCTGTATCCCCTGCCCAGCCCCTAACCTGGTTAAGACTTGATTAATCCCCGGGAGGGAGGGAGGGGGGGGGGAGCTTTGAGTCAAATATAGGCTACAAGTGAAGCATGCGAAGGAAAAAATAAATATAATAATAGTATAAATATAAAAACTGTTACTGCCTCTACCCCTGTTACTGCCTCTACCCCCGTTACTGCCCCTATCCCCGTTACTGCCTCTACCCCTGTTACTGCCTCTACCCCCGTTACTGCCCCTACCCCCGTTACTGCCTCTACCCCGTTACTGCCTCTACCCCTATTACTGCCTCTACCCCTATTACTGCCTCTACCCCCGTTACTGCCTCTACCCCTATTACTGCCTCTACCCCGTTACTGCCTCTACCCCCGTTACTGCCTCTACCCCCGTTACTGCCTCTACCCCCATTACTGCCTCTACCCCCGTTACTGCCCCTATCCCTGTTACTGCCTCTACCTCCGTTACTGCCCCTATCCCTGTTACTGCCTCTACCCCGTTACTGCCCCTACCCCCGTTACTGCCTCTACCCCCGTTACTGCCTCTACCCCCGTTACTGCCTCTACCCCTATTACTGCCTCTACCCCCATTACTGCCTCTACCCCCGTTACTGCCCCTATCCCTGTTACTGCCTCTACCCCGTTACTGCCCCTATCCCCGTTACTGCCTCTACCTCCGTTACTGCCCCTATCCCTGTTACTGCCTCTACCCCGTTACTGCCCCTATCCCCGTTACTGCCTCTACCCCGTTACTGCCCCTATCCCTGTTACTGCCTCTACCCCGTTACTGCCCCTACCCCCGTTACTGCCTCTACCCCGTTACTGCCCCTACCCCCGTTACTGCCTCTACCCCCATTACTGCCTCTACCCCGTTACTGCCTCTACCCCCATTACTGCCCCTACCCCCGTTACTGCCTCTACCCCCATTACTGCCTCTACCCCTATTACTGCCTCTACCCCCGTTACTGCCTCTACCCCCATTACTGCCTCTACCCCCATTACTGCCTCTACCCCCATTACTGCCTCTACCCCCATTACTGCCCCTATCCCTGTTACTGCCTCTACCCCGTTACTGCCCCTATCCCTGTTACTGCCTCTACCCCCGTTACTGCCCCTATCCCCGTTACTGCCCCTAACCCTGTCTTCCCACCGCTCAATGTCTGTGTTCTTACCTCTCCAGACTGATGAGGGGTTCCGGGGGGCGTGCGTTCTCCACGGGGTACCTCTCCCTCACCGCGATCTTCACATCCTCCGCCTCGGCTGTCCGGAAGCGCAGCAGGTTCAGGATAGTGTACTCATGGTCCGTCAGGATGATGTTACCCTGCACAGACACACACACAGGGCTGAGGATGGAGATGAAGTACACTGGGAATCTATGATGAAGAAGAACATGTCAAATTAACCATAGAATATTTACTCTCACTGCTAATGTCAAGGTAGAGGACAGAGTGAGGCAGAGAGATGGGGGTAGAGGGAGAGTGTTTCTCACCCTGTCATAGAGCTCTACTATTAGATGGTAGGCAGCCTCATCAGAGCCAAACTGAATGTCAACGATCCTGTCGATTCCCAGCTGCTTCACCTGCGTCAAGCGACGCGACTTCAGATGCTTCCGACACTATGGAGGACAATGACCAACTACAGAGTCAGTTATCACACCAGCAAGGTCAGATACATATGGTATTGATTAGACAGCAGGTGCACAGTAAGAATAGGTTGATACGTGACTGAATATAAGTTGATAATCAACTGAGCATCAATAAAGGTAAGATAGTAGCCACATCCAATGTGGCTTCTGTCTTACCTTCATGGCGAAGCCGGAAGGCATCATGTTCTTGGGCCATTCGAAGTCTGTGGAGTGAATACGGAGTCCAGACTCCACCAGCAGTACAGCTTTGGTATCAGGCCTGGAACAGGAACAGAACCACGTCAGGCCTACAGTAAAGTCTGGCATTGCCAGACCATCTCCACATAAGGGCGGAGCAGTTGATAGGTTGTTGTTGTTTCACGTAGTCTGGATTGAATCTGATTGGTCGGGGAACAGATTCCGCCTCCACTAATTGGGCAGTAATAAACTAATGACAAGGCATATCCCCAAAACCGGTGAGTCAGACTAGGCTTACAGTGACGTCTATAACATGGCAGCCCTCAGGTACACAGTAGGCTACTGCAGGTTCAACCTCAGTGCTCAGTCTGGCAATAGCAACACACACAATACTGAGAGCTGCAAAGCATAGACTTGTGATACATCCAGATACAGAGGACTGTTATCACTGTAAACTGTGGATACTCTATTCACCTGTAGCTAGCAACGACAGGAAAAGTGCTACAATTATAGCCAGATAACTAAGGCTGGTTTAATAGTAACCCTAAGGAACTGACAGATCACCTACTTTTGCAGACGGATGAGATAGGTCTTGTTGTCGATGTCATACACGTTGTTGACTCTCATGCCAAGGTAGCTGAAAGAAGAGAGTAGGGGTGAGTGGATGAAATAATCATCCGTCCATCCATAAACATTGCACAAACTTCGTTAGCATCTGGCTAGCTAGCCTTGCCAGAGCTGCAACAAAAACTCACTTGGCATTGATCTCGGCAATGACTGCCCTTATATCCACAGTATTAAATCTGGTTTTCATGATTAATTTATGAGTAGTTCTGTAATACGAGTGTAGAAACCAGCTAGTGGGAACTCATCATCAACATCTGTGCAACACTGGCTAGAACAGTCTACCAACACAACATGCTGACTGCGAATACGCATGAGCGGACACTACGGAAGCCCGGAAGCCCCTGGAGCAATAATACAACTGTCATCGAACCAAAATTTTGCTCCCATCCTCTCTCTCTCTCTCTCTCTCTGTCTCTCTCTCCGCACACACACGCACGCACCCATGCGTCTGCGCAGATAGCGTAAAAGATGATGGTGCTTTATGTCAAAAATGTTGATATGGTTTATTTGCTTATGCTGCTAGGTGACGTGTGATGCTGTTGCCCGTCCGCTGAGCCAGAGGGAGTGTGTCCAACTACTGTTATCATAATTTCGCACGGCAGACTTGAATAACAGTATTACATCCAATATGTCCTCTGTCATATAATGATGCACTACTCAAATTGGCTTATTGGTGTGAAAAACAGAGCAAGTATTCGGCAAATATGTCAAACGCCTGACATCGAATGGAGAAGCGGGAGTTCCGTGGACAACAATCATCCACAGCCTCGAAAAAGATCTGCTGTTTCGCTCAGCAACCATCTTTGGAAAAATGGTGAGACCATTGCAAAATATGCATACACGGAAACAAAATGTAGCTAATTTTAATTCACAAAATGTGTTTTCTTCGGACTTCTGTGTGCTCTTGGGACAAATGGCGGTATATGCACGAAATTTATTCTGTATTAGTTTTTTTTTTTTTTTTTTAATCAATCAATCAATGTAGCTAATCATTGTTACATTACAACTATCACAGACGCTCTCGTTCCCATCTCGGGTCAGAGTTCAGGGTGAGGCGTGCCTGGTTACCAAGGTTACGGCCAGCTAACATGGCTAGCTGTCTCGGCTAGTGCTAATAAAGGCCTGTTTTTGTGCCTTTTACGAGTAACTTTTATCTAGCTGCTCGATCCCCTGCCATAACAAGCTTATGCCATTGAAACCATCGTAATGTGTTTTTCAAAGGTATCTATTATGGATAATCTACTCCTTAACAGTGACCACTTTGAAGAATGGATAGTAAGTGTTAAAACCCAACCGCTTGCTTTACCTTGGGCCTAAAGGCTATAGACATGTGTTCACAATGTGTCATCGACATCATCATGATTCAGGAACCGAAGTGATATTTTAAAAGGCCTATACGTTACTACACTGTCTGTAGCACTGAACATTTGCCGTGCTTATAATGCATGTTTAATTCTCATCTCTGTCGCGCAGATTACAAAATACTAAAGAAAATCGGAGAGGGTACTTTTTCCGAGGTGGTGAAAACTCAAAGCCTGAAAGATGGGAAGTTTTATGCGTGCAAAACGATGAATCAGACGATAAACAGGTAATCGGTTTACAATACGTTGCCCTGTGCTGTCTTGATCACCAGGTGTGCTGTCTTCCAGTCTAGGCTGCTTTACCTTCTTTGTGCACTATTGAAACTTGAACCAGCACCCTGTCACCCCTGGCCTTAAGTAGCCTATTAGATGACAGCCTGCCCCTCCCGTGACCTTGTGCTGGTGAAGTTGAAGTCAGGTCGGGGGCAGCCCTAGCCTTTAGTGCACTGATTTGAATCTAAGTTTGGGGTTAGGGTTAGTTACATCTCTTCCTTATTTTTCACTGGCTGTCTGTGTGCCTTGATTATTGAATCATGATTACAATGTTGACCTTTTCTTCCTCTTGTAAAGTTGAGGAAGGCAGCTTCTCCCCAAAAGATGCATGTATTTGGCCAACCTGCTTGACAACCAGCCTGCAGGGCTGAGTTTCCCAGAGGCATCGTAGCGCTATGATGAACGCCATAGCTTACAATGAACGTAGCGCTACGATGCCTCTGGGAAACTCAGCCCTGGGCCGGGTTTCCCGAACGAGTTAAGAAGCACTTAACTCCAAAGTACTTCTTAACTCCCATACAAAGGGTTGCTTAAGAAGGGTTCTTTAAGAAGGTTCTTTATCGGAAATGCAGCCCTGTCTTCTCTGCCACAGTCTGGAGCAGGCCAACAACTTGCGCGAGGTCCAGGCCATGAAGAGGCTGTGTCCACACCCAAACATCATTCAGCTGCATGAACTCATATTGTGAGTCTGTATTACACTACAATGCTCCTCTATCTCTCTGTTCCATTGTTCCTATGAAACCTGAGATACTAGCCTGTATGAGAGTATTGTCTGACCTGCTGCTCTGTGTTCCAGTGACAAAGAGACGGGAACCCTGTCTCTGATCTGTGAGCTGATGGAGATGAACGTCTATGAGTTCATACGAGGTCAGTGGAGCGGGAAGTCATTGTGGGTTTAGTCTTCACAACTCTAACCGCGCTGTATTCAAGGTATTCAGTTACTGTGTGAATGGGAAAACCTACATTAACAGTGAATGTTTTGCTTGTGTCACCTCCCCAGAGAGGCAGCATCCGTTGCCTGAGAATAAAATCAAGCACTACATGTACCAGCTCTGCAAGTCACTGGATCACATGCACAGGTAGGCGTGGTACCCTGCATTGAACTCCTCTGGTACATGCCCCTAGGTGATTCACTGTTCTGTGGCCTTTTCATAGAAAGGTAGTTGCATATACTGGAGGATCTTCATAAAGACACAAACAGGGTTCAGATACATCAGCCAAGACAGTTCTAAGCACTTTAGAATCGGAATTTGATTGTAACCTAAGTCCCAATTTAGGACATTGACAGTTCTAAAGTGGGAGTTTTTCAAATCTTGAAAAAGAAAGGCTAACAATGTGACTAACATTCTAAAACTACGGCTGTTGTGTGTCTGAACCTTCCTCACTCATGATTCTCCCCTGGTTTTCTCCAGCTGTGGGATCTTCCACCGAGACGTGAAGCCTGAAAACATCCTGATCAGAGTGAGTGAGATGCACAGTTGCCTCATGCTGATTGGCTTACAGCACACACAGTCACACCTCCCCTCACGGAAACAGATTGAGGCAACAAACTCATTTTTGTTTATTATGGCCAGTACATGGATACAGGTCATTTCCCTGAGAACATTTCTTGAATGAAATCTGTTGTTCTTTTATTCAAAAGCTAACATGGGTCCAGATGGAGGATATGTTACTGTGAACTGGAGCACACCAGTACAATATCTGACATGTACTGTATGCATGTGTTGTTGTCCTGTATGTGACGCGTTGGCCTCGGAAGCAAGACGTGCTGAAGCTGGGAGACTTTGGCTCATGCAGGAGTGTGTACTCCAAGCCCCCCCACACAGAGTACATCTCCACGCGCTGGTACCGCGCACCCGAGTGCCTGCTGACCGACGGACACTACTCCCTCAAGATGGACATGTGGAGCGCTGGCTGTGTCTTCTACGAGATCATCAGGTACCTGCTCTACCTGTCAGAGGAGAAGGACAGAGAGCGGATGTACTTAACGCTCTGCATATCTGCACAGTACTCTGCACTGTTCAGCACGGTACATCTGTTAGTAATGGTCAGCGGCTTTATCAGATTAAGGCATTATAATGTTTTCTTTGTTGGTCTGATGTTGTGGTCTTGCTTATGTTTTTCATATAGAATGTAGACTCTTTTGAAGTGGCCTGATAAGTCAGCTCAGCATCAGACTCATTGTAGGTCTGGGAAATTGACTTTGTGTATTGTGTATCTTCAATCACAGGCAGCCATAGACAGATACTAGGTTGATATCCTGGCTGTGATGTCACAGGCCGGGTCATTATCATATCATTATCATATCGTTATCATATCTGTGTTCCAGTCTCAGCCCCCTGTTTCCAGGGACCAACGAGCTGGACCAGGTGGCCAAGATCCACAAGGTTCTAGGAACACCTGACTCCAGCCTTCTGCAGAAGTTCAAGCAGTAAGTTCCTGACATGAACATAATGGACGTACACAAACTTGTGCGGCGTGCGCACATGAATATGTTCCAGGGTTTTGAGTGTCTCTCCTCTGCTGTAGGTCCAGTGTTAGGGTGTGAATGTGTTGTGTTGAGGTGTGTGTGTGTTTAGAGTTGTGTGTGTGCCCTTTCCTTAGTGTTTCCATTGAGGTCATGTAGGTCCAGGGTTAGGGTGTGTGTAGAGATGTGTGTGTCGTCTCCTCAGCCTCTCCTGTGTTGTCCTTCAGGTCCAGGGCGATGCGGTTCGACTTCCCGCCTCAGAAGGGGTGTGGAATCTCCCAGCTGATCCCCCACTGCCCCGCCCCCAGCCTGGCTCTGCTCTACCAGATGTTGGCCTACGACCCTGAGGAACGCATCAGTGCCCGCGCTGCCCTGCAGCATGCCTACTTTAGGGACCTGCGGTAGGATGCTACAGTAGTACCCATACACACACTGTTGATATTACACACACACACACTTTTATTGACATTACACACACACTTCTCCCCCCACCCCTACGGTCTGCTGTCTCAGTAGAAGCTTTTAAAAAACAGTTAAGACCCATCTGTTTAAGCAGGCATTTCTGTAACATGCCACCTCTGCCTTCTCTGCTATGTAGCATGCTCTCTTATTTTTGATGCATTCATTTTTCTTGTTTTCTTTTTTGTTGTGTTGTTGAGCAGGGAGGGGGGGGGGGGTTCTATGCTCTGCTTTTTTGTTCCTCTGTTTTGATCATCTCTCTGAAGCATTTTGTTACCATGTCTGAGAAAATCACTTAAATAAACTTAACTTACTTACACTTTATTAACATTACAGCAACACCCCAATACACACACACACACACGCACACAAAATGCAAACAGAAACCGTTTGCACTGCAAACATGTTGTGCCTCCTCTCCTCATGCTCCCTCCCCCCCTGCGTCTGTAGGCTGGCAGAGAGGAGGGCTGACGGTCTCCGCAGGGCGCTGGGGACAGTGGAGGGAGGGGAGAGCAGCAGGACCCCCAACTCCGTGGACCAGCTGTGGCGCATGGCCAGGCAGGGACGGAGGCAGGTGAGACGCAGCTGTCATCCAGTTACCACGGGGACAAGGGCTGTGTCAAATCACATCGTCTGGCAAAACGTAATGTTCCTGGCAACCACACCGTTTTATCCACGGTGTTAGGATAAAATGCGATTGTTCCATAACTGCTCGTTTGAAATGTCGAAGGTTCTAAAACGGGTGTTTGTAAGATTCAGCATCAGTCAAATATTACGGAGAGACTCGTCACGGCTGTTGTGTATGCACTCAAATAATAATAATGATTCACTTAATTAGTTTGTGGATAGTGTTTCCAAATGATTAATATGTTTCAACATGAAAATGCTGATTTAGATCATTTAATTGTGTTCCACTAATATGATCAAATCAATTTGATTAAATCAGCTCAGATAAATTAATTGCATGATCAAATCATGTGAATAAAACACTGATTAATCATTAATATCAGCAGACAGCAATCTGGCCTTCTGCATGTTTTTGTGCGTGGCTGGCCAGCCGTGCAGCTAGTTGTGTGGCTGGAAGCCAGCGCACCTAGTATAGCGTTTGTCGGGTTATCACTTCCTCCCTCCCTCCCCACAATGTTGGTCTGCATCTCTCTGTTGGCACCACAAGAGACAGTAGTCCCAGCACACCAAAATCAAGTAAGCACAAGTAGAGTAGTGGTCAGAGCATTGAACTCCCACCAGGGAGACCGGAGTTCAAGACCCGGTGGGGATGACTTTATGGGACTATACCCCAAACCTCCACATGTTCATCCTTTCACTCCAACCTTTACCCCTTGCCTTATAGGTCAGATCCTGTCCCAACCCTTATTCTAACCCCAATTAATGTTATGAAAGCTGCTGCTAGTTGTTGTGAGCTCATGAGCTAACTGGCTATCCCGCTCTTATTGTGCTGGATTGGCATAGGAAGCATTGGAAGTGATGTGTCCAGGCGACAAGACCTATCTTAATTTATCAGACATTATTTCATGTCATTTCAATTCACAGCTATTTCAGTGGCATGACTAGCTTCCGTCCTACCAGTCCTGAACAGAAGCAAGCCAGCCACGCACATAAGCCAGGCTGGACATGGTTCATATTGGGTTCTTTATGGGGGAAACCCTTGTGTACATGTGAAGAACATGCAAACTCCACACAGAAAGTTGACCAGACTCTGGAAGCTGGGATCAAACCGGGGACCTTGTGATCCCTAGCTGGCCACTCTACCTCCTGAGCTACTTGCTGTGCTGTCCTATATTGTGTCAGCAAGCAGTAGTAGTCGTTTTTCTACACCATCCTCCTGCCCAGTAGTAGTCGTTTTTCTACACCATCCTCCTGCCCAGTAGTAGTCGTTTTTCTACACCATCCTCCCGCCCACTCTGGCATTCAACTGACTGACACTCAATTGACTTTGCTTACTGAAGTTCAACAATGGATCAACTTGATGGTGGTTTTCTCTCCTTCACCAATGGCAATGAGTGAGTTTTCAGAAGCGCAGAATATTTGAAACAGCGCCCCGTTTCTTACAATACATTTGATATGACTAAATTGGTTAAATTCAACATGAATGAATCAGGTATATGTGAAGTTCTGTCACATTCAGTGACGAATGTGAAACAATTACTTTGTGACAAAACACAAATTCATTGTGCAACATTAACACATTATGATAAAGTAAAATTGAAGCACAGAAAAAAAGTTTTGAGTGTGTGAACACGGCTTTAGAGAACCATACTTTATTAGAACAGGTTTGTCCTCCAGTACAGAAAGTGCTCCGACACAAGTGTCTGATTCTCTTTTTTGTTCCTCAGCCCAACATCAAGCACGTGGCCGAGCCCCTCCTGAGATGCAACTACAAGCTGGAGCTGCCCAAACTCAGCGTGGTGCCCGCGCCGCCACTCTCCTACCCCATCTCCACCCTGCCTGCTTTGGGCATCTCCCACCGAGGATCCCTCCCCGCCATCACCTCCAAGAAGTGCCACTCACGGCTGGCTAAGGTGAACACACACCCAGGCTCGCATGTACACACTTGGGGTGTTGAGGCCGGGACGTGTAGGCCGGGGCTTGACCCCGTCTGTCTGCTCTCCTCCACAGCCCCGGGAGGAATCCCACCGCTCGGCCTACAAAACCTACTACATGCCCCCCCTGGAGAGGAAACGTGGAGGTTACTGAGAGCCAGACCCCCACAGCTATCTCTGGGGAACAGACTGAAATGTACCTCACTGTTAATACTCTCAATCCTACTTTATTTTGAGATGTTGAAGAGAGCACTGCAGCCATTTGACGAGCAGAGATAGGGCACAGGGTATTAAAGGAAGGACTGCCGTTGATCACCGTAGAAATACCTACTGGGGATACTGATTTGTAGCCCTCAGAGTGAAATACAGATGACATACAATGTGATCTTAAAGGTACAGTATAATGGATTGTGTCTTCAGTGTTGGCTCCATGAGATTCACCCAGCCTGAGACACCAGTGCCAGTGTATCACAGGTACCCACACGCTTTCTTCACAGTCTGAACTGACCACCTGGGCTTTCCAGGCTATAGCCCTGACCAACACAGCCCCCACGGGTCCAGTCTGGGCCCTATTTACCAAAGATCTCAGAGTAGGAGAGCTGATCTAGGATCAGTTGTGCATTTGGTATGAAATGGAATGAACACACATGAACTTGAACCCAGAACAGTACTTGTCCTCTGAGATGCTTTACAGGCCCTGGACCCACATTAGCCTTGTCCTACACTAAAAAGCAGGTGAGTTTTTCCACTGAAAGGACTTGGAAGTCAGTGACCATGTGGTAAACCAGCTCATGGTGCTTTATTCCTCCATCACACGTTATAAAGGCACCAGTGAATGAACCCTCAGATCCACCTAAAGAACTTAATCATTCTCATCACATCATTCACATCTGGATGGAAGAACAACAGAAACCAATGTATTCAAGATTATTTTAATATTATTAATATGTATATTTTCTGCCTTAGAAATATAACTATTTCCTTAAATGATGACAAAACATCCACTAGAGTAATGATTGGTTGCTTTTGCCCCATCAAATCACTGAATTACAATATTATACATATGATACAGAGCAGATTTTAATCTGAAATAATATTAAAATAAATGCTCAATAGATACAAATGTTATAACATCATTGTTCGACCTAGAAGTTGTCTGAGTTCTTGCACACCCAAAATGTAAAGCCATTTTCTTCTAATAAACTAATTTAAGTGCAAACAATTTTTCTTTTAAGAGACTATGATTGCAGCATCCAGCTGTATAGATTCAGATTCAAGACCGAGGATGTCAAAAGCTGAGTGCATCAAGGCAGCCCTCGCACCGCTCTGCTTTTTGTTCCATTATAGCAGTTACTGTACAAACAAAACATCAACAAAACTAACAAAATCAGTGCAAAGTTCTCAAGGGGGAGATTTTAGTCAAGAGAAACAAGATTGTGATGAGTTTGGATGGAAGCAAATCTTGGGTTGCCCATAGGCTTAGCCTTAAAGGGACAGTTCACCCAACTCTGAAGTATCTGTAAATCCTGACCTATGGCCTACATCCAAGGTAGGGCAGGCCAATGTACTGTAGTGTGACATTTGGGTGAACTGTACCTTTATACTCAAGCCACATGACTGGTTTGCATCAAACTGAGCCAAGTCTGAATTACACAGACACAAAGATGTGAAAGTGGGAAAAGACAAAATCTAATAAAACTTCTTAAAATATTCCAGAGAAACGGGAAATGTCATTGCACCACACCCCTTCTGTCCACCCGTGTGTCAGCAGACTTCCAACATACACTGATAGGCCATGATAGGCCATGCCAGAGAACCACGACAGAACAGCAGATAACCAGACCTCAGTCAGCTACTATTTGCAAATACTGTCAGAGATAAAGGTGATACAGATATAAAATAAAAAAGTAGGTTTTAGAAAGGTGTGGAATAAAATTATAGCTTTTCCCCCCAAAAAAATGATTATGAATTTATCATTTAAAAATGTTGATGGGTCTGAATTCTCTGAAATGAAAGTTTTGTTTATCTCTGTCTGAGATGTCTGAGGTTTGGTTCCCACCTCTAACAAGGCTTGTGAGCCAATAATATTCCGACCACGCGGTATCTGTCAGGAGCGTTCAGGAGAACTATTGTCTCACAAGCCTTGTTAGAGTTGTTAGTTATTTTTAACTATTCGATCTACATAAAAATGTTCTCAAGCACCTTTAAGGTTGAAGCTTGGTTTATGTCACCCAGTGCAATGAAACCAATGGTTCAGTCCCATAACTGTGAGTGAAATCAAACTGCACTTCAATTGCTTTTAAATACAGCAAGTAATCAATCGGTGTAATTGGCCCAGGCCTGCAGATAACAGAGAGGGGGGAGAAAAGGAAAGAAAGGAAAAAGAACAGAATCTTGCAGTGGTTTGCGGGTGGCGAGCAGAGTGGCCTGTCTGTGGCTCTGGGTTGCAGCGTCTTTAGCAGCAGATACAGAGGCTATACTACAGTTCCACTGGGAGAGCTGGCTGGGTTTTGGGATGACAATAACCCCTGGAAAAGGAAAACAAGGGAGATTTGCATTGGGAAAGTTTGACAATAAAAGCAACAACTTCATCGCCCTTTTCTCCTCCTCCACCTGACTCCTTATGCTCCTCTCTCCTTCTAAAAATGCCCTGTGTACCGGAGTCAGACTGGACACAGTGACTGAGGATCCCGGAGACTTTAGAACAGTTTCCTTCAGACTCAGATGAAGGCCAGTCCTGGACTACAATGTTCTTACAGTAGAGGAGCCCACTACAGGTGCAGTCTAATCTAGAACCGGCCTCATATTTACCAAGCATCTCAGGCTAGGAATGGATCATTTGTGCCTTTCAAATAAAATAAGGATACAGCATATATGAACAGGCCGGGAGCGGATCCAAGACCAGCACTCCTATTCTGAGACACTTGATAAATATAGGCCCTAAGCCTCCATCTGTGTCCAGGACACCGACCCAATGTGAGCCCTTATCAGGCTTGTGAGGAGAGTCGACAGGCTCTGTATACGCTGGGCCGGCTGAGCCTGAAGCAGGAAGGCGAGCGGACGAGCGGTGTGGCTTGTTAGGTGAAGCTGCTGTGCACTGTGGGAGCGAACCCATCTACTCCGCTAGGGTCCCGCGTCTCCTCCCCGCCGATAAGGAGGCATTCTGTCAGCTCCTACTCTTCTAAACAGTAGGCTACGTTTTTCTAACAACCTCATCTTTGTTGTTTGAACGAACAACATGGGGTGGGTAGAACACACACACACACTCACTCTTCTCTTTCACACCACTCACACACACACCGACAGTGTGAAGCACGGCTCGTGCAGGACCAGCCCTTCCTTGTTTACTACGTCTGCCTCGTCTGTCTGCGGCATCTGGTCGTGGTCACTCAGAGGGCCTCCCTGCCACAGCCAACCGGTTTAGCCTACTACGGGGTTGGGGAGAGGGGGGGGGGGTGGGGAGTTGCAGGGGCAGCAGGGGTGGGGGGGGAAGCTCCACTCCTCCTCAACACACGACGTCTCATTCAAAAGGAACTTACCACTTTGCCAGGCCTCGCCCATGTGCAAATAAATCCCTCCTGACAAGCAGTCACTATGCAGTCCTCTAGAAATATTAGTACAGTCAGCCGCTCGTGCGCAATCTTTTTACAGACGAGGGGCTCTAGCTGGGGCACGTCCTCCATGCGCGGGCAGAGCAGCGTGCCCAGGGTCTTGGCGGGGTCCGCCTTGTTGGTTTTGGTCAGCACGTTGAGCTTGTCGCTGCTCTTGCTGCTGATGTGGCCCATGCTGTGGTTGCGTTTGTGGTCCTTCTCGTGCTGCCGCTCCTTGCGGTCGTGGAGTGAGAGCGTGGCGAATTTGCTGACGCCAGTGGCGATGGCGCCGTCCATGACGCCGCCGCCGCCACTCCCTCCTCCTCCTCCTCCTCCCCCCCCACCTCCGCCCCCTCCCTTGCCGCTGCTGTTGGCAGCGGAGTGGGGCAGGCTGTTGGAGCGCGGCAGCGGCGTGGTGGCTCCGCTGGTGTTGCCGTTAGTGCTGGGGTTGGTGGTGGCGACGAGGGCGCCCCCTGGGGGGCTGCTGGCGTTCATGACGTTGGTGTGCGTCCGTGTCCTAGAGAGGGGCAGGTGGGGGAACAGGATGTCCTCCGTCAGGTCCCACAGGCACAGCTGGGTATCCTGGCCCACTGAGCCAAACCGATACGTCACGCTGACGGGCCGGCTGTCCGTGGAGTTCCTCTTGGAGAGGCGCGACTGCGTGCTGTTGGCCCGGTCCCGGCCGAACTGGACCTGGTCCTGGAAGTCCTCGTCGCTGCCGCTGAACTCCATGGGGTCGCAGCCCTCCTCCACGCTGGTGGTGTAGTGGTCGAAGGCCACTACGCTCACCCAGGACTTGTGGCCGTGTCCGCGGGCGATGACCCGGCAGTCCAGGAAGGACCAGACCGTCACCAGGTCATCCTCACCGCCGGCGACGATGTACTTCCCGTCGGGGCTCCAGCACACGCACAGCAGGCCGCCGAAGTAGCTCTTCATGGTGCCGTGTAGCTCCACCGCGTCGAAGTTGAAGACGCGCAGGAAGCCGTCCTGGCTCACGCACGCCAGGAACTTCCCGTCTGGAGAGAAAGAGAACTCATTGAGCGCGCCCTCGCCCACCGTCCACCTCAGCAGGGGGTTGCGCGTGGACTTGCTCTTGCAGGTGTGAACGGCGTAGTTCTCGCCCTGCTTCAGCAGCTGGTAGTGGGGCGCCGTGGTCCCGCAGGTGTGCTCCACGTTGTACAGGTACATGCCCCCGCTGGCGTGGGACACCAGAAACAGGCTCTCGGAACCGGGGACCCATTTCACACACGTCACCCGCGACTTGTCGATCAGTCTCTGGGGGAGGGAGAGAGGGACAGGGAGAGGGAGAAAGACGGAGGAGAAACAGAGGGGAAACAGTCAATGTGTGACTGTGAATTCTGACTGTTTGGCAACAGGACAAATCCATGGTTCAGACTCCCATCTCCAACCAAGCCTTAAGCCCCACCTCCTGTGACCTTGTGGACATCTGATTGGATGAGACTCATCTACTCAGCAAAACCTCTGGCTAGAACTACCATCATATCACTTCTACCTGTCCTGTCCAATCTCATATCCACAGGTACACAGAGGGCGGGCCATAGGAGCCAAGCTCCAGACTTACTTCCTCGTTGAAAAGCTTGCTGGTCTCCTTCTTGATGGGGTCTATGAGCTGCACTTGACCGGCGGAGAAGCCGACCAGCAGACACACACTCTCCGCTGTGGCGGTCAGGTGGTTGAAGTCATGGCAGGTGGGTTGCGTTCCCTTGTAGATCCGCTTGTCTATGGGCTTACTCAGGTCTGCAGCCTGCAGGAATCAACCCCCACACGTAGACACAGGGACCCGGACCGACGGACATACACACACACACACACAGTTAGCACAGGGGAGAGCAGTTAACTCTTCAGGGGAGAGCAGTTAACTCTTCAGGGGAGAGCAGTTAACTCTTCAGGGGAGAGCAGTTAACTCTTCAGGGGAGAGCAGTTAACTCTTCAGAGTTTCGTGATCTCTCCTGAGGAGCTAGACAGGATACAGCAGCGATAACAACTACTGACACAAAGAGAACAGTGCAACATACTGTTACCTAGAGTAGAAGCAACCTAGAGTAGAAGCAAGAAAGACAAAATACATAAAGCTCTCTCCAGAAAGCTATGGTGCTAGTCTTTCAGATCAAAAGCTTCAGATTTGTATCAAACAAACCTTGGAACAGCAATGGAAAAGCCATAGGAGTCCTTATATTTAGACCTCACAGTCTAGTCCTGTTAGAGCTCAAAGAGCCATATTATGACATGTTTCAGAGGGGTGCTGGACACCGCTGACTGCCCTCAACAAGAGCTCTGCTGTCCAAGGTGAAACCAAAATAAGGGTGAACACAACAATTTTCCACTGGGTGACGTTATGAAGTCTCCATCCCCCTCCCACCCCTAAACATTGTTTGGAAATGCCACACTCACAGAGAATAGGGCCTTTACCCCATTGACACAGCCCTGGACCTGACAGGTGTGACAACCTCTTCCACCCTCCTTCACCTGCGGTGTCATCACACCTGACAGCCGCTAACAAGATGCTTTGCTGCATTTAGATCAGCTGAGGTCACCTGGCTGGCTAACAGCCAAGTATTGCCAAATAGCACCGGAAGCGTTTAATGTAAGTTTCACAAATATGACACCCTGTAACTGTTCTTGCAAAAATAAGGGAATCATGTTAGTAGTTAGTAGCTAGGTGGGTTTATGTGTGCCGCAATTTAGCTGGTTAGTTAGCTAGCTAACTAGTTAGCTAACTAACCAGCTAAATTGCGGCACACATAAACCCAGCTACTAACTACTACTACTAACTAACTAGTTAGCTAGCTGCACACCTGCCGTTGCAAACATGTAGCATATAGCCTAGCCGGGTCCCATCAGACCGGGGCATCCCCGTTTCTTCTGTGCGTCGACCACAGTAACTTACAGCGGAGGTCACTCACACGTATATCCACGCGCATACATTCAAATGTATTGTGAATTCGGCACCTGTCAATCACGGGGCGTGGACAGGTGTTCCCATTCCCGAGCTGTCAACATCCAGCTACAGGCTAACCTAGCTAGCTGTCCGGCTGGCTGGCTAGCTTATTGCGGTGCATTCGCTTAACGTTACATACCACAACACTTCAGAGTTAGCTAACGTTATCTTAGCTAACAAGCTAGTAGCTAGCCACTTGTGCTAACGGAACACAGTAGCTGTTGCAAGCAGAACAGAAAACCTGTGGTCACCAAACATTTGGTTAGGTAGGACAAATACGTTACAAGAATGTTTTGGTAGCATGTTTACCTTCCTAACGCCTTTGTAGATGTAGAAGTAAAGCTCCCGGCCCACATTGAAACAGACTCTGTCGCCGTTGCCAGACTGGTCATTGACGTTGACGAAGGAGACTTTGACGGGGTTCGAGCCCTGCGAGTTGAAAGGCACCCTGTTGGGTCGGCTATATTCGGAGTGAGTGAGGAGTTTATAGACACCTTCCCGTGTGGTGAACTGAGTTTTAATTTCGTTCATCTCCTTCCCTCCTCCCTCCGCTGCCATCTTTGAAATTAACATTCATCCTTCCTCGAGCCCGGATCTTACGCAGTGAGCGTGCGCTTTCCCGTTCACCAGTGGAAAGTGACGAGCAGAAACCCCGGTGGGTGGGTGCTCGCTGCTATGCCTCCTCAGCCCGACTAGACCAGAGTCCCCGCCGCCTATTTTACTATCTACTAGCGTTACTCGCATGAAACATTTATTGCAATGCATCCCGACAAAAACACAGCTGTCAAATTTCGCACCTTGACCTGCCATACTATCAATCAGGCCAAACCAATCAAATGCATGTGCGGCAGGATATTGCAGTAATTTGAAACCACTGCAACTCATGTGAGTGAAATTAGCAATTAAGTTCAGTTACCAACCGCCTCTCTCCAAGCCACCTTCAAGACCAATGAGCTCTAGAGCAGAAAGCACATGTTATCTGCACCTGCAGATGAAACGGCGTAAACAGCATGGAAATGCCGAGGCGACAGCGACGCCACTCAGCTCAAGGTAATGGACTGAAAAGTATATAGGCTAACTTTATGTGAGTGTTCCTGTTGCTAAAAAGAACGCCACACTGTTTGAGCATACGGTATGCGCTCTAAGCACAAACACATCTTTTGAAATTCTTCATGTGATTCTGTAGTCTGCCCAGATAGAGGAAGAACTGTTCCAAGAAGCGACCCTAGCAATGTGGATAAACTGGCATTCAAATATATGGTGAGGAAATCACATCAAAGGCTATATCATGCATCAATAGCATCATTAGTAAATCATGTGAATTTCAAGCCAGGACATGACTTCTTGCCGTGATATTACTATTTATAGACCTAGGCTACAATACACTGTTAAGAGTGCCAGCGGGCCTATCCGCCCTCTTCTCTTTCCTCAGGAGATGTGTAAAGTGGAGTCCAGCACCGATTCAGAGTCTGACGTCAGTCCCAGATGGTCAGACACCAGCACCATGGTATTACAATGGTAGCATACCCAGTTAAAAATTAACTAGCTACTGTGTCTTTGGCCTGGTCTTCAAGCCTCTTCAACCTGTAGGCTATTCAGGACAAGTGTCCCAGAAAAATCCTGAGAAATGCCATGCACAAGCTCACCTGACCTGTAGGATAATTACACAATCAAACCCCTAGAGGTCCTTGTGCCATGTACTGTCCTGTGTAACTATACAGTGGCCTATCATGCTGCTCTTTCCAGGGCTGTGGTAGCAGTGCAGCAGAGAGCAGGCGAGTCCCGAGGAGACACAAGCCCGCCGGACGACATCCTCCGTGTCACTCACTGGTATGTCGCTGCCTTCTCTTATTCTCAAACTGTAGGATGTGTCCTGTTCATACAGATCTGTTCGTTCTGTTCTATATTGGAGATATGTACCGTTTTATTTATTTTATTTAACCAGGAAAAGGGGTCTCATTGGGATAAAAAATATTTTACAAGAGAGTCTTGGCCAAGACAGGCAGCAGCACAATTACAGGATTTCAAACATAAAACGAGCATATAACAATTAAAAAAATGAAAGTTACAGAATAATTTGTCCTCATACAAAACATCTGCAGACAGATGTAGGTCCTACTTGATTCCATATTATTTAAAAACATTTTAAAGGCATCCAGTGAGACCAGCTCTCGAAGGCACAGGTCAGGTTTTGCAACTGATTCTAGGATGCTGTGTCATCATAGTCGTTTCACATCGCACTCGTTGCGCGTCGAATTGGTGGGGTACCACAACCTTTTAGGGCACTCAACGTGGTGGCATACGATTCCGGGCGGAGGGAGTAGCATACCTGAACGCCCCTTTTCTCAGTTCAGTATGGACTCGTGGGACAGTTGGTAGGAATAAGTTCTGTGAGCAAAGACAATAACTTCCTGTACCTTTTTGGAGGATGTACAGTACAGTTGCAATCAAAATGATTAATTCCCCATTGCAAATTGGGTGTAGCCTATTGTTAAAATTTACTAACTTTCAGCTGTCTTTATTATTTAGTAGAGCACCCTTTTGCTGTGACCTGCAGCACACATGATGACCAGACACCCACTTCTGGCAGCGTTCCTGAGGAATCTTGGCTCTTTCCTCATCAATGGCCTCCATTTCACAAATAGTCTTGGGTTTGCATGCTGCAACTGCCTTCTTCAAATCCACCAGAACTTTTCTATGGGGTTCGACTGTGACGGCAACTCTAGAATCTTCCAGGACTTTTTATGTAACCAAGCCATAGTGGAGTCTGAGGTATGCTTGGGATCATTCATTGTCCTGTTGGAGGTTCCAATGACACCAACGTTTCAGCTGACGTTTTCTCCTTGAATTTCCTGATACTAGATGAGGAATGAACCAAGATTACTTAGGAACACTGCCAGCAGCGGGTGTCTGGTTATGCATCACGTTTGCAGCACGTCGTACCAGCAAAAGGGTACTCTACTAATTACTAAAGACTAAAGGGGTTGAATAATTTTGAGGCTGCAGTAGTCATTAAAAGTGGCATTTTGTGTTGAATTTTGAGAAACCACTTGTAATAGTTGTTTAGCTATTTAAATTGTTCTTGTTTAATTTTTTTTATTGGAAAACTAAAAGTAAATTTTGCCAATAAACCTATTTTGCAATGGGAGTTGAATGATTTTGATTGCAACTGTAGATTTGTAGGTAAGCTGCGAACAGACCTAGAATGGCCTTATGTTCTCTCATCCTGCTGTACCAGTGTGTGAGCACCTGTCTGTCTCCAGTCCTTAGACCCGTACGACGGGAGTTCAGAGGACTCATCCGACACATCCGACCCACCGGGGTTCCCCCGGAGACAGAGGCAGCCGCAGGGGGCGTGTCGGTTCTGGGGGAGAACAAGCCGCCAGGCTGGCCTTTACGCTGTCCCCCCGGTCCTTCGAGACCGGGAGAGGGACCCGAGCAGAGCTGTCGAGCAGAGAGACGGAGGTCCAGCCAACCAGCGCTACCAGACCCTTATCGATGTCCAGATGAGGTCAGGGAGCGACTCCGATCTGTGGGGGTGTGGTATGGAGACCCCGCCATCCTGCCAGGTGGGAGACGGGCAGAGGGAGCCCGAGGGTGATGTCATGGCTGTGGAATCCGGACCGCATACTAGATCCGGGGACTCTGGGATGCACACAACACCCTCCCCCTTCAGCCCTGTGGAAGGAACCCCTCTATACCTTCCAGAGAGTTCCTCTGAGAACTCTCCCAGCAGCCCCTTCCCTCCCAGGTGTGTGTCCAAGAGGAAGCTTGGGCTGGTGGTTGCGGCGGGAGGAGACGGGGGGACAAGGAAAAGGCTGTGTGTCACCAGGAAGGAGGCTGGAGGAGAGTCCCCCCTGGAGGTGAGTTTGAGCTGGGCCTGTATTCATCAGATGTCTTCAGAGTAGGGAAGCTGGATCTGGGATCAAGTGCCTGCCTGTGTGCGCAAATTCAGTTTGAAAAGGCACAGCTCAGCCTAGATCAGCACTACTACCCTGAGACGGGTTTAAATTCTCTAAAATGCATCCATCCTTCCTTCCCTCCTTAGGTAATCTCAGATCTAACATGATTGGATGGGTGAAAGCATGTGATCCTCTCTACAGCTGTCACCAATCCAGTCATGCCACATCATATATTTTCCCAGGAAGAAGGAATGTTGCCTTTTCTAACAGGGCCTCTATATAGAAGCCTGGGAGCGAACAGAGAGCTTATGGACCAGCAGGGTTCAGAACCAGGTATTTGCACATGTACTGTAACACCACCCCCTTCTTAGGGAAACTAGCGAGTCTTCTAGTCGACAACTTCACTGATGCACTTTACTTCTACCTCAACATTTAAGCAGCTCTCTCAAATGCATTTAGTAAAGAATATTACACATGTAATATTACAAATATAAGATATTTTTTTGTTGATGAATTGTATTCGTTTTGGGATGAGAAATTTCGGGCAGTAAGTTCTATTGTATTGTTACTGTATGCCCATACATCATGCACTTTGTGAGAACCAGTCTTGTAAGACTGTGATATGAAATAATAAACACTTGTTCTATAAAAAAAAGTTTTGTTCCATGTCATTGGGTGTACTGCACTGTGATTATAGTCCAACAGGTAGACTATGAAATTACATCGCAGCCAGAATTAGACCCTCTATGCCACCAGGGATGTAGGAGGCTGATATCCCTCTGCTCGCATGTTGTCAGAATACTGTGTTACAGTATACAATCTGTAACTAGTCACACATGAGACTTGTCGCCACACTCTTTGGGACTGGTGCCATTTACCTTCAAGATCTCATTCCACCTGTCCCATAGTGAACATTAAGGTTTGTTGCAGGCAAAACACTTTCAGCATGATCAGGTCTTGCACACTACAGCCAAGAGACAAACAAGCATTTGAGTCATGTATTTTATTATCATTCAGTTCATTTCATGCACTTTGCTATTCCATCTTAACATACAGATTCCTTCATGAAAACCCCTTTCTCATCACTTCCCCCTTCACAGACTACATTCTCAGACCTTCTCCCTTCACAGACTTCATTCTCAGACCTTCTCCCTTCACAGACTACATTCTCAGACCTTCTAGAACTTTTCCTAAAACTATCAATGGATACATAATTGATTAACTTAGTTAAATGACTCCACTAAACTACCATTCAGATTTAAGAAATTGGCCTAATGGTCTCAGATTAGGACTACACTACAGTATGTTTCATAAGTAGACTACACTACATAAAAAGTAATTAATGAACAATAGATTTTATTAGTGGATTAAAATGGACTCTCCAGTTTTAGGGAATGAGAATGTGTGCTGTGTTTACTCATTGCAGAGCACAGCCACCCCACGCTCATAGAAGTTGTGGGGATCCTCTTTGGTGGCGATGTCAAAGTCCACTGTGAAGATCAGGTCGGCTCTGGTGAAGTTAAGGTAGACCGGTAGAGTCACCTGGAAAAGAAACACATGATGAGGAAATGCTGGTTTGTACCGTTACAACACAGTCATTTAGCAGACTTACCCTAAGAGACAATAATTGCATGTTTAATGTTGGTAGTGTACTACTACTACTCGCCAGAAAGTACATCTTACTCTAAACAAGTGACTAAGAGCGTAATCTAGTGCTAAAGCCAAGTGCATGAGTAGCAAAATATGCAAAACATCCATTTATTGCCACATTCTAATTGTTTCATTCTCATGTCTAGAGACGTAAAACAGCCCAGTCTCCACGGCCATTCAGGCTACACAGGGTATACAGGCCTGCATTAAGTACTGTACTGTATTAAGTATTGTGTAGTACTTAAGCTACAGGCATGCTGGTATTGCTTAGCAAAGGCTACACAAGCGAAACTTGAACGAAAGGCAGTAACTAATTTCATTTGTAGAGCGCTTTTCAAGACACTCAAAAAGATGCTTCCGGTCAAATACGACTGACGGAGAGAGGCTGCTAGTTGCGGTCGTACCATGTGCCTCTTCTCAGCGCTGGACTGTTTGATCCAGCGAAGCTGCGTGAGGGGCAGCTCGGTGGAGATGGACGTGGACAGAGACAGCTTGTTGTTGGCGCAGGTGGCTCCCTGCAGCTTCAAACCTGGAGGAGAAGCAGGAGAACCACGTTCAGGACAGATCAACTAACTGCACACTGAAGACTGACAACTAATGGTAAATGGACTGCACTTATATAGCGCTTTTCCACCTTAGCGGCACTCAAAGCGCTTTACAATGGCCTCTCATTCACCCATTCACACACACATTCACACACCAATGACGGTAGCTGCCTTGCAAGTTGCTAACCTGCTCATTGGGAGCAATTTGGGGTTAGGCGTCTTGCTCAAGGACACTTCGACATGTGTCCCTCTCTCACTCTGAAATGTAATTTAATGCAATGTATTGCTTTATAAATGTTCTTAGCCGGTAGACAAACATACTCCTGGAGCTTGCTCGATCGCCTTGTTGAGAGGGGTCAGGGAAGAATTTTTACAGCTCACTTATCTGGCCCCCGGGTGATTACTGTTTTTTTGCTTCCCTCTGGAATATGTAGAGAGTGGGTCGTATGCCCACCTCCCTTGTTCTCTGTAAAGCGCATTGTGTTGCCTCTGGGTATGAAATGCGCTATACAAATAAAGCTTTGATTGATTGATTGATTGACAGTCGGAGCTGGGATTCGAACCACTGACCCTTCGATCATTGAACGACCCGCTCTACCAACTGAGCTACAGCCGCCCCACTAATGAACACACAACGTGTCTAAAAATGAAAGGGGCAACACATCCACCGTCAGTCTAAAACTACCAGTACAGTGACTCGGGCTCTCGTCTGCCCTCTGCTACAAACAGCCTGATGATGATGATGATGAAAGTGAGCTGACCTTTGATGCCGAAGCTGCAGGCGTCGAGGGCGGCCCCCTGGGCAACGGTGACGTTGACCTCCAGACAGAGCTCCTCCAGAGACCAGCTGTTGGCCTGCGCAACGTACTGGCGGGTGGCTGTGATGTAGGCCTCCGGTACAAACAGAGCGCCCAGACACACATGGATGTTCTGAGGAGGGAGAGGAGGAGGTCAGGACAGAACACACACACGTGTCTGAGGTGGGCGTAACTGTGGTGGTATGTGTGTGCGTGCGTGTGTATTGGCAGTCTTGGCTACAGGTGCCAACTCATCGTGCTGATCTGGCAGCCTTGGACATAATACTCAGGATGGGGATTGTGAATGCAATTTGTGGATTTAAAAGTGCAATGTGCAGAGTGTAGTGGCATCTAGTAGCAGAAACTTGGCAGAAATGGAATATAATATTCATACGTATGTTTTAATTAGTGTACAATTCCATGACAACAAGAATTGTGTTTTTGTTACCTTAAAATGAGCCCTTATATCTAGATTGGGAGCGGGTCCTTCCACGGAGGACACAGTGTTGCACCATGAGTTGGTTGCAATCTGCAACCTCACCACTAGATGCTGCCTAAAATCACACATTGCACCTTTAAATAAAGCATTTAAAATGCACGTGTACACAGTGCAGTGTACCTTGAGCTCCTTGGCGCCCCCGCTGGCGGCTCCCTGGGAGATCTGCTGCAGCTGCTTGATCCTCTCACTAAAGTCCGCCACCCACTGGATCACCGTCAGGGAGGCGGGAACCGTGTAGCGGCACCAGCTGCGAGGCAAGATGCCTGGACGTGGACACGGGTGTTTAGGATCACAAGATACAGAGGACATGAGTGTTTGCAGTTGTACTGTATTAGGGTGTATTGAGCTTGATGGCAAATCTCGTGTGTGTATGTGTGTGTGCACCTTTGACCAGGTCGTTGATGAGGGTGCGCAGGTCGTTGGTCTGCTTCTTCTTGCCCTCGCACACCAGAACCACGTCACTCAGATCCTGCCTCACGTCCTGCAGCATGCGGCCGCCCATCTTCACCTCGCGCTCGAAGAAGCGGAACAGGGGGTCCTGGAGAGGAGGGGCGTTAAGATCTTCATCTACACCGGTCCGCTCAAGTCCTTATCTGGTATGTGTGTGTGTGTGTGTGTGTGTGTCGAATAGCGTAGATACCCTGAAACCTTCCACCAGATGCCCCGGGTCTATAGGACGGATGTGTACCTACAGTACCACCGTCTGCCTGACCTCTGACCCCTGAATGCCCCCTCCACCCCCCCACCCCCCCGGTACCTTGATGTTGTCGACGGTGCGCTTGAGCGGGTTGACTGTCTGGGGGATGAGCTGCAGCCAGTTACTGGCGGTGGTGCGCAGCGTCCTCATCCAGGCGGGCTGGGTGTCCGAGGTCGACGCCGTCCGCTGCTTCTTCTCCGTCTCGTAGGCCAGGTCGTCCTCATCCTCCAGCATCTGCATTTTCAGCATCTTACCCATCATGTCGGTACCTGAGGCGGCCAGCAGGAGGGGGGCGGGGATGGCCGGGCGCGCGGGGGAGACAGCCAGGCGTGGGGGAGGAGGCGAGGAGGAGGAGGGGGGGACACTCCCGTGGTGGGGGGAGGGAGGAAGAAGAAATTAATGGTGGACCAGGTACGCAGCGTTGGGTTGCCTCAGAAAGTGTCGATATCTTAAGAAAGGTTGTTGTGTGACAGACTCTGGAGGGATCATTGACAAAAAACAGAACAGGAGATCATGCAGATTTGTTCTGGAGGGACAGGTGAGGAGGAGGGTTCCAGAGGAAGGGAAGGATGGAGGGAGGAGGAGGAGGAGAGCTGGCTGGGTGGAACTGAAAAGTGGTTGTGCAGCCAGCATATCTATCAGGGGACATATTGTGCATCAGGGATGATGACCAGGGGATGAGGTGTATCTATCAGGGATGAGGCCCAGGGGATGAGGTGTATCAGGGATGAGGACCAGGGGATGAGGTGTATCTATCAGGGATGAGGCCCAGGGAGGAAGCGACCTGATGGATGTGAAGAGTACAGCTGCTGGAGGGTGAGGACGCAGACGCGCCCCCCCTGACCCTGCTCTGGACAGAACCCCCCCAACCCCCTTCCCCAAGGCCTGCGGCGCTACGGCTACCACATCGCTATGGCTACCACATAGCTGACCAGAGAGCTGGGAACATGAGTTCCCGAGAGCTGCCAATACGCATACTATACTCCAGCCTCCAGGACCGCTGTGTGTCTGGACCTGACTCAACATAACGCGTCTCAGACCACAGAGCTGCAGGAGTGGAGGAGCTCTGCCCAGAGCTAGTTATCAGCCTGTCAACCCTGTATGAGAGAGCCTGGGGAGATGAGATCTGTTAGAGCTGGAACACACGCACACACCAACGGAGCAATGAGAGCCAATGAGAGAGAGGTGGAAGAACCAAACGAGGAGGAAGTAGAAACAGGAAGTCTCCCAAGTCACGTGACTACTACAGAGGATCCCACAGATGGACACGCCCCCCAAGGCGTCGGCGAGGAGGGACGACTGGCCGAAGCGTACCCTGAGTAGTGAGCAGGACCTTCTCCGCGTTGCTAGGCAACCCCAACCAAGATGGCGTCTGGGTGTCAGGGAGCATCTCCACCCAATGCATGAACTCCTCCCTCCTGGAATGCGCACGCGCACACGCACACGCGCGCGCACACACACGCGCACACACACACACACACACACACACACACACACACACACACACACACACACACACACACACACACACACACACACACACACACACACACACACACACACACACACACACACACACACACACACACACACACACGTACGTTACTGGGATAAAACGTGGTTCAATAGCCATCAATCTCCGTCCGTCCAGGCTCTTCCCAGTCCCTCCCCTCCCCTCTGCTCGCCAACTGACCGTATCCCGTCGGGCATCTTGATGTCCTTGTGTCCGTCCACCTTCAGGGCCAGCTTGAACTCACTGTCGAAGCTTCCTGTGGTGAAGATGCGATCCAGGAAGGTGTTGAGCAGCCGCTGGTCGAACTCGTTGTCGATGCGGCCGCCGTAGATGGACTGGGCCATCAGGGTCTTCAGCGCCGCCCAGGGGATCTTGTCCGGGGAGATGTTCTGACGACCCTGGGGGGGAAGGGAGGGGGAGGGGGGGCAGTTGAAAGGTGGTACTGTGTAGAGTATTAGTGTGGACACTGGTACAGATCCCAAGTCTGTGGGTGGAGTAGGAGTAGGTGTGTGTGTGTGTGTGGGGGGGGGGCGACCGCATGCGTGTCTCAGCAGACCTTAGCCGTGTCGTCGAGCCAGGTGTCGATGGTGTCGCAGGCGGACCGCAGGTCGGACTCCCCGAACTCGTACTTCTTGGACCAGCCCAACGGGGCGTAGCGAAGACGCTCCTGGATCACGGCATGGAACCAGGCCAGCAGGAAGTAGAGACGGGCACGCTCGTTGGGCGACTAGAGGGGGAGGGAGGTGGGAGAGAGAGAAGGGAGGGAGGACAACACGGTATTGGAGAGAAGACAGATTATGCATATTGAAGTGTGTGTGAATTAGTGTGTGTATTAATAAGCGTGTAATTGAATACATGGGTGGGTGTGTGTGTGTGCGCGCGCGCGCGCGTGTCTGTTACCTTGCACATGCGGGCCACGGGGATGCTGCTGAAGGTTCGCAGCATGTTGGCCTTGACACCAGGAGGCGGCTCGAACACAAAGATACGACCGGCCCTCAGCAGGTTGACTGGTACCTGGAGGAGGAGGAGAGACCGTCAGCCCACAGGCCGGAGGGAGAGGAGGGAGGAGGGAGAAGGGAGAGAGGAGGAAGAGAGACCGTCAGCCCACAGGCCGGAGGGAGAGGAGGGAGGAGGGAGAGAGGAGGAAGAGAGACCGTCAGCCCACAGGCCGGAGGGAGAGGAGGGAGGAGGGAGAAGGGAGAGAGGAGGAAGAGAGACCGTCAGCCCACAGGCCGGAGGGAGAGGAGGGAGGGGGGAGGAGGGAGAGAGGAGGAGGAGACACCGTCAGCCCACAGGCCAGAGGGAGAGGAGGGAGGGGGGAGGAGGGAGAGAGGAGGAGGAGACACCGTCAGCCCACAGGCCAGAGGGAGAGGAGGGAGACAGACCTTGGGGTTGATCTCCATGGTGAGGAAGAGGCGGAAGCTGGCGTGAGGCTGCATGGAGTGGAGCTTCTTCTCCAGTTGCATCAGCCAGCCGGGGGCCAGATGGACGTTCTCCAGCATCACCCACCTGCAGGATGACGACACACGACACACATGGTCTGTCCTTGGTCTGTCAAGGCTGTTCTGGTCTGTTCTAGCCTGCCCTAGTTGGTCCACCGGTCTGTCCTAGCCTGCCGTGGCCTGCCCAAGTCTTCTCCAACTGACCTAGCCTGTCTTGGGCTGTTCTTGTCCATCATAGTCTGTTGTACTCAGCTCTGTACTGGCCTATTGTAGCCTGTCCTGGTCTGTTCTAACTGCGTCCTGGTCATCAGTAGCACCCACCTTCCAGACTTGACTGCAGTGTTGATGTCTCTGTCTGCCTTGTTGAAACCCTCAGCAGAACCTGGAAGGGGAGAGAGAAAGAGAGAGAGAACATGTTTACAACGCCATCATCTCTCTCATACTGGAACAGAATGTGTGTGTGTGTGTTCTCCTTACCAATGGAGATGGAGGTGATGTGTTTGTTCTGCTCGGCCGCCAGGTCTCTGACCAGGCCGCTGGCGTCGTAGCCGGGCACGGAGCACATCAGCACTGGGGTACTGGGCTTCACCTGGAGACAGAGAGAGGGGCGGGAGAGTGAGAGAGAGAGAGAGAGAGAGAGAGAGGTCAGAGAGATACTCAACAGTGAGACAGGACCAGCAAGAAATCTGTGAGGAGCAGCAGGGCGATTCTAGTTTAGCCATCGTACACCGACAGGGTGAAGTGCAGCTGTACCTCGCTGTCCACAATGTTGGCCAGGTCCAGCGGCTGATCGATGATGGCCATGAAGCTTTCCCCCAGCACCTTGGACACGAAGATGTGGGACATGGCGAGCAGGCGGTCGAGACGGAAGGCCTGGATGAGCAGCAGCTGGTGCACCGCCTGACCAATGGGAGCTGAGCAGGAAGTAGGAGGGAGGAGCCAGCAGTTGAGGTTAGAGGTCACATCTCTGCCTGATGCCTGTCTGAGCATCTAGGCTAAGGAACTGCTGAGTGTGTGTGTGTGTGTGTCTGTGTGCGTAAAAGGACGTCATCTTCATTTCTCTCATACATACTGGTACATGGTGTGTGTGTGTGTGCGTGTGTGTGATGGCGGAGACTTACTAGACTGTTTCTCCTCGGTCCACAGGTACGGTACAGACAGCTCTGGTGAGTTGCTCTCGATCCACATGAAGAATTGCTGCATTCAAGGGAAAGTCAGTCAACCCAGTGAGACACTCTCTCATGGTTCCACCATGTCTCTCTCTCCATCCATCCATCCATCCATCCATCCATCCATCCATCCGAAAGCAAGGCTTTCATGCATCTATCCATCCTTCACTCTTATCCTCCCTCTCTCCTTCCATCCATCCCTCCCCTCCCTCCGTACCTCGTCGGCCTGGACCTTGTCCACCAGGTCCTTGAAGGCGGGCAGGCGTCCAAGGCGGATCATGGCCTCGCTCTGCTCCGTGGTCAGCCCCTTCACCTTGGGCACCGCGGTCCCTGCCAAGACGATCTCCTTCCCTCTCAGGAAGTGCTGGAACTCGGTGTCGTACGACGGTTCGCTGGGAGAGAGAGAGAGGATGATGAATAAGAAGAAAATGATAATGCCCATTGAGGAAATTGCGTTTGTGTGAGTGTGAGGGTTAGGGTTAGTGAGAGAGATCAGTAGTGGCATTTGTTTGTTTATCTGACTGTACCTGGTTATGCCCTTGAGGTTGATCCTGGCCAGCAGCATTGCAAAGGTGATGTGGTCCTGATGAAGCATGCCTCGAGCCACCCTGTTAAAGGCCCCCTACACATGTGCGCACACACACACGCGCACACACACACACACGCACGATTGGCATTATTGATTTAATTTTACTGGACCTACAGAACCAGAATGTTGTTCTGTGGAAGATAGCATTGGAGAAGTGTGTGAGTGGTTTTGAGTGTGTGTGTTACCTGGAAGAGGTCCCTGGTGATGTGTGTGAGGCGCTGTGTGTGGTCGCTGAGGCCTTTCAGGTTGCTGTTCTCATACAGGACCGTGTGGTAGATGTCCAGGAAGAAGTGCAGGGAGTACTGGTACAGGAAGTGCATCTGCAGGACAGGAAGTCAGGAGTTCAGAGGTCAGGTGACAACTACAGGTTGAGAAAAGGGAAAGGTGTGTGTGTGTGTGAGAGTGTGTATGTGAGTTAGAAAGAGTGTGTGTAAGTTTGTCTCAGTATGTGTGTGTGTGTGTGCATTGTGCATCTGTATGTACAGTATGCGTGCATCTGTGTATGGAGTGCGTGTCTGTGTGTGCGTTCACGTGTGTGTGTAGAAGCATGTATATGTGTGTGTGTAGAAGCATGTATGTGTGTGTGTGTGTAGAAGCATGTATGTGTGTGTGTGTGTAGAAGCATGTATGTGTGTGTGTGTGTAGAAGCATGTGTGTGTGTGTGTGTAGAAGCATGTATATGTGTGTGTAGAAGCATGTATGTGTGTGTAGAAGCATGTATGTGTGTGTGTAGAAGCATGTATATGTGTGTGTAGAAGCATGTGCGTGTGTAGAAGCATGCATGTGTGTGTAGAAGCATGCATGTGTGTGTGTAGAAGCATGTATATGCGTGTGTGTAGAAGCATGTGTGTGTGTGTGTGTGTACCTGGTTGAGTGCCTCCATGGTGAAGTAGATGCTACTGCAGGCAGAGGAGAGGGAGAGGTACTGCTGAGAAACCGCCTCCACCTCCGCCATGATGATGTCAGTCTCCTCCACCTTCCTTGTCACCTCGGCCGCCTCCTTCTTCAGATTCTCCAGCGTGGTGATGATGGTGTCGTCGTCTAGGATACGACCCTTGACCTCGTTGAGGGCCTGCAGGAGGGACTTCTCCAGCTGGCGCAGGCGGAGCTGGAACTCACCTAGTGGAGGGGGCAGGAGAAGTAAAGAACTAAACTTTGGGGACAATGTTGAACCAGGAGCAACAAGCATAATAGAAATGTAAGAGCACCTAATAGGCTAGTGTTATCATAGCCGCTTGAATGAGAAATGTAGAGATTCTGGCTTGGAATCTGATCCTATTGTTAATCTTTGTAAGAACTTTCCATTCTCTCTCCAGATAAATTATCAAGAACACAACAACATAGATCATTCACAGACTCCTTCTCTGTAATCAATGTGTGTCCCTTACCACAACTCTATAAAACCAGGGAATTTCCTTAGGCTAACCTCGGACCCAAACAAGATTGACTTAGTTTTCAGTGTATACAACCACATTTTGTCTTTGTGGGAAACCATCAGGGCAGCACGGTGGCTCAGTGGTTAGCACTGTCGCCTCACAGCAAGAAGGTCCTGGGTTCGAATCCTGGTCGTTCCAGGTCCTTTCTGTGTGGAGTTTGCATGTTCTCCCTGTGCCTGCGTGGGTTCCCTCCGGGTACTCCGGCTTCCCCCACCATCATAAAGACATGCAATGTATGAATGTGAATGAATGTTGGTGGTGGTTGGAGGGGCCGTAGGCACTGATAGGGGCCGTAGGCGCAGTCTGCCCCAGGGCAGCTGTGGCTACAGATGTAGCTTACCACCACCGGTATGACTGTGTCTGAATGAATACTGGGCTCTGTAAAGCGCTCTGGGTATCATGAAGGGCGCTATATAAATCCAACTTGATTGACCAGCGTACAGGAAGAGATTACATGGACAAGCTGATCTAAGGTCATTTATGGAAAGAAGGAAGAAGAGTGGATCCAGAACACTCCCCTGTGGGACACCACAATCCACGCCCCCAGAAACATGGCTTCTGTCTCACCCTGCAGCTTGAGCAGAGAGAATGACTGAATGTTTCTTAGTGTGTGTCTCTCTCTCTCACCCTGCAGCTTGAGCAGATCGGAGCGTTTCTCGTCCACGTCGGGCCGCTCGGCCTTCAGCACCTCGTTGAGACACTGGCTCTGCAGGCTGGAACGGGTCACGGTGAAGTTGACGAAGGTCACGCGAGAACACAGGTCTGGAGGGAACTCCACCTGGACCGCAATCAAGAGTTAGGACTAATACCACTACCACCACCACCATCATCATCATCATCATCATCATCATGCCTCTATGGGATCATCTTCAGATGGGTTTTCTCATCCGGGTTGAGGCACAACAGGGCGAGCGCAAAATCTTATGGCATTTAAACGTTTTCTGACTCGCTACTGTTGAAGGACGGCCAGCACAACACAGAGTTACCATGACTACTGCTTGACTGACATATACAACACCAGGATGAGTTAGGTCGGCATTGCAAGTGCTCAACTGTGGGGATCTCGTAACTAAGGAAGGGCTCACCGAGGGATCTCGTGTGGACAGGAAAATTACGAAGGAAGGCGACAGGTCGATGTCCTGGTCGCCCAAGGTGATGAGGACTCGTCCACCGGTCCTGCGCACCTCTCTGTTGAGGACGGGGTTGAGGATGGGGTCGTAGCTTTCCACGTCCTGTCGGGGGTGGGGGTAGAGAAGAGATTCAGGAAAATATAACGTGCACATCGAACTTACATGGGATGGAATCAGATGCATAGATCAGATCTTTTTCTGGTTTACTTTCTGAAGCACAGGGGCTTTTCCAGGTCAAAGGTCAGGGTTACCTGGACCAGCAGGGGGTTGCCGAAGCGCAGGGCGCTCTCCAGGTTCTTGCGGAAGGCGTCGTCCAGGAAGCTGGTCCTGGTGATCTTCCTGTCCTTGTACTCGTTCATGATAAACTCTGTGGCCTGGCCAGACGGGTCGATGATCAGGGGATATCTGGGGGGGGGGTTAGAAACTGCCATTATCACCTGCTCTACACACATCTGGGCTGAGCCGGGTTGAGTTGCGTTAAAGGAGAATGCTTGTTTTTGACAACCTGGACCTTATTTACGGCATATTATAAGACGTTTGACTCACAGAGATAACTTTGGTGTAATTCGGAGGCCTGTAGAAGAAATGTAAAATCCAGCGCGAGCCAAGTATATCCAGTATAGCCAAGTATATCCGCCGCCATTACATGTATATACTTGGCTCGCGCTGGATTTTCAATTTCTTCTACAGGCCTCCAAATTACACCAAAGTGATCTCGGTGAGTCAAACGTCTTATAATATGCCGTAAATAAGGTCCAGGTTGTCAAAAACAAGCATTCTCCTTTAACGCAACTCAACCTTCGGAGGGACCGCTCTAGAACAAACGTTTCCCTGAGAGGAGAGCGCCATACACGGGGGGCGTCACAGTGTCCAGACATGCGGGGGGTCGTCACAGTGTCCAGACTGACCTGTTGAACCTCTTGAGCATGATGGCGTTCTCAGTGCAGAGGTCGTCGGCGGGGAGGGAGCTGGCCTGCCAGCGGAGACGCTCGTCCGCGTTGGACAGATACTCCGTCCTGGCAATGTCTGTACGGAACTGAGGGGAGAGCAAGAAAGAAAGAAAAAGCGAGAGAGAGAGCGAGAGAGAGAGAGAGACGGAGAGGTGAATTAGCCATGCTGGAGGAAGGAGCAGCAACTATCCAACCATGGGGGGTGGGGTAGGAGGAAGTGAGGGGAGGGGCTAGTGGGCAGGGGCTAGGGAGTAGGATGCTGGAGGCCAGGGAGCAGATTGCAGAGGGGCTGGGGGGGTCGGAGGTAGAAGGGTAGTGGGGTGGGGGGGGGGGTACAGTTTAGGGGTGCCTACCTGTATGTTGGCCTGCTGCAGGTGGTGCGACCAGGTGGTGAACAGGTTCTGTCTCATCTGCTGCTCGAAGTAGCCGGCGTAGGCGATGAAGGCGGCGGACAGCAGGCAGTCCCCGGCGATGGTGCCCATCTGGTTCTTGAAGGTTTCGCTGGTCTTCTCCCAGCGTTCCCTCTCAGCCGACAGGCTCTTCAGCAGGGCGGTACTACGGTTCACCTGAGGGAGGGGGGCGACTGGTCAGACCCTCACACACGTGGATGAAGAGAAGGATGGATGGACAGTTGATGAAAATGGATAGATGAATACTGTTGTGAAGGTTAGTTAGTGGTCTAACGGGGCTAAGGTGTGTTTGTGTTACCTTTGGCGTACACAGTGGCCAGTTCGGTCTTGCTGTGTGTGTGTGTGTGTTGCGTTACCTTGGCCTCCACGGCAGCCAGGTCAGCCTTGATGGCCTGGGCCTCGGAGATGAGCACGGCGTACTCCTCCTTGTAGCGGGCAATGGACGCCTCCAGGTCCCGGATCATCTGCTCCACCTCCTCCGCCTTCGACTTGTTGTCCTTGGCGTCGTCCTCCAGCTTCTGCAGCTCGTTGCGCAGCGGCTCCACGCGCTTCAGCATGTCAGCGTAGTTCAGCTGGGGGGACAGAGAGGGGGGGGGGGACGACAGTTGAATATTGGCGACCGACCGCCTGGCAGATACGCGGGTACACCCCGGTTTTGCTGGTACAAAGCAACGAGCAAACTCAAACTTTATGTCTCAGCGTGTATTCATTGATTATCTATATGATCTTTTTTTATTTTAAGGAAAGATCATGAAGGGAAGAGATCAATATGATGTTGTATTGATGAGTATTATGGTCTTTTGCTGAGGTATTTAACCAAAAATAGGGCCCCTTAGTGAATTGCATAAGCGATGCTAGTTGAGCAGGGCTGAAAATTAAACACCTGCCACCGGCCAAATGCAGGTAAAATTTCCAATTGGCGACTAGATTTCAGAAGGCTATCTGAAAAAATATATATACTTGGCCGGTCGATTTTTTCATCTACAGTCCCCTTGGCAGGTGACTCACCGTGAGCCAAAAAGTTAATTTTCACCCCTGTAGTTGAGGTATTTGGGGTTTGGGCGCGTTACGGCCCCAGCAGAGGGGTGAATGGAGGGTTAGGGGTTCTCCAGCCACCTACCTGGGCAATGGCCCATTTGACCATGGGTCCACAGGCCAGGGAAGCGCGGTTGACCTGCTCGTAGTTGTAGCTTGGGTTGGACATGTAGTTCTTCTTCATCTTCTCACGGATGGAGTCACTGGAGGAGGAGGGGGGGGGGGCGGGTGAGAGGTCAGCACAGGACAGCAGATGCACGTTCAGGAACTCAGAAATCGCCATGATTGATTTTCATACCCAGAGTGGGTGTGAAAAAAGAGGATACCTCTTCATGACAGGAAAAGGGATGGGGGGGGTGGCGAGAAGAGTATTTTAGATGTGATTAAGTCCAGATGGACTTTGGGTGGTGCAGACTTATGAGAGAATAATGAAATTAACGGTTTATATATAACAATTTGTTCCATGGGTTCCAAATATGGCTCCGGAGCCACATGTTCCCGACCCATTGGTCTAGACTGATGAGAGAGAGGTTCAGACTAGACTAATCAAACACCTATGGACGGAGATCCCAAGTCGCCATCTGCTGGTCAGATCTGAACAGTGTGCCATAATTACAGGAGGAGAATCAAGCAAGTTAGAATCAGCAGACCGAATCATCCGGTCAACCCATCCTGATTATCTACAAACCCAGCCAATAAACACACAACGCAGTAATCGCAACTGCGAGGTCGATCGATTAATCAATGAATTGGATACGGATCGCCGTCTGTGGATCGCTGAGGCAAGAGGCCTGGCGGAGTCTACCTCATTTCCTCTGAGGAGAAGTTGACTATGCTGCTGATGAAGTTGTCTCTGATAATAACTTGTCTAATCTTTCTCCAGTCACTGGTCTCCTCCCCCAGGAGAAGGCAGATGGACTCTAGGGCCAGCTTGACGGCCGAGGGAGGGTTGGTCATGGAGCGCACCTCCACCAGGTGCTGCTTCTTTATAGAGCTCACCGCTGGGAGGGGGTGGGGGTGATGGGTTGGGAGGTATGGAGGGAGGGGGGGGCGGAGAGATGGAGAGAGGGGTACAGAGGAGGGGAGGGAGGGTAGGGAAGGAGGGAGTGAGAGGGGGAGGGAGAGAAAGAGAAGACACAGTTTAACGGATGAACCATGTGGGCGCGCAAGTGTTCACCTGATCTCGTCAGCCGAGAAGTTGACGATGGTGGGGATGAAGTTCTCCCTCATGATGATGGACCTAATCTGCTTCCAATCGGTGGTGCTCTCGCCCAGCAGCAGACAGATGCTCTCCAGGGCCAGCTTAACGGCCCCGGGGGGGTTGGCCATGGAACGCACCTCCACCAGGTGCTGCTTCTTAATGGACTTCACCGCTGCGCGCCACCACCGCCAACCACGGGGGGGGGGGGGGGCAAGGCCGGGGGGGGAGGAGGAGGAGTGGGAGGGGCCGATAAGTGAGCAGAAGGAGAGGAGAATATTGATAAACCTCAGGAGACTGGAGAGAACCAGGTAAAAAAAACTTGGGAGGAGGAAGAGGAAGAAGAGGAACGACAGATCAGCTGAGAGAACTGAGAGGAGAGGAGAGGAGAAGAGAGAAGAAGAGAGGAGAGTCTCCATTCGCTTTGGTCATCAACAGCAAGTTACAGTAGACACAGTATGACCGACCATCAACAGCTAGCAGATAAGTCGTAGTGAGGATGTTGTAGTTGCATGGTTCTGATGTGACAGCTGTAGCTGACGGTCACAGTGTCATACCGTTCTGGGCCTCGATCACGGCCGGCTCCACCTGGTCCAGGTCCTCCTTGACGCTCAGCTGCTTGTCTTTGATCTTCTCCTGTTGCTTGTACACCGATTCCTGGATCTCCTGGCTCATCACCTACAAAATCACGCAACACCCAGGTGTGAGAGGATAGACCTAGACCTGGGAGGAGTCTAGTGTGTGTGTGTATGTGTGTGTGTGTGTGTGTGCGCTTGTCTGTACCTTCTTCTTCTCCGCCTCCTGCTGGTCCTTGACCATCTTCTTCAGCTTGTCATTGGCTGCGGCGTTCTTCACTTCCAGCTCCTGGCTCTTGATTCGCAGGTCGCGACGCAGCTCCTCCACCTATCAGACGCAGCAGAGGAGTGGGGGGGCGGGGTCAGACAAAAAAATACGCGTGCGCAAAACACCACGGCACGGCAGCGTTCCGGCGGGCGGAGTTTCTGGCGTTACCTGGTCGACGGTCTCCTTGATCTTGCGCAGGCCGACGTTCAGGTGCATCTGCTGCTCCTCCAGCTCGCTGCGTTTCTCGTTGAACAGGTCGGCGTAGTGGTTGATGAAGTCCAGGTAGTGGCGCGGCGTGATCGCCATGGTGCGGCTGCCGCGCTTCGCCAGGCGGTTGTTGGCCTGCGGCGAGAGACGGATCAGAGAGCGTTATCAACCTCTGACCCCACCCCAGTCGAGGTCTGGGAGGAGGGTGATGTTTGCGAACACAGAACCTTATTATCAGCCGTCTCGTCAGTGCTAATAAAGTTTCGGCGAATCAAACTGAACGGGGAAGTGGCGGAGTACCTGGTGCAGCGTCTGGTGGACGAACACGCAGCCGTTGACGATGGCCTCGCGGTGGGTGGGTGGCTGGGGCAGCTTGTCGTAGACGATGGGCATGTAGTCAGGGACCTTGTAGTTGGGCTTCTCCAGGTCCATCTTGCTGGTGAACTCCTTCCCCACCTGGTACAGAGCCTCCGTGGACCAGTCTCCAAACCAGTTCAGCACGCACCTGGTGGGGGGGGGGGCAGGGAATGTCAATATGGAACAGAGTCTCCCATGTGTTTGGAGTGTGTGTGTGTGTGTGTGTTTGGAGTGTGTGTGTGTGTGTGTGTGTGTGTGTGTGTGTGTGTTTGGAGTGTGTGTGTGTGTGTGTGTTTGGAGTGTGTGTGTGTTTGGAGTGGTGTGTGTTTGGAGTGGTGTGTGTTTGGAGTGGTGTGTGTTTGGAGTGGTGTGTGTTTGGAGTGGTGTGTGTTTGGAGTGGTGTGTGTGTGTGTGTGTGTGGAGTGTGTGTTTGGAGTGTGTGTGCGTGTGTGTTTGGAGTGTGTGTGTGTGTGCGCACACCTATTGAACAGTGCAGGGGAGGTGGCGGCACGGTCCTTCAGGCCCTCTGAAGAGGGGTTCATGGTGAAGACCACGTGCAGGTTCCTGATCACCTGGCTGTTGAACCACTTGTAGAGCTCCTCGTGGGTGTCCAGCATCAGGCCCTCCTTCTGGGCCCCCTCCTTGCACTGGGTCATCAGGGTGGCGTACTCGTCGCCCTCGAACAGGCCTGGCACCTGGGGGGGGGGGGGGCGAGGAAGAGGTATATCAGTCAATAGAGCTCTTGTAGTGACATTGAAATTAAACAGTGCAGCCATGTTTCAACACGTGATGAAGCTGTGCGTGTGTGTGTGTGTGTGCGCACGTCTGCCTGTTGTTGCCTATATATATGCCATATAGTGTGAGTGTGTGTTACCTCTCCGTTGGCCAGCAGTGTGTTCATGCGCTCCAGGAAGCCAGAGTCGAGCACGTTGGACTCGTCCATGATGAAGGCGATCTTCTCGTTCTTACAGCCGGAGCGACGCAGCACCGTACGCAGATCCTCGTCGAAGTCCTCGCCCGTGTACTTCCTGTGCACCTGGGAGCCCAAGAGCAACACAGCCTTGTTCAGGACTTTGTCATCTTACATCTTCTGTAAATAGCATAGCAGTAGCACAACATAAAGCCTGTCAAACATGCTAATGTGTTCTGCCTTGTTAATCTCCTGCGTGATTCTCCTACAGCTAGACTACTGTAATGATCAGCCTGTCTGTCGTTCCATCTGTCTGTCTGCCCTTCTGTCTGTCTGCCCTTCTGTCTGTCTGCCCTTCTGTCTGCCCACCTTGATCTGGTAGACACTCAGGCCGTTCATCCAGGCCACGAAGCGAGACAGGGTGGTCTTCCCCGCTCCGCTCACACCGATGAGCAGCAGGTGGCCCTGGGGCTGCCGGAAGATTCTGGAGAGGAGACAGGTGTCGGGCAAGAAGAGTAAGAGAAACATTCTCTATGGGTCCGCTCTCAGAGGACAGTTTAGCACTCTAAAAGTATTGACTAATCTGCCAACTCCTCCAGCTTTTTGTCGCAGGGGCGATTCGTCTTAAGGAGGAGGAGGGGGAAGAGGAGGAGGAGGGGTGCGAGGAAGCTCTCTTACCGGTCGATTCTGAGGACGTGGTCGAGCACCTCGTTGAAGAGCACCAGGGGAACGTCCAGCTCCTCCTCGTAGAAGACCTTCAGCCGGGCCTTCACATAGTCCCTAAGCTCCTCCTGCTCCACTGGGATGTAGTCCTGCAGGGGGACACAGATGGTCAGTCAGTCAGTCAGTCAGTCAGTCTCACTCACTCACTCTTTTTGTTAGTACATCTACTGTATAGAGATCTACCGTTTTGTTTTTGGTGAACTACTTTTGTTTTGTTTAAGTTCCAGACAAAATAAACATTTGGTTTATTTTAAACATCTGCCCCCATGGCCTACTCATGGCCTACATCTGATTATTTTGCTCCCCCACACCCCCCCCCACCACCAATGGCCTAGCTCATCTCTCAACCTACTTTACCACAGACCACACCATCACAATATCCCTACATGACACGTCACACACACCAACACACTGTCAGACCTTGGAGAGCCAGTTGCTGTAGAGGATGGGCCTGGCCAGCCCCTTGTCCTTGTCGATGTTGGGGAAGTGTTTGAGAGCCACCATGTCAATGTTCTCATCAGTCCACCTCCTCTCCTCTCCTTCCACCAGTCTGCAGAGGCACAACAGCAAGTCAGATACAGCGCGCGCGCGCACGCACGCACGCACGCACACACGCACGCACGCACGCACACGTAGAGATGTAACGGTGTGAAAATGTCATATCACGATTATAGTGATCCAAATTATCATGGTTATCAGTATTATTGCGATATTGTAAAATGTGCTTAATTTTCTAAAACTACCGATACACACACACTATAATAATTTCCCCAAGTTTTATATTGAAAACCACAAATAAAATTAGCAGCACTATGCACTTCTTTTGCATTAACATTAAAATAATGCGTCTTTGAGACTGTTGCTATAATAATTTCACCAAGTTTTATATTGAAAACCACAAATAAAATTAGCAGCACTATGCACTTCTTTTGCATTAACATTAAAATAATGCGTCTTTGAGACTGTTGCTAGCTTTGGTTGATGCTGGACAGTATTTAGTGAGTTTTTCAAAAGCGGGGGAATCTAGCACGATTTTAATGATAAAATTATCACGATAAATTTAATCAAATTTAATGACATTTTATCATTATACCGGTTATCGTTACATCCCTACACGCACGTGCACACCATTTGGCAGTTTACATAATGTACCCCTAACTTCACTTTCTACTGAATTTGAACAATGTCTGTGACCTCCCCACATTCCAGCATCTCCCCTCCAACCTCTCCATTCCAACTCTCCCTTACCCCCCCCACCCCCGGCCCCACCCGCCGCCCCACCCCCCCACCTGTCCTGGAAGAGGCGCAGGGCCTCGTGGGCCCAGATGCGGATCAGGCCCTCCACGGGCAGCGTCTCCAGGGGGCGCAGGGCCTCGAATATCCCCCTGACCCAGCGGGTCATCTCTCTGGGAGAGTAGATGTAGTGGGGCTGGGTGTCCTGGGTGAAACGCTCCTGTAGGAGGAGAGACAGAGGGGATGAACAACCAGCTGGGTTGGGGGCTACAGTACCTTTCAGCCCTCAATCCGGTGTCGGCCATTAGGATTCAAGCCCCCTGCAGCAGAGGTTCTTTGGTGTGTGTGTGTATACGCGCGTCGTCTTGTACCTGGGACATGGTGTAGAACTCGACCATGGCGGCGGTCAGTGGCTCGGCGTAGGTGCGCAGGGATGGGATGAGGCGGAGCATGGCCCGGTTGAAGGTTCCGTAGATCTGGGTGAGGGAGGCGGGGCCGGGGTAGTCCACGTACACCACGGGAACGTGGCGCAGGAACCTGGGAGCCGTGGCAACCACAACTCTGAGTCACTGACCGAACAACGAGACACGTTTCTAGTCCTGGTCTGAACGTCTGAACCTGAGGGCTGGTTAGAGCTCTTAGAAGGATCCAGAATGTGTGGATAATTGAAGTCGACAGCTGAAATTCTCCACTCTCAAACAGTCTGCTGCATTCTGGGTTGAGTTTCTGTGTAAACTGGGCCACACTCCAGGACAAGGCCACAGTGTGTCACTGAGAAGGCCAAGCTAAGATCATGGGGGTTTGTGGGATAGGTGAGGGTGGTACCTGTGAGTGAGGGGCTTTCTGCCAGGGTCTGTGGGAGGGTTGCAGGCTCCTACAAACTGGATCCTCTCCAGCTTCACCCAGGTCTGGTCTGAGGTCCGGTAGAACCCACCATGCTCCACCATCTACGCGCGCACGCACACACACGCATACGGGAAGACAGTTTGCATATAAACTTCCAGGATTATACACCAACAATGAGGGTGAGTGTGTGTGTGTGTTTTGAGTTAATGTGTGATTGTCCAGGTGTGTGTACCTGTCCAGGTGTGTGTGTGTGTGTGTGTGTGTGATAGAAAGAAGGAAAACGGCTTGCAAACAGCTGGGCTCCAGTGTCACTGATTTATTGCGTGTGAGTGTGACCTTTTGAGCACCATGTTCTTCATCAAACTAAACATTTTAGTAGCCGTTTTCATTCTTTCTATCTGTTCACCTTCGGCTGTTTCCTCCTACTCGTGTGTGTGTGTGTTTGTTTTCGTCCCGTCCCCCCCCACCTGTCTGAGGAAGGAGATGACCCTCTGTGTCCCGTATTTGTCCATGTCCGGCAGGTTGATCTCGTCACAGAACAGAACCAGCCACTTGCCCAGCTGGACCGGGGCCAGCACCACACCGTTGGGGGTCCTGCGGTACTCGCAGTAGTGGTCAAACGTCTTCAGAAGCAGCTCCGGGGTGGTGGCGCTGGAGAAGTTCAGACCAACCACCTAGGGGAGAGAGAGGGGAGGAGAGAGAGAGGTGGAGGGGGGGAGGGAGGTGGGGTTTAAAAATCTTTGCCCTTCAAACCCCATTACTTCCAAAAAATAATCAATTGGTTGCTGAAGATTTCTTGAAAAATTCAGTTCCTGAGTGTTGATGCTATAATGTTGTCCAGCCTCCAACGGCAGCATGGACACAACAACATTAATGGTGTACGCCAGTGTGTGCCAGGCCGCCAGCCCGGCCCCCTCACCTCCATGTCGGGCAGGGCGCGCAGGGCGCTGAAGAGGGTCATGGTCTTGCCGGAGCCGGGCGGTCCGCACAGCACCAGGGGCTTGTGCTCCGCCAGCCAGGTGTAGAGCAGGGCTTCGTGGCGCACCGTGTCCAGGGTGGGCACCACCACATCGGGGGACGCCACCTTGTGGGTCTCCACCTCGATCTGGGGCACCTTGCCCTGCCAAGACTGCCACTCGCCGGAGATGCACACCTGCAGGGAGGGGGGCAGTTTCAGTCCAGTTGCAGTGTACTTTATTCGTATCCGTAGGTAGATTTGGTTTGCAGTAGAGTCATCCATACAACAAACAGACAGTAGACAAACATAATAGTAAAAGTAGAAGTAAAATCATCACTAAAACCCCTATAACCAAAAGATCGTCAGTGCAACGTTGCTACGACTTGTTCAACTGAGTGAGGGCTGCTGGGACAAAGCTAGTTTTATGACAGGAGGAGAGAAGAGTATGTGAGAAGTCGTCAGAGACGTCAGATTCTATCCAGACACTTGAAAATTGGGGCTACAAATGTAAAACAATTCGGTTTTTTTGCTACATAGAATGTATAGAGGCCTCTGTGAATGTGAGGGGTGTGTGTGCAGATGCAAGCAGTGAAAGGTCACAGAAAGTACATAACAGATCAGGAACAAAACCAAGGACGCTCACACACTAATGGAGATCACATCTATAAGGTGAATGTAACACTCTTCATGATCACAAATCAAACGGATGAGCTTTGCGATGTCAGCTAAAATTCAGTTAAATTCTAATTATTGGCTCGTTTGTGTGCAGAGGGGAGGGGCTTACCTCGTAGTCGATGATCGGCACGTTGGGTGCGGAGGGGAGCGGCAAGGTGGTGATGCGGCGGATGTACTCGCCAAGCTCCGCCCTCATCTTGAGACGTCCGTCCCCAGAAAAGGACCAGAGCACGGCGTAGATCAGGTACTTCTGGAGGCCGGGGAGGACAGAACAGGACAGGTCAGCAGGGTGTGTGTGTGTGTGTGTGTGAGAGAGAGAGAGAGTGTGAGTGAGTGCGTGTCGGACCTGCATGTATCTCTCCAGCTGGTCTATGGGCATGGGGAAGTCAGGGTGGTTATTGTTGTAGAGGGCCACGTTCCTGCAGGCCTGGTGCAGCATGGAGAACAGCGAGCCCATGCAGCGCAGCCGTGTGAAGTCCATGATGTGCTCCATCTTGGAGGCGTGCTCCAGCGCCTTGATCACCAGCCCCGTGGAGGTGAAGTAGGGCTGCAAGATGGCCGCCGAGTCACGCTGGATCTGAGGGGAGGCAGAGAACATACAAAACAATCAATTTCGTAGTACTAACAAGCGTCCATTTGAAACATTGAACGATCGAAAACTGGAGTTTAAGATTAAACAGGTCAAATCTGACTGAAAGGCTTCAACATCTTAGCGTCTCGTCTCCTCTGTTGGAACCCGGCCACAGATCAACAAGGCCTACGAGAGGAGTTTTCAGAGGTCATTTTCAGACCAGCCAATCAGGGTGGAGTACTAGAGGTCACCTGCAGCATGGGGGAGGCGGTCTCTTCCCCCTCGTCCTCCGTCCCCTTCCTCATGCGGCCAGCCTCGTCCTCGCCCTCGTCCAATGGGATGCTGCGCAGGCGGGCCAGGAAGTGATTGAACACCATGTCCGTGCTGAGCACGTCTTCGCTGAACCAGACCATGCCGCAACGTGACACCGTGGCAAGAGTGGCGTACTTCAGGTCCTGCACCTCAAACATCACACGCACCTATGGGTGGAGGGGGGGGGGTGTAGTTAAACAAGAGTCCACTACAGACTCACAGACAGGGACATGGACTTAGCTTGAGACTTAAATACAGACTCAAGAATGAATATAAGCAGGGGTGAAAATTCACTTTTTGGCTCACGGTGAGTCACCTGCCAAGGGGACTGTAGATGAAAAAATCTACCGGCCAAGTATATATATTTTTCAGATAGCCTTCCGAAATCTAGTCACCAATTGGACATTTTACCTGCATTTGGCTGGTGGCAGGTGTTAATTTTCAGCCCTGAATATAAGTGATCTATGGTTTTGGCATGATGAACTGGCACAAGACTAAATGGTATATGATGTGAAGCTCTGGTCGTAGTAAGGGAGACTAACTGGTATATGATGTGAAGCTCTGGTCGTAGTAAGGGAGACTAAGTGGTATATGATGTGAAGCTCTGGTCGTAGTAAGGGAGACTAAGTGGTATATGATGTGAAGCTCTGGTCGTAGTAAGGGAGACTAACTGGTATATGATGTGAAGCTCTGGTCGTAGTAAGGGAGACTAAGTGGTATATGATGTGAAGCTCTGGTAGTAGCATGGGAGACCTTACGTTTGGAGGGAGGCTGAGACGCTCTCCGTTGGGCAGGGTGAGCAGCTTGTTGTCGTCCAGGACAGAGTTGAGGTTCTCCACCCACTCTGGGTCCACGTCTCCGTCGAAGATGATCCACTGGCGCTTTTGCAGCTCGCCGCGCACATTGTCGATGATCCTAGAGGACACAGACCAATCAGTGCCCTACAGATGGAGGTGTGTGTGTGTGTGTGTGAGAGAGAGGGAGAGAGCATATGCGTGTGTCCTTACTTCCTGAGGATGTGTGTGAAGAGACCGTCGGTCCACTCGCGTGTGTTGGGGTCCAGTGTCCCGTAGAGGTGGTCCTTACTGATGGCCTTGGGGTCGATGATGTGAGCAACCCCCTCCAGGCCCTCCAGCCTCTCCAGGGCCTTCAGCAGCACCCTCCAGGCCATCGTCTTCCCGCTGCCGGAGGGACCCACCATCATCAGGCCATGGTTGATCTGGGTGATCTGGTACAGCTGCAGCACCTAGGGGGCGCGAGAGGAGAGGGGGTTATATAGTGTTTTCCCTACCGCTGCCCTGGAGGGGCGGCCCCCCCAACGGAACCTCCCGCCTCTCCTGAAAGTGGGATGGTGGCACAGACTCGCATAAAAACCTGGCGTGCGAAATAGCCAAGCAGATACTTGATAAAAACAAAAATGCAATGCCAAAAATAGATTACTTTTAGATCGGCAGCCTGTTTAGCATAAGTCAATAGTTTAACATTGCTAAAACTGGCATCGCTGCTAATGGACATTTTGGTGGTGGACAGGACTAACATTAGCTAGGCTATGTGAAATCTGGACAAATGTCTTCAGTTTCGAGTTGAGCGCAGTGTTTAGAGACTGACTTGTGAGTCTAAGTATAAACTAGTCCATGTATAGTTTAATAAACTAGTTTGTATATACTGTATAATATAGTACAGACAGGCTTGGGTTGAGCTCCGAGTGGTGGGTAGGAGTGGTAGCTGTGTCAGAAAACCTTTAGACATCAGCCATCCACAGCTTTGGATGAAACCACAGAAGCGACGCTCTCCCGTCTGAAGCTGAAGGTGAAAACGGAGAGCAGGCGCGTACCTTCTCCACCCACATGCTGCCCACGTCGTCGCCGTCTCCGTAGGTCAGGTACATCTCGGCGCACACCTTCTTCAGCTCCTCCCTCAGCGCCGTCATCTCGCCGCGCATGTACTGCACGCCGGGGAACACGTCGGACAGCAGGGAGAACAGCAAGGGGATGTCCTCCGCCACCAGCTTGGGGACCATGGTCTCACACACGCTCTGGATCAGGATCTGGAGATGGAGGGGGGGGGGGGGAGAAAAGGGATGCATGTTAGGGTGATGGGTAATTTGGAGTAACATTAGGAATAGAAAAATTATCTTCCACTAGGTTCCTCCAGGTTCCCAACATTCTGATTCTCTGTCAAAGTTCTTTTCTCAAAGTTCTTTTCAAGTCCCCCATCTATACCATCCAGGTTATCTACTGTCCAGATTCCCTATTGTTCAGGTTCCCTACTGCTCAGGTTTTCTACCGTTCCAGTTCCCTCACCTCCTGTTCCGGCAGGTTCTCTGCAATCTCGTTCTCGTCCACGTTCTCCCCGCGCTCCCTCTTCTCCCTCTTGATCTTCTGGATGCGCTCTCGCTTGACGTTGCCGGCGCTGACCAGCACGCTCTTCAGCGCTCGCAGGCCGAAGTCGTAGTGGCTCTGAGATGACAGCTGTTCGTCACACAGTCTGAGGGGTTGAGACAGGGGAGGGGACAACCTTACCACACAGTAATATCACAGCACAACTGTCACTGAATGAAGAGTGGATGCAGGTAAGCTAAGACACACTCATCTTTCCATCAGAGCTCATCTTTCCCCCACTGACTTCCAGTAGACTCATTAAAGAACCATCTAATTAAGTTGTCAGCTTCTGCTCCGACTTGCTCTGCTCCTCTATCTGCTCCATCTATCCTGAGCGTCCCAGCCCTTTGACGTCAGACCCTAACGGCCATCAGCCCCCATGGTGACGTACTTGAAGAAGGGCACGATCTTCTTGGCGAGGATCTCGGCGGTGCGGAAGCCCTGTGAGTAGAGCATGACCTGGGAGATGAGCTGGCGGTCGGGCTTGGTCATGGCCAGGCACCTGAACAGCTTCTTCAGGTTGTCGGGCAGGTTGGAGCGGCCGGCGTAGCCGGGGTTCATGGTGATGAATATGGCCATGTCCGGGCTCACCTTCACCTGCTTGTTCAGCAGCTCACAGGTGATGGGAGCGCCTGGGGGGAGGGCGAGACACACGGGTCAGGTCGCTGTGTGTGTGTGTGTGAGAGAGTGAGATGGTTTGAGTTGCTGTACTAGACAAGTGTGTACTAGGTAGTGTTCACAATGGGTAATATGTAGACTAGGCAGAGGTATGTATACCAATTATTATCACTTATTAACTGATGAATAGGCCCTCCAAATATTATTCTGTATATATCAGATTCAGTAGACTTCATACTTCAGTATACCATTCGGACCAATGCCAAGTGAGGAAAAAAAAAAAAAAAGTTGTTTTTTGTTGTGCAATTGTTTTCCGTGACTTTTATTTTGGAATTCCTTGAAAGAAAGCTACCGGACAAGTTTCGTTTCTGCTTGAGGGGCAACTAGTAGTGTTCTCTATCCTAATTTTAAACCGCAAAATATCCAAACTACAGCTGATCAGAGATTTCGTTAACAAGTGATTAGCTTTGGAGATATTTGGGCTGTATGAAAAAACGCTGTATGAGGAGATCCTGGGAGAAAACTTGTGCAATTGGAATGGATGTTGGACGCTGTTGACATGACGTTTACGTTATTCAACTGGAGATCAAGCAACGTTACATCCAACAGGATCTGTAGGATTTCGTCTGCTGTGGTTAGTCACTATTTCACATTCTGAATTGAATGACCCACCACTACTCTATAACATTTAGCTTGTAGCATCCAAGTTTGTACTTATATCTATGCCAAGCTAACCAGTTAGTATTATCCAATAAGGTTTATTCTAGCCTGAACATCAAACGCAGTCATTCCCCCCCCCCCCCCTTTTTGGGAAAACTCCCCGGATCTGCACGATTCATGTGAATGACCCAATTGACCAAAAAAACGGCGATTGTAGCTGAAAGGCGACTAGTTTGCAGGTATGTAGTATGCAGAGGTAGGTATACTGGACAGTGTGTACTAGGTAGTATGTCGGCGAGGAACAAATGTATAATAGGTAGTATGTCTGCAAGGAACTAGTATGTATACTAGGTAGTGTGCCAGGACGTACTGCGGTCTCTGTTGACGTTGCTGTGCTCTCTCAGGGCCACCTGGATGTACTGGACCTGCTGGGAGACGGCCGACAGCATCCTCTCCTCCAGACGGTTGAACTCGTCAAAGCAGCCCCAGGCGCCCACCTGACACAGCCCCACGAAGATACGACCCATGGCCTACAGGACAGGACGACAAGAGCAAGAAGACACACACACAAACTTTCAATACAGGTTTTTTTTCCCCAATACATAATTTCTCCCCCCTGTATTGACATCTGTACGTTTCAGAACACTAGCACGTCTGTGGATGTGGTTTTACTGCTGATATCAGATGGTGTTTTCTGGCTAATGCATCTGTGCTTGGTTGAAGCCATGTTCTATCAGGTGTGAAGCCATGTTTTAGGTATGGGTGTCTGGCTGATGTTGCAGGTGTGTGTGTGTGGTATGTCAGGGGTGTGTACTGTACCTGGAAGTCAAAGGTCTCGTCACAGTTGAAGACCAGGACGAAGCGTCCTAGTTGGTGGCCCAGAGCCTTCACAGACTCAGTCTTCCCTGTACCGGCCGGACCTGAACAACACCACCACCATCATCATCAGAATCACTAACAACATTTATCAGTCTCTACAGAGAGATAGAAAGTGAGTTAATGGGTGACTTTTCTGTGCGTCTCTTCATGTGCGTGTGTGTGCGCATGCGTGTAGTCCCTGCTCCCTACCGAAGGGGGATCCCCCAAGCCGTGCCTCCAGAGCCTGGGTCATGGTGAGGTAGCAGCGGTCGGTCAGGGGGGTCTGCACCAGCTTGTCCTGCACCCCCAGGTACTCAAAGCCGTAGTTGAACTTGGCGTTGGCCATCTGGATGGACAGCTGCTGCAGCACATCCGTCTGCTTGGGGTCGAAGTAGAACCGCATCTGGCTCAGCCACTCGAAGGACTTGGGGTTGTCGATCTTGTTCTTGATCAAAGCTCGGGTCACGTCCCGCTGGTGGACCAACTCTGTGATCTGAGAAGGGACGCAAGCATGGTTAGAACCGGTTAGAACCTAGACTTCATTGGTTAGGGGTTTCAATCTAAAACACAATCAAGCACAATTTTTGATGTGAAAAATGAATTGAATCAATACATCTTGATTGGCTCTCTGCCGTACCAGGTACACATTTAGTGATCAAATAAAGCCAAACCGATCAATAAATCATTTCAATAAACAAATCGATGGAATTGCAGTACCAGGTGTTCCAGTTTCCTCCTGCGGAGCGGTGGCTGTTCCATTAGCACGGTGTCGGCCAGCACGTTCAGGGTCGCCTCCACGTTTCTCTGCACCAGCTGCATGGGCGCCGTGTCGCTGCCGCCAGAGATGGTAGTCAGGGCTGCCTCCACGTTCTCGGACCAGGCGATCTGGGCCGACAGCACCACCAGCTGGGCCTGGGAGGGGGGGCCGGAGGAACACACGTTTACATCTGCCTTTCCTAACTTCTATATTTACGCAAAAGCATTGCAGATCTACCTGGTAGCGGTCGATCCAGTCGATGTAGGCGGCCAGGTCGATGGTTCCTTTGTTGAAGGCCGTGACCTCTGTGACGGACTCGGCCAGCAGCTTGGCGAGGGTCACCCTCATCTCCTTCTCCACCAGGGTCAGCCACTCGTTGATCTTGGGGTGCTTGGTGATGGAGACGGGCGTCTTGTACAGGATCTCCTCACCCTCGCGGGACGAGATGCCCAGCACCTCCGTGTTGTCCTCGTTCAGCATGATGGAGGCCACGCCGGCGAACATCTTCTTGAAGTGCTTCTGCAGCTTGGGCACGTTCTTGCTGTTGCCGATGATCTCCAGCAGGTCCTCGTCTCCCACGAAGTAGAACCTAGAGACGAGGGGAGGGATGAATGACCTTGACAGTTGTGTGTGTTTTACCTGGGGAAGGAGGACCCCTCCTCTGTGTGTGTGTTTTACCTGGGGAAGGAGGACCCCTCCTCTGTGTGTGTGTGTGTGTTTTACCTGGGGAAGGAGGACCTCTCTCTCTCCAGGTATGTTTGCATGTGTGTGAGAGCCATACCTTGGAAAGGAGGACCTTTCAAATAACTGTGTGTTACCTGAGGAAGGAGGACCTCTCTTTGTGTGTGTGTGTGTGTGTGTGTGTGTGTGTGTGTATTTTACCTGGGGAAGGAGGACCTCTCTCTCTCCAGGTACTCTCCCAGGGCCTTCTGGATCTTGCCCAGCAGGTCGGCCAGCCTCTCCAGCGACCTCTGGACCCCCTGGATGTTCAACACATCCATCACCAGCGGAGACTTGGTCACCTTCTTCATCAGGGCCAGGAACTCTGTACTGATGCTGCAGGACGAAGAGAGGGATAGAGAGAGACCAGATGAGTGATGTTATTAGATCTTCATTAATTTGCCATTCCATAACCTTTATCAGTGTCTCCTCCTTACCTAAGGAGAACACCTACCAACTACCTCACCATCACTATCTAATAGATGTCCACTCCAGCCCCAGGGGCCTCCTCTTACCTGGAGAACCTCTGCGTCTCGACGGGCAGCAGGTGTTTGATGTCGGCGCTGCCGGTGAAGATGCCCTCCAGGTACACCCAGCGTCGCTGCACGTCGATCCACACGTCGAACAGCGCCATGATGCGGTTCAGCTTGTCCTCCCAGCTCAGGGCGTCCTCCTCAAACACCTGGGTGGTGGAGAGAGGGGAGGCCGTTACTACTGTGGGCTCAGTGTGTGTATTAAAGTGCACCTGTGTATGCGTGTGTGTGTGTGATTCCGCCTACCTTGTAGTAAGGCGACAGCTTCATGGCTGACACGCTGTTGATGTGCTCCTTGACCTTGTTGAAGAGGTCGTCCCAGCCGCGGATCAGACGGCACTTGTTCTGGTAGTTGATCAGGTCCAGCTCGTACGCGTTCCACACCTCGCGGATCTACAAAGCCGCGGAGAACAGAGGTATTCAAGTCAGACCACAAAGAACTTCTCAAAAACGTTTCATAAGAGTACAACTGCTTTGTTGGGTGACTTGTGAAGACTCCTCAGGGCCCATCTCCCCTTGGTAAATCAGCAGAATGTCCCCAACTATGAAATTATAACTGACTGCTACTTGTCTATAACTGGTTATGTGGTATAGTGGTAGTATAATCATATGTCCACCTCTTTGAGGCCAGGCTAACATCTCTAATTGATCTTATCTCGAAAGATGACACTGGCTATTTGCAGTATATTTAGATATATGTTGCAGTTGACCTGTTTGAGGAACTCCTCCAGGGCCATCTCTCCCTGAGCCACCAGCAGGACGTCTTTCACCACCATCTCATTCTTCTGCAGGTCCACGTCCCAAACCTGGCCCAGCGTCAGCTCCGACAGGACCCAGTTCACGTGCAGACGCTTCATCAGCTGCTTCCAGTGGCGGTCTTTCAGAGCCTCTGACTTCAGCTCGATCACCAGCATGTTGATCTGACAGGCCGGAAGAGAGCCAGGCGGGTCAGAGGCAATGTCTCAGTTCGGGCAGTGAGTATATAGAGCTGTTTGCCTGATGAGAGTTTTAAGCGGTGTGAGGCTTTTTCTTGGTTTGAGGAGCTTTTCAGTGTTGAGGCCGAGGAAAAGGGGGAGAGGGATGGAAGGAGGGAGGGAGAGAGAGAGAGAGAGAGAGAGAGAGAGAGAGAGAGAGACTCACCTTCATGTACCCCTTCAGCAGTCTCTGGACATACTCATAGGAGGCGTACTGCCTCAGCCTGGCTGGGAAGTTCTTCAGCTGGTTCAGCAGGCCGTCCAGACTCTGCCGCAACTACACACACACACACACACACACACGGATTGGTGGATGTTTTTGTCGTCTCGTGCGGCTGGTGGAAGTGACTGGTTTGTATGCATGTGTTACCTTGCGAGGCTGGACTGACACCCAGGTCTGCTCCTTCATCTGGTCGATCTGCTCCCACACCTTGGACAGCTCGGACCACACCCCCTTCAGGTCCTGCAGCTCTTCAAGCGCCACCTACAGGGCAAGAGAGAGATGTACACACATGCATGTCAGAACAGATGTACTCACTCTGGCCAGGACCCAAGGCTTGGTTCACTTGAGACTGGCAGTGACTGAAGATGACTTATTGTGCTAAAATCCTGCCTGAGTATCTGCACCCCCTAAGACTAATATTTCCTGTCTGAGGTGTTGTAAGCATACCTGCACCCTCTAAGAAGACTAGTACTTCCTGTGTGAGGTGTTGTAAGCACACCTGCACCCTCTAAGAAGACTAGTACTTCCTGTGTGAGGTGTTGTAAGCATACCTGCACCCTCCAAGAAGACTAGTACTTCCTGTGAGGTGTTGTAAGCATACCTGCACCCTCTAAGACGACTAGTACTTCCTGTGTGAGGTGTTGTAAGCATACCTGCACCCTCTCCTCGCTGCCACTGAGCAGTCCGGTGTCTGTGAGCTCCAGGGCCTCCTTGGCACGGGCGCACTTCTCCCGGTCATCCTTCAGACGGCCAAACTTCCCCTCGTAGATGGTGAGGGACTGGAGGGCCTCCTCTGGACGCAGGCTCCCCTAGAGGACGGGAAGGCAAATGGGAATTAAGACCTCCAGTTAAACATTAAGTCAGTAAAATGTTAATCAGTTCCGTTAAACACCTGAATAAAAACCCATAGGAAATAACTACTAAAATAAAACGAAAAGATCAGGTCATAAGCAGATGGATATTGACAGATGGATGTCTCTTACAGCGACTGGTTTGGTCTTCTCCCAGTCAGTGAGCAGATCGGTGGTCCGGTTCTCGACAGCGCGGTCTTCCTGGACGATCTTCATCTGCAGGTTAGCCACCTGCTGCTGGATGGCGGTGTCCTTCCTCTTCATGATGTCACTGAAGGCGCCCCACTCGCCCTCGATATTGTCGATGTAGAGCCAGGAGGGGGGGAACTGGAACCGCTGCTTCTCCAGCAGGCGCTGGCCGTTACGGAACAGCTGGAGGACACAGAACACACAAGTCAGAAGAACATCGCAGAACACGGTCAGAAGCTGGAGAACCTCAATTTTCCCATTCATGGGACAATGTCTGGCGCCTCCTCCGTGTCTGGTGTGTGTCCGCACGCTTGTGTGTGTGTATGTATATATATATATATATATATATATATATACACACACATATATATATATATATATATATGTATGTGTGTATAGTACTTACGTCCACGTTCTTCTCAAACTGCTTGATCTTGCGTTTGAGTGTCTGGACGTAGGTGATGAAGGTGACGGCATCGGAGGTGCTGGCCGTGTCCACAGAGTGCTGCTCCAGCTCTTGGCGAGACTGAAGGATGGAGGAGGAAGATCAGACAGGGGGAGGAAGAGGAGGAGAAAGGGGGTTAGATAGAGGAGAAGTGGAAAATGAGATGCTGCATCTCAAGGGGCTATCCTTTCAATACATTCAAATTCAAGTGAGCCCCAAAGACAATAGATGCTGTATTGTAGATGTTATCTATGCTGTAACTGTGCCACTTTACCGTTAAAGACCAGGGTACATCTCTAGAACAATTTAAGTACAGGTGATCCTGATAATGTAAGTACAGGTGATTCTAATGATAGCAATGTAAGTACAGTTGATTCTGATGATAATGCAAGTACAGGTGATTCTGATTATAACAGATCAGAGACGGCAGTTTGAGAAGGTTGGTTACCTTGGAGATCTGAGAGTGGAAGTCCTGCATGTTCTGCCCCAGCATCTGACCGAACCTGCTGAGCACCTCCTTGTGCCAGGAGTCGTACTTCAGGTTCACCTTGGACTGGACCTGGAGAGAAACGCACATCATGGAGACTTAGAGAGGACAGGAGGAGAGGGAGTACGGAACGATGTGGGGGAGGGGGAGAGAGAGAGAGAGAGAGAGAGAGAGAGAGAGAGAGAGAGGGGAAAGCAGAGGAGGGTATAAGAGGGAGATGGAGATGAAAGAGGAGGAGAAAGGAGGAAGTGGAGCAGGAGAGGATTGGGATGGGGAGAGGGAGAAGATTGAAGGGGGTGAGGAGGAGTAGGGAGAGTGAGAAGGAGAGGGGGCAGCCGTTACCTTGCCGTAGTCGATGACCACGGGTCCGAACTCCTTGCGTGTCTCTGCGTTGTCGAAGGTTCCCCTGGCCTTCCTGATCTGGACCAGCAGAGCCTGCCACTTGGTCAGGTCCTCCCCCAGGCGGTTGTAGATGTTCTCAGCCTGCATGTCCCACAGACACTGGTACTGCAGCCACACCTGCAGACATAGACAGGAGAGGTACATGGTAGGTAGGTAGGTAGGTAGGTACTATATTGATCCCCAGGGGGGAAACTGCAGAAATGGTCATCTTCTACACCATGTGGGAGATAAATACCGGCATGTACACCTGTATAAATGAAGTATTCAGTACTGTACTGCTTATTAGTCAGTGTCACACAAGTCAAAGTATGGGCTGTTCCCAAAAACGAAACCCCACTCCCCCCACACACACCCACCTCTTCAGGTAGACTCAAGGACACTAAACGGATTTGAGATGGCATTTCCACCCAGGTCTAGTCAGTATACAGCAACACCATCAGATGACTAAAGCCGCTACAGCCAGTATCCAGCCACTAAGGCAGGCCTCTCTGTTCTTACCTTGACGTACTGCTCCACCTCATTGACGTTGTCCTTGACGGCGTTGTAGGCCTCCTCCAGAGCAGCGGGGCCATCGGGCATCCTGGTCAGAGCGTTCCTGTAGAACTTCTCCTCCTCCGACAGCTCGTAGTGGACGCCCACCTGGTGCAGCATAGCAGGGGTTAAACTAACTTTAAAAAGCTGGAAGAGTACCAAAGACCATCTACCAGGCTATACTCAAACCCAGTACAGCACGGCAGGCTTGTCTGATTGCTTTTCAGCACCTTCAAGCTTTGGGCGTAGTACGAGTTCTGCAGTAGACCCTCTGGCAGAACTATACCACCTCTCTCACGTTCCTAGCTGACTGGTATTTCTTTCAAATTAGGGGGATAGATGATGTAAGAAACCCCTCTACAGGTCAGTTCCTATGTGTAGCAGCAGCAGTAGCTGGTATCGATGACTCTGGATACAGGATAGTGACAGGATGACCTAGCTGCAGTGGTCCGTACCTAGTATCTGACTCTGGATGCAGGGTCAGTGGTCTATAGCTGGTATCTCTGACTCTGGATGCAAGGTCAGTGGTCTGTACCTGGTATCTCTGGCTCTGGATGCAGGGTCAGTGGTCTGTACCTGGTATCTCTGACTCTGGATGCAAGGTCAGTGGTCTGTACCTGGTATCTCTGACTCTGGATGCAAGGTCAGTGGTCTATAGCTGGTATCTCTGACTCTGGATGCAAGGTCAGTGGTCTGTACCTGGTATCTCTGGCTCTGGATGCAGGGTCAGTGGTCCGTACCTGGTATCTCTGGCTCTGGATGCAGGGTCAGTGGTCTGTACCTGGTATCTCTGACTCTGGATGCAGGGTCAGTGGTCCGTACCTGGTATCTCTGACTCTGGATGCAGGGTCAGTGGTCCGTACCTGGTATCTCTGACTCTGGATGCAGGGTCAGTGGTCCGTACCTGGTATCTCTGGCTCTGGATGCGGGGCAGGGACAGGATGACCATCTTCCAAGAAAACATCTCCTGGTACAGCTTGTAGCGGCAGTCCTCGATGGGCGGGTTCAGGTAGATCACCTGGTTGGTGATGCGCAGCTCATGGACCACGTTCTGTGGACAGAAGAAAATGTGTTTAAAAATTGGAGGCCAGTCATAGACCAACAACAGAGACCACAGTCCAATCAGCAGGACAGGAGTACTGGACAGTGTCTAGGTCAGTGTATATCAAGGTATTCGTCCCAGCAAAGCTCCAGGCCTCCAGTCCTGCCTTACCGCACAGCCCTGCCTCCCATGGAGACCTACCTTGATCTTTGGTTCTCCTCCAGGTTTGTGACTGACTTGCGGAGCCTCTGTGTCCATGTCGACGTCAGCCTTGTCCTCCATCTGGCCGCGCAGCACCTGTGTCCACGCCCTCAGCCCCGCCTGCAGGCGCACTCCCAGGATGCGCTCAATCTAGAGGACAGTATAGGACAGAGACACCTGTCAATCACCAATACACTTAAATGTGCAGGACACAATGTCTATGACTTTTGTGGGGCTTATGCGTCATGGCTTATCAGCTCACGGCGGTGTGACCGTCCACAGACCTCGATGTCCAGCTTGTTGACCCAGATGGGCAGGTTGGAGTAGGAGTGCAGGTTTAGGTCGTCCACGGCCTTCTGGACGCGGTTCAGGATCTCAGAAAAGGTCTTGTGCTCGTACATGCAGGTCTCCAGAGATCGCACCTCCAGGTCGATCTTCTCCTCGATCAGCAGGAGGTCGTCCACCTGGGACAGACGGAACACAAGCAGAGACGGAACCGCTTTTAGAATATGCTAGAACATGAGCCCTCTGGGCAATGATGCACACTGTATTCCAAAATGTACATCACTTCATCCGGGGTCAACTCGGAACTATTTGAAAAGACAAATAGCTTTACGACATTAGGTTAGGGTTCCTAAGATATTTTGATATGATTAATTGTTTATATAACATCTTTGTAAAAAGGACTATAAGACACTTCAGAAACGTTGATGGTTGTTGGACAAGACTAGTAAGAGCAGTAACATTAATAAAAGGGACTATTTAATGAAGACTTAAGATTGTTTGATGGTTAAGCCTCGTATGGCTGAGCGCCCACCCACCTTCTCCTGGAAGTTGAAGACCGTCTCAGCCAGCCTCTGGACGTAGGGGTCCAGCTTGTAGGACTCCCAGACCAGCGCGATACCCTCGGTGACCAGAGCCTGCACTTCCTTCTTCAGCCCGGCCACCAGCAAAGAGATGGACGAGCGCTCCTCCACCTTCTCGCAGGTGCGCTCGTACGTGCGCACGCTCTCGATGAGGGAGATGGCGAAGGGGTAGAGCTGGTTGGCCTGGTGGGCCTTGTTGACGATGGCGAGCGGCACACGGAAGCTCAGCCACTTCAGGTTGCGCACCTCCTTCGACAACGTGATGATCTCCGGCAGGAAGTTGACCTTCAGCTTGAGCATGGTGCCCGTGCGGCCGCGCGCCCGGCTGCTCTCGATGGTGAAGATGCGCCCGGACACGCCCAGGTTGCGCTGCTGCACCTTGCGGGCCCAGTCGTCGAAGATCTCCTGGGTGTTGAGCTTGGCCCGGAAGCTGTCGCCATCCTGCTTCAGCTTAAGGCCCTCCACGTGGTTCTCCCAGCCCTTGCCCAGCACGTCCTCCACCCTCTTCATGTAGGCCGTCAGCTGCCGGTCAATCTGCTTGGCCCAGATGATGGAGCCGGACACAGGCGGCAGGTCGCGGACGTGGCTCATCTTGCAGGACTGGCTCTGCGGGTACTGCACCTTGAACTTGTCGTGCAGCGACTCAATGTCGTCCTTGACGCGCTGGATCAGCTGCGTCTGGTACTCGCGGATGGCGCCGCGGATGTGCGGGCGCACGAAGAGCGCGTTGAAGCGGGAGAAGATGCGGAACATCTCGTTGGCGTTCTTGGCGGTGCCCAGCTGGTCGCGCAAGCGGGCGGTGATGCGCGTCTCCACGCGGTCGATGCGCTCGTCGTATCGCTTCATGGCCGCCTCCCAGGCCTCCACGCCCTCCTTGGACACGTCCAGGCCGTCCACCTCCTTCACGTTCTCGTAGGCCAGGTTCACCTCCTCGATGGCGTTTGCGTCCGCCGCGTCGAACAGGACCTCCACCACCTTCATGTCCGGAGCCTCCACGGGCTCCCCAGGGGTGTGCTGGGGCACGGCAGACACCTGGGGGAGAAGAGAGGGAGGGTGAGAAGAGAGGGAGGGTGAGGGGGGGAGGAGAAAGATAAGAAAAAGGACTATGGCTTGGTATGCAGACATGTAGCCACGACACAGTGAAGAGAGGGACGTTGGACCAGGTAGGTGTCGGTTTCTGCAGTGAGACAAGGCCAGATCAGGTGTGTGTGTGTGTGTGTGTGTGTGTGTGTGTGTGTGTGCGTTGCTGACCTGGGGTCGGAGTACTCGTACGATGACGGCCCTCAGCTGCTCGTGCTGCCTCCTGAAGCGCCTCATGTGGTCCAGGCGCGCCTGCAGCTTCCTGTGGGCCGGGTTGAGGCGCCACACCATCTTCAGGTTCTCCTCCCGCTTCCTCTTGACGATGTCCCTCAGCAGCACCTGCAGCTTCTCGTACTCGTCCTCCCATGTCTGGAACACCTCGAAGCACGCCACCATCACCTGAGAGGGAGGGAGAGAGAACGGACATCACATGATAGCAAACATCCCTTGAGACTAGAGGGATATCAGCAAAGGAGCTGAGTAATACGGTACAACTAGCCAATAAGACTGTGTGTGTGTGTGTGTGTGTGTGTGTGTGTGTGTGTGAGAGAGTGTGTATGTATGCATGTATGCATGTATGCATGTATGCGTGTGTGTGAGTGTGAGTGTGTGTGTGGAAAGCAGAGGGGTTACAGAAAGCAACAGAACGTCACCAGAATCAAACTCAACTAGTGCTGCGAGCAGCAGTGAGCGGGCCCTCGCACCCCACGCGTGTCGGGGTGCTGCGCCGTTAAAGGCTGTGCTATTTCGGTGTGCAGTACTTAGAGAAACTTCCTGTCACCAGTAGGTGGCGCTCTAGGCGTGACTCAATACCGAAGCATAGATGTGTTCAGGACGGTACCTTGATGAAGCGTGAGAAATGTTGAGTAAATCGGATAACGTATGTAGGAGTTATGAGGACTTCCTGTTTCACCAGTAGGTGGCGCTGTAAGTGTGACTCAATACCGACACATAGATGGGTTCAGAAGGCCACCTTCATGAAGCGTCAGCAATTTGGTGCAAATCGGATGATGTATGCAGGAGTTATGAGGACTTCCTGTTTCACCAATAGGTGGCGCTATACGTATGACGCAATACTGACACATAGATGTGTTCAGGACAGAACCGTCATGAAGCGTGAGCTATATCGGACAAATTGGATAATGTATGGAGGAGTTATGAGGACTTCCTGTTTCACCAGCAGGTGGCGCTGTAGGTATGCCGCAATACTGACTTACAGAAGTGTTCAAGATGCGACCTTCATCAAGCATGAGCAATTTGGAGTAAATCGGATAACATATATAGGAGTTATGAGTACTTCCTGTTTCACCAGTAGGTGGCGCTGTAAGTGTGACTCAATACCGACGCATAGATGTGTTCAGAAGGTGACCTTCACGAAGCGTCAGCAATTTGGTTCAAATCGGATAATGTATGCAAGAGTTATGAGGACTTCCTGTTTCACCAATAGGTGGCGCTATAAGTATGACGCAATACTGACACATAGATGTGTTCAGGACAGAACCGTCATGAAGCGTGAGATATATCGGACAAATCGGATAATGTATGGAGGAGTTATGAGGACTTCCTGTTTTACCAATAGGTGGCGCTATAAGTATGACGCAATACTGACACAGATGTGTTCAGGACAGAACCTTCATGAAGCGTGAGATATATCGGACGAATTGGATAATGTATGGAGGAGTTATGAGGACTTCCTGTTTCACCAATAGGTGGCGCTATAAGTATGATGCAATACTGACACATAGATGTGTTCAGGACAGAACCGTCATGAAGCGTGAGATATATCGGACGAATTGGATAATGTATGTAGGAGTTATGAGAACTTCCTGTTTCACCAATAGGTGGCGCTATAAGTATGATGCAAAACTGACACATAGATGTGTTCAGGACAGAACCGTCATGAAGCGTGAGATATATCGGACAAATCCGATAATGTATGGAGGAGTTATGGGGACTTCCTGTTTCACCAATAGGTGGCGCTATAAGTATGATGCAATACTGACACATAGATGTGTTCAGGACAGAACCGTCATGAAGCGTGAGATATATCGGACGAATTGGATAATGTATGTAGGAGTTATGAGGACTTCCTGTTTCACCAATAGGTGGCGCAATAAGTATGACGCAATACTGACACATAGATGTGTTCAGGACAGAACCGTCATGAAGCGTGAGATATATCGGACAAATTGGATAATGTATGTAGGAGTTATGAGAACTTCCTGTTTCACCAATAGGTGGCGCTATAAGTATGATGCAAAACTGACACATAGATGTGTTCAGGACAGAACCGTCATGAAGCGTGAGATATATCGGACAAATCCGATAATGTATGGAGGAGTTATGGGGACTTCCTGTTTCACCAATAGGTGGCGCTATAAGTATGATGCAATACTGACACATAGATGTGTTCAGGACAGAACCGTCATGAAGCGTGAGATATATCGGACGAATTGGATAATGTATGTAGGAGTTATGAGGACTTCCTGTTTCACCAATAGGTGGCGCAATAAGTATGACGCAATACTGACACATAGATGTGTTCAGGACAGAACCGTCATGAAGCGTGAGATATATCGGACAAATTAGATAATGTATGGAGGAGTTATGAGGACTTCCGTGTTTTATGGCGAAATGTCAAACTTTGGCGGGGCGCCACGGCAAGGGTGTTTGGTGAAAACTCAATTTTTTTGATAACTTTTGATCACAAAGGTCCTAAGATGAAGCTGACCCGATATGAAGTTGATCGGATGAAATCTGTAGGAGGAGTTCGTCGAAGTACGAGGCATGGAAATGGTCAAAACAAGGACAAAATGGCACATTAAGAGCAAAATGGCGGACTTCCTGTTGCATGTTGGGTATAGCTCCAAGAGACATTTAAGTGTGGCTCGATGAAATACATATGCCCTCTGAATTTCGTTCGCCTACATCAAACTGAAAGGTGGGGCTCGCCATTTTAAATTTTCCAGGGGGCGCTCTTGAGCCGTTTTGCCACGCCTATTTCCGGCACCCATGAATTATCAAATTTTTCACCGGGACTGACGTATCTGCAAAGTTTCATCCGTTTTCATCGATGTTTAGGCCGCCAAAAAGGCATTTGTTTGGGGAGAAGAATAAGGAGAACTAGGGCTGCGAGCAGCATTGAGCGGGCCCTCGCACCCCACGCGTGTCGGGGTGTGGCGCCGTTAGAGGCTGTGCTATTTCGGTGTCCAGTACTGAGAGAAGCTTCCTCTAACCAGTAGGTGGCGCTCTAAGCGTGACTCAATACCGATGCATAGATGTGTTCAGGACGGTACCTTGATGAAGCGTGAGAAATGTTGAGTAAATTGGACAATGTATGTAGGAGTTATGATGACTTCCTGCTTGACCTGTAGGCGGCGCTATAAGTAGGACTCAATACTAACCACAGATGTGTTCAGGACGCGACCTTCATCAAGCGTGAGCAATGTGGTGTAAATCGGATAACATATGTAGGAGTTATGAGGACTTCCTGTTTCACCAGCAGGCGGCGCTGTAGGAATGACGCAATACTGACTTACAGAAGTGTTGAAGATGAGACCTTCATCAAGCATGAGCAATTTTGAGTAAATCGGATAACATATGTAGGAGTTATGAGTACTTCCTGTTTCAACAGTAGGTGGCGCTGTAAGTGTGACTCAATACCGATGCATAGATGTGTTCAGAAGGTGACCTTCATGAAGCGTCAGTAATTTGGTGCAAATCGGATGATGTATGCAGGAGTTATGAGGAATTCCTGTTTCACCAATAGGTGGCGCTATAAGTATGATGCAATACTGACACATAGATGTGTTCAGGACAGAACCGTCATGAAGCGTGAGATATATCGGACAAATTGGATAATGTATGGAGGAGTTATGAGGACTTCCTGTTTCACCAATAGGTGGCGCTATAAGTATGACGCAATACTGACACATAGATGTGTTCAGGACAGAACCGTCATGAAGCGTGAGATATATCGGACAAATTGGATAATGTATGGAGGAGTTATGAGGACTTCCTGTTTCACCAATAGGTGGCGCTATAAGTATGACGCAATACTGACACATAGATGTGTTCAGGACAGAACCGTCATGAAGCGTGAGATATATCGGACAAATTGGATAATGTATGTAGGAGTTATGAGGACTTCCTGTTTCACCAATAGGTGGCGCTATAAGTATGACGCAATACTGACACATAGATGTGTTCAGGACAGAACCGTCATGAAGCGTGAGATATATCGGACAAATTGGATAATGTATGGAGGAGTTATGAGGACTTCCTGTTTCACCAATAGGTGGCGCTATAAGTATGACGCAATACTGAAACATAGATGTGTTCAGGACAGAACCGTCATGAAGCGTGAGATATATCGGACAAATTGGATAATGTATGTAGGAGTTATGAGGACTTCCTGTTTCACCAATAGGTGGCGCTATAAGTATGACGCAATACTGACACATAGATGTGTTCAGGACAGAACCGTCATGAAGCGTGAGATATATCGGACAATTGGATAATGTATGTAGGAGTTATGAGGACTTCGTGTTTTATGGCGAAATGTTAAACTTTGGCGGGGCGCCACGGCAAGGGTGTTTGGTGAAAACTCAATTTTTTTGATAACTTTTGATCACAAAGGTCTTAAGATGAAGCTGACCCGATATGAAGTTGATCGGATGAAATCTGTAGGAGGAGTTCGTCGAAGTACGAGGCATGGAAATGGTCAAAACAAGGACAAAATGGCACATTAAGAGCAAAATGGCGGACTTCCTGTTGCATGTTGGGTATAGCTCCAAGAGACATTTAAGTGTGGCTCGATGAAATACATATGCCCACCGAATTTCGTTCGCCTACATCAAACTGAAAGGTGGGGCTCGCCATTTTAAACTTTCCAGGGGGCGCTCTTGAGCCGTTTTGCCACGCCCATTTCCGTCACCCATGAATTATCAAATTTTTCACCGGGACTGACGTATCTGCAAAGTTTCATCCGTTTTCATCGATGTTTAGGCCGCCAAAAAGGCATTTGTTTTGGAAGAAGAAGGAGAATAATAATAACTAGGGCTGCGAGCAGCATTGAGCGGGCCCTCGCACCCCATGCGAGTCGGGGTGTGGCGCCGTTAAAGGCTGTGCTATTTCGGTGTCCAGTACCGAGAGAAACTTCCTGTCACCAGTAGGTGGCGCTCTAAGCGTGACTCAATACCGATGCATAGATGTGTTCAGGACAGTACCTTGATGAAGCGTGAGAAATGTTGAGCAAATTGGACAATGTATGTAGGAGTTATGATGACTTCCTGCTTGACCTGTAGGCGGCGCTATAAGTAGGACTCAATACTGACCTACAGATGTGTTCAGGACGTGACCTTCATCAACCCTGAGCAATTTGTTGTAAATCAGATAACGTATGTAGGAGTTATGAGTACTTCTTGTTTCACCAGTAGGTGGCCCTGTAAGTGTGACTCAATATCGATGCATAGATCTGTTCAGAAGGTGACCTTCATGAAGCGTCAGCAATTTGGTGCAAATCGGATGATGTATGCAGGAGTTATGAGGACTTCCTGTTTCACCAATAGGTGGCGCTATAAGTATGACGCAATACTGACACATAGATGTGTTCAGGACAGAACCGTCATGAAGCGTGAGACATATCGGACAAATCGGATAATGTATGGAGGAGTTATGAGGACGTACTGTTTCACCAATAGGTGGCGCTATAAGTATGACGCAATACTGACACATAGATGTGTTCAGGACAGAACCGTCATGAAGCGTGAGATATATCGGACAAATTGGATAATGTATGTAGGAGTTATGAGGACTTCCTGTTTCACCAATAGGTGGCGCTATAAGTATGACGCAATACTGACACATAGATGTGTTCAGGACAGAACCGTCATGAAGCGTGAGATATATCGGACAAATCGGATAATGTATGGAGGAGTTATGGGGACTTCCTGTTTCACCAATAGGTGGCGCTATAAGTATGACGCAATACTGACACATAGATGTGTTCAGGACAGAACCGTCATGAAGCGTGAGATATATCGGACAAATTGGATAATGTATGGAGGAGTTATGAGGACTTCCTGTTTCACCAATAGGTGGCGCTATAAGTATGACGCAATACTGACACATAGATGTGTTCAGGACAGAACCGTCATGAAGCGTGAGATATATCGGACAAATCGGATAATGTATGGAGGAGTTATGGGGACTTCCTGTTTCACCAATAGGTGGCGCTATAAGTATGACGCAATACTGACACATAGATGTGTTCAGGACAGAACCGTCATGAAGCGTGAGATATATCGGACAAATCGGATAATGTATGGAGGAGTTATGGGGACTTCCTGTTTCACCAATAGGTGGCGCTATAAGTATGACGCAATACTGACACATAGATGTGTTCAGGACAGAACCGTCATGAAGCGTGAGATATATCGGACAAATCGGATAATGTATGGAGGAGTTATGAGGACTTCCTGTTTCACCAATAGGTGGCGCTATAAGTATGACGCAATACTGACACATAGATGTGTTCAGGACAGAACCGTCATGAAGCGTGAGATATATCGGACAAATTGGATAATGTATGGAGGAGTTATGAGGACTTCCTGTTTCACCAATAGGTGGCGCTATAAGTATGACGCAATACTGACACATAGATGTGTTCAGGACAGAACCGTCATGAAGCGTGAGATATATCGGACAAATTGGATAATGTATGGAGGAGTTATGAGTACTTCCTGTTTCACCAATAGGTGGCGCTATAAGTATGACGTAATACTGACACATAGATGTGTTCAGGACAGAACCGTCATGAAGCGTGAGATATATCGGACAAATTGGATAATGTATGGAGGAGTTATGAGGACTTCCTGTTTCACCAATAGGTGGCGCTATACGTATGACGCAATACTGACACATAGATGTTTTCAGGACAGAACCGTCATGAAGCGTGAGCTATATCGGACAAATTGGATAATGTATGGAGGAGTTATGAGGACTTCCTTTTTCACCAATAGGTGGCGCTATAAGTATGACGCAATACTGACACATAGATGTGTTCAGGACAGAACCGTCATGAAGCGTGAGATATATCGGACAAATTGGATAATGTATGGAGGAGTTATGAGGACTTCCTGTTTCACCAATAGGTGGCGCTATAAGTATGACGCAATACTGACACATAGATGTGTTCAGGACAGAACCGTCATGAAGCGTGAGATATATCGGACAAATCGGATAATGTATGGAGGAGTTATGGGGACTTCCTGTTTCACCAATAGGTGGCGCTATAAGTATGACGCAATACTGACACATAGATGTGTTCAGGACAGAACCGTCATGAAGCGTGAGATATATCGGACAAATCGGATAATGTATGGAGGAGTTATGGGGACTTCCTGTTTCACCAATAGGTGGCGCTATAAGTATGACGCAATACTGACACATAGATGTGTTCAGGACAGAACCGTCATGAAGCGTGAGATATATCGGACAAATCGGATAATGTATGGAGGAGTTATGAGGACTTCCTGTTTCACCAATAGGTGGCGCTATAAGTATGACGCAATACTGACACATAGATGTGTTCAGGACAGAACCGTCATGAAGCGTGAGATATATCGGACAAATTGGATAATGTATGGAGGAGTTATGAGGACTTCCTGTTTCACCAATAGGTGGCGCTATAAGTATGACGCAATACTGACACATAGATGTGTTCAGGACAGAACCGTCATGAAGCGTGAGATATATCGGACAAATTGGATAATGTATGGAGGAGTTATGAGGACTTCCTGTTTCACCAATAGGTGGCGCTATAAGTATGACGCAATACTGACACATAGATGTGTTCAGGACAGAACCGTCATGAAGCGTGAGATATATCGGACAAATTGGATAATGTATGGAGGAGTTATGAGGACTTCCTGTTTCACCAATAGGTGGCGCTATAAGTATGACGCAATACTGACACATAGATGTGTTCAGGACAGAACCGTCATGAAGCGTGAGACATATCGGACAAATCGGATAATGTATGGAGGAGTTATGAGGACGTACTGTTTCACCAATAGGTGGCGCTATAAGTATGACGCAATACTGACACATAGATGTGTTCAGGACAGAACCGTCATGAAGCGTGACATATATCGGACAAATTGAATAATGTATGGAGGAGTTATGAGGACTTCGTGTTTTATGGCGAAATGTCAAACTTTGGCGGGGCGCCACGGCAAGGGTGTTTGGTGAAAACTCAATTTTTTTGATAACTTTTGATCACAAAGGTCTTAAGATGAAGCTGACCCGATATGAAGTTGATCGGATGAAATCTGTAGGAGGAGTTCGTCGAAGTACGAGGCATGGAAATGGTCAAAACAAGGACAAAATGGCACATTAAGAGCAAAATGGCGGACTTCCTGTTGCATGTTGGGTATAGCTCCAAGAGACATTTAAGTGTGGCTCGATGAAATACATATGCCCTCCGAATTTCGTTCGCCTACATCAAACTGAAAGGTGGGGCTCGCCATTTTAAACTTTCCAGGGGGCGCTCTTGAGCCGTTTTGCCACGCCCATTTCCGTCACCCATGAATTATCAAAATTTTCACCGGGACTGACGTATCTGCAAAGTTTCATCCGTTTTCATCGATGTTCAGGCCGCCTAAAAGGCATTTGTTTGGAGTAAAGGAGAAGAAGGAGAAGGAGAAGGAGAAGGAGAATAATAATCCTTCGAGTTTCAATAGGGCCTCGCACCGCCAGTGCTCGGGCCCTAACTAGGGCTGCGAGCAGCAGTGAGCGGGCCCTCGCACCCCATGCGTGTCGGGGTGCTGCGCCGTTAAAGGCTGTGCTATTTCGGTGTGCAGTACTGAGAGAAACTTCCTGTCACCAGTAGGTGGCGCTCTAGGCGTGACTCAATACCGAAGCATAGATGTGTTCAGGACGGTACCTTGATGAAGCGTGAGAAATGTTGAGTAAATCGGATAACGTATGTAGGAGTTATGAGGACTTCCTGTTTCACCAGTAGGTGGCGCTGTAAGTGTGACTCAATACCGACACATAGATGGGTTCAGAAGGCCACCTTCATGAAGCGTCAGCAATTTGGTGCAAATCGGATGATGTATGCAGGAGTTATGAGGACTTCCTGTTTTACCAATAGGTGGCGCTATTCGTATGACGCAATACTGACACATAGATGTGTTCAGGACAGAACCGTCATGAAGCGTGAGCTATATCGGACAAATTGGATAATGTATGGAGGAGTTATGAGGACTTCCTGTTTCACCAATAGGTGGCGCTATAAGTATGACGCAATACTGAAACATAGATGTGTTCAGGACAGAACCGTCATGAAGCGTGAGATATATCGGACAAATTGGATAATGTATGGAGGAGTTATGAGGACTTCCTGTTTCACCAATAGGTGGCGCTATAAGTATGACGCAATACTGACACATAGATGTGTTCAGGACAGAACCGTCATGAAGCGTGAGATATATCGGACAAATTGGATAATGTATGGAGGAGTTATGAGGACTTCGTGTTTTATGGCGAAATGTCAAACTTTGGCGGGGTGCCACGGCAAGGGTGTTTGGTGAAAACTCAATTTTTTTGATAACTTTTGATCACAAAGGTCTTAAGATGAAGCTGACCCGATATGAAGTTGATCGGATGAAATCTGTAGGAGGAGTTCGTCGAAGTACGAGGCATGGAAATGGTCAAAACAAGGACAAAATGGCACATTAAGAGCAAAATGGCGGACTTCCTGTTGCATGTTGGGTATAGCTCCAAGAGACATTTTAGTGTGTCTCGATGAAATACATGTGCCCTCCGAATTTCGTTCCCCTACATCAAACTGAAAGGTGGGGCTCGCCATTTTAAATTTTCCAGGGGGCGCTCTTGAGACGTTTTGCCACGCCCATTTCCGTCACCCATGAATTATCAAATTTTTCACAGGGACTGACGTATCTGCAAAGTTTCATCCGTTTTCATCGATGTTTAGGCCGCCAAAAATGCATTTGGTTTGGAAGAAGGAGAAGGAGAAGGTAGAATAATAATAATAATAATAATCCTTCGAAATTCAATAGGGCCTCGCACCGCCAGTGCTCGGGCCCTAACTAGTGCTGCGAGCAGCAGTGAGCGGGCCCTCGCACCCCACGCGGGTCGGGGTGTGGCGCCGTTAAAGGGTGTGCTATTTCGGTGTCCAGTACTGACAGAAACTTCCTGTCACCAGTAGGTGGCGCTCTAAGCGTGACTCAATACCGACGCATAGATGTGTTCAGGACAGTACCTTGATGAAGCGTGAGAAATGTTGTGTAAATCGGACAAAGTATGTAGGAGTTATGAGGACTTCCTGTAAGCAGTAGGTGGCGCTGTAGGTATGACGCAATACTGACCTACAGATGTGTTCAAGATGCGACCTTCATCAAGCATGAGCAATTTGGAGTAAATCGGATAATGTATGTAGGAGTTATGAGTACTTCCTGTTTCACCAGTAGGTGGCGCTGTAAGTGTAACTCAATACCGACGCATAGATGTGTTCAGAAGGTGACCTTCATGAAGTGTCAGCAATTTGGTGCAAATCGGATGATGTATGCAGGAGTTATGAGGACTTCCTGTTTCACCAATAGGTGGCGCTATAAGTATGACGCAATACTGACACATAGATGTGTTCAGGACAGAACCGTCATGAAGCGTGAGATATATCGGACAAATCGGATAATGTATGGAGGAGTTATGAGGACTTCCTGTTTCACCAATAGGTGGCGCTATAAGTATGATGCAATACTGACACATAGATGTGTTCAGGACAGAACCGTCATGAAGCGTGAGATATATCGGACAAATTGGATAATGTATGGAGGAGTTATGAGGACTTCGTGTTTTATGGCGAAATGTCAAACTTTGGCGGGGCGCCACGGCAAGGGTGTTTGGTGAAAACTCAATTTTTTTGATAACTTTTGATCACAAAGGTCTTAAGATGAAGCTGACCCGATATGAAGTTGATCGGATGAAATCTGTAGGAGGAGTTCGTCGAAGTACGAGGCATGGAAATGGTCAAAACAAGGACAAAATGGCACATTAAGAGCAAAATGGCGGACTTCCTGTTGCATGTTGGGTATAGCTCCAAGAGACATTTAAGTGTGGCTCGATGAAATACATATGCCCTCCGAATTTCGTTCGCCTACATCAAACTGAAAGGTGGGGCTCGCCATTTGAAACTTTCCAGGGGGCGCTCTTGAGCCGTTTTGCCACGCCCATTTCCGTCACCCATGAATTATCAAATTTTTCACCGGGACTGACGTATCTGCAAAGTTTCATCCGTTTTCATCGATGTTCAGGCCGCCTAAAAGGCATTTGTTTGGAGTAAAGGAGAAGAAGGAGAAGGAGAAGGAGAAGGAGAATAATAATCCTTCGAGTTTCAATAGGGCCTCGCACCGCCAGTGCTCGGGCCCTAATAATCCTTCGAGTTTCAATAGGGCCTCGCACAGCCAGTGCTCGGGCCCTAATAATAATCCTTCGAAATTCAATAGGGCCTCGCACCGCCAGTGCTCGGGCCCTAATGACATTAAGACAACAATATATGTAAACGTCTTGGTGTCAGCACCCATCCAATCAACCTGCCTTCTCAAACGTCTATGTGCAGGCCAGGGGAAAGAGGACATGCAAGTTAGTGACATTAAGATACATGCATGTAATTTCTGCCGCCATGGCACACACCTTCTCAAACTCCTCGTAGGCCACATGCATGAGCTTCCTGGTGCCCAGCACTTTGAGCAGCTGGGAGCTGAGGTCTCTGGAGATGGCCTCCACCAGCCGCAGCGCCCTCTGGATGGGGTACTTGGTGTTGCGGATCTTCCTCAGGTGGGTGAAGATGGCCACCAGCGCCTGGCGGATCTTGTCCAGCTCGGTGGCAGACAGCAGGTCATTGAGGGGGAAGTCCTTCATCAGGGGGTTGTAGTCGTTGACGGTCTCCACGGCCTGCTTCAGGCCTGGGTGTGTAGGGGGAAACACACTGTTAGTTATTCAAGTCAGTGTAGCATTTCATAACGGTTGCAGTTCCAGGCTGGCTGCGTTTACATAAGACAGTTTAATTCCCTTTTCATTCGGAATGAAAGCCCAATCCTATTAAAAGTGATCATGTAAACACCTCAATCGGAATGAAATTGGCCAATGCGATTGAAAATCTAATCCGATGTAAGGGTCTGGTGTAGTCAGATTCTCAATCCGATTGAAAGAATTTTTCGTACATGTATACGCTTAATCGTATTAAAATTAATTCCGGTCTTTCTGCGCAAACTCGTTTCCTTGCCCTTCTGGAGCGATTATGTACATAGCACACGAGAAGATGGATCTGTGCCTTGTTCTATGCAACTTATATCAATTTGTCAAAATGTTGATTAATTTTTATGTATAATGTGAGCATACGACCTTGATGCAATTACACTTTTGTAGTTATATTTTCTACAATAAATGGAAAGAAAAGAATGTGTTGCTCTGAGTATTTACCTCAGGGGGATGTAGCCTACAGTGATGCCCCCGAGATTAGCCTCACGTCACCAGTCTCTCCTCGGAGAGAAGAGCCTGGTGTCTATTTACTTCACTGCCTTAAGCTCGCCCCTTCTTCCGGCTCGAGCCTGTAGAGCCCGCCTCCAACATCCGCTTGCTTTATTTTTCCTTAACCGGTAGTTCTCCTCGCATCTTCTTTTACAATTTTTGTCGGTGTTATGCCTGGTGATGCCATCGCGAATGTTATCTACTCGAAACTTCACCATGTGCAGCCTACAGTAAAAACATTACAACAACTGTTCTTCTTCCGGTCCAGACCGGAAGATCATGCGATGCATCATCGCGCTTCTGCTCTAGACCGGCGAAACAACTGCGAACGAGACAGGCCCCAGACTTCCCCCGAGATGAGTGATATGAGGTTTTGGTCGTACTGCTGCTTCACGAACAGAAGCTAAATTAGTCCGAAAAAGGCACTAATAATGTGGTCAACCATCTTGCTTCTATCCGGAACGAGGACTACAGTGTTTTTCTCCGGTAAACGTCCCTGTCCAATCAGAAGCCTTTCCAGCCCCAAACCTTACATGGACCCGAATAAATGTGATTAAAAGTGTCTCCCATGTAAAGCCTCATTCGGAATGACTGTGATTGTACTGTGTACAAAAGCTAGATGGCTTCTAAGAGCAAGCTAGCTAGCTAACAAACGTAGCTAGCAACTAGCTAGCTAGTTGACCTAGCCACACCTAGTGTAGCAAGCTAGCTTCTGTGGCTGCTGCAGCTATGCAATGTTAGTGCTAGCTGCCTGTGTGTATGTATATGTTGTACTCACCAGTGTCAGTGTCAAAGCTGACGGTGGCGTGGAAGCGTTTGCCGTGTTTGAGGATGTCGAGGGTGAGCAGCACCTCAGGGCTCTCCCTCTTCTCCTGGATGCGGTTCAGAGCGCGCTCCAGGTTCAGCCAGAAGCTGATCTCCTGCAGTGCTGTGCCAGAGGCCGGGTCTCGATCCAGCTTGGTCACCTGCCGACGAGGGGAGATGATGTTGATGATTGACTGACACACTCAACCATTCATTCTCACTCATTCATTCATTCATTCATTCATTCATTCATTCATTCACTCACTCACTCACTCACATCGGTCCTTACCTTCTGGATCTCCCTGATCCATCGGTTGACCCCAGACTGCAGCTGGTTCAGGAAGGTGGGGTCCTCCACCTTGTCCCCGAAATCGGTGACCTTGGGCTTGTCCCCGTGTTCGTAACTCTGCTTAGCGGTGTTAGTGATGATGGGGTGAATCAGCAGGCTTATCTCAGGGATCTCAATGTTCTGCTGCAAGTGCAGGAGACCCATCTCCAGCTCGGCAATCTTCTTCTCCACGGACGGCGCCATCTTGTCCCCATCCCTGGAGAGACAGGATAGAGGTACAAGATCAGTAACTCTACAATATCTGTATTTGAGACATGAGGGAAATGGTAGAAACTAACTGGCCAAGTGACAAGTGTTCAGGAGTAGTTTTGTGGTGGGTCAGAGCGATCGCTCAATGCTCCAGACGTCCCTGCTGGTCGTACCTGTCAGCCTTGCCGGACTCACGGATGTAGGACTTGAAGAAGGGAGCAACTGCGTTGCTGATGAAGGAGTGAAGCGTCTCGTAGGGGGAGTCTTCACTCAGGGTCAGCACACGCACCTGGGTGGAGATGGGTTTGTCAGCGTCGATCACTCCGGTGCGCTTGATGAAGGCCAGGCTGAGAAGTAAACAGACGGGGAGCATGTTGCATGATCCTAACCACAATGTTAGGATCAGACACTTCCTAGAAGGCAGAACCTTTATTTTCAATCAAAGCTTTATTTGTATAGCGCATTTCATACCCAGAGGCAACACAATGCGCTTTACAGAGAACAAGGGAGGTGGGCATACGACCCACTCTCCACATATTCCAGAGGGAAGCAAAAAAACAGTAATCACCCGGGGGCCAGATAAGTGAGCTGTAAAAATTCTTCCCTGACCCCTCTCAACAAGGCGATCGAGCAAGCTCCTGGAGTATGTTTGTCTTCCGGCTAAGAACATTTATAAAGCAATACATTACATTATACCCCATTGCAAATGCAAGAAGGTTATATATACTGTGCCATCTCAACATGGCAGACACATAACTGTGTTGGTTTGTGAATAAGCGAATGATTGAGGCCTTTGGACTTGAACGTTTTACCTGTTGGACTTGAGGCCATAGTGGATGTCGATGTTGATGTTGTAGGAGATGCACTCCTTCTCTTCCTCTCCTTCATCGCCCACATCCTCTGAGAACGAGAGAGATGGAAATGTGATGCTGCTGCACAGTCAGGCAATTAAAGCTGACATACAGCTATAATTTAACTACCCTACATCATGTCTTATTAACCACAATTACAGTACTCAACCATCTGAGTCACTGTTAAAATTGCTGTCTAGCTTGCGCCAAGAATAGAATATAGATCTAGACCAAGCCTATCCCATTAGAAGAGCATGACAGGACATTCTGGAGATGACTCCATCCGCCCATCCCAGCCAGATGATGTCATTCCTGCTGCAGCTGAGCTGATCAACATCAGCAGACAAATCTCTGCACTGCAGCACTGAGAAAATACATTTCCTATGCTCGGCTACGCAGTTTCTAGACATATCTAACGCTAGCTGTCAGTTTTAGGACTATATCTAGCTAGCTGCTGCAGTGCTGTTTCTCATGTAAGACAAGACCAACGTAAACAAACAATTTGGCAAAGAAAATGTAGTCGTTTCGGCAAGTCACTATAGCTAACATAGTCACGCTCTTTCAATACGCCTGAAGGAAACTGCGTAACAACAGACTCATTGATGGTATATATGCACATGATCCAAACACTGTGGGCCAGTACAGGCTATCTAAGATAGCATATCGAACGTAAATGTTTGATTGTATGTGCTCAACTGTGTACCATATACGACTACGTTAGCTGGCAAGTTAGCTAACGTTAAGTCGCAAGTGGGAAAATACCTACCTCCGACCTGTGTGCATTCGAGCTATATACCATTATATCACAGTTACCTAGTTATATCTATATACCATTATATCACAGTTACCTAGTTATATCTAGTGCATTCGAGCCACTGGGAGCTGAGAAACATATCCGAATTTGCGACGAGGAAGTGCGAGTTCATGCGGTGTTTTATTTAATCATTCCTAGTAGCAAGTCGCAATTTGCCACCTCCCAGTTATAAACGAACCCACCATTAGTTCATTAGGCTAGCGAGCTAGCGGACTCATCAGTATAGCCTAACGTTAGCTAGCTAAGTAGGCTAACTATCACTACTAGCTAAGTTAGCTTGCTAGCATTTGACTCAAGACAGACACTGACCTTTGAGGGTGCTTCTCTCGACCAGAATCGTATGAATTTGGGGATCGGAGAGGAATTTCCTCATCTGCTCCACAGAGCTCTTCTCCTCTAGGGCGGTTTCCAAGGAGGCCGGAGCCTCGCCGCCATCTTCCAGGAGCAGAGGGACAAGTTTACGAATATGCTTCTGCAACACAGAAGTATCAGCAACCGTCTGCACGGCTGCAGACACCTCCATGGTGCCAGAGCTATCGTCTACCCCGCCGCCGTCGGACATTTTCCGAGACGGTGAACAACAGCCGGTCGTAGACTGAACAGCGAACAAAGAAATTGGGTGTGTGGGGACTGGCTAGCTAGCGCATCCACTGGGTGATGTGTCAGCCGGCGCGGTGGAGGCAAGTCCTGTCAAAAATCAACAGCGAGCTTTATGTACGCACGACATGATGGGACTTGTAGTGTCCAAAATGTCAGAATGGTTCTAAAAAAGGACAAAGTACCACACTACCCACAATACATTTCGGTCTGCAGGGAAAAGGGAGTTGCCCTGCAATTTTGCATCCCATGCTACAGTCCTTTAGAGTCAGACAATGGTTATGAACGGCCAGTAATCACATAGGCTATGGCATGTTCAAACGAATTTAACAAATTATTAGCGAACTAATGACTAACTAATTATTAGCTCAGATATCACTTAGAAGTCATTGACTGATCCCAGCCACTAGGAGGCGACATTGATGCTGAAGTATAAAGTGACTAGCAAAACCTCTCCACTGGTGCTGGTTTACTCGATCACATAGCCTACTTTAATCCAGTAAAACGTAAAATGATATCGCTTCCTCTGTGACTGAAGTTAAGGTAGCCTACATGTCCATGGTTACTACAAAGGCAAAAGGCTATGACAAGCCTTCAGGCCTATACGCACTCAGACTCTGTCACTCAAGGAGCTCAGGTGTGTGTGTGTGTGTGTGTGTGTGTGTGTGTGTGTGTGTGTGTGTGTGTGTGTGTGTGCGTGTGTGTGTGTGTGTCACATGATCGGGATGAGAACAGCTCCGTCTAGAGATGTGTTCTTCCCCACAGAGGGAGTGAAGAGAGCAGAGCCCTGAGGACTGGAGTTCCCGCGGAAGACGTGGGGGGTCCTCACTGAAAATGCCGCACAAGGGAAAGAAAGATAAGGTGAAGTTACACTTTTTATGAACTAAATATTACATTGTGAATCATGACAGTATTAACTAAACAACCCCCTTTTGAATTCTTTAAACTACACTCCATCTGTCTGTCTCTCTCTCTCTCTCTCTCTCTCTCTCTCTCTCTCTCTGCCTACTAACCCATTGTTTTGATGTTTTAGGAATCTTCCAAGCATGGAAAATCTAGCAGATCTGGAAGCAAAAATGGACAATCAAATGAAGAGGTAGGAATCAGCCAGGTGCAAGCACATTTAATGTTAATTTAATTTACCCCCAACCAACATGTTCAATGGGGAGTAAACAAGACAGACAGCGCAGGTCAGCTCTGTATAAACTGAAAGAATTCGCAGGATCAGGACTATGCCTTGAGTGAGATATTTCTCAACTAAAAAGGTCTCAGTTCTCATGGTTATCACTATGTTGGTTCAACACATTATTCTACCCATGTGTGATTTGGATTTCACTGGAGACAGAGGGTGTGAGCTCTGACAGGGAATAGACTCTATCGCAGGTTAATTGGGGTTGTATGAAGATGCAAGCAGACTTAATGGGAGATGTCAGCGTGCTAAGATCTTCTTTTGGCCTTTAGATCCTCTTTAGCCTCAGCCGCTGACTATAATAGACACTGTCAGTATCCTTCTCTGCACGGGTAGAATCACTGTCAGACCCCATCTGCATTAAAAACCACTGTCAGTCCCTCTCTGAACCAGCACAGTTACATTACCATCTTCAAAAAACACAAAAAATACAACAGCCTAAGTCAACATATACTGTATGCATAAGTTGACATAGGCCATTATAGGAACAGTGTGATCTTTTCAATTGTGGATGTAATCAATTTTACCAGAGGTGGCTAGCATCATGAAGCAAAAAAATAGTTATCCTCAAAAAATGACATAGGCCATTATTTTAAGAAGGTGGCAATATAAAAAAGAAGCATTGAAAAAGAAGCCCTCCTCACTCCCCTCAGCAATATCTGGTACTTTTTCCAGTTCACAATCTTTAACATGCTTTTCTGACTTTGACAAGAGGCTTGCCTTGGATGTCTGTAAGGTGTACAGTGTATCTGAGTACAGTGCATCAGATAAGGCTCGTTGGAGATACTGATACTCACTATACATCAGACTGCATACATAGAGTACATCATCCTATCTGTGTGCCTGCCCATGCCAGCCTGCCTGCCTGGCCACTTGCCTGGCCACCGATGGTGTTATCAGTTCCCTCTCAGAGTCTCACAGCCTGACAGCAGATACAGCACCTGTACCCGGAGTCAGGTTCCTTCCCAGGGAATCACCTGATCTGATTCGGAAAGCAACATGACCCTTAACCACATCTCCTTGACCCCCCCCCCCGCTCTCCAGCTCTCTGCTCATTTGTGTAATTGTGATCCCTGGCTTCCTCCGGCCAGGAACTGCCTCCACACGTAACAGGAACCTTACCTCTGTAACTCTTGTTTCCTCAGGGCTCTGGTAAGAAGGCGCCCCCTGCAGCACCACTGCTGAGGGCAAAGATGCCGGGCGCAAACTCTGGTTTGAAGAAGGAGAAGAGGATGAGCACCTCCCTTTTCCCACTCAGCCTCAACAGAGAGTTACAGTGTCTGTCTGCCCTGGCAGGTACACACACACACACACACACCAACATAAATAACATACACTGTACAGATATATACAACTTAACAATAACACACATAGTCCTCTCTCAGAGATGATACAAAGTCATTATCAAGTTTATTGTCCCCCACCTGATGAAATCAGGGGGAAGGGTCTTTAGATCGACTTTAGTTAGTTAGTTAATTAGTTAGTTAATTAGTTAGTTAGTTAGTTTGTTAGCTAGTTAGTTGTCCATATTAGATTGACCAGTGTACATTAGTGCATGCATGCATTCGTGTGTGCATTCGTTTGTTCGTCCCTCACACATGTACCAGAGACCACCATCTGTGGGAACTCACCACAGTTCATTTTCTCCATTGCCAAGTACATTTTGCTTTGTACATAAAAAAAACTATGCTTGATGTCTCAGTAAAAGTATAGTCTATTCTACACAGGAACCCATCTACTTTATAAATCCACAGAGTACGGAGCTTTAATAGGTCTTTTGTTGCTTGTTCTGAATGTTAGGATTCTCATATTAGTATCGAGGTTAGGTGCATTGTGGGTACAATTAGTTACAGTCATTATATTTCACAACATAGATCAGATGACTCTTATGCTTAGAACAAGTCACTGTCGACGGAACAGCGAATGAACCCCAGTGGTCAGAAGTTACATAACGTATCACTTGCTCACTGGTCAACGTAGCACTTGTTCATCGGCCTCATGTCTCAGTCAGGTCTTATCACATAAGCCTGTTCATAAGTGCATCCTATCAGTACAAGGCTGACTGTTCTGACCTACAAACACCAATGGCCGGGATCACATCAACTATTCATAACCTGAAGGGATTCTCATAACAGACGTTTGAACCTGCTGGCCAAGACTGGTTGTATAATTGATAGCCAGACGGACGCATGGCTGTGCACATTTCTCAGGCTGCTGGTCACAGCCAATCAAACCGGATCTAGACGAAACAGATATTACCTACCAAGGGCTTACCTGTGTAAGAGAACACTGATTCAGATAGAAGAGAGAAAGGGTAGAGTCAGGGAAGGAGAGAGAGAGAGAGAGAGAGAGAGAGAGCTAGAGCTAGAGGGATAGACGGAGAGAGAAACAGAGAGAGAGTGAGAAAGGGAGAAAGAGGGACATAGAAACAGATTCATGTTTTATTTCCCCAGCATACCTAGACAGACTACCTACTGTAGTCGTGTTGATAGCCATCTTGTTAATCTCCACAGACTACAGCTACAGAAAACATTGGGGGTTGTTCTTGTGTATGAGTCATGGCCTATCAATGAGACAGAAGGCATGACGTTTACACGCTTATCATCAATCTTTCATGACTTCTTTGTCTACATGACGTGTTACAGACTGGAGCTTAGCTACTGTACATGTAAATGGCTTTCTGTAATCTACACTATCGCACAGCACACGCTGTTCTGACCAGGCAGAAGGAGTTACAGGGAGACATGGGCTGGGGGACTGCTATAGGCACTTAGCTCGGGAGGTAGAGCGGCCGGTCGGGGATCGCAAGGTTCCATGGTTCCAGCTGGTTCCATCCCAGCTTCCGGCATTGTGCCGAAGTGTCCTTGAGCAGGACACTGAACCCCAAAATCGCTCACGTGCGTCACGGTGGCGTAGCACGCGTACTCTCGCCTCACAGCAAGAAGGTCTCCCGGGCCTTTCTGTGCGGAATTTGCATGTTCTCCCCATGTTCGCAAGGGTTTCCTCCCAAAGAACCCAATATGAAAAACATTCAGAAGAACAGATGCTCTTCAGTCCAGCCCCTGACCACGACCCCGGGCGCCATGAGCGATGGCTGCCTACTGCTCCTGGCTGTCCCTGGAGGAAGGACAGCTTGGATGGGAGAAATGCAGGGAACAATTTCCACCGGCGACACCTGAAAATTGCATGTGTGTGTTGTGTGCCATGTCGCCTCTCTCTATGTGTGCGATGTGTCACTCACTGTGTGGCCGAATAAAGACCCTCCCCCCCTCTCTGGTCCTGTAATTTATAAATTCAGACAGTACAGAGGACTGGCCTAGATAGAATCCAAGGATGACCCTGTCATTATGTCTGTCAGAAGAGTTGTCTCGGCTTGTCTTGTTCAGCAAATCTGTACCACCGAAGATGCAGGTTCATGTTCCTCCATTGTATTTAGTATCTTTTTTTTTTTACCTAACCTTTATTTAACCATTAAGATAGCAGAAGAGGTAGCAGACACTGATTATTCTGCAGACAGCAGACACTGAGTATATCTGTATTCAGTACAGACTGTGGGTACGCTGGAGTGGAGAGGCACAGAGAGGAGAGAGACATTGGGGATATGGGAAGAGGTGGGACACCCTTAAGTGGATTTAGGTGTTGTTATTGTTAGTGGTAGACTAGGCTGGCAATGTAGGCCAGTCTCTAAAGGACACCGTAATGCCTCAGGCTACTAATGTAACTCTGAGACCGAGACAGTGATGAAGAACATCAGGACAGTAGAGGAATATAATCCTCATGACGTCCTCCAATAGGGACTTGATATAGCTTGGAGAACCACATGGATAGAAGGTTTCAACTGAGCAAAATGTTTAACCCATCAAACACAGAACATGTATGTATTTACTGATTCATATGTGCTTCTTTTTGTCCTTGTCTTCTGATCAGTCTGCAGTATTGCTGTCCGTCTCCGTGGACTGTGGTGCCATCCAGTGGCGAAAGAGTGAACTATGGTTGTCCTCTGTTCCTCTTTTTGTGCGAGGCGTAAGCCGTAGCACCAAGAATAGCGAATGTCGGCCAACAATGCAGGTCAACAATGTCTTCCATTGTTGACCGGCAGTTCTATGTTGCTACCACAAGAGGCAGTGGTCCCAGAACATGAAAACAAAAGACTATGACACCATTAATTTTTAAGAGCTCTGGTGGCCTAGTGGTTAAGGAGCTTGTCTGCCATGCTGAAGGTGTGAGTTCAAAGCTTGTGGTGTGGATAGTTTTTTGTCATTGGATGTTATAGAAGCTATGTAAAAATGTGGTTACCTGTTGGTTCTATGTCAGTTATTGAATTTATGTGCAGTAATTGAACATATGAAATACTCCTGTTTTGAAATTATACCTACAATATGTGTCTCAGTAATTACCCATTATATATAGACCCTTTTACTGTTGGTAAACAATTAAGTGTGCGGGCGCATTTTGGCAACCGGTGGGGGCAGGTGGGTAGCCCAGAGAGAGGTCCACAGCCCCCGACCCAATATGACGCGTTGGGGCGGAGTCTTGCCACCACGCCACTGTCCACGCCACGGACCCCACAAATCAGCCCCTGAGAGGGCTAGAGAAACACGGTCTTCACCGGTGGGGGCAGGTGGGTAGCCCGGAGAGCGCTCCACTGCCCCCGACCCAATATGACGCGAGGGGGCGGAGTCTCGCCACCACACCACGGACCCCACAACTCAGCCCTCGAGTGGGCTAGAGACACAGGGTCTTCACTGGTGGGGGCAGGTGTGTGGCCCGGAGAGGGGTACACTGTCCACGACCAGCTCTGACCCGAGGGGGCGGATTCTCACCATCATGCCACTATCCACGCCACGAATCCCACAACTCAGCCCCTGAGTGGGCTAGAGACCCACGGTCTTCACCAGTGGGTGTATGGAGATTGCCCAGAGGTCACTGCACTACACCCGAACCGCTCTGACATGAGGGGGCGGAGTCTCGCCACCATGCCACGGACCCCACGGCCAATGGGCCTAGGATAAAGACAATTAACTACCGATGGAAAAGTGGTGGAGCATCCATCGGGGACCCGCTGTAGGTCCGCTAGCCTTGTGTTATATTCCGCCGGAGGACTGCCAACTCGTCCATCAGGGACCTGCTGTAGGTCCGCTAGCCTTGTGTTATCTAGGTTTATCCCTTACCTTTGTCCAAAAACAGAAGTTGAACCATTTGCAGCAAAATAGCTAACGTTACAGGATTCATCAATGTAACTGCTTTAGCCACTGCTAAGCTGCTGCTAGTTGTTGTGAGCTCATGAGCTAACTGGCTATCTCGCTCTTATTGTGCAGGATTTGCATTGGAAGCATTGGAACTGATGTGTCCAGGCGACAAGACCTATCTTAATTTATCAGACATTATTTCATGTAATTTCAATTCACAGCTATTTCAGTGGCATGACTAGCTTCCGCCCTACCAGTCCTGAACAGAAACAAGTCAGCCTCGCACCTAAGCCAGGCTGGACCTGGCCTGGTTCAAAGCTGCTGGGCAGCACTAGCACTTCAAGTCAAGATGTCCCTGTTTCATTGTCCTGATAGCCTCCTGGTGAAGGATGACCCACGTGTTTGCTGAGAGCAGGGATAGCTGTCAGTAGTAACCCTGCCTCATTTGACCGATAGAGGTGAGGTGCCTCCCATCAAGTTTGTGTCATCCAGGAGAACCTCCCTAGCCATGGACACTCCCACACACCTCCCTTGACCAATAAGAAATTGTGTCTAGGAGTCCCCTCACCCCTCCTTTCAGAGGCTGTCCTTCTGGTTGTCATGGCATTGGAATGTGTTGTTGCTCTTGAGGAGGTAAGTGTCACTCACTCAGGGAAAGAAGTATCACAAGAGAGAAGCTAGAGAGAGACGAGAGAGAGAGAGAGAGAGAGACAGAAACCAGAGATAGACAAAAGCTAGAGGCCAGAGAAAGACCAGAGTGAGAGAGTGAGAGAGAGAGAGAGACAGAGAAAGAGAGAGAGAGACAGAGAGAGAGAGAGAGAGAGAGAGACAGAAACCAGAGATAGACAAAAGCTAGAGGCCAGAGAAAGACCAGAGTGAGAGAGTGTGTGAGAGAGAGAGAGACAGAGAGAGAGAGAGAAACCAGAGATAGACAAAAGCTAGAGGCCAGAGAAAGACCAGAGAGAGAGAGAGAAAGACAGAGACAGAGAGGGAGGGAGGCCAGAACTAAAGAGAGAGAGGCTAGAGAGAGACCAGAAAGCGTCCAGTGAGAGGTTTCTGCCAGCTCCAAGATTATGCCTAATACAGATAAACTCTAATGCTCAATTCCAAATTCCAAATTTACAAGTAACAAATTCCAAAGTTTACAAATTAACAGTAATAACACAATAAGTACTCTTTCTATAATCCATCTTTCTACACTATGTGTGTGTGTGCGTGTGTGCGTGTTCTTGCTTGTGCCTGTGTAGGCTATTCTTCATTGCTATGCACATACCTGACTGAATCCTAGAGTAAGTCTGAATAGTTCTACTATATCTGGTCTATGTTTGGAGCACCCTCTCTGATAGATCTGACTCAGCAGTTTGTCCTTGTGGGTTTTTGGTGTGATCTGTACAGGATGATCTCTGGTAAATTAAGTCAGCGTTTTAAGTATGAATGTGAATGAATGTTGGTGGTGGTCGGAGGGGCTGTAGGCGCTGATTGGCAGCCACGCTTCTGTCAGTCTGCCCCAGGGCAGCTGTGGCTACAGATGTAGCTTACCACCACCGGTATGACTGTGTCTGAATGAATACTGGACTCTGTAAAGCGCTCTGGGCGCTATATAAATCCAACTTGATTGATTGATTGATTGAAGAGGAAACTCATCGGCATTCAAAGAGCAAGTATGGTATGAACTTAGAGTAGTGGTTCTGCACTTCATTTTTTTCAGTTCTTCTTGTGAGTGAATGCCTCTGAGCTGAATGGATATGGGTAAGTGGGGATGGATGTGAGTTAGTCAGTGTGGATATAAATTAGTCAAAGTGGATGTGAGTTTGTGAGGGTGGATGTGAGTTAGTCAGGATTCATGTGAGTTATTCAGGATAGATGTGAGTTAGTGAGGGTGGATGTGAATTGGTCAGGATGTGAGTTAGTGAGAGTGGATATGAGTTAGTCGGGGTGGATGTGAGTGAGTTAGTGAGGATGGATGGGAGTTAGTCAAGATTCAAGGAATTCTCAAAAGGTGAAACTTTCCATGAGAATTGAATACTCTATGGAGCACTTCTATACTGTAGGTCCTTCCTATCAGCCACCATCAGACTGCTCAATGCATCCCCTGACTGGCTGGACACTATGGATCTGAGCCAGCTTGGAGGGTGCTAGGACTCTTTGGACAGGACATTTTCTCATTTAATTGTCAACCTGAACATACATGTACTTACTTATTTACTTACTTGACTGACTCTGTAGCACATTTTAGGCATGTTTTTGCACAGTGCAGGAATCCTAAGTTATCTAAGGGTATACTCTTATTTACTGCTGTTTATTGTATTGCTCTCTAGTATATTTAGATTTTTGTATATCTTATCCTTTTTGTATATTCACTGTTAATTTGCATTATCTGTCTGTCTGTCTGTCTGTCTGTCTGTCTGTCTGTCTGTCTGTCTGTCTGTCTGTCTATCTATCTATCTATCTATCTATCTATCTATCTATTACAGTATATCAGCTGAAATATCAGCAGCAGTATGATGTCTGGTAAATTACATGTAAGGTAATGTTCTAAGAGGAAGCACATCAACATTCAAAGAGGAAGGATGGTATATACGAAATGTTGCTGGGCATTGTTATTTGCATGTTGTGTAGATGCCGTTGTTTGTGAGTTGCGTACTGTAGTTTATTGTTCTTACAAGGCAGGTTTGCTGGATTGAATGTCTTATAAATAAACAAAGACTGTTCATCATGGTTTGAGAGAGAGAGAGAGAGAGAGAGAGAGAGAGAGAGGGAGAGAGAGAGAGAGAGAGAGAGAGAGAGAGAGAGAGAGAGAGAGAGAGAGAGAGAGAGAAAGAGAGCTTAGGATAGTGGTTCTGCACTTTCACATGTTCTGGTATTTCATTCATATAACACAGCCAGGGTGGATATGAATTAGTCAGGATTAGTCTAGATGGAAATAGGGGTACACGCGCACCCCCCGGATTTTTTTATGCCACCTGATTTTTCTTTATCCTTAAAGTGTCTATTTTCAGAATCTGCCAGGTAACAAGCTGAAATAATGTCACAAAGGCTTAATTTTTTACCCTTTATTGCACCTAACCCAAACCCGAAAATTCTAACTATGATAAAGAAAGTGGCAAAACATTTGAAGTAAACAACATACACAGACAGAATAATACATTTTCCCATACAATTCTGACCCCAGGAGTTTAATGGAATGGTTATTTTCGACATTTGACAACATATTGGCTCTATTTCTGGACCAAAACAGCAAAAAAATGGCCAAAAATGTGTGTATGACCAACTATCTTTTCATTTTCAAAGTGCATTTTTTCACCACCTGTTTTTTCTTTATCATTCAAGTGTCTATTTTGAGATTATATTGGGTACCAAGCTGAAATAATGTCAAAAATGTTTTTTTTTTTTTTTAAGAGAGTCATCTAAAGGGTTAAATGGTGTGATGGTAGTGAGGTGGGTGGAGGGTGGTGTGATGGTAGTGAGGTGGATGGAGGGTGTGAAGGTAGTGAGATGGGTGGAGGGTGTGGTGGTAGTGAGGTGGATGGAGGGTGTGAAGGTAGTGAGATGGGTGGAGGGTGTGGTGGTAGTGAAATGGGTGGAGGGTGTGATGGTAGTGAGATGGCTGGAGGGTGGTGTGATGGTAGTGAGATGAGTGGAGTGGTTTGATGGTAGTGAGATGGGTGGAGGGTGGTGTGATGGTAGTGAGGTGGGTGGAGGGTGTGATGGTAGTGAGATGGGTGGAGGGTGTGATGGTAGTGAGGTGGGTGGAGGGTGTGATGGTAGTGAGATGGGTGGAGGGTGTGATGGTAGTGAGATGGGTGGAGTGGTGTGATGGTAGTGAGATGGGTGGAGGGTGTGATGGTAGTGAGGTGGGTGGAGGGTGGTGTGATGGTAGTGAGGTGGGTGGAGGGTGGTGTGACGGTAGTGAGGTGGGTGGAGGGTGGTGTGATGGTAGTGAGATGGGTGGAGGGTGTGATGGTAGTGAGATGGGTGGAGGGTGGTGTGATGGTAGTGAGATGGGTGGAGGGTGTTTTGATGGTAGTGAGGTGGGTGGAGGGTGGTGTGATGGTAGTGAGATGGGTGGAGGGTGGTGTGATGGTAGTGAGATGATTGGAGGGTGGTGTGATGGTAGTGAGATGGGTGGAGGGTGGTGTGATGGTAGTGAGATGGGTGGAGGGTGGTGTGATGGTAGTGAGATGGGTGGAGGGTGTGATGGTAGTGAGATGGGTGGAGTGGTTTGATGGTAGTGAGATGGGTGGAGGGTGGTGTGATGGTAGTGAGATGGGTGGAGGGTGTGATGGTAGTGAGATGGGTGGAGGGTGTTGTGATGGTAGTGAGATGGGTGGAGGGTGTGATGGTAGTGAGATGGGTGGAGGGTGTGATGGTAGTGAGATGGGTGGAGGGTGTGATGGTAGTGAGATGGGTGGAGGGTGTGATGGTAGTGAGATGGGTGGAGGGTGTTGTGATGGTAGTGAGATGGGTGGAGGGTGGTGTGATGGTAGTGAGAAATTATAAAATAATAAATTCACAGGGTCTCATTCAAGATTCAAGATCAGTTTATTTGCCATGTACAGGATATAGTTAACACATACTAGGAATTTGACCAGGGTAATGGCATATGCTGATGTAGACAACAGGGTGCAGTACAGGACAGGACAATGCAGACATGACAGTGCAAATGCAATTACAAAATACAGTGCAATACGAGATACAATATAACCAATAAAGAGAAAGTCACAAATGCAAAATTACACAATATATACAGAATGGAGTGTGGTGAGTGTAGGATAACAGTGTGAGTGCAGAGTGTAGTGTGGTAGATGAGCAATGTTCTATATACTGTATACAGTGAGTACACTGTCTATATATACAGTGAGTGCACTGTGTGTGTGTGCCGTTGTGTTATGTGCTACCCTCAGAGGTCAAGTGCAAGTGGTGCAAAGGGTACAGAGTCAGTGTGTGTGTTCGTGTGTGTGTGTGTGTGGGGGGGGGGGGTTCTGATGGCTGTGGGGAAGAAACTGTTTTTGTGGCATGTGGACCCGGTCTCGATGGACCCGGTCTCCTGCCAGAGGGGTATGGTTCAAAGAGACTGTGACCGGGATGGGAGGGGTCGGCCATAGACTCACAAGTCCGTCTGGCATCACAAGACTAGGTAGGCCACAGTCTTTCTGGCCCGTTTCAGGGCCCTGGAGACATGCAGGTCCTGAAGGGACAGCAGTTTACACACAGATCACCCTCTCAGCGGTCCCATGTCATGAAACATTTTTGGGGGTCTTGCTGAGCCCAATTCATAAACTAATAGCAAAAAAGGAACTGCACTTATATAGCGCTTTTATTTGGGGTTTAGTGTCTTGCCCAAGGACACTTCGACATGTGGACAGGAGGAAGTTCCTCCTGGAACCGAGGAACCGGGATTCGAACCGCCGACCCTGTGGTCATTGGACTACCCACTCTACCTCCTGAGCCACAGCTGCTATAAACTATAAAACTTTAATATAAATTATAATATATAATAGGCGAATAATACTACTACTAATAATAATGATATATAATAATAACTATAGAAAAGCTATCTCAGGAAGCTTTAAAGTGGGACCCAAATTGTAATTATTCCGGGTATGTGTATTTCTCTTTCCTACCAGTGGAGAACGATAGCAGCCCAGTCCAGCCCTCTGTTCAGTGACGTGACGTTTGACTCACAGAGGCTTGCCTGGGATCTAACCCTGGTCCTGGGTCAGATGTTAGTCCAGCCCTCTGCAGGCTGAGGCTGTGTCTGGGGTTAGAAAGATCTGATCTGAGACCAGTCGCTTGAGTCTGAACTCCTCCCCCAGCGGCACAGGGCCAAATCCCACTGCTAAGTCCCACCCCTACTGCTCTAGTCCAATCATCCCCCTCCCCAGCCCTCTGTGTGTGTGTGTGTGTGTATATGTGTGTCTGCGTGTGTGTGCGTGCTCAGCCAATGGGCTGCCTCCCTCCTGCTGACGTCACCGCCCAGCCCGTTCCCTCCAGCTCAGCTTCATTTTCTCCTTTGCTTTGTGCTAAAATGGAGTCTGCCTGCTGGCCTTAGAGGCTCCCTGCCCGCTGGTCGTTAGATGTTGACATGCAGTAAGACTGGAGAGAGGATGGTGGTGGACGCTCCCAACTCCAACGGGCCTTTCCAGCCCGTGGCCCTCATGCACTTCCGAGGTAGGTAGAACAGACCATTGTTCCCCCTGTGTGTGTGTCCAGCCACACAGCCGTTCTTTTCTGCCGGTCTGCTCGGAGCTGCTCTGAAGGAAGGGGATCAGCTAGCCTGTCTTTGTGTCTGCGAAGGGGCTGTTAGGGGAGAGGCCTGGTGGGTTCGATGCGGGGGCAGAGGACTGTCTTTCTAGAGAGCCGGAGCTTTCTAGAGCTCCAGAGAAAAGCAGGTTTTACAGCCCAGCTCTCTCTCTCTCTCTCTGCCCATCCCCCCACCAGCCTGCTGATGGGGGAGGAAGTGAGGTCATAGCCCAGGGAAGGGTTCTCTTTCTGTGTGTGTTTGTATAGTTTTCCAGTTTAAACAAAACAAGAGCTCGATTCAGCCATTCCTATGTTTCATTCCCTATCGGGTTCTCGGTCACACTCTTTCCTTCTCTCTCTATCTCCCTGTTCCCACAGGCCTAGGTTTTTTTTGTCACACTCCAGTTCATCTGGGCCGAGTGTGTTCTGATAGTAAAGCCTGCCTCACCCTCTGCAGCAGACCGCGGTCCCTTCCTCTGTTTCCCCGCCTGCTCCTCCCCTCAATAGCCTACCCCTTTTCCTCTTCATGTTGTTCTCTCTACTAAATGAGCGTGTCATTGTAGATGAAACCTGCATCTTGTAAGCTATATGACAAAAATCCTTGAAAATTTCCACGTTGAATCCCCCTCCCCCCAACGTATATAAAATAACAGTTGAGCAGTTGCGTTATTGGTAGTAGGCTAACCCTTGTAGCACATAGCGCTAGTAGCACCTCTGAGGCCCAGTTCACACCTGAACTGGCCTTGTCGGATATGCAGGGCGTCTTTCGGTTCCCTTGTTTGCCGTGAAGCCCCCGCCAGCCCAGGACCAGTAGAATCAGTAGCGATATGCCACAAGGGGGTGGTGGGAGCTCTATTGATTAGATCTTCTGTTGTAGTAGTCGACACACACTGCTGCATTGAATGACTAATTTGTTTGGTGAGCAATCAAACCCTCTCCTCCTTTTAAGGCGCCTGCACACTGCCCCAACCAAGGCCAACCAACAGCAATGTTGGATTGGTGTGCCATCTTTTTTGGTGATGACTGTTGCCGTTGGATAGATTTTTTTTGTTGGTTAACTTGTTGAATCCAACATTCTGTAGATAAGGAGTCTCTTGCACACCTGGATATAGTCTCAGAGACAGGTGCGTAGGTAGAGTACATATAATAAATGAAACAGAAGCACCATCTTTACTTGCTCAATGCAATTTGTGTACTTTAAAAGGGATTCCATTAAGTGAAGATGACAGGTGCTTCTGTTTCATTCAGAATCCAACATTCTAACAACAACTGCAACTTTAGAATGTTAGGTGTTGAGAGTTGGTTGGGGCGGTGTGGAGGCACCTCGTTTCTCCTGTCCTGTCTTCTCCTCTCACATTTCCTCACCTCTCTTCTCATGCCCTCTACTCCCTTCTTCCCTCCTCTCCTGTATTTTCTACCCTTCCCCCCTCTTTCCCCTTGTCCTCCTCCCCTCCTCACTTTTCCTCTCCTCTGCTCTCTCCAGGTATTGTGTAGCGGTAATGAACCTTACCTAATGAGAAGGTTCTGTCTTTGTCCTGACCTATCATAACAACAGAGAAACACAGTACCTCCAGCATGGTTGCTTGGACACGGTATCTGTTCAGTGTGTCAATATTCAAGAAGTAATATCACACAGTTTATGTCTGTGCAAGCTACTGTTCAGCGTACCTTCCTGGTCTTAAAGTGAACAATCAGATTTGCAACTGTACAGCTGTACAAAACGCACACACACACCCACCCACTAGGGGTGTAACGATACACTTATCTCACGATACGATACACGATATTGGGTTGACGATAACAATACGATACTATACACTAAGGGCAGGTGTGAAGCGTTGCAATAGCGCTGCTGTTCACACCAATAGTGCACTTCTCCACATTTCTATTCCACTACACTTTGCGAATTTAGAGCTTAACTGTTGTAATATCATGGATAGGCCTAGAGACAAAACACGTGTTTGTTACCAGCGTTGTTTAGCCAGCGTTCACTGATATACAATAAACATATAATGATATTGTTTTCACCTTGACGATACGTATTGTGACAATAAACATATAATGATATTGTTTTCACCTTGACGATACGTATTGTGACGTTTCTGTATCACGATATATTGTGGCACGATATATTGTTACACCCCTACCACCCACCCAGAGGTCTCTGTCTTTTCCTCAAGCCCATTGGTGGTATTTTAGGCATGTTCAGAAACTTTACCAGTGAGGTGTTATGTAACAAGACCAGTCTACTTTGTGGAATGGTCAGCTTTCCCCCTCTCTCTCCTCCTCTTTCTCTCTTTCCCGGGGAGCTATAGACTAGACCCCCAGTGAAAGTGAAACTACAAACGTGTGTGTGTTTCTGTCTGTGTGTACTGGTGTGATGTGTGTGTTCTGTGCCCTCCTCCGGCGTCCTTTGGCGTCGGTATGTCTTTATGTGGACTCTGTGAAATGAGGCCAGGTGCTGGAACTGTGAGATCTGGCTCAGCTCAGACCAGGTTGTCGACACTAGTGTGTGTGTGTGTGTGTCTGTGCGTGGGTGCGCGTGTCGGTTTATGCTGACGTAGACAACGGAGTGTAATTGCAGTTTGACTGGTCTGTCAGTCACCGGCACAGTGGGCCTCCCCTAGCTAGGCACACCAATCAGGTAGCATACAACATGGTGGACATTGGTCAGGTTTAACCACACTGAACTGTGTCACCTTCATCATAGATAGACACCGTCTTTCTGTGTATGATCACCAGTCAAGGCCTCTATAATAAGATTCAGTCTGCGTTGTGAGTCTTACTGATGCTGTTGATGTTCTTAAAGATGCACCGAAAGGGAAGTTGGAGAAGATCTTGCTTCCGTACTTTTGACGTATTTCCGCCTGAAACGGGCTGCAAGGGTGGGACATACGTTTAGATGAATTTAATTGGAATGTTATCGAGCGGGCGGGATATTCAACACTTGAGGCTGCAGAGTAGTTGACGTTTTGATTGACAGGGTGGATGTCGTGAGATTATTGGCCTAAAATCTAAGGTACCTGGTGTTGTAATTGCACGTGACCTACCGTTTTCCAGGAAGTAAGAAATTATATAATTTTGTATTTTTTTTGGCATACATCGTTGAATAGGTGAACACTATGACCAATTATGTGAACCAAAATGGGACAGAATGCTTTTTTCATTTCTGTGCGACTTTAAGGCTGAAATACGTCCCTTTGCCCATTCAATTCTAAGACTATACTGTCTATTCCGCGCGAGTCTATTTCCCTACGGGCACCCGTGATTATTTAAACCAGGAGTCGTTGTGCGCATAACCTTACCTTGTATGAGTCTTATCACGGCCATGAAGGACATCATCTTTGTGAATCTGGTTCTCTGTAGCCTAGTGTGGTAGCCGGATAATGTAATAATAACACAGTTAAACTGGGGATGGGTAGATTTTGACTTTTTGCCTTGTTACCACTCCAAATCAATACAATAAAGACTCCCCATCTTAGCCTAGCTTTCAGTCCATCCCTAAGTATTTGCCTGCACTTTCAACAAGAGATCTGCATCATCCCCTCAAAAATGATGTAATACAGTAGGTACGATGGAAGCAGTTGACGAGGTGACAGGGAACACCTGACAGACACCTGAATAATTTAATTGAATGAGGGAAGAAACAGAAGGGAAGAACACAACACGATACTATATGGACACAGACAGGAATGTACGTGGCTGAAACAGGACCTGCACAATGATATACGGTACAACCTCCTGGAAGCATCTACACGCCTATTTAAAAACTCCTATAATAAGAGAAAGGTGTCTTTACCAGCTCAGTAGAGACCTTGTGTAGGCCTTTACAGTATGAACAGCACCAGTATCCTCATCCTCCTGGTCTCACTTCCTGAAACACTCTCTCCTGGCCACACACTTGCTGCACTCTTGTCATGGGAGAAAAACAACAACAACAAAAGCAACATCAACCACTTAATGTAGAGCTACTAATCTACTCTATGCTTCTTCAAAGAGTCTATCAGTTTATCAGTGGGTCGTGCTTTATTCAGCTAATGTACATGGCAGAAGACTGCCCCCCCTCCACCCTAGAGAGGCTGGGGAGGGAGTGATGGAGCAACTCTGGCAGTGTCTAATAGCAGTGTCTGATACTATCTACCATCTACTCGTGTCTAATATCTTGTATCCACTTCCCTGCTGTGACCTGGAGGGAGGGAGGGAGGGAGGGAGGGAGGGAGGGGGCAAGAGGGATGGAGAGGGGGGAGGAACAGAGAAGACCCAGTCAGAGGAACCAGAAGTGTGTCAGATCCTGATTTAGGCCTGTGTGTCATAATGGCCTTTCTCACACAGCATCATCTTGCTATAGTCTGCCTTTATACTTGTTAACTTATGCCTTTTAACTTGAGTTTGAAACGTGCCAGAACATTCTAGACTGGGACATGCCCAGCAGACCTACTGAGGATTTAGGATTTGGTCTTTAGTGGACTGATGGGGATGGCTTTGTCACAAAGTCAAAGCACTGCAAGTTTGCTTAACTCATAACAACCAGCTAGCATTACACAGCTGCATCATTATAAACTGAAAAGGAATGTTTTCAAGGGGGTCCTAATTTACTAGAGCTGGACAGTGTAGAAGCGTAGGCGCTTGACAAAGAAACTTGACTGCCTGGACATTTAAAGCTGGCGACCAGAGAGCATCTGATTCTGGACTTGTCATCTCATCTCAGATGGCTTCAGATCTTTTGAATCTTGAGATCCAAGATTTTGAGGCCAACTGACAAAATTGCAGTAGCAGCTACAGCTAGAAAGAAATGTTAGGCCACTTCATATATCTGATTTTATATTGATTTGGAGCTGGACGCTGTCCAAAACCTGCCGATCTGTTAACTTATTTTTAACATCGAGCAAAAATAAGTTAACATGGAGATGACTTGAGTATTTTTTATGAATATCTGGCCTGTCGTCTGAGCATCTGCAGGGGGGATGTGCAGACAACCAAGAACAGAAAATACAAGCGTGAGAGAACATTGAGAAAATATTTGCCTGTGATTGGCTATCTAGCGTTCCAACAGTTGGACTGAGGTTCAAAGGCATCCACATGGAAAATCTGACAAGATCTGAGACTGACTGAGATCGAACATGCACCCAGATGCTCTCAGATCGTTTGTGTGGCCCCACCTTCAGACCGCCACCTCACCTGGTGAGGGGTTTCTGGCCACTTCCAGGGGCAGGGCCGTTGCCTAGCAACAGACGGGGGGAATGAGCGCATGTTGATTAGACAGCAGCACCCTCTGCCTCCTCTCCCCTCTCCTCCCTCCTCTGCCTCCTCTCCTCTCCCCTCTCCTCCCTCCTCTGCCCTCCCTCCTCTCCTCCCTCCCCTGCCCTCCCCTCCCTCCTCTCCTCCCTCCTCTCCCCTCTCTTCCCCTCCCTCCTCTGTCCTACCCAACCCTCTTTTCCCCTCCCCTCTCCTCTCTGCCCTCCCCTCCCTCCTATGCCCTCTCCTCCCTCCTCTCCACCCTCCTATGCCCTCCCCTCTCCTCCCTCCTCTCCTCCCTCCTCTGCCCTCCCCTCCCTCCTATGCCCTCTCCTCCCTCCTCTCCACCCTCCTATGCCCTCTCCTCCCTCCTCTCCTCCCTCCTATGCCCTCTCCTCCCTCCTATGCCCTCCCCTCTCCTCCCTCCTCTGCCCTCCCCTCTCCTCCCTCCGTTGTCCTCTCCAATCTTCTCCTCCAGTCCCCTCTCCTCCCCTCCATTCTCTCCTCTCCATCCCTCACCCCCACCTGAGCCTACTGAGTTATAGACTGGCACTCAGGAATGTGCCCAATGCTGTGTATGTACCCACCCGCTGCAATCACGCTGGCACCATGTGCCATTACAGTGTTGTGTGTGTGCGTGCGTGCGCGCGCGCGCGCGGGCGGATGAACACAGTTCCACATTGACAGCAGATAGATTAGTAGAGCTGTTTTGCTTAGTTGTTCTGTGTGTGCGTGCGTGTGCATACACGGCGAGGGATTGTGCTGTAGGGTTTCTGAGTAAGTGCTTGCAAGCAGGGCTGACGAGGACAGCCCTAAGCCCTATGGTACGGTTATGACGTGTTTGAAGGAACCGAGCACTTGTTTTATTACATGTGACTCAAAAAGGCCAAACGGCACTTTGGTGCCTGCATCCCACAAAGATCTAGATGACTAAACCAAACTACCCTATCAGAGAGCTATCACCACCGGCCTAGGCGGACTGGGATAAGAAAGAAGGCCTACCAAGTTGGGGGACCACACATTATATTTTACATTAGTCGCTGACGCTTTTATCCAAAATGACTTACAGTAATTGGATTTCATGTAGGTAGTCAGTGTGCTACTCGCCAGAACTCAAAAGTGCATCTCCTTTCTAAAGAGGTGACTAAGAGCATAATCTAGTGCTAAAGCCAAAATGCAAGAGGTCACTTTTTGTGCAGTCCATACAAATCTCCCACTGATCACAGTGTAATGGTAGACCAGACTCAGCGATTGTTGAATCATTACTCTAGCAAGAGCTGTTGGGATCTGTAGATAGAGTATGTTGTCTGAATAACAATGGGACCTAGATGGCCGTACTTGTGGAACTGTATGAAGTGTTCACCATCGTAGAACTCTGGTATTTAGAAGGACTCCACTGAATCCGATGTTGGTCTTGCTCTAGGTACAGTACCACACCTGCAGATAGTTACTCTTAATAAAGCATCATTTCCTTACAGATTGGAGCCCTGTCGTTTTCCCTTACAATGGTCATTCACTATGCCTCTTGAGTTCTCACCTGTTTTTTTTTTCTCTCTCTCTCTCTCTCTCTCTCTCTCTCTCTCTCCACCATATTACTCTCCTCATCCCCTCTCTCTCCCCCAGACGTTGCCCCTGCCGAGCAGGAGAAGTTGTTTATCCAGAAGCTTCGTCAGTGCTGTGTTCTTTTCGACTTCCTGTCCGACCCGCTGAGCGACCTGAAATGGAAGGAGGTGAAGCGGGCGGCACTGAGCGAGATGGTGGAGTACATCACCCACAACAGGAACGTCATCACAGAGCCCATCTACCCAGAGGTGGTGCACATGGTCAGTAACCAGCAAGGCACTGCGCTTGGGGCATGGAGGTGGGTGGGTCAGGTTGGGGCTAGGGCTAGGTGTGGGTTAGGGTTGGGGGTTGGGGCTCGGGCCTGGAGGTGGGTGGGTCAGGTTGGGGCTAGGGCTTGGTGTGGGTTAGGGTTGGGGGTTGGGGCTCGGGCCTCGGGCCTGGAGGGGGCTAGGACTGGCGATGAGACTTTGGCTATGGCTGGGGGTTACCAGGGACCAGGGCTGGCGTTGGGTTAGGACTGACACTATCCTGTCAGACTACTGCTTTCTCCCTAGATCTCCACTCATCTTCTAGATGGGGTCTATTTCCATGTCACAAATGATATTATCTTATCAGAGTTGGCTCGGAGTTAAATCTAGCCCATCACAGCCTAGCTTATTTGTTTTTATATTGTTTTATACCGTTTATGATGTATGCTGTGTAACCAGGGCACTGTTGTAAATGAGACCTTGGTCTCAATGGGCTCCCCTGGCTAAACAAAGGTAACATAAAAATCAAACCTAGCCTAGCGTATGTAGCCTAGCAGCAGCTGTGCCTAAGATAAGAGCTCCAGTGTTCCCTAGGCCACCTGAAGGCTCTCATGACCGGCCGGCGTCCACACAGCTCAGATGATGTTGCTGCAACTAGAGATGACGACACACGCATACACTCACCCACAGTAGGACACAACACACACTCAATCTGGAACCCAACTCACTGTAGAACACTACTGCACACTCGGTGTAAAACACAACCCAGACTCACTGTGGAGCACGACACACACTTACTGAAGGGCACAACACATAAACTGTACACACACACACACACACACACGCATGCACGCACGCACGCACACACACACTGCAGAACACTGCACACACTCACTGTAGGCCTACAACACAATCTGTGTCTCTGATGAAGCCTGCAGAATGGAGCAGTTATAACGGTCTGCTACACAGATAACAGAATAGGGCCTCGTGGAACACAATAGACCGGGTGGAACACAATGTTAATAGAACACAATGACGGAACTCTGAGTCCGTAGCAGATGGAGAACGTGTGTCACTCTCAACCCCCCCAGCTAGGAGCCTGTTGAAGGCTCACCTATGAAGTAAACAGTCCACTACGCTTTCCATTCTCTCCTTCCAGTTTGCTGTGAACATGTTCAGAACGCTGCCCCCCTCGTCCAACCCCACGGGCGCAGAGTTTGACCCAGAGGAGGATGAACCCACCCTGGAGGCAGCCTGGCCACACCTTCAGGTAGGTCGGGGTAAGGGTCAAAGGTTAAGGGGTTATGGTCGGTACATTATGCTGTCCATTCAGCTGCTCCTGTGGCTTTTATATTCAAGAGGTTGTTGGGACATGAAGTCTAAACCTGTTCATAGATTGATTGATTCGATTTAAAACATATTTTAAGTATGCTGCCCCCTTTGCCTGGAACACCCTCCAGAAAGACTTGAAATTGCCCGAAGTAATTTCATATGATGCCTTCAAAAATGTGACAATTAAAAAACACACATTACAGTCAGCACATCATGATAATACACACATCAGTACATTAAAAAAGAAGAAGAATTGTGTTAATATGGAAAGAGAGGTGGGAGAGAGAAGGCGAATCAGATGATGTTCAAACTGGAGGAATGTAGTGATTTTAATTTGTCTCCTTTGTTTATTTTCAGCTTGTCTACGAGTTTTTCCTTCGATTTCTAGAATCTCCTGACTTTCAGCCCAACATAGCTAAGAAGTACATCGACCAGAAGTTTGTGATGCAGGTAAGAACGGCCATCTCAGAAAGAAAGAAAGTATCTACCAATCACAACACCATGCTTTAGCTGTAACTGCAACCAGGGACTACTTCTTAATCAACACCTCTACAGACAGTTTGCACTATCCTAGTAATGGTGAATGGACTGCACTTATATAGTGCTTTTATCCAAAGAGCTTTACAATGGCCTCTCATTCACCCATTCACACACACATTCACACAACAATGGCGGCAGCTGCCATGCAAGGTGCTAGTCGGCTCATTGGGAGCAATTTGGGGTTCAGTGTCTTGCTCAAGGACACTTCGACATATGGACAGGAGGAGGAGCCGGGATTCGAACCGCCAACCCTACGATCATTGGACGACCCGCTCTACCTCCTGAGCCACAGCCGCCCCAGGCAGTAACTGTAAAACTAACTTCAGTACAGTAAGGTGAAGGTGCAGCGGACCCTGATATTATCTTGTACTATCCTGTTCTCCTCTCCTCCCTCCTCTGCCCTCCCCTCCATCCTCTCCTCCCTCCTCTCCCCTCTCTTCCCCTCCCTCCTCTCCTCCCTCCTCTGCCCTCCCCTCCCTCCTATGCCCTCCCCTCCCTCCTCTCCTCCCTCCTCTGCCCTCCCCTCCCTCCTATGCCCTCCCCTCCCTCCTCTCCTCCCTCCTATGCCCTCTCCTCCCTCCTCTCCTCCCTCCTATGCCCTCCCCTCTCCTCTCTCCTCTGCCCTCCCCTCTCCTCCCTCCTCTGCCCTCCCCTCCCCTCTCCTCCAGCTTCTGGAGCTGTTCGACAGCGAGGACCCTCGTGAGAGAGACTTCCTGAAGACCACCCTCCACAGGATTTACGGGAAGTTCCTGGGCCTCCGCGCCTACATCAGGAAACAGATCAATAACATATTCTATAGGTGAGGGAGAGGCTGATCAATAACATATTCTATAGGTGAGGGAGAGGCTGATCAATAACATATTCTATAGGTGAGGGAGAGGCTGATCAATAACATCTTTCATGGGGGTGGGGTCTGAGGCTCTAGGACCTTCCTGGGGCTGATCGATAATCTTGGGACTTAAAAAACACAAGTTCTGTTTAATTTAACCGTGTAAGAAAAGGCCGGCGGAGGTGCGGAACTGAAAAGAGGATTGTGTGTTTCTCTCAGGTTTATCTATGAGACGGAGCATCATAACGGCATCGCTGAGCTGCTGGAGATCCTGGGGAGGTAGGAAGAGACCACTGAGATCTGATAGGACAAGACGGGTAACAGCTGTGTAGAGGAGCACATGCTTTCACCTATCCAGATGTGTTAGATCAGAGGTCATCTACAGGAAGGCTTGCTGTTCTTCAGTCACGGCGGCATAGAGCCATGGCATGACCTGCTAACTCCTCTCTGTGTGTGTGTGTGTGTGCGCGTGTGTGTGTGCGCGCGTGCATGTTTTGTGTGTATTCTTTCGCAGTATAATCAATGGGTTTGCCTTACCACTGAAAGAGGAGCACAAGATTTTCCTGTTGAAGGTCCTATTGCCTCTGCACAAAGTAAAATCCCTCAGTGTCTACCATCCACAGGTGAGATCTACCTGTCTGTCTGTCAAGATTCAACATTCTTTTATTTGTCACATGTAATGTACAGTGTACAGTCACAGTGAAATGTTGCTGCCGGCTCTAAGATTATGCTACAGATAAACTTATTACATTTACAAGTTACTATTTACAATTTACAAAATTACAATTTTACAAATTAACAGAAATTACACTAAGTACCCTTCATATTAATATAAAATTAGCTGGGATGGGATAGATACGGGTCTGGATGGATTATGTACATGCTATATGGATTTTAATAAATCAATAAATCAATAACCTGTGGGGCATGGGTGAGTTATGTACATGTTATAAGTATAATAGCTGCCTGTCTGTTTGTCTGCCTGCATGCATGTCTGTCTGCCTCCTGTGTTGGGGGGAGGGAGGTGTGGTGAAAGCAGTAGGCTGTTATTGGACACCTTGCATTCAGAAGGCAGAGTGCAGAGTAACTATGGAGACGACAGGGCTCTCTCCAGGTTCAGCCTGTGCTGCACTAATTGTGTTGTGTGTGTGTGTTACGTTGTGTTGTGTGTGTGTGTTACAGCTGGCCTACTGTGTGGTGCAGTTTCTAGAGAAGGACAGCACTCTCACTGAACCGGTAAGTCAAATGAACTATTTAACTCTTTAGTGCTATTAGCACCACCTTTAGGTGCCATTAATACAGTAGTACTTCTACAGTACTAACATAGTGCTGACATAGTACCTATACAGCTATACTATACTAACAAAGTACTTGTACAGTACTTGTATAGTACTACTGCTGGGCTGACATACTTCTACAGTATAACCATAGTACTTGTACAGTACTTATGTAGTACTACTGCTAGGCTGACATACTTCTACAGTATAACCATAGTACTTGTACAGTACTTATGTAGTACTACTGCTGGGCTGACATACTTCTACAGTATAACCATAGTACTTGTACAGTAACGCTCCTGTCCTCTCAGGTGGTCATGGCCCTATTGAAGTACTGGCCAAAGACCCATAGCCCCAAGGAGGTCATGTTCCTGAACGAGTTGGAGGAGATCCTGGACGTTATCGAGCCAAGCGAGTTTGTCAAGGTCCAGGAGCCTCTCTTCAGACAGCTGGCCAAGTGTGTATCCAGCCCACACTTCCAGGTAGCCCTCCCAACCCTCTACTGACCTGTTGGCTGGCTAGATGGCTGATAGACTGGCTGGCTGGCTGGCTGCTAGATTGACTGGCTGCTAGATTGACGCACAGGTTGACTGGCTGGCTGGTAGAGTAACTTGCTGGCTGGCTGACTGACTGGCTGGCTGATTTACTGACCCTCCTAGCCTCAGGAACCCCTAACTGTTCTCTCTCTCTCTCTCTCTGTGTGTGTGTGTGTGTGCGTGTGCGTGCGCGTGCGCGCCTGTGTGTGTGTGTCTGTTTACAGGTAGCAGAGAGAGCTCTATACTACTGGAACAACGAGTACATCATGAGTCTGATTAGTGACAACGCAGCCAAGATCCTGCCCATCATGTTCCCTGCTCTTTACCGCAACTCTAAGACCCACTGGAACAAGTGAGACACCTCCCCTATGTCTGCTGTACACTTCAGCTTTTAGCTGTAAGACACAAGTGACCTTTCGCGCAACTGGTGACTTACTCACTGTTCTCTCTCTCTCTCTATCTCTCTCTCTCGTTCTCCTCTCTCCAACTCTTTCTCTCTCTGTGATGTGTGCGTGCGTGTGTGCGCGTGCACGTACGTACAGGACCATACATGGCCTCATCTACAACGCTCTGAAGCTGTTCATGGAGATGAACCAGAAGCTGTTTGATGACTGCACGCAACAGTTCAGGGCCGAGAAGAATAAGTATGAACCACAAGCTGGCTGTTTTTCCCACTGGTCCTATTATTCTCCTCATGATCCCTCCCTGTAGGCGATCACTAAAACTCCGGCAGCTGATATCTCTTATTTCCTGTCTGCCAATAGGGAGAAGGCCAAGTCGAAAGAGCGGGAAGAGGCCTGGATCAAGATTGAGAACCTTGCCAAGTCCAACCCCCAGGTGAGCAGATGAGGACAGGGCTTAGCTACCCTTGACCCTAACTCTAACCCCTGATCCCAATCACAACCCTAACCACTAACCTCTAACCCCAACCTGAAGTCTAACCATTAACCCTTAACCTCAACCCCAACACTTCCTCCTTCTCATCTTCATCTACTTCCTCCTCCTCCACCCCAGTTAGAATGACTGCTGTATGAACATACCGGTCTCCTCCAGTCCTCCTCTAACTCTCAGCATGTGTACAGTACTAGTATATATGGGAACATGCCATCTTTAGAGTCTAACAATGGGCATAGTTTATATACTACTTTTACTAATTTCAGTTGTAGTTTCCCACTGAACTGTACCATTTTCTAACCCATATCTCTCACAGTGTCTCACACCCCTCTGCATCCAGTCTCCTCTCCTAACACACACCTACTCTCTGATCTAGAGGCTCCACTCCAAACACACCTACGCTCTGATCTAGAGGCTCCACTCCAAACACACCTACTCTCTGATCTAGAGGCTCCACTCCAAACACTCCTACTGGCTGATCCACAGGCTGTCATGACAAAATGTATCCGGGCGGCCAAAATGTGTCCAGGTAAAAAGTCTGACTGTCTAATAACATTTTGTGACCTTTTTTGGTTGCTAGCTTGCTAGCTAACTTGCCTGTCAGTAAACACATAATATTGACGTTTCTAATTCACTTGAATGAAAAATGCGTCTATGGAATTGAAAAATCTCATCCACGAACATTAGCTACTTGCAAGCTGGTCTTGCTAGCCAGCTAGCTATCTCCCAGCAGGTTGCAACCTGCCCAGTGTTGTCTACCAGCTCCCAAGTAGCAAGCAACTTTCATGGACAAGATTTTTCAATTCTATAGACATATTTTTCATTCAAATGAATTAGAAACATTGATATTTTATGTTTACTGACATCAGACTTAGTTAGCGAGCTAGCAAAAAAGGTTATTAGACAATCAGACTTTTTACCCGGACACATTTTGGCCCGGATATTATTTGTCATGACACATGACAGCGCCGCTCCTAACACACCTGCTGGCTGATCAGTTTCTAACCAGTGTTTTTGCCTAGTACTGCCGATCCATTATTCTCTGCATGCGACCTAAAGTATTTTTTTTCCATTCTTTCTGTGTTTGTTGTGTTTTGTTTTTTCTTGTTGTTTTCTTCACCATAGTTCCTTGTGTATGTTGATTCCTCTGACCTCAATAGTCCGGTAGCTATGGAGACGGAGGTTGGCTTGATAGAAGATGTTGAGAGGTTTAAACAGACAGTTGGGGAAGGAGCCACACAGGTAAAGCACCTTGTTCTCAGAGTATGTCCTCATACTGTGACCTCCCTGACCTCCTAGGGTTCTGTTGTTAGACTGTCGTACTACTGATGTACCGTAGAAAACAAAACGGCATAGAATGTCCTGACGTGCGTGAACTCCTGTGTCTCCTCTCTCCCCCCCCCCCCTCCCTCCCCCCCCTCAGCTGCAGAGGGACCAGAGAAAGGACCGTCCGATGGTGCGCAGGAAGTCGGAGCTGCCTCAGGACATCTACACCGCCAAGGCCTTGGAGTCTCACCGCCGCGCAGAAGACATGATCACGCCCCACGACGGACTCTAAGCCCGCCTCTCTCTGTCTCGTTTTCTCCTGGCCCCGGCCCCAGAGAGGGGGGCGGGGGGGGCTATCTGGTGTGGCGGTGCTCTAGATCTGCCCCCTTCTCTCCCGCCCCTCCCTCCGGTCCTGCCCCTTCCTCCTGCCCCCAAAACCTAAGACATGATGACCACATATGAGGATCCATCTCGCCCCTCTCTCCTGCCCTCTCTGCCCCTCCAAACCCCCCCAACTCCCAACACAGCACATTTTGCGTACTGGTTCCTTTCCAGTCTTCTGCTTTCTCAGGTGTTTTTATTTCGAAAGGGGAGAGGCCACAGCTCTCTCTCTTTCTTTTAGATCCGTTTTTATTCTGCTGTCACCCCCACCTGCCCCGCCCCATTCCTCTGCTGAACGTCGCATCCTCAACCGGCCCTTCGTCCTGCGCCAGCCGTAGCCCTGTGGAAACGAGGAGCGCTGCTGGGGCTCGCCGCTCTCCGATAGCCACTCCCCACGGGGGGCGTGGTCACGGACAGAGAGCTGACCAGAGATTGGCTGGCTGGGGAGGCTCCTCCTGTCTTTCCTGTCAGAGAGATCAAACGGAGAGAACAGTGACTGGCGGCTGGCAGACAAAGACTTTGAGCTCACCGCTCTCCTCTTTCTCTCGCTCGCTTCTCGTTTCTTTCGCTAAATCCCAGGGACATCTTGTCAGTGCCAAGACTGTTGTGTTCTTTTCTCTCGTCTCTGTGTCTCGGTTTGTTCGTGGGTTTGTTCTATGTGATGTCAGCAGGGACACGACTGTTCAGACACCGGCGTCTGCAACCCTGCCTCGTTCTCGGGCGTCTGGGGTTTCCGTGACGCTGCTCCTGTTCAGTGTGCTGAGAATGATCCTGCTGTTCTGTTCTGAGAGCTCCCAGTGTCAGAGAGAGAGATGGAGAGAGAGAGAGAGAGGAAGAGGAGGAGAAGACTGTTGTCTGTGGACAATGTTAGGGGTCACTCTTACTTTGTGCCATATTCAGCTTTTCAGTGTGTCTCATGTACTCTCTGTACCCTTTGGCTGTTTGTCTGACCTAGAGGACCGACAGATGGATCTCATTGGCTGTTTTTCAGACCCAGAAGACAGAGGCAGTATATTCCATCGGCTGTTTAACTGAGCCAGTGGACAGACGGGGGGGATGGTGGCAGTTCAAACAATGGTACCTACTTCACATAGAGAAGCAGACTGGCAGCAGTAACTCCGCTTGGCCAGGCCGAGCTTGGGCTGGCTGGCTTGGCTTGGTATGGCCTGGCTTGGCCTAGCTTGTTTTGATAGTGTGAGACGGATGTTAAGGGTTCTGAGAGGGATATGAGGGAGAGCTACTGAAAGGGATGAGGGAAAGCTACATCTCTCCCCTTGTCCACAGTCATCCTCTTCCTATCTCTGAGTTTTCAGACTGCCTTTGTTGTCAAGAGGTTAAAACACCTGTTTGTTAATACCAGATACACACACACACTCGCACGGACACACACACTCGCACGGACACACACATACAGATGGTTAAATAAGCTCTCAAGGGGCTGCATGGGCCTCTTCATGGTAGCAATTCAACACACTTCCTGAAAACTTGAAAGGTGTGGCACGTTAGTATATTTTCACTGAAGTTCTTTAGCGGCGGTCCAGTCTACATGTTTAGTCTGCTCTCTCATTGAACCCTCTAAATGTACCTGTTGTGCCCCTTTTCTATGCGTACCATTGTTTGAACGTCATGAATCTGGTCAGGGTTTTCCCATTCTAGAAGTACTATTTCTCTGGTCTGGGTCTGTCAGGATTCGGTGCGTACAAAGCAGCAATGTAGGTAGGTAGGACCCAAACGCAGGATGGGGGAGACAGGCGAAGAAAGTTCAGAGAGTTTAATCTGGGTACAACAGGAAACGCATGGAACACCTGGTAGCATGGTGGGACGTGACAGGGTCTTCACATTCCAGATCTTCTGTTTCTGCTCTGTCCGGGGGAACCAGATGGCCGCTCTAGCATTGTGTAGGGCCAATGAAAAGGGCCGATACTGAAACTGAGTGACATCAAGGCGTGGCTTGATAACTGTATTAAAACTGTATTTGCTTGAATGCAAAAAGATGTAAATGATACTACCATGTTAAACATGTCTCCTTTCTCCCTGGAAGAATAGCACTCACCAAACTCTTTTGCTCTCCTTTTAAAAGATTCTAGCTTTTATAAAACAGTACTGCTTGGAAAAGATGTTTATCCGTTTGTGTCCTGTTATGGATAGTTTTCTTGTTGAGAAATGACTCATATGACATGAAAGGGGGGGAAAACTGTTTTGGTGATTGTTTTTCTCTGTTTTTATCACTATTGCTTGTATGCAGCATCTTTGCCGCTTTTTAGGTTTAACATGTTATTTCCAAACTATGATAATAACTTAACAAGTGTCCTTTTGTATGTGACCTGTACTATATGGCTTCATTTAATATTGTACATATGATTTACTTTGTTTTATGTAGTGTGATATATCTAGATTAATTTTGTACAAAATGGTCTTCTGTACAGAATAAAATACCATAGCAACTGAAAGCTGTCCATGTGGCACATACCTTTCTTCTTTTCATGTTCTGCCTGTGAGTTCCTGCACCACTAGAGATGATTCTAATATTTTCTATTTTCTGTTGAATCCCAGATGTGTGACAGAATGTCAGTCTCTAGGCCCTGTTTCCTCCTATCGCTGTCTCACCTGGTGTATAACTATATAGAATGAATAAAGAGAATATTTGAATTTATATTTTCAACCATAAATCACTTTTGGGTGTTGTTTTACTTAAATGTCAATATACATAATGTGGTATCTGTAATCTACTTCAGTAGTTTACTATATATAGTAGTTTACTAATACCAATGGTATTTGACTGCGTTCAGTAGCACTAGTAACCCACTGGTAGTGTGCAGGTCTGGCCACCAGAGGGTGCCATGTAACCTCAATGAGGCCTGTGAAAGTGAACCAACCAGGCAGAACCATCCCATGTAGGGTGCTGCTCACTCAGAAACCCTCTTTATCAACATCAGCCTGGGGACACATTTTACCTGACCTAGCCTGGATCAGGCTAATCTTAGTATTGATTTCCTGGTTTGGCTTGGATTAGACTAATATCAGTGATAATATCTGAGTGATGAGGGGTGATCCTTGTCTTTATCGCATGTCATGGATTACTTACTGTTACTTACTTACTTACCTATTTCCAGTAGGCTGTGGTAGCTTACTGTATCTCACTCAGAGGTAAGGGGAGAGGGAGATGGAGAGAGAAAAAGAGATAGGCGGGGGTGGAGATATGGAGGGAGATAGAGGGAGAGGGTGAAGGAGGGATGGAGAGAGAGGGTGTGGGGGGGAATATTATGTGTGTATAGTACACAAGGCAAATGCTGAGTGAGGAGATTGATGACCTGCATTGGTGGTATTCAGGAATGAGCAGAACTATGTTCCGCCGGGGGAGGGGGGGCTGTGAGCAGGAACGACTAAGCTGGAGAGACACGCACACGAAGCACGCCGGTGCCCCCAACAGATGCTTGGCTGCTCTTATATCCGCATCAGCTGCTGTCCCAGCCACCTCAACAAAAGCAAAACAACTAAAACAACACACACGACCACCACATGACCAGAATTTCAGAAAGTTCTTCTCTTGATTTGGCGCTCCAATGGTGCAAAGAGTCACTGCGCATCTTTCACAGGAAACTCGAGACCCGTATTTCTTCAGAGAACAGCTGGGCTCCCCCACCACTGATCTCTCCTTTTAACACTCTCTAAACAGCTCCTCCTCAACTAACCTCTCCTGGTAAAACTCCATTAACACCTGGGCTCCTCCACTGACCATTCCTTGTAAAACCATCCAAAACAGCTTCTCATTAAAGAGTGTTACTCCCCCTACCCGATTTCATCCTTGTTATCATTGGGGTTCCACAAAATCTTTCCCAAAGGTTTGTGACAAGGGGATATTTTCTGATGTGCGTGGCACCAGGTGTTCAAATGAGCAGATGTCATTGTTCAGGCAACAACTTAATAGAAAAACCTGTTATTTTGTGCCGGCCTTGACAGCAGCTGGGATTGTTACTGTTACCTAAAGCTAACGACATTGGGAGTGCGCTGTGCAATTCATACACCTGCACTATGTTGTACAATGGCAACGCTGTTACAAAATGCTTCCTGAACCAGTTGCACAACACAGCACAAAGAAAGAGGGAAAGAGAGAGAGAGATGGAAAGAGATGGAGAGAGAGCTGGAAAGCAAGGGAGAGTGAGTGGGGAAGAAAGAGAGCGATATGTTCACCCTGTTTCACCTCACATGTCAAAGCTGAGCTGGTGGTCAGAGTGCATAATGGGAGTTGGTCAAAAGAAATGTATGGGACCATTTCCTCCCTTTAATCCTAATCTGTGTTCATTTGGTTAAATCCTGGAAATATTCCTATAGGAATGAAGCATTTATGGGCCACAAGCAGATTACCCGGCCAACGGGGTAGGGCTGGGGTGAAGTGGGGGCAGGCGTCCTCGGTCATCATCACCCTACACATGGCAGCATTTGGACAGTGACTGCCACTATAGGACTCCATCATTGGATGAGAAGCGGCATTTGTATGTGATTGGCCGGCTGCGTCCTTATGCTGTGTTGAGCCCCAGCGAGGAGAAAGGAAGTGGCTCCTCTGATCCTCTGAGTGGAGTGGTTGTTTTAATCTGCTAACCCCGACCGTCCTACAGAGACCATCTCTCTCTCTCTCTCTCACACACACACACACACACACACACACACACACACACACACACACACACACACACACACACACACACACACACACATTTGTGCATAAACATGCACACATTATACAAACACACACACACACACACATGCATACACAGACACACACACACGTCCTGCAGAAACTACTGCCTTTATTCTGGGCAGCACAGCAGCCCTGACCTAGCCTGAAGGCAGGGGGACACTGCCAGCGTTGGCCTGGAGGGTGACAGGTCAGCTGGAGCGTCACGGCGGGTGACGTAGGCCCACAGCAGCGGAGTGCCAGCTGTCACTGCGGCGCGGTTCCACACCCTCACCTCGATGGCCTCCATCTTGGTTGTATAAGCACACATGACCCAGCTTCCAAAAGTGAACGCTTTTATGTGTCATTTTTAGGGCACGGGTGGGCACTTCAACCGAGGAGTGAGTTTAACCAATTAACCCCGGTTCCACACAGGATTCCAGTGTTCTCAGAGCGCCAGGCCTGGTCTCGTCGTCATTAGGCCTCTCTGGGGCCTGTCTGCTCTCACACACCATTACTGTCTGGGGGCCCAGACTATTACTCACCACACACTCAATAAACCCTCGCTTTACAATGTCAGCTAGTGATACACGAGAGCACACACACACACACACACACACACACACACACACACACACACACACACACACGTGTACACCCACACATTATTACACATGCAGTCCCAGACCTTGGTACTCGGTCGAGCCTTCCACATGGCTTTTGAGAAAAAAACGAACCGCGATCGACGTCACCGCCTGGAAGAGATCCACAAAAAACATGTCTGATGAACAGAATGCCTTGGAGCCGTCTGATTCCAGGTGAGCGCTGATAAGGCCTTGTTGTTGCCGCCTGATCACAGAGCTGGCGCCCCTGCACACATCGTCAGAGCTGCTGCTCCCTGTGTGTGAGCCCGATGGCTGGCTGTGTGAATGCCTGCACATAAAGAGCTGTTCATCTCATTGGCATTTGGTACCTACCCACTGTACGGACAAATCCATATTGTTAGAGAAACATATTGAATCCTTGAATCTGTGTTCAGGCAGTCCTCGATTACTCCGATGTTATCAACGAGCTGACATGGCACTCATTCCACATCAGACCAATCGTATACACTCCTATTATCTTGACTTGATGATGTTTGTTGGGTGGGTGGAGGGTGGGGGGGGGGGGGGGCAGTGACTTAGGAAGGGTTCATTTGCTAGACAAACACCTCATTAAGGTGCATGGTGCACTCCGTAGACATTCAGTAGAAACACAGGGGCGTCCTCAGAAGATACTCAGTAGACGCGCAACATTTCCAGACCCAGCATTTTTTGCGAATGGGGTCTAGCGATGCCAGGCTAGTAGACAGTTGAAAGACAGACTCTCCTGACTGAACCTGTTCCTGAATGTCCCTGACGGAATCCCTCCCTGACTCAGCCCATTCCTGTCCCTAACTGCACCCGTCTCTGACTGTCCCTAAATGAACTTGTTCCTGTCCTTAACTGAACCCATCTGTAACTGTCCTTGGCTGCTACACAACTGACCTGCCTTTGTCTGGGGGAAATAAAGCGTGTAAATAAAGTGAATTGGCGAGCATTTCTGAATGTTTCTGTAAGCAAGTGCTCCTGCCAAAGGCTGATTCCGCCTCCATGCCACGTTCATAAACTACGCCACACAACAAACACACAAAGAACATTGTTCTTCAACTAATTAAAGTATGAAGCGACCTAAACGGCCTGGGAGGCCCCGAGGCTTGCCGGACCCTGGACCAGAACAGTCCGGAGCTTTTGCTCTGAAGGATTATTTGAATTGAGGTCTAGAGAGGGAAATGATTGAAAAGAAAATTGTTTTTCCGGAGGCGATGCCAGCTCACGGCGGCCGGCACGTGAACACGGCTCCGAGGATCAGGGTGGCGGACTCAGCGTCTGGCCGGGAGATTACCTGAGGGAAGCTGAGTGTGGACTAAGGAGACCGGGCGGAGGAACATGTCGGCCTCGCCGTCCCTGCCAGGTGGTTATTACTGTAAAGCCCCAGCTCACAGCTGATCCTGCGTTTGGACTCTCCTGTTGTTGTTTTGTTGCTATGAATACTGACCTATTGAGGCGACCTCAGATAACCTGCAGACGTATTCACATAGAACTGTACGGACCCCCCCCATCCCACCCGTGTGCCCCCCGGTTCAGACATTTGACAGGCAAGTCCTCACTGATCAGAGTCTATCTCTTTATTTTTTACCATTATTGAAACAAATGGAATGCCGGAAGGGACAGAGAAGAGGGAGAAGGGAAACAGGTTATGGGTTGCCAGGTTTGCCAGGGCCGGGATAAGAATCTCCCATTGCGAGCGTCATGTGTAGGTGTTCACGGGCTGACCTTCCCAGCTGAGGAGTCATGACAGCTTTCACCTCTCAGCTCATATATACGTTTGACAAGACAGAAATAACTCGCATAAGTTTGATGTGCCTGAAAGACATCTCTCACCTCTTCTTTACTGTACATTCTGGTCGTCTTCAGGGGGGCGCTATCTGCTCCCCCCGGCCTGACCCTAGTTGTGGCATGTAGGAGGCACGGGGTTGCTGACCTGGTTTTGCTGTCTTACATTTCACCTCAAAGCTTGAAGGGTTGTAGCCAGACTGATAGGGAAACTGGCACACGCGCACATACACACACATACATGCCCACACACACACGCATGCACACATACACACACATACACTACATGAAACCGCACATCCTCGGAGTGAGGCTAATAATACAGGTGTACCCTGGTCTTCCCTCTCAATCCCCCGCCCCTGACTTCTGTTCACTTGGCTACCGTGTCCCCAGGGTTCTACCAGGGTCACCGTACCTCGCCATGCTCCGCTCGCTGGTCCATCATGCTGGGGTAAGGGTGGAACAGGACATGCTCCTCTTTGTCAGTACGGGGCTCATGATCATCATAATTATCATCATCTCCATCATCTTCCGCTGAATCTCCTAACGCCGGTGGTTGGGTATTTGCCAGTTGTAGACCAGACCTCCGTGCTGTGCGGTCTGGTTTCTAGTCTGTAGGGGGGGCTGCTACTCTGCCAGGAGGAGCAGGTGTGGAGGTTAGCTCGGGAGGGAGAGAGAGCGAGAGAGAGGGGAGGAAGGGGAGAGAGAGAGTGCAGCTAAGGTGAGCAGCGGGGTGGAAGTCTAAACCCTGTCTGCAGTCACAACAGAGCAGGAATCTAATCAGCTGTTTCACACTAACTTTCCTCCATCCACAACACTCAATCTCTGTCTCTCTTCATCTCTTTCTGTCGAGGACATCTCTATTTCTCTCTTTATCTGTATTTGATGCACACTTTCCTTTATATCTCTCTCTCTTTCACACACTCACAGACTCTCTCTCACTCACTCACACACACACACACACGCACACACACACACACACACACACACACACACACACACACACACACACACATACACACACACACACACACACACACACACACACACACACACACACACACACACACACACACACACACACACACACACACACACATTGTGTCAACTGGCTCTGCAGTCCTCAGTTTTTACAGGAGTGTGCTTGTATAAAACCTGACCAATAAACCATCTGCTATTCACTGCAGTGGATGACACACTCAGCTCTCTGGGGGCTTATCTGGGTTCACCGGGGACGAATTGGGTGCGTTGAACAACTTTGGCCCTAGCCTAGACCCCAACCTCAACCACAGCCAGCCGCCCCACACAACCCACACCCTAATCGAAACTCCAGCTATACCATAACGCTAACCCTATCCCTGATCCTGGGCCAAACCCCAACCCTGATCGTAACTCTCCTGACCCTACCCTATAATGACAGTTTGTCGGGAAGTATTAGAGTCATTGTGACATCATTCACATCACAGTGACCACGGGGATCACGGATCAGCTTCTCCGATCTGTTGGTCAATCATCATTGGAAGTGATCCTCCCACACGCCGCTGCAGGCCACACTGTCGGGGGGGGATCAGCTTATTGTGAAGGCGGCAAACCCAGAGTCAGCCCTCTGCAGGATTATTAACAGAGAGTGCAATTCTTCTTGTTGTTCTCTGGGAATCATGATGTTTATTTATGCGTCATTCGCTGCCAGTGACGCCAGCGGGCGCTGGCTTATCCCCGATGCCCATCTCAGAGGGACATAATGGGAATAATGTTTGTGTTCTGCATGTGGAACTGGCTGCCCCCTGTCACTGGCTCGACTACGGCGGCCATGCATTTATTGGGCATGCACTCAGGAACCGGCGGGGCCTGCCGTCATCGTGCTCGGCTCTCCAGATGGCTTTTACCTAATAGATGCGGAGACGGCGTGGACACGGGAGGTCAGCCTCGCCAAGGAGGAAGTGTTTACTTCTGAAGGGAGCGAGGAAACATTCAGCAACGCGAGGTCTTACGGCACAAATCCTGCGTGGCCATCAGCTGATCATCCAAGTAATTTCGCCCTGTTTCTTGGCCCTGTTGGACTACAGTGTGTAGAGTTAAGAAATCAAAGCCAGTCATCCATGGGTCTCTGTTATGGTCGCTCAAAAGGTCAACTTACCATACTGAGCAGGGAAATAGACCATTCTCCAACGTCACATTCATTCAAGAGGTGTCGCATTACAATGACATTAACACAATTGACACATTGGAGGATAAACACAAAAACACAAGAGATATGCGTAATCAGGAAAGGTCTTTACTACAGTAGCCTACTCTATTTGTACTGTTGGGTCCTACTAATGGTCCTATTCTAGTACTACTGCTCAGGCTTCTAACACATCTGGATCAAAAGAAGAAATCAATCACAATTGGCTGGCATCACAGAAACCTTCAAGACTTTTGTGTGTGTGTGTGTATGTGTTGGTGGGGGGGTGAGGGGCAGTTGCCATGGTTACGTGAAAGAGGAGAAAGGAGATGTTTCGTCATCTGGCCGTCATCCACATGGGTTAGATGGAAACAGAGGTCATGTTACAGTGGACGCCGTACAACAGGGAGGAATCTTCACATCTTCTGTCAGGTCTCACCAGACAGCAGTCTTTCAGACCGTCACCTGAGACTGATCAGCATCTGGCACTTACTTCCAAAAAGCTATAATGTAGTTTTAGTCTTAACGAAACCATCTGGTGCTTATTGGCTCCAGCGGTAGGCCAAACTTTTGACTTGTGAGTTAGGCGCCTGGTCAGATGCAGACATGGTGACATGGCTGGTGAAGACAGATCCTAGTTGGACTGACTATGTGGATCCTGTTTAATTTCACCTGCCGCAGACCGGGGTGCTGTTCCACTGTCGCTTGTTCGTCACACCGGGAAAAACTCGGTAACCAAGCAACAAGGTGAGACACAGGTGTTCGGGGATGGTGTCAGACATACTGGGGAAAGGCAGCACTGGTGGTGTGATCTCTGATGCCTGAGAGACCAGCACAAGTGATATGATCCTCATTAAGGGATTTAATTCTTATGAATGAATTGGGTCCACACACACAGGGGTGGCTGATGACCTCAGAGAGCACTGTAAACCCATCGCCCACTTTAACTAAACAAGTTTAAAGGCACATTTTCTGTGTGGTTAAATATATCCAGCCCCTCCTCCATTTTGTTTCAGACCTGATGTGAGGATTGAGATGGTGGACCCAAAGAGAACAGAACAGATTTGAGCTGGCAGACAGGTGATGAGCTGGGTTCTGATCTGGTCAGGGAAAACAGGTCTGGACCTCAAATCATATAGCTGTAGGGCAGGCCACCAGGGGTCACTGCCTAAACTGGTAAGAGGACGAGGACAATGTCAGTTGTGTGCGTTTTGGGAGGAAGACACAGGCAGCGCAACACCACGTTCCACTGACAGTTCCACAGGAAGGTATACTATAGCTCTATAGGCTCTATAGGCCTATAGGCTCTTATCTTGTGCCCACAACCGTTCCTACCTAGCCTCGTGATACGATTCTGATCTCGCGATCTTACTTTCAGTTTGCCTCCGCGGAGTGAAACTGAATGTGGGCTCAGGATGGTCTTACGAGGCTAGTTCCTACCGAGATTCAATGATTTTAAACCAAGACCTTATAAACAATAAAGTGATATAATCTAGATTTATATATTGAATTCTTTATATTTCCACCAATACTTTGGTAATTTTCAATTATGGAAATGTGCGTCATTCTAGTAGCCATATAGCCTAACACTGATCTGCTTTAAATGAGGCCTAATGTAATTTTCGATATTGAAATGAAATTTGATAATATTGAATTTTTTCCAACGAAACAAACGAATCTAAGTCCTGCATGTTGACATCATAATCTAAACTCGTTATATGAATTAGTCAGGAAACAGTTAACGAAGGTTCAGAGAACCAAATTTAACACAAAAACAAAATAATAGTCATCATCTTAAAGTAAGAATTACCCCATTTAAAGTTAAAGAGAAATCGTGAAGCAGCAAAATGTGTGCCAAAATTATTAATAATGATGCTTTCCAGAGGAATATAATTTATTACAAAATATCTCCATAAAAAGTTAGCAATATTTACAAAACAAAATAGATGAAAAGCTTGTCGATCACCATGGTCGCCAGTATAAAAACATCAGTGTCGATTCTCTGGTACTTGACCTTTTAAAAACCGAACTTCACAACAATACTGGCGATATTGGTGATGCCGAAGCGTACTTTTCTTCTCTCTCTCTCTCTGTCTCTCTCTCTCTCTCTCTCTCTCACACACACACACACACACACACACACACACACACACACACACACACACACACACACACACACACACACACACACACACACACGCACACACTTTCGCTCCTTAAGGAAAAGGAACACCACCAAACTGCTGACAGAATAGCTTTTGTACTTGTACTTATACAAATAAACATTTGAGGTGACTAACAACTGAGTTATCCCAGCCTACTTTATAGAACCGGTAGAGATGTAGATAAAATTAACATCTAAAACTAAAACAGAGTGCATTATGTGACCTCACTGTGTGATAAATTAACACTTATAGGCTAAGGGGTGAATGTAGGCTACTCCTCGAACACTTCAGGAGCGGGGGGACATTGAGAGGTTGCAGCATGTGAAATTACTAGCCCACAACAATGTAGCTCTGTAAAACAACATTCGTTAAGATTTGACGCCTAGGATATTAAAGAGAACCCGAATCTAAACATGAATAACAACATTTCTGGAATTTTCGATACTGTTTTTGTATTGATCAAGCCAGTGCCTGAGCTCCGAGAGACGGTAACCCTCCGGTCCCCTGCCGCCTTGGTAAACGATCTTTCCCTCTTGGAGGATGTAAAGTCTATCGAAATAAGCTCCGTATGCTGAGTTGGAAGAGTTCTCCATACTGTCCGCGACCACGACGCACCCCGGCACCTCCAGATGCATCAGTTGAGCGGCACCCAGTCTATCCTCCAGACAGCGGTGTTTGGGAATTTGGTAGGGCGCGTCGGAACTCACCCATCCGTCCGAGGGGTGCGCCTCCTCAATGTACACCACCACCGAGTCCGCGATGTCTGCGTACTGGCGCACCACCCCCTGGAACGCCTTGAGGCGTGCCATGAACGGTGGTCAGGTGCAGCTGCCAAAGTTGAGGATGAGCGGTCTGTTGTCTCTGGCATAGTCCAGGATGCGGCTGCGCCTCTGGTCTCCCAGCTGCACAACTTCACTGTTCGGCGCCACATATCCAAGGCGCGCGGTTTTTAAGAAGTCCAGTTTATGTCCGTGCCAAACGGCTTTCAGTGATTCCCAGCTAAACATGCGGTTAGAATCTGAAATACACAACGGAGGGTCGACAATACTTCCTTCTGGTTCTCTCATCTTAAAAAATATAATTTTCCTTATACATAGAAAATCAAGTAACCACAGCATCGCTGCTGCCACAATGAAGCGAGGCAGCAGAATAAGACATACTAAAGCATTTTTCAAAGCTTTCACGCTATTCATGGCCACAGATAAGCGCGGACCGGTCAGTGTGTTACTAAGTCTCGCCACGGTGGAACGTGTTCAGTCCACTTCCTCGTGCGTAAAGATCCACTGGGCTGGAGTTGCCCGTTGCTCGCAACTCCCCTTTTATAGAGCACCGGCAGCGGACTGAATGAAAACAGCCCGCCTTCGAAGACCAGTAAGAGTTCTCACATGGAGGGATTACTCTCTATCAGCTCCCACTGGGGACAGGAGAGGAGTCGACAGAGAAAGAGAGAGAGAGGGAGTGTGTGTTAGAACGAGAGAGAGAGAGAGAGAGAGAGAGAGAGAGAGAGAGAGAGAGAGTTTAGTATAGAGGAGGAGATGGCGAGAGAAGAGTGAGCGTGCTCAAAATTAGCCTGCAGCGTATACACGTTTTGGAGACTTCTAGGAAACAGTCACTATATAAACCCGCCTGGGATCTCAGGAGTTTTGATCTCTGATCTGGCGATCATGCACCTCATAAAAACGGATCCTGCAAATATCCTAGAGAATCATCTTTCCTCAGCATCCCTGGCGATATGAAGCCTATAAACAGCAGGTAAACCTGGATTAGAGCCACAGAGTCGTTTTAAATTGCACCATGATGCATTTCCGAGACAGGACATGCCTACAGATATTCTAGTTGGTTCCCGGGGTGCTTTTAGAATGATAGTCCTCCATGTAAAGAACACAATCGAGCTTTTGACCAGGTTTTATTCAAATGTCAATGAATAAAAAATAAATTAATGACTAAAAATGACCAAGCCTTGCTGTAATTATCAGTTTAACGACGCATACTGGGATCAAAACGTCTCTGTTCTGAAACGATTTAATCGTAATCCCTGTTGAGACAGAAACATATGCGCTGACGTTTTGCGATGACGCTTTACGCATGAGACTTGACATTTACGCATCTGTTGATTTGGTCATCGGCAATTTGATTCATCTTTAATTCGAATATTTCTTACTCATACAGATGTATGTATAGGCCTACCTGTTAAATCGTCCTTGAACAAAAACAATGGGGGCACTTTCAGAAAGCGAAGCATCTCAAGGAAGAACTAATAAGTAAGCTACTACATTTGGTAAATGTTATTTATTGGAGTGATAATATCCATCACCGGGTCCATCGCACTCGTGCCTATAAGATGTACACGGAACCATTTGTAACAATGTAAGAACCATCCAAAAAGGTTCCTTATCCCTATGATTCCGAATAGAACCCGTTTTCAGCTACATAAGGTGATGCATGATGTTTAGAACCCCAAAGGGTCCTTTCTGACCTGAAAGGGGTTGGACCTGACTGATCTAAGGGTTCTATGTAGAAACCTTTTTTTCCAGAGGTTTCTATCGCTCCAAACGGTTCTATATGGCACGTGCTCTTCTTTTGGAGTGCAGTCAGCGACTATGTAGAAGTATCTTATGTATGGCATTTAGATATTTTGTCCAGCGACTAGATTGCATACATTTATTAAATTTCTAACACATTTGCCAGGTGATTTATGCATTTTGTACGATTTACTTGCCTTGTGAAACGGTTACGCCCACCTTTATTTGAATACAACATACAGTAGCGAGCAAATAAGTCCTAAATCTAAAATAGGTTGGCACGGATAGGTCAGATAGTTCTCAGGTTCTGGTTTTCCCAACAAGCAATTAATACAACACAGCAGAATTAACCTACTACAGAATTATCACGACTGTATTAGCACATAACAATTAGACATCCAAGAAACATCTAGTCTTCACAGTACGGCACATCAGTTTACCAGAAGCAAAGTATTTTGCCCAATAGATGACAATGAAGCTACACTAAACACCCAAGAAATTACTATTCATAATGCAGGTCAGTTTACATGATGCATTAATTGCAATATTACACTATCTTATTTAGTTCAATAGTTGAAATGCGTTGTACGCTTCTCATCTTTCATAGTTTCATAACTGTTGAAGGCGACACAAGTTGTCGCTACCACATTTAGAAGTCTTCACACTTACTTGGAGAACTACAGACAAAGTGACATTTCCCTCAAAATCAAACTCGTGTATAATTAATAATGTAGGCCTACTAGGCTTCTTATCAAACCTATCTTTATGTAGCGTTACTTATTTTTCTAACTGGTAGAATCTGATCGAAGTTGCAATAGTCCAGCAGATACGCTCCTAAAAATATGCATCTATTCAAAAGTGAACTGGATCTTATCCACTGGACTGATAAATGAGTCTAAAGTAATAATACATATTTGGAAAGTTGATGATCGATCACTGAGCAATTGGGCCGAATCGAACCTTGAGATCCAATCGAAAATCAATCTTTCATGCCGATTGTGGCAAAATCGCTGAGGCATGAGGGACTTGAGATGTGCTCTACTCCACTTAACACTTGGATATCTTTTAGCATATTCCACCGCAGTGCATAATAATAGCCTACATCATGTATCAAAGTGTATTCACGTCTTATTAACTTGTCTCTCTCCCTCTCTCTCGACGCTCTATATCGCAGCTAGATCTCTGCGCCAGATAGGCATATAGGCTACAGTAGGCTACAAAGCAAGCCGTTCACATGTACAGTATGTAATTCATATGTTCTGGAAAATAAGACTGTTTTCAAAGTGATTTTCACAGATTTTCCAAGCCTAATCAAACGCAAATGCGCATGTAAGATCAAGGATCATAAAAATCATTTTGTAGACCGCGTATAGCCTATGCAAGAGTTAATTATTGGTTAGCCTATATACCAATAATTAACTCTTGCATGTAATCCGGGCATGTCTTCATAGCACATGAAACCGGAAGTAGGCAAATTATAATTAATTTCGCCATATTGCAGAATGAAGTGATTATGGCACTGAACTCTATACACTAACTCCAATCATCAAAATAGTAGCCTCATAACTCACCAAAGACCATGGTCTAGTTTCATTATACAGTAGGATTTGCATATGTAAACAGAATGTGTCTTTACAATAAAAAACCCATCACCAGTGTAATGTTTCACCAGTCACCATGAATTCACAACAGCAGCAAGGCTCTTTTGGCACTGGGGTTGCTGTAGCACTGGGGTTGCTGTAGCACTTGTACACTTGCAATACAGTGTTTTGTTGGCAGATTGCGTTGGCTTCAACGGAGCGGTCAAACGCTGGGGCTCGGTACTGTAAAGCCCACAGAGACATCTGACTCAACAGCACTGGAGAGCAGCTGGCCCCAACCAGAGGCAGAGGCAGCGTGACTCAACTGCTACACGCAAAGGCTTTACTGTAAATGATGGTTTGGAAGAGTAGCGTTATCGTGCCAGGAACAACAACTGATACAGTTGGACTGAGACTCTACGACCGTGTTCTGTTTCTGTTAGGTTATTATTGTTATTAAGAGACATGGAACCTGATACTGGAACTGGTGATATGTAACTGGGAGATCTGAAGTGATCAAAGGAGCTTACCGAGGCTACTGTCTACTGAGAAAATGGTGCTTCTGGTTCACTGTTCCAGTGAATGATAGAAGAATGATTGCACACTAATCTGACCGCTGTATAGTGTATGGTCTTCTTGAAGGACACTAAGACCATACGTTATAATGTCCTTTATGAAGACCATACAGTATAAAGTGGTCAGATTAATGTGCAATCATTCTTCTACCATTCACTGGCATTCATCATCATGCCAGTGAATGACAGAAGAATGATTGCACACTAATCTGACCACCGTATACTGTGTATACTGACTCTGTCTGCCCACTCTCATTTACTCAATTTCTCATACGCTCACACACTCCACTCCTCTATCCTCCTCTCCCTCCCTCTCCCTCTCCCCGCTTCTATGGCCTAAATCCTCCCCTTGCCCAAAATAGTTGAACATAAATGTATTAACAGGAAGAGAAAGCATGCTTTTCTACACTCTGAAAAAAGTTCTAAAAGGATTATTCAGTTGTCCCTGTAGGGGAACCCCACGAGAAACCCTTTAACTCCAGAGCCTTTTTTGGCTCCAAACTTTTATATAGGTGATACAGTTCTAGCGGGACCCTTTGCTTGATGAAACAATTGCACCTGGATCCAAAAGGTTTGATTTAAATAGGTTTTCAGAGGGCTCCCCTACCTACAGGATCAACCAGGGATCAATAAAGGTCCTAGTTGGCACCTTTTGTTCTCTTTGAGAGAGCACCTCCTCTCAACTGTCGGATTCTTTTCTCTGTGGCGGGCGCTGCTGAAGAACCATGCTGGCTGCTTACCTTCAAACTGAGCAGGCTTCTTGGCAGCAGCCCCAGGGTTCATCTGAGGACGAGGCAGAACAGGGAAAACAGCCGGTTCCTCTTGCATAATTATGGGGAGGGAAGGGCTCCAGAAACCGCAACATTAAGACGGACCTCCAGTCGGTACGTGAGCATCTTGGCTGGCAGGCTGGCCTGATATCTTGCTCCTAGTGTACTGAGCAATGTACACCGTCCTCCTCCCCTCTTCTCTCTCCCTCCGCTGTATCAAAAAGGAGCTGTGTCTCTGCTGGACTTGAATGAACTGCCATTGGCAGTTCATTCAAGGCTCCAGGGGGGCCTGTGTGCCTTGCACTGTAGCCCGGCAACCATAACGTCACCGTAGATTAACATGTTACATTAATCACACATCTTATCAAATGACCATAACATACCGTAGATTAACATGTTACATTAATCACACATCCCATCAAATGACCATAACATCGCCATAGATTAACATGTTACATTAATCACACATCTTGTCAAATGACCATAACATACCGTAGATTAAGATGTTACATTAATCACACATCCCATCAAATGACCATAACATCGCCGTAGATTAACATGTTACATTAATCACACATCTTGTCAAATGACCATAACATACCGTAGATTAACATGTTACATTAATCACACATCCCATCAAATGACCATAACATCGCCGTAGACTAAAATGTTACATAAATCACACATCTCGTCAAATGACCATAACATCACAGTGGATTAACATGTTACATTAATCACACATCTCGTTAAATGCGTGATCCTGATCTTGTTAGGCTCAGAACAGTGATGTGCTACTGTACTGCAGCCCTGTTCCAGTACAGTCCTCTGTTCAAGGTGATACACTGAGCAATGTCATAAGGACACTTGATCAGACATGATTCAGTTACTATTTGTTCACACTGTCAAATACATGGGATAAGCTTGATTTGACTTACCCACTGCAATGAAATCAGTGGACCAGGCAAACCAAACACACCGCTATAACTTTCAAATAAGGACTCTCACGTAATTGATCAATATAATTCACCCAAGTCTGAAACTAATTGTTTCTACTCCATAGGCTTAATCAGTTCTAATATTTGAGCATAATAACAAATGTATTCAACTATTCTGCAATTACATGTTGATACAGGGTTATTACTATATCATTGTGTGACAATACAGTTATTACTTCGTAATTACATGTTGATGGAAGGTTGTTACTCAGTAATTACACACTGATACACAGATGGCTTAGTAGGTTATGTCTGTGTAAAGCCTCTCTAAATCTCTGTGTTCTTGACACTCTGGCCAGAGGTGGTGAGCTTGGTGCTGCTCTGAGCCCGCACCAGCTTGGGTTGTTTCCTTTCTACCTGAACTGAACACAACCACAACAGGAAACTTAGTTTTTGTTCTCCAACCGTAGTTCCAAGTCTGCGGTTCATTGGACATAAGAAAGCAGCTCCCCCCGGCCCCCTCCCTCCCTGGTGGACATCGTCATTATGTAATTCTTCTGCCCGGCAACCCCTGTGACCCCCTGCCCCCCTTCCCGGGCCACCAACCGCTTCAAACAGGAAGGAGAGGAGGACTAAAACTAGTGCAGACAGACTAGTGAGACTCACAGACGTAGCAGGAAAAGATCGTATCTTAAAAATGAAAAATGTTCTGGGAATAGAGGCTGGCTGGAGAAACCTTCTTGTATATTTCCCTGAGGTGATCTCCCCTGTCAGAACCTCTGTATCTCTGTGAGTGGTGGGGCCAGTGAAAGAGGCAAGGTAGAAATAGCTTGTCCTCATGTGGCCTCTCCCCCTCCCTCTCGTTGTCTGAGAGCGCTTATTAGAGAGCGTCCTTCTGCGCGCCCGCCGATGCCAGTACTCTCAGAGAGCACCCACACTTAACAGATGGTGCAGGAGGGCGAGAGAGAAATAACGGCGCCCAGATCAAGCTCTCTGTCTGTCTCGTCCTCCTGTTCTCTGAGATGTGGTACATTGCAGTAGGGGGATGACATTGGTTCCATCAGTTTAGTGTTCCCTTTTGTTGACAAAGCCCTGTCCGTGCACAAGGTCGACACACCAAAAGTTCATGTTTATGTTGAGTCTTAGGATAGAGGATACCTTGAACCCGCCTGACTCTGTAAAATATTAGGTCATCTCGAATGGGCATGTAAAAAAATTAATATATATATTGAAAAAAGATGTGAGTTTCACACATACCATAGATCACACAGGCTGCAACTTGCTTCTTTCCGTTTTTATTGACATATAACACCTCAGTGAGTCATGGCAAATAAAGACTTTCATAGCTTCAAAAACATCTTGGATCTAATGGACGACCAGTCCTTGCATGAGTTCTGTCAAGGAATTTATACAAGCTTACATTGGTAATTTATTATGGGGAACATGAATCTGGATTGAGGCTTACGTGGAAGTATTTACTGTACATAGCGTCCAGATGCCAGTCTCTGTATTTAACTAGCAGTTGTGACATCACCGGGATGGTGTAGGAATCACACAGTAGGTGGTGTGTAATTAAATCTGTACATCAGTGAGATCTGCTGTGATGTAAAACTGTTTATCTCACAACTCACACTATGCATACTACTGTACACTACGCACTACACTTTACAGCAAGTGATACATTGGGAAACATTGCCAAGTAAGGCGCAAAGTACAGTTTGTTCACTTTTACACACACGCACACACACATGCACGCACACACACATCCGCTCTCACTCTGCACCATGTATGGAACCCCTCCCCCGTTCCACTACAGCTGAGGTTAGTAGGATCCCCTGGTGGGTCCTGGCTCACACTCCCTTTTCAAAGGAATGGATACCAGCCATCTCCACCAGTCCAGCATGCACTGTGCTTCTTTCATCTGATGGTTATTAATACAATAAATACCAGCCTATACAGCCAATGACACATCAGTCAGCCAGCCCCTAAGGGAGATGGAGTGTGTGAGAGTGTGTGGGTGTGTTTTATGAGGAAGAATGATTGCTGGGGCATCTGGGGCCACATAGGATTTCAACATGAGAAGCCTCAGCCAAGACGGGGATGCTTGAGGTCCGGTTTCTGGGCAGAGACAGTCGGAGCATACACCTTCCCTTGAGGACACCATGTCCACGTTTTTATGTGTGTGTGTGTGAGTGTGTGTGTGTGAGTGTAAGTGTGTGTGTTGTGTGTGTGTGTGTGTGTGTGTGTGTGTGTGTGAGTGTGTGTTGTGATATTAAGTGGAGATATACAGGATTTCAACAGGAGAAGCTGCTCCTCCTGAGCCAATTATTATTATCATTATTATCATCATCATCATCATCATCATTATCATCATCATTATTATTATATTAGACTTGCCTTTCTGCTCCTTTTGTATTCAGTACTTTTTTTCTGTCACTCTCTGCTGCTGTAACACCCGAACCCCCCTCCTTCTCAGGGGTTGATAAAGCATTATCTTCTCTTAACAAAGTTCTGGATCAACCCCAGACTCCAGGATACGGGACAGAACTGGAGTGAACCGGGCTGAGCAGGACAGGACAGGACAAGACACCCTCAGAGCACAGCACTGTACGGTAGCCAGCTCAGATCGGATTGTGAAACTCAACATCTTCAAATACTACATCTTCAACCTCAAAACGTCTTAGCTGAACACTAGTTGATGTCCCCTAATTACTATACCTCATGGAAAGAAAACTAGTCACAATAGTTTCAGAGGTAAAAATCCGATTAGAATTCCAAGTCCAGCTCTCGGCACAAGTTCTGTCAGTTGATGCGGCAACAGAATTGACTACCGAGCTCATCATCCGGCTTAGGAAGTAGATATCATCATTCTGCGGACGCGCTGCTGTTTTAATAGACACAGGTTTAATCTAAAGGAGGAATGATGATCCCGTTTATAACTGCTTGGCTAAACCGAAACTATACCCTAAACCTATATACAGTAGTGTTAGTATTTGGACAGGTGTATTCTGGAATCTGGTTTGCAGTTTATCTGCTATGTGTGGCCAACTCCCATTTGTATATCTCTTTCTACTTGTCAAATCATCAATTGTAAAAAAATAAAAGTAATTGACTGACTTCTGTCTTTCCCTCATTAGTTTCCTCAGTCGACAACCCATTGACTTCCCTCTGCAGCAAAATTTTAATACATTTAAACCTTTTGATTTTGAATCATGTGTCTTTCTTCCTTCCTTCCATTTATTGTAATTCTAGGCGGAGGTGCGACAGGCAGAGATGCCTTGCAGGTAACAACACCAATCCTGTCAAAAACTATTGTAACCAGGGGTGAAGTGGAGGGTAAACCCCAGTAAAATCAGTTTACCCACCTCTTTAAAATTAGGCTGAGAGTTTACTCACCTATTTTCTGATCAACTTTGTTAATCAATGAGGGAAAACCAGGTGGGTAAACTCTGCACTAGACAGAGTTTACCCACCACTGTATTTACCACCACCCTTGGTTGTAACTGAAGGTGTTTGCATTATCCCCTCTATATTGTAGCCTAGGGAACTGGCTTATTCTAGGCTCTCCTGTTAACTATTGCACTCACTTTATTCTAAAGTAGGCTAGTCACATTTAAATTCTGAATAGAATGCACTGATAGCCTATCAGATGAGACAGTGGGGAAGTGCAGAAAAATTGCTGATGTTTTTTTTTCAGACTTCATACAGATGGGACATTACACAACGTTCTAGATTAGATTAGATTCAACATTGCACCATAGCGTACAAGTACTGGGATGAAAAAATGCAGTTAAGTAAGCTAGCGAAATGCAGTTGACATCGTGAATCGCGATCTTTCTGAAATGCATGTCATAACGATGCGATGACATGTTCCTTCTGCATCTACATTAAACTAAGATATTCCATGGATTTCAAAATGTTTTAATGATTATTTGTGAAGATATTGGGGGTTTTTCCCCATGTTTTTTTGCCACCTCACTGGTAGACATATTTTTGCTGCATTCATGTGTTGGAATGATCAGAAAAATGAGTTCCCGACTGGGAAAATTCACATGAATGCCCCATCAAGTCGCTGAAAAATGTTGGTACATGACTTGCGTCGTCATAGGCAGGAAGTAGAGGATGAAAGTAGTAAATGTTTAGTTGTGGTGATAATAAACTGTTTATTTTTGGCTTACACATGTCATTTGTAAGGTAAGCCATATTGGTATTAGGTTGTAACCGTCCACGTAGAGTGATCTAGATTAATTAAAGTTATTCAACAAGTCAGGTACTAAAGCAATATCTTTGCGCTTGAGGGAATCCTTTGCTCTTTATTGTCATGCAAAAACTAGAAACAGCTACCAGCGGGTGAGATAACTTTTTTATAGTTCAATATTCACCATTACTTGCTATTAGTTTATGAATTGGCCTTAGCAAGACCCCCAAAATCGTTTTCATGACATGAGACTGCATGAGACCCTGTGAATTTATTATTTTAGAATTTCGGTGTACTGGCTAGTACACTGGCGGGAAATCTTGTGATGGAAGCGGAAATTACGTTTTTTTCCGTGTCACAATATCAGGAAGACTACAAACACTTCGCCCCACTAATTTATCTACATGCACATAAAAGAAAGAAGACTGGTATTTACCTGCATTGAAGCCATCCTTCCAGAAAGTCCATTGAAGTAGCTACAATCTTCCAATCCAGTCTGCTCCACGCACGTTTGATATCATATTTTTTCCCATCATTACAGCGAGTGAGTGAGGAACTGTGGGAAGTGTGGTTCTTAAAACGCAGTGCCGATTTTATCACGACTAGACGGGCCGCCAAATTGCCGGGATATCTCATGTAGCTTTAAATGCCCTGGGCAATAAAATACACAATCTTCTTTGTAGCATCCATGTTGTTCCCATATTACGACTTAAAAGCTCATGAACACACCGAAGTCGGAAGAACGACTTCACAACTTGGGAAATTGGACCAGAGGTGTGCATGTGAATGCAGCACTAATATCACAGGGTCTCAGTTTGTTTGCTTTCGTCACTTCCATGACTTCTGTAAGCCAATCAGAGAGATCTCTCTTTTCCCAACGTGCCCACTCAGTCCGATGCCAATTAGACATGCTCAGATGTCCCTACTCGTCCCGAAAATTCTCTGATGTAGCCAACGGTGTGCGACACACCGCTCTAACTCGGGCCACTGACACTCACGACGTTCACGGATATTCACAACGGCCGATTATCGGCCTGGTGTGTCAGGGGCTTAACACTACCCTAACCTTAACCTAAGCCTAAACTTAACCCTAACCTTAAATGGTCTCTGTGTTTATGGGAACTAGCCTTTACCCATGGCAAATGCACTTCTGCCTTCTGGAACCCAATCAGTTTGTTTCCTCAACAACTAGACATCTTTGACCCCCATCCTAACTCCCTTGGGCATCTTAATGCTGTGACTGCAAGCTGCAGATGACCTCGACTTGACTTTCAGCATAATCTGCCAAACCATCCAAGGAAAAGACAGGTTGGGGCATTAGTGGTGTTGCTGATTGTTTGTAACTTCCGGAGAACCCGTTTTGCCTGTGTCTGTCATTGTGTGTATGTGTGTACGTGTGCCTGTTTGTATGCGACTCTGTCACCGTTTGTTATGATAATGTGTTTTGTTGCAATGACGCAATGCGGTTCTTTTTTGGTTTTGTTTCTCTTTCAGGTGCGTTTGGTTGCCAAGGCAATAAAGCCCTCGCTCTCAACAGTGTCATCAGAGCACTTTTCATTAGGCAGGGGAATGACAGTACGGCTTCATTCACTGTTTATGCAATCAGATGGTCTGTGTGTGTGTGTCCGTAAATGTGTGTGTGTCTGTAAATGTGAGTGTGTGAGAGAGAGATAGAGAGAAAAAGGTTTTGGAGAGTGTATAATTGTATGCGTCTGTTCTTGCAGAGCATGTGTACACATATGTGTTGCACTAATTCAGTTGGCTGGCTCTACAATAACCTTCCACTCGTTAACTATTAGTGGATCTCATCCAAACCGCATCAGCCTGGGGGTGCTGGGTGCTGAGTCTCGTCGACAGCCTCCCAGACGAGTGTCATTTGAATTCAGCACAGCAGAGGAGAGCTGAGAGCCGGGAGCGCCAGGGCTGGGGTGGACGCGGGACTCAGCTGAGTGTGTTTGCTGTCTCATTCCCCCCCAAAGTTCAAACAAGGACACATTCCTCTCCAAGCCAGCATCTTGAAATGAGCTGTGATCTGCTGCCGTTTCCATTTGGGCGTGCCAGGACATAACACCTGCTGGCTCTCTAAATCACCGCTCGTGAAGGATATGGCATAACATGTGGTCCTAGGTGTGTAATTTTAGCATTGGAACAATTTTTACCGTACAAGACATCATTAACTCATCATTGTTTATGTATTTGCCACAACTCTAGCCACATGGATCACATATAATTATACACTCTCTTCAGAACCCCTTATCCTTCTATCTCTCTCTCACACTCACACACATATTTATAGACACGCTAAGCTACAGAAACAAATCCTACTGTTTATTACCTCTGCCCCAGCGACAGCGCAAGGCGAGAGGTAATGTTTTCGGTAGCGTTTGTGCGTGTTTGTCTGTCAGCAGGAGAGCCCAGAATGCACTGCATTGCAAATAAAGCCACCCATTCACCTGGAGTCATTTGGATTAGGATCACACAAAATGAAAACAAAAATTAGAATGAAGCCTGCTACCTGTGTGAGGGTGCTACAGACACAGTGTTTGGACCAGGTGTGTCGCTTTTCCTCTAGTACTAATTTCACCGAACATACAACAGCCATCCCTTCATGCTGTAAACCTCCGCGAAATTCATCCGAATCCCGGATGGTTTACAGCATGAAGGGATGGCTGTTGTATGTTCAGTGAAATTAGTACTGTTTACAAGTTACTGTTGTTTCGAAATGCAGAGGCGAAAGGACCTATGGTGTTTACAGGACAACTTCAGAGCTTGGTAAGCATAAACCATGTAATTCCTGAACTTGAAATCCACGTATATCATACTTTAGAGTTTTTTGAGTGTGCCCATAGCTAGCAACGAGCCAGGGTGCGCGCGCCCACCTTATTGACACAGAACTCTGTACTCCACAAAACAGAAATATTTTAACCTGTACTAGTCCTTAACCTAGACATGCCAGGGAAGCCAGGAATAGGGCTAAACATGAAATTCAGTGTCCTTATCCTTTAACCTGATTAGCTGTTTCTAATTATGATGTTTACCCCTGAATGTGGCTGTCGGCCGGAGTTTTCTGGAAGAAAAGTGTCTCCCTTTGCATAGACATACATCCCATCGGAGATAAGGGTGACATTCCATGGTTGGTACATTCTGTGGACAACACCAATTGTTGTGGTTAGAGATAGAGAATTGGGCACCGAATTATCTCGACTACAAGGCCATAAGCCGCAGGAGAGACCAGACTAGTCCAGACCAGTCTGATCGGGGAAGGGGGGGGGGGGTTGGATCGCCCCTGAACCATAAGAACTTTGCTCTAGCTCAAATGCTTTGATTTGGAGTCACACAGCCACAGGCAGGCAAGCTGACAATAGACTAGATGCCATCGTCTTTTGTATGCTATAAACCTCCTGTAATAAATAGCTTTTGATTGTCGCTCAAATCCTGTGTTGGAGAGATTCATTTGGAATACACCTGGAAAAGGGACACTGGACTGTGTGGTATTGTGAGAGATTGGGTGCGTCTTTATTGAAACCAAAACACAACGCAGAGCTGAATAAGGACAATAATAAAAGACAACGCAAGTCAACATGAGCCAGAGAGGAGCCAGGGAAGAGAGCAGAGAGAGAGAGAGGTACCACCAGATGCTTTAATGAACCCATAAACTGGCCCGACGCAGCCGAGTGAAAAAGAGGTACCACCAGTACATGATCTAAGGAACCCAGAAACTGGCCCGACGCAGCCGAGAGAGAAAGAGGTACCACCAGTACATTCTCTAAGGAACCCAGAAACTGCCCAGACGCAGCCAAGAGAGAAAGAGGTACGACCAGTAGATGATATAGGGAACCCAGAAAGTGGCCCGAAGCAGGTAGACCATCGATTTCCCCTCACTCAATTCGGACTGCAGAAGAGGTCCTTTCAAAAGACCTGGTACTCACTTTTTGAATGGTTGGAGTACTCAATTAGCCAGAATGCAACATATTGCTTTGCCTGCAGACATTACGGCAAACAGCAACTCATAAGACAAAACAAAGATGCCCTAACAAGCACAGGCTTCTCTAATTGAAAAAGAGCTCTGGACACATTCAAAGAACATGAAAAGACTGCTTTGCACAAGGCCAGTATGGTGTGCTGAAAGAGCTTCAAAGCAAGTAATGTCCAAGGTGATGTTGTTGAGCAACTGCTAGCTGCTAGTGTAGGACAGATTACGGAGAGGAGAGAATACCTGCACCGCATTGTGGCAGTTACTGCCTTTCTGGGGAAGCAGGGACTACCCTTCCGAGGGCACAAGGAAACCGAGGAAAGCCTCAATCAAGGCAACTTCATAACATGCATGAAGCTTCTAGAACAATTCAACCATTTTCTTCAAAGCCATACTGCACCATCAAATGCAACCTACCTTTCTCCATCTTCTCAAAATCAAATCATTACATGTTGCTCTAAAGTCATTACTAAGAAGATTATTACAGAGATGAAGGCAGCCAAAATCTATTCTGTGATGGCGGATGAGGCAAGGGACAGGCAAAGTGAACAGCTGGCAGTGTGTGTGCGTTACATAGCTCCAGAGGGAATCGTTAAAGAACGCTTCATAGCTTTGAAGAAGCTGAATAGATTTGATGCACAGTCAATTACTGACACCGTGGAGAAGGTTCTGGTTTCCAATGGCCTAGAGGATCTGAAGTGTGTAGCACACGCATATGATGGTGCTTCAGTGATGAGTGGGGCAGTTGGTGGTGTACAAGCACGTTTTTGTGAGAAACACCCAGAACCTATATATGTGCACTGCTATGCACATAAACTCAACCTTATACTACTGTATGTCACACCTGCAAGGCAATCCCGGAAGCCACCGACTTCTTTGACCTATTGGAGAGTGTCTATACATTTTTCAACGTGTCGCTTGTCAAACATGACAAGTTTGCTGCTCTTCAGAAACAGTTAGGATTGGAGAAACATGAGCTCATCAAGCTGTCAAAGACCCACTGGGCATGTCAGGTGTGATCAGTTAAAGCCATGCTGGACAACTTCCCTGCGGTTACACAGTGTTTAGAAAGCATTCATACAGCAATAGCTTTAGGACTCCGGTCCAAGCTATGCAAATTCACATCAGTCTACATGCTTGTTATGTTTAAGAACCTGCTTTCGATCACAGAGGGACTGCACAAGTACCTGCAGAGCGAATCTCTGGACCTCGCCCAAGCGCTGCAGTACAAGACAGCTGTCTACGACTCCCTCAAAGGGCAGCGAAGAGATTTATATGAGTGCAAAAGCGATTAGTGAAACACATGACATCCAGGAGCTCTCTGTTGGTCAGAGACGGAAACAAAAGAGAATGGAGGACTATGTAGTAGAGTCATTATGTGGTAGTAGGAGCTCAGATGTTACCACAGTAGAGCATCTCAGACAGATGTTGTTCTTTCCATGCCTTGATCGAATGGTTCAAGAACTTGAGAATCGGTTCTCAGCTGTGGAAGCTGAACTCATGATGAGCATCCAGGCGTGCCAGCCTCAGAGGCCTTCCTGTCCGAAGAGTCCCTAAAACCCCTTGCCACAAACTACGGAATCCAGCTACTGTCTGAAGAGGACCTGGTAGCAAAGAACTTCTTGGCTAAAAAAAACAGCAGAAGCCATTCCTGACATACGCAGTGTTTAAGCTCCTTGACATTGCTATGTTTCCAACCCTCAGATCAGTATTCCAAGTTGCCCTGACCATTCCTGTGAGCAGCTGCAGCTGTGAACCATCTATTAGTGCTCTGCACACGTGGTTAAGGAGTACAATGGGACAGGACAGGCTCCATCATTTGGCTCTGCTGTAAAACAACAGATGGCACAGTATGATGCTCCCAAAAAACTAGAGGAGATAAGAGATGGCTAGAAGAACTAGAGGGCAGACAGACATAGACACAGACAGTCATGACAGACAGACATACAGACAAGTTACAGAAACAAGACAACAATAACGATAGAGCAGAGAAGACACAACGGGGAAGAGCATTGGAGAGATACAGTAGCATGCATTTAGGAAAGAAGGAGAGACAGGGACAAGACAAGTCAAAAAACACAGACAGACAGAACAAGTGAGGACAGAACAGCAGAGAGTGTGCATGGCGACAGTAGAGGAAAGGAAGAGTGAAATGGAGGAAGGGGAGATGGAAGAAGAGAGACAAGGACAGACAGACATGAACACCAGAGGTGGATAGAGCAACAAGAGAAGAGGAGGAAAGATGCTGACAGACAAAAGGAACAGGAGAGGAGCTCTTCCAACACAAGGGTGGAGACAGAAGATAAAAAGAATAGTGAATGGGTGAAGGAGAGATGGCAGAAGAGAGAGATGGGGACAGACAGACAAGTCACAGAGACAAGACAACAATAATGATAGAGCAGAGAAGACACAACAGGGAAGAGGAATGGAGAGATACAGTAGCAGGCATTTAGGAAAGACAAGGAGAGACAGGGACAAGACAAACAGCAACAAGAAGTCAAAAAACACAGAGACAAACAACAAGTGAGGACAGAACAACAGAGATGTGCATGGAGACAGGAGAGGAAAGAAAGAGTGACATGGAGGAAGGAGAGATGGGAGAAGAGAGACAAGGACAGACAGAGACAGACAAACAGAACAAGTGAGGAGAGAACAACAGAGAGTGTGCATGGAGACAGGAGAGGAAAGAAAGAGTGACATGGAGGAAGGAGAGATGGGAAAAGAGAGACAAGGACAGACAGACAAGTCACAGAGACAAGACAACAATGATGATAGAGCAGAGAAGACACAACGGGGAAGAGGAGTGGAGATTGAAAGAGCAGTAAAGACGAGAGGAAAGAGAGACAAGAGGAGGAGGATTACACTGTCAGCACAAAGCAATATAATGTAAGCTTCTGTGGTGCTATATGTTTTATATTGTTTGTTATGTTGCCTGAGAATGTATTCACCTATCATAATTTGTGTTTCAGGTTACATAGAGATAAGACACAAATAGCAACAAGAGAGGAAGAGGAAAGACACTGACAGACAACACAAAGCAATAAGTAAGCGTTTATGATGTTTTATGTGTTATGTTCATGGTGTTATGTTGCCTGAGAATTTATTCATTCTCATCATGATCTGTGTTTCAGGTGACCATCTGATGTGATACACAGGAGTCCATATGGTCAGTTACACTCACTGTGGAAGACGTGACTTCTGTGGTGAGAGGCTTCAACACCTTGTATTAGATTAGTTTATTGTATATTGATGTTGATTTACACTAGACTCACTAGAATACATTTTGATGGCTTACCAGATATGTCCTTTGTTTGAACTGTGCTCATGTTATTTCTCACTAAAGAGTACATTTTGAGCAGTTTGTGGTTTACTGTGTAATCTTTATGGTGTGTGTGTCTTTGGTGCATGGTGGCAAACCCAAATGGGCATAGAAGGTTACTTTCTTTAGTATGGAGATGGAGGTTTATAGGATGTATGGATGTATGGAGACTGAATGCAATGAATTCCAATGGATTGCTTGACATGTCCCATCCACAGTAGTGCAGAGTAGGGGTCCTCTTCTCCTTTCAACAGCTGTCTGTCTGCCACTGGCATTAGCTACGCGTGGGTCCTGTGAGACAGAGCTTGTTAAGTACGAGTGGTTGCTCTTGCCAGATTCTTGAGCAGAGTTATTTTATGGTATATAGCCAGTCTGGAGTCAGCGAGCATATGGAACTCAGTAGAACAAAAGGTTAGAGAAAAGGTTTTCTTTCTTGCTATGGGTGGAACAGAGAAGAGTGTGTGCTCTTTATGGTCTAAAAACATCTGTTTTTCATATCAGCAGCCGATCTGACACTCAAGTTCTCTCAAGACGTACAGTCATATAAGAACGAGATGACTCAGACTGCCTTTGTTAGGGGTGACTTAAGGATCGGCTGGAAGTTGACACCAGATAAACGCTAGCTGTTGCTCAACTTGTCAACCCTGCTTGAACTTACAATACAGGAGGAGGTTTACTGGCACCTCCTGTTTTCTTCCCAAGCCAGACCACTCATAAACAACTTTTACCGGAATCATAAAGAAATGCTCTCTCAGTATGAGTGACTCATTTGTTATCGAGCTGAAGACGAGTCTGAGAATGGGGGCTTATTCCGGATAAAGCTTCCCAGATGTTCTGTGAGATTTTAACCTGGCCTGGGTTGAGGTCATTAAGGAGAGGGGGTCCCACACCAACAAAAGAGAAACAAAGGCAAATGTCACCTACGACCCATGCACTCTGGTAAATAATGCCCTTCCAGGATATGACTTCATATGCATAGCCTACTGTACCTACAGAATCTTACAGAGGTATAGGACAACTACTGTTGAATTTCATAACCATAATATCCCTAAGATGTACTATAGTGACACAAGAACACAGTTTTTGTAATATACAGTATTGTACAGAACAGTTGTACAGTATACATAAAGGACGGTATGTTCATACAATAGAATAGCATACAGTACAGTACAATAGACAGTCTCTAAAGTTGGGGGCCTGCAGGGGTACTGGGATTCTTCTCCTGGGTGGGAAAAACACCCACCCACACAGACACAGACAGACAGACAGACACACACACACACACACACACACACACACACACACAGACACACATCTGCTTCTGATCCTGACCCGTGCGTCAGTGTCCCAGACACCACCAGAGGTTCTTCTGCACTGAACCAATAGTACTGGGGCTCCAAACTATATCACACCTCCAGATAACACACAAACAACATCCTGTCCCACATGCTGAAGAGGAAGACACGCCTTGCTCCGTTAGCACACGCACAGTCAGAGCATCTGCTCAGCTCTCATCACAACTACTGTAGCCTGTAACAAATTATCTCACTATGAGCTAGCCTATAACTAATCTATAGCCACAAACTAACCAGTCAAATAATGTAGGTATGGACTAGCCCTAGCCTGTAACCAACCATCTAGCTATGGGCTACTGTAGTCAGCCTTGCCTACAGTATAACGAACCATCTAACTATGAGCTAACCTATAATGGTCCATCTAGCTATAAGCTAGCCTGTAATGAATCTAGCTATGAGCCAGTAACAGATGTTTAACAAACAACTAAGAGCTTTAGAGTGATTCACAGGGCTGCCATGTCATTTATCTGGCTTGAGACTCCAGTTGTGGTGAAGCCGCTTCTATACTGTGACGTGTGTGGGGTCACACCATCTGTGTGTGTGTGTGTGTGTGTGTGTTCGGAACATGAGATTTAGACCAATCAGGAGTAGCCAATACTGTTGCACACCAGCAGAGGGCAATAGAGATTGCTCATGAACCTGCACTTCATCCCCTGGGGGTGATTTTTAAAAAGTGTTTTTCAACTTTTTTTTTCAGATGGGAGGCTTCTGATGTCAGAAGCCCAGGCAAATTTGAACGGCTTGTTGAATCACGTTTTCAGGATTTGACTGCTCACAAAAAAGGACCAGACTGTCTTTCAAAGTTTGTGTATTAGATGGCGCATCGGAGACCCAAATGTATGTGCACAAGCACGGAAAACTGATTTTTTCATAATAGGTCCCCTTTAATATTAGCAATCCGTCCAGACAAACATAATGTGGTGCATGCAAATACGTGTGTGTACAAGCTAAATCTCACGCAAGCCAGTCAACGTTTGCAGCCTTGGAGCTACAGTATGCGCTAGCCTGTAACCAAAGCGAAAGCCACAAGCTATCCAACAGTATACTACAGCCATTAAACAAAAGCAATAATAGTAATACTCAATATTATACCAACTGTGATGCGGCTTTCAAACTCCTATAAGCCGCGGATGAGGGGTAGTGCAGGGAGATTTGTCCGACGTGCTAAATCCAAGAACGAGCATGAGTCCGTAGCTGCAGGTCACTGATGTTTTATTGGCACTACGGTAAACATGACATAGGCCTATATGGTAGTTGGACTTGAGATGGTACATATAGCCTACATTGCTTGCGGTCAACAGAAATATCGGCACCCGCTGCCTTACCCTCTCTCCACACCCCAAACAATGACTCCTGACAGGTAAATAGACCCAGGTGACATCAATTAGCTTAGCACTCTGCCCTAGTGACACACCCACACAGACACACCCCCACAGACACACACCCACTAATGGCACGTTCCAGGCAACCCGTAACTCGTGTTTTTCCGACCTTCTACACGTGAAAATTCACTGGAATGGCAGTCAAACCCGTAACTTCCCACCCGTGAACTCGTACCAGATCGATGTACTCCCAGTTGCGCTCTCTGACGTCACACAGCCCTCTAAGCAAGATGGCAGCCCCCATGGGTATGGCGACAAAGAACTTTAGGGCAACGTAAAGTAAATTTGTACGTTGTAATCAAAATAATACAAACGATTATGCACTACAATCTGCTATTTGTATGTAATGATGCCCAAATATGTTGACAAGAGATAGCTAATGCTAGCTAGCTAACATTAAGGTAAAACTGAATGTGACCATGCAAACGGCGAAAAGTTGATGATGTCAATAAATAAAATGTAACGTACGATTTCTTAGCATAGTGAAATTAGGCATACAATGTTTAGCTTGCCAGCTCTGACAATGTGCCAAATCTAAAGCTTTTACCATATCGGCTTGTTTACATTTATCCAGAATGCCACGCATTCAGACAGTTTGCCTGGAATGCTATGAAGTCGTGAGTCGTGACTTGAAGTCGTAACTTACGGGCTCAAAATCCTATCTGGATGATATCCTATCATGACAGTACTTCCGTACCCCTACACCATCTCTACTACAAACAGGTGGAAGATAGCACCAAAACTGCTACAAATGTACCATGTGCTTGTTCAGGCCTAGGTTCTAAGCCAGGGGCTTATTGCAATTCTCGGGCACAACAGAATTTGTATCAGTCCTAAAGGGTTCAGTCAGGTTAAGACCTGCCAAGCAGTAGTGGATAAATCCTCCTTAAGCCCAGTGGCTGCCCCCTCAGCCTCCCTCATCATGAAGGTTAGTAGCCACCAAGCACAGGGTGGGGTGTGTGTGTGTGTGTTTGTGTGTGTGTGTGTGTGTGTGTGTGTGTGTGGGGGGGGGGGGGATACTTCGCCTGGGTGTATGTGTGTGTCTGATGATGCTCCTAAGAAATGGCCTCAAAGGAACCTGTTGTTCTAAGGTCACCGGGTTACATCCCTTGCCAGTGTTGAGATATTGACTTCAGGCTGGAGGACAGGACAGATCAGGAGGACATGCACTAGAGGACAGGACAGACCAGGAGGACATGCACTAGAGGACAGACCAGGAGGACATGCACTAGAGGACAGACCAGGAGGACATGCATTAGAGGACAGACCAGGAGGACATGCATTAGAGGACAGACCAGGAGGACATGCATTAGAGGACAGGACAGACCAGGAGGACATGCATTAGAGGACAGGACCAGGAGGACATGCATTAGAGGACAGACCAGGAGGACATGCATTAGAGGACAGGACAGGCCAGGAGGACATGCATTAGAGGACAGGACAGGCCAGGAGGACATGCATTAGAGGACAGACCAGGAAGACATGCATTAGAGGTCACAGCAGTCGGGAACATGTTCCGGATCAACTGAAATGAATTGTTTGAAACACTGATAAAATCCTGCTCTATTCTCACTTGCCAAATGGCATAATACAGTCCCTCAATACCGGTCGTGCATGCCAATCAGTGCAAATCTGGGAGCCACAATTATGACACATACTGTATGACAATTCATGATCTGAAATGAAAGCGAACAGGAAATCTTATAGACAACAGGCCTTGTTCACCAACCGTTCTTACAAAGCCTTTTCTTCTTAAAACCCACTTACACACAGTTTCCGCCAATGTTTTCTTATGTGAGATTTGTTCGTAGGTAAGAACAGAATCTATGAACACTCAAGAGTATACTCGTACAAAAATAACTGGTTATTGCGTTTTCTTCAATTCTACAGTTACATAATATTATAGGATTGAAATGCAATAATTTTGGTATCTCAATTTGAATTGGGAACCCTGCCATCCAATAATTAGTGATTGACTGTACTTTCCTGTACTATACTATACAATCAAATGCTGAGATGATGTGCTCCGATGACACTTGATCTTTGCTCTGTGTGCTCAAAGCTCAGTCTCAAGCCCTTTTAAAGGGATTGGCAGGGCGTTTACCTATGCTAATTAGGAACAACTGGCAACTGACTTTCCATCCGAACAAACAAAATGCCTAGCCAAGTCTGAAGATGGATGGAATTATTACCAAAAGAATGACTGCAGAGTTGTACATTGTAGTGAAGGTCCACTGAAAATCTTGCCTGGTTCTCCAAGGCCTACAATTACAATGTAATCTCTGTCCTACCTCAGAGCGTGGCAAGTTACCCAGAGAGAAGTAGATGGTCGACGGTATTTCCTTCTGTAGAGGACAAATCCATCAAAGTACAGTACATAGGCAGAACTGGCACACGTATGATTAACAAAAATAACACACTGTAAAACAAGAGTTTTGCTCTTTTCAGTGCCAGTAACTTGTCCCGTTCTACTCTTCTCCAGTTGAAACCACATCGCAGTTGTAAATTGGTCTCGGTTTCTCCTCGACGCAAAGTAATTGTGAACCACCCTGTCGTTTTTTCTCTCTTTCTCTGTCCTCTCATGAATTATTTCCAAGGAAAGGCATTCATATGAATCAATTGAGGCTGTTCTTGCCTAGATTAATGTAATTCAACATATGGTGAAGCCTACTGTAAATAGCAGCATAAATGCAGACATGGATAAAGTTTCAAAGTACATTAACAACAGCACACATCAGACCGAATTCCAGTGCTGTACTGGCATTAGTTGTAAACACTTCTGTTAGTGTCACATCTGTTAGTTCCTGGATCATGTCTCAATCAAAACTAAACACCCAAAAGTACAGGAAGCAACCTGGGTTCAAATGCTGGTTGATGCCCTGCATGGGTGACTTTTATGCGGTGAGTGACATAAAGAAACACATGTTGACTCAGAAGGATATCCTAAAGGCAAAGCCTTATAATACTGCTTTTCAGACCACGTTGCCATTCCTCAGCAAGAAAATGGACTCAAACAGGCCAAAGCAATCACGGCAACGGCTATCTGTTCCTTTTTAGTATGTGATCACATCAGCGAGGCATGCGAAACTGCTTTTGCAGACTCTGCTGCTGCCACTCATTTTCATATGCAGCGCACCAAGTGCACTGAAATGATGAATGGTGTTCTGTCACCACATTTTCTGCAAAAGTTGGTAGCTGATGTGCATGATCAGCACTTCAGACTCCTCCTTGGTGAGTTCACAGATGTGTTTCCAACCACCTTGGTGTGGTCATTAGGTACTCTGTGAGACCAAGGGAATGGCTCTGTCCACCTGGGGCTCATTGAGTCGGAGGCTGCGGATGACAGATCAATAGCTGGGCTGTTTAGGTCTATCTGGATAAATGTGGTCTCCAACAAAAAACTCTTGTGGAGGGAAGACATGTATTTGAGACCATTAATTGTGGGCAGAGGCCTTTACAACTAGACAAAAATGCGTGCTACACGTTGGCTGTCTATCGAACCTGCGGTTTCATGCATTTTGGACCAGTGGGATGAGCTAAAATTACATTTCAGCCTCACCAAACATGTACTGAGCATTGATACATGACTGAAGATCTCTATTCCAAGTTAAGTGATCCTTAAAATATCCTTTACTTGACTTTTTTCATAATTTATAAGCCTTTTGAGGGAGAGAACACAGACTCCCCCAAGTTGCTTGACAGCTTCATTAACTTGATCAAATCTGTCAGCAACAGGACGATGAATCCCCTTGCCAAAATCAATGTGCTGACGGAACCAATGGATGGGCACATCAGCCCAAAGCCTCACTATATCCACCCCCCGCCGGCTACTGTATATATCCCAGTAACCCATTGCATTGTAGGATACCACATAATAAAACACACTGAACATTTTAGGAGCAAGCTCTTAGAAAATATAGAACCTTTATTTAGTACTCTGGAGTATCATGTTACCTAGGAATGTAGTGCTGGTTTCTAAGGATTGCGAATTCAGATTTCACATACTTTTGCATTTTGTTGTGGATGTGGGTGTACTTTACTCCGAGTATGTACGGTAATGTAACGTTTGTTGTAGATGTGGGTGCACTTCAGTCTGAGTATGAAGTGTAACGTTTGTTGTGTGGATGTACTTGCTGATGGACTGTTTATTTGTTTACCATTTCAGACACACTTCAGTTATAGTGACTTCAACAGAGGAAGGCGTAGCCCGTCTGGTGTCAAAGCACCTGACCAGCTCTGGGAAGAGGGTCTGACAGGAGTCTTGCTCAGTGACCACCCATGCATATTTCCTGGCTTGGCATGGTGCTCTAAAGAGAAGGAGGAATGTAAAAGATGCAGAAGGCTGCCTACCAAGTGGTAAAAGACAAGGAAAAGAAATCGCAGATGCAGCAGTTGGATGCACTGTAATGGTAAAAATGAGTTCTAGATAGTGTATTTAGTACCTTGAACTCAAGGACAGTGTTTAGTGGATCATAATGTGAGACAAGGGTTTGGGGCTACAAAGAGGTCAGGGAGAGCTATGTGTTCGGACAGGCAGCCTAAGTGATCTGGTAATCTTTATAACTGGGTGGGATGGAAAGGGCCGGCCCCACGGATCCATGTCCTGGGGAACTTAACGACATACCTAGATTAGTCTGGACCTTCAGAGACAATGCATAGTCGGAGTCTTATCTACATCTTGATTTATGGACAGGAGAGGGGGAACTGAGCACTGTGTGGATACATTCTACGTTCCAGAGAGCATCGGTCTCTCTCTCAACTGACCGCCCTTGTTGCAGGCTGCTTGTCAGAGAGACAGACTCAAGTGTGCTAAGTAGCTATCCTTGGATGAAATAAATTATTTTAACTCTGTTGAACTGTTCTGGCTTCTTCACCCAATATTGAGCGAGATAATGTGCAGGTAGCACTCAGCAATTTGAAGATAGGACAGGGACTGCCTCAATTTCACCAATTTACTTTGGCTAAGGTTATAGCTAACGTTTCGGCCACATCCTTGGATGTTTTTCTCTCTAAGGAAAATAAATCATTTCCCCACAAATCTCACTCACCCTCTTTTATAAATACATGTTTTATTAATCATAATACTATTATAATAATACACATACAATATAATATCTGGTTTTCACTATTTTTATTGTTGTAAGTACCATTTTTATTTGACTACTTGGCTACTCATATAGTAGGCTAAATACACATTTTTGTGGAAGCGTCTTGAAGACATGGTTATACTGTACATGGTCATATTAGAAACTAGATAAGGTCGCTGGGACAGCGGATACGTCCGCTTATGATGCATGTTGCACAGCTCAAATCAGGTTTTCATTAGACTGGAGTAAAACGACACTAAACATGGCCATAGGAGTGGAGCCAGCGCCTACCTTTCAAATCCAGCTGCATTTAAACATATTTCCTCTGGACTTTTATGTCTTGCGATATCCTGAAATGACGAAATGTCACAAGACACCTTCCTTTTGAATAAGAAGAATTAAGTCTTATGATGGTGATGGCTGGATATGTAGGTGTCTTAAATTATGCAGTATATATAGAGGATGGTTCTGCAGGATAGAAACAAACTTACAGCAAATAATCATGTGAAAAATTCCAAACCTCCTAATTCTTCAGAAAATGATGCCAAGTGTTAAACTACGCCCTATATCTGTTTTCGCTGTACTTTCAAATTTGTGTTTTAGAACTTCTCTGAGACCTCTTCTGTCTGATAAATTGTCTCCCCTGTGGCTGAGGCTGTTTACTGAGAACAGATTTACCTTAGATGAACTGCCAGCAGAAGGAGAGGAGCACCGCGCTCTGAGGAGGCGTGGGAGGAGGGGGGGGGGGGGGGGGGGTTGCTTTCAGAGAGAGAGAGACGGAGGAAGAATAATAGATAGAAATGAAGGGAGAAGGAGAGAGCAAGGGGGGGGGGGTAGTTAAATGTGTGAGGTCGCTTTATAATTGCAGAGAGAAACTGTGTGATATGCATGCTGTTCAAGCGATGGCTTCTTTGTATGGAGACAGTTTGAAGAAGAAGTCTAATTTATTGATTATTTTATTCCCTTAAGTCAGACCAGCGATCCCTACAGTCATAGTAAGATGAAGGTTCTGGTTTGATCTTCATCTGTCTGCTCTGCATTTAACATTAATGCAATAGTGCAAGTCCCTCCGTCTAGTTAACTTAGCTAGTGACGAGATTAGTGAAGCTTCAGGTGATAGACTCTTGAAGCCCTGTCATCGGTTACCTCAGCTGTCAGGTTTAAATCATTCACACCTAGCTCGAGTCACACACACAGAGGCCTATTTTAAGACCGGAAAACTTTACACACACTGCAGTGACGTGTCATAAAATGCGTTTGGTATTGCTTTAATGTTGACACCAGACGATAGTCTATGGGGTGCCAAACTGTTGCATATTCAAAGTAGCAGCCCGATTTGACCGCATTTAGCACTAACACACATTTAATAAATACAGTGCAATTGTCATTTTTTATATACATTAAGGGTGAAATTCTTGTAAAACTCTACAAGGCTCAGTTCTGGGTCCTCTTTTTTTTGCCTTTACACAACTCTCTCTGGGTTCTGTTATTCGCTTGCATGGCTTCTCCCACCATTGTTATAACACCCAGCTGGTCTGGTCATTTCCCTGCTCTGACACTCATGCGGGGGCACGCATCGCTGTGTGCCTGGCTGACATCTCAGAGTTGATGGAGAGACACCACCTGAAGCTCAAACCATCTCAGAGTTGATGGAGAGACAACACCTGAAGAGTTGATGGAGAGACACCACCTGAAGCTCAAACCACAGACGGCTCAAACCGCCAATGTCCAGCAGCAGCTAAATATTCAAATGTCATCCACAACAAATCGATCGGTAAGTTTAGATATTTAATAGTGTGTGCGATTTCAATATGGAATGGTTCTGTTGCCCAGAATGATCTGCTTCAGATGTTTGCCTGACTAAAGTTAGTCCTGGGATGTTAACAAGAGAGGCTAACTAACACATTTGCCTAAGGTACTGTCCTATGAGATGTACCAGAGCCCACCACTAGGAGTGCTAGCCACAGTTCATTGCCAATACATATTGCTTTGTACACAAAAAACGAAACTTTTTAGAGGTTCAGTAGCTTAATCATGTTCTACATGCTAGGATCTTATAGGTTAGTATCGAGGCTAGGTGCATTGTGAATTATAATTAATCATTATATTTCAACAACATAGATCAGATTACTCTTATTTAGGAAGTTCAATCATGCTTAATCATGTCTGGAGTATGTATCATGTCTGGAGAATTCACTCCTATGCTCAATTTCCACATGCACTTTGAGGCTCAGACATACTGTATGATCATTAGCCTACTGGCCTGGCACGGGCGAATGAAATCCAACTGTGTGAAGCTCTGTGAAGCAGGGGGAATTAAATCTAATGAAGCTACTGCACATACAGTACAATACTACACTGGATCCTTTGATTTAACTGCAAACAGCCGGACATTTTACAAATGCAGGAACAATATCTGCTTTACATTGCCATGACACAATCCCTCTATCATTGCCATGAAGGAACATGCATCATGGGTGGGGGACAACATGTTTACTGTGCACTAGGGCTGTCCAAAAAAAGAAAAGTAAAAAAAAAAATCTTTTTTTTTTTTTTTAAAGAAGTTCAAACCTAAATGTGAGAGTTTGAATATTGTAATATTAATAAATAATATTATTTATCAAAAAGTATGCAGCGATTTACATTAATAACAGAACATTTATAGGCTACAATATATTTACGGGCAATAATCCAATAATCCAGACCCAGCACCTTATTGAAATTTGAATGAAAGTTAACACCTCAGCGAGGGGTAACAGTGTTCACAGTACAATATTACAGTTAAGGGTTATTTTATTAGGCTATTATATTCATGAAAAATTCTTTAAAAAAAATACATATAAATTTGAAACTCGTTCAAACTCTACTAAATTAATTCTAATATATTCAAACTCAATTTCATGGCACTTTTGACAGCCCTACTGTGCACTTCTATACTGTGGGACACACCTGATTGACTTGGGAAAGGCACACATGCCCCACTTCATTCAATTATGCTACACCCCGTGATCGAATTACCAAAATGTAACTGTTGTGTCTATTGTGTTTACCTATTGCCAGCGTTTGTCCAACTGCGTGACCATTTTCACAGCCAATGTGTATACGAATGCTACAGTATCTATAGCTACTGTACTGAAGGTCATTTCGGTGCAGTCAGTCAACAGGCTAGGCCATACCCCATGTTACTATCTCTCTGGTTTTGAGACCGGGTGTTTAGCCTCCGCTGATATTGTTGCAAGTGTTTGTCTACAGCTTCGTAGTTCATTAAGTGTGGAGAATCGTCACTCGGTTCTAACTGTCAATCCTCTATTACCTGTATGCTGACATGTCAGGTACACTGCTGGTTCATGGTTATGCTAAAGCTCAACAACTGATTAGCAAACCTCTTAATTTTCACATAATTTCTGCTTTTGTCTCTTCTCTTGAAGGTTCGCTAACTAGGCCTACAATGCTGTCCTCGTGTAAGTAAGTAAAGTTAATTTATATAGCACCTTTCACAGAGCAGGGTGACAAAGTGCTCCACAGATATAACATAGTAAAAAAAAGAAAAGAAAAAAGAATAACATAAAAAAACAAGAACACAAAACATAGTTACAGACACAAGAGGCTAGACAAAGGCCTGTCTGAACAGATGAGTCTTGCTGCTTTTTAAAAATGTCAACAGAGACCACAGATCTTAAGTCTAGTGGAAAAGCATTCCACATGCAGTGCTGCCCGGGCCCCGTTCTTCACAGATTCTGGCTAAACCATGCATGACGAAAGTCTGGTTTTCTGTGAGGCTTCCAACTGCTATGCCAATGCTGCTGACCGGACCACACACTGCTCAGTTTGCTCACACTGTGCAGCGACCTCCGCATCTCAAGCAGACCCAGCGTGCTGCTCTAGATGAAAGGCAGATGGTCCTCAGCTACATCTGAATGTTACATCAAACTGAATGTTTGGCACATCATGAAGCCCAAATGAAAATGGGCTCCCTGTATCTGTAGCATAACTACTTTCCTCAAACTGTGATTGCTTTTTGCTGATGTCATTGTCTTCTAAATTATTGCATTCATGAAGTAGTGATCCCACCCTTTTTCACTCATTATGGTCCTCTGCAGCTTTTGAGCGCTGTAACCGACAGAACAGTTATGTTGACAAACCTCAAAAAGACTGCGCTCCAGCATCTACTGTATGTATTACCTGTTCGCCAATTCATGTGAAATGATTACATTTATCAGGTGGCTGGCTAGGTTATGTTTACAAGTGGTCGATAAACCCTTTGGGTGCATACGCAACTGGCTGTACACAGAGTAGGCAGTTGATTAGGCATAAACCCTCAAGTAGTGGGGGTCGGCATCTGAGGACACCAGTGGTGCTCCATTTGAGATAAGGCTCATGGGTGCAGCTGCAAACGGCCACACATTGCCAGTCTCTCCACAATACAGTACGCATAATCGTGAATATGATGTTCCACATGCACATAGAGTGATGAACACATTCGTCTGGTATGTGGTTCTGCTGGTTTGGGCTTTGAGGGAATATGCTGCTTTTTACCTTTACTATTACCTCCGACCCAGAGATGGTGCAGGGTGAGAGGTAATGTTTTCGGTGGTGTATGTTTGTCCGACTGTCCGTTCGTCTGTCAGCAACAGGGGTTAAATTGGGATTTGTTATGTGGGGGGGCTGTTTTAGCACGGTTAGCATGGGTGTGTGTGCAGTGGCAGCAGTGATGGTGGGGCTTAATACTGTTTCATAAATAAATATCAAGCCTTTAATGATCCATGGAAAGGCCCATTAGAGGGATTCTGATCAAAATTAAAGTCTGACGAGTCAACTCCAAGAAAAACAACAGACAGACTCTGCCAAGACAGAGAAAAGAGAACTTGCCCACCGATTCACTCTGACTGTGACTCTAGGAACAGACGGGGTTTGTGAGGAAATAAACATGATTCCCAGAAAAGAGAAAAAAAAGAGAAAACTTAAGTATTTTCCCCATTGTAGAATGACCAGCCCATGTGAGTCACTCAGTAGAGTGGACCATTACCGTATCTACAAACGATATTATTTTGTAACTCGCTGAAGTGAAGACAGTTTTCGAAAGATGAAAGCCTTTTCTCCGGGGTGGCTACAGCTGCAGCGCCCCACCTTTATATATATAAAAAGCACCTTGCTTCGTGCAAATAAATGGCGCTAGGTGTGTAAGGACCGTATGTCCCACAGTTAAAGGAATAGTAAAGGGAAAATGCATGTTTAGCCCTGTTTTAAGGTTACTTATTATCATATACAATGGTTCAGATCAAAATGTTGACAAAACTAGCATTTTCGAGAAAGTTGATAATTGCTCTACCACCGTTTTGGTCATACAATGGATGTGGATGGGTATCTTGAAAAATCATTCAAAAACATGTTAAACCCTCGATTTTAACATGTTCCACGATTTTAACATGTTCCACATCGGTTTTCATGGCTTCGACGTGCTGCCCATTGTGTGTGGCCATGGAAGGCAGCGAGTGCAGTGCATTGTGGTAGTTGTAGGTTTCTTCCGTTTTTTTTTTTTTTTGAATATTTTATTTTGCTTTTTTAGTACCAAATACAGTAACAGACAACACACAGCCCACATATGGCCGTATAAAGTAAGACAACAAACAAAAAACAAATCAAAAATAACAATAAAATGATATAGCAAAACTAAATTAAAAGTGGAGACATCTAGCTTCAATCACATAGTCGAGCACATCCTTGATATAAGATTATAGAGAGGCACAATCACATTTTCAATAAAATAGCATTATACAGAGGCACAGTCAATTTGGTGTGATGGGAGGGTCTTCATATAATTCACATAGGGTTGCCATATCTTGTTAAATGTTTTGCTCTTATTCCTTAACCAGTAAGTAATTTTCTCTAGGGGTATACAGCTATTAATTTCAGAGAGACACAGTCCAATTGGCAGGGGGGCATCTAATTTCCATTTTAGGGCGATACATTTTTTTGCAATGGCCAGCAAGATTTCGCTGAGTTTTATAGCGTGGCTATTTTTGAGGTTGGATTTGGTAAAGTTACCCAGTAAACAGATCTCTGGATCCAATGGAAAGTCAATGCCATGAATACTGGATAGCGTGCCACATACCCCCTGCCAGAACCCCTGTAGTTTAGAACACTGCCAAACGGAGTGTAGGAACGTTCCCTCATCCAAGCCACATCTGAAACATTGGGGCGATATCTCAGAGTTGTATTTGTATAGTTTACAGGGGGTGATATAGAGCTGATGCAGGAAGTTAAACTGTATCAACCTATATCTAGAGTTTAAAGTAGAGGTAACACCATCTCTGCATAAATCCCTCCATAGATCCCCATCCAGATTTATTCCCAGGTCTTTCTCCCATCTAAGTCTGGATCTATCCATATCAGGTATTACTAAACTTGACATAAGAGCTTCATACATTCTAGAAATAGTTCTAAACAGTGGTTGGTCAGAATGGCACACTTGTTCCACAGGTGTCATGGCAGGCAAGTTCGATTGGCATTTGTGGTTGACTCTGATAAAGTCACGGAATTGTAGATAGCTGAAGAAGTCTCTATTCGTCAAAGAGTATTTCTGCTTAAACTGTTCAAAGGACATAAAGATTCCTTCCTCATAACAGTGTTCTAGGTGGTTAATGCCTTTCTCCCGCCATATCCTAAAGTTTCTATTCTGTAAGATCATGGGTAGCAGACTATTTCTCCATAAAGGGGTTTTAGGGGAGAAGGCTCCTTGTTTGAACAGTCCATTAAGTTTCCACCAAACTTTAACTGACTGAGTAATCAGCGGGTTATCTGTTGCAGTTTTAATTAACTTTGTGTCCCATTTATACAGCAAATCTGTCTGTGACTCCTCATTCATCTGTATCTGTTCTATGTTAAGCCATGAAGGGGAAGGACCACTGTCAAACATCTGTGCCAAAAATCTGGCCTGGGCGGCATAGTAATACATTTGAAAGTTAGGGAGTTTCAGCCCTCCTTCATCATAATCGAGAGTTAATTTGTCCAAGCTGGTCTTACCAGTCTTACCATGCCAAATACATTTCCTGATCTCTTTGTTGAGTGAGGAGAAAAATGATAATGGGACATGAATCGGAAGTGACTGAAACAAATATAGGAATCTAGGAAGGACATTCATTTTAATCACATTGATTCTGCCCAGTAAGGTGAGTGGCAAGTCCATCCATTTTCAAATCATCCCCTACCTTCTGCAGCCAACTGGTTAGATTGAGTTTGTAGAGATTTCTAAGGTTGCTATCCACAAAGATACCCAAATATTTGAAACCGGTAGGTGACCACCTAAAAGGAAACTTATGTTTGAAACTGTTATAATCAAATACAGATAGTGGCAGGATTTCACTTTTATCAAAATTAACTTTATATCCAGAAAAAGAAGTATATGATTTTAATAGGTCCTGTAGATGGGAAAGTGAGCTTTCGGGATTAGTCAAATATAGAATAATATCATCAGCAAAGAGTGATATCTTGTGCGTATCGGGGCCAATCTTGAAGCCCTCTATATTAGGATTGTTTCGAATGGCCTGAGCCAGTGGTTCGATGGCAAGCACAAAAAGGGCGGGGCTAGCTGGGCATCCCTGTCTGTTGCCTCTGTAGAGATGGAAAGGGTTTGAGGTAATCCCATAAGTGGCAATCCTAGCTCTTGGAGATTTATAGTGATTTTATCAAATCAATAAACACAGCGCCAAAACCAAATTTTCCCAGAACACTAAACAGATATGGCCATTCGACCATATCAAAGGCCTTCTCAGCATCAATTGAAACAGCCAGACTTGCTATTTTATTTTTATTAGCCAGATGGATTATATTAAACAACCGCCTTAAATTATTGGAGGACAGTCTGTTAATTATAAAGCCTGTTTGATCAGGATTGACCAGCAGGGGGAGATATTTCTCTAACCTCTTAGATATCATTTTAGTGACCAATTTATAATCTATGTTGAGGAGAGAGATTGGCCTATAGGAGGCACATTTTAATGGGTCTTTTCCTTTCTTGTAGATAACTGTAATAATAGCCTGTGAGAAAGAATCTGGAAAACACTTATCCCTCCTAGCTTGTTTGAGTACTTCCATTAAGAGTGGTGCAAGAAGATCCTTAAATTCTTTATAAAATTCCGAGGGGAAACCGTCTTCCCCCGGAGATTTATTAGCAGACAGAGATTTGATGGCTTCTATCAACTCAGAGATAGAAAATGGTTCCTCCAGACTCTCCCTATCTTCCTCTGATAGGCGTGGCAAAGTAACTGAGGTGAGAAACGAGTCCACTGTCGACAGATCCCCATCTGATTGTGAAGTATAAAGATTCATATAGTATTTTTTAAAGGCTTCATTGATCTCAGTGGGGTTATAGGATATCTCCTTGGATGGAGTTTCTATGGCATTGATGGTTCGCCTGCTTTCCTCAGCTTTAATCTGCCATGCCAACACTTTATGCGCCTTCTCTCCGAGTTCGTAGTATTGTTGTTTTGACCTTGTAATTGCTCTCTCTGCCTGGTAGGTATTCTTTGTATTGTACTTTAATTTTAGATTAACCAATTCTCTGTACAATTCTTTAGTTGGAGCCCTCTGATATGTTTTCTCAAGTGTAAGAATTTCAGATTCAAGAGAGTGAAGTTCAGCATTGAGCTTATTCCTCAAACCTTTTGTGTAGGAGATGATTAGTCCCCTCAGGTATGCCTTTAATGTATCCCAAAAAATAAAGTTGCTGGGAGCAGAGTGTTTGTTCGTTAAGGTAAAAAAGTGAATCTGTTCTCTGATGAATGTACAGAATTCAGGTTGTTTTAGAAGCGTAGGGTTAAGTCTCCATCTGTATGCTCCCTGTACCTTGTCAGGAATGGAAACCGACAACACCAAAGGAGAGTGATCGCTTAGTGTTCTTGAAAGGTATTCAATATCTAGTACCCTATGAAATAGTTGAGTGGATATCAAGAAATTATCTATGCGGGTATGCGTGTCATGTACGTTCGAATAAAAGGAACAGTCCCTGTCCTGTGGGTGCATCTGTCTCCAAGCATCGGTCAAGTTTAGGTCCCTCATAAAAGAGATAGTGGATTTGGCCGCCCTGGTAAGAGGAGAGGGTTTATCCGAGGATCTATCGAGCACAGTGTCCAAGCAGAAATTAAAATCTCCTCCCACTAGGAGCCACCCTGATGCCTGAGTAACCTGGAGAAAAACATTTTGGATAAATAAGTGGTCATCAAAGTTAGGTGCATAAATATTCATTAGGGTCCAAGATTCAGAATACATTTGTCCTTGCACCAAAACAAACCTACCCGAGGGGTCAAACACGGTTTTAGTGACATTGAATGGGATATTCTTGCTTATTAAAATCGCTGTTCCTCTTGCTTTGGAGCTAAAAGATGAAGCAAAAACTTGACCTATCCATCCTTTTTTCAATTTTTTATGCTCACTTTCTGTCAAATGTGTTTCTTGTAAATAGATAATATCCGCTTTAAGTTTCTTGAGGTAAGTATACACTTTTGTCCTCTTGATTGGGCTGTTCAAACCTTTTGTATTTAGTGTTACAAATTTCAATGGACTTATCATGGGCTTGATTGAGTAGTAGTCAGATGATTATCCCCTTCATGTAAATAATCAAGGATGCTATTTGGGAAAATATAGCTAGTGATCCAGGTGTCTCTCAAAAATGAAAACAACACATTGTAAAGTAAACAAAAATCACAAAGAACATAAACACCACACTTCCCGATTGTCAGTCCAAAATCCAGACAATCAAACATACAGATACACTGTAGAGAAACTGCTGCTCGCTCTTCTTTCTTCTTTAACACAAACTCTAAACCGAACTTGCGAGCTCTCATATAGTTGAAAACAAACGCTGTTATTCTGGTTCGAATAATCTAGCCTATAAGTGGTTGAATATATGGGTAATAATAAAATAGCCTACGTAATTTCGTGAAGATCCGTTCCAAACAAATAGAAGATTATTTGCAACTGCTTAAAGTCCAGTAGTGTAGGGCAATAAGCGTACTTCCCTTGCGACTATTTATCAACAACCCTTATGGAGTTAACTACATCCATCTTAGTTGCATAAATAACGTTAAACAAAATAAATCAAATTGTCCAGAGGGGAGAGTCATAGGGGGGAAAAGGAAAAAGTAAATGCCTGTAGGCTATACGACATGACTTTCATGTCCATCTGGTAATGTCCGTATCCCTGATCATTCTCCCACAGATCAATCACGAATTAAAAAGAAACAGAGGAAAGCGGATTATATGCGCACTCACCAATATGCCTACACTGCAAACGTGTTTCTCTCGAGGCTGTTTACCAACAGCTCCTGGGTGAACGTCCAGCGAAAGGGAGAGAGAAATTAAATTGTCGGCCAGAAGTCCAATTGACCCTAGCACTACCTAGGTGCCGAATCATGTAAACACTCCAATTCAAAATATAGGTAACCGGTAGGCTAAGCATAGGCTATAGGAGTAGATTCATTAACCTTACAAATAAATCCAAATTGAGCCGATGTAACGTACACGTACGTAACGTACCGCGGTCCCATGAACGGAGCTTCGTTTTTTTTTAAGCACAGGCCATGTCGTCTAGAAACCTGAAGGCTTCTCCCGCTGTGTCGTAAAGTCGGAATCGACCACCTTCACACTGGACCTTCAGTCGTGCAGGGTAGATGAGGTAGCAGGTGATGTTCTTCTCCTTCATAGCTTTTAGAGCTGGGACGAGCTGTTTGCGACGTCTGGCTAGATCTGGACTCATATCAGGAAAAAAGCTGACTTTCTTTCCGTCGACAGTGATGTTCCCTTTCGCTTTCGCAAGTTGCAGGATTTTCTCTCGGTCCTGGAAACGAAGCTGTCGGATCAGCACAGGTCTGGGGGGCTCGGTCGGCCTGGGCTTGGGATTCAGGGTTCTGTGGGCGCGTTCGATCTCCACCGGCCTGTCTGCGCCAAGGATGTTGGGTACCCATTCGGTGAAGAACTTGACAGGGTCCCGGCCCTCGCTATCTTCCTTCAGCCCAACAATCCGTACGTTGTTCCGCCTGCTGTAGTTTTCCAGTTGATCCATTTTATTCTTGAGAGATTCGTTGTCCTTTTGCAATTGCTTAGCTAGCCGATCAAGTTCATTGACGGTATCCTCCGCGCTGCTAATGCGTTGTTCAGCCTCGTTAACCCTTGATAGCAAGCCATCCAAGGTAGACTTCACTCCATCGATAGAAGTTTGGAGTTGCGCAGATTTTGCATCTATTTTCTCTGAGAGAATCTTGTTTCCTTCTTGAATTTCCTTCATTAGAACTGCCAGCATACCGACGGAGTTATCTATTTTGGAGGGTATAACATCTATGGCATGTGCGTCCTCGTGGGGGCTAATACTAGCCATAGCATCACTAGCCAAAGTTTCATCGTCGTTTTGTTCATCTTTTTTGGTTCTGGTTTTGGTTCCCCGTCTACGTTCCATCTTCACCAGTTAAAGAAGCACTTTAGATTAAGTTTGCAAAACTCAAAGGTTTAATTCAGCGTTGTTTTAAATCATATAAGAGGATATGCTGGGGAGCTCAGTTTGTTCACGTCTGTTCAGCTCCGCTCAGGGCCGGACTGGCCATGTGGCGTACCGGGCAAATGCCCGGTGGGCCGGACCTACTTGTGGGCCGATCTAAAAAAAAAAAGAGCTAACGAACGGCCCATAGAGCAGGGACAGCGGCCCATTGGTCCATTTTCTATACTGACACTGGGCTGGCCCAATCATATGTAGGCCCCACCCCTCCCTCTGTTAGTTTCAGGTGTCATTTGCGTGGGCCGTTAGAGAGCCAGCTGGCCTGTCCCCCCGTCAACAAATCGCGCAGCAGCCCCCCCCCCCCCCGTCCCCCCCCGTCAAGAAATCGCGCAGCAGCATCCCCCCCCCCGTCAACAAATCGCGCAGCAGCACCACCCCCCCCCCGTCAACAAAACGAAACTGAAGGTGTTCCATCTCACCGCGTCGGCTCGGCTAGTGGCCTGACTGGGGCTACATTTCCCGGTAGGAAATATTCACCCAGTCCAGCCCTGGGTCCGGCCGATTGTGGTGGGCCGGTCTGGGCCAAAAATGCCAGGGCCGATTTTTTGTCCCAGTCCAGCCCTGGCTCCGCTGCATCCGGGTTCCTCCAGGTTTCTTCCGTTTGAGCAAAAAACTCTGGCCATAAGGCACAAATTGCACAAACAACTGAACATTTCTACTACATAGGTGACCCAATTTCAATTGGCCTTTAGATTCCCAGCGGTGAAGTACTCCTTTAAATAGCACATATCCACCACTATCCACTAGCCTGGCTTTGCGACCCTTATCACATGATCTCTCTCCACAATATAGAAATAGCATGTGAGATCACAATGGTGAACATGAAATGGCTGCATTCTTTAAACAATAAAGACCGAGAAACTGTGCTGAGCCTGAGCCCCAGATAGTCCTGGCCCAATTTAACCCCTGGTTAGCAGGATTATGCAAAAGCTACATGACCGATTTTTACGAAACTCAGTGGAAGGGTGTAGCATGGGCACACCTAGAACCCATTACCTTGGAGTGGGTCTGAATCACAGGGCGGGTCCACACGGCCGGCCATTCAGCTCCATTAAGTTTTTGGACCAGGATTACACAAAAACTACCAGTCTGATTTTCATGAAACTCAGTGGAAGGGTGTAGCATGGGCCAACTTACACCGTGTCCTAACTACACGCGAAGCGAGCGAGCGTCAGCTACAAAATGCGTTCCATTGCTTTGTTTTGTATTGTTATGTCCTAACTGGACGCAAGCGACGCAGCACGACGTTTTAACTGCCCTTTTGACGCTCGCCCTGTTCCTATTTTCCTCCTGTTGCTCGCGTTGACAGGCATTCGTTCTTTAACTGTCTTCAGTTGGGAATATAGACAAATGATGTAACAGAACAGGAAATTTAACGGTTTCAATTAGGACAGCAAGCATGCCGTGTTCTGTTGCTTGCGTCGCAAGCAGTTAGGACACGGTGTTAGAAGCCATTACATTTTGGTGGCGATTGCAATCACGGGGTAGGTCCACAAGGGGGGGGGGGGGGGTGTAGCATGGGTCAACGAAGAACCCAATACATTTTTGAGCGGATCTGAATCACGGGGCGGGTCCATGAGACACATGGCCGGCCATTCACCTCCATTCATTTTTTGGACTTTAGACATGGGAAGGTCACAGAGACACAGCTCTTGTCCTAACAAATGACAAATCCAGCAATACCAAACATGTCATGCTCGCATGCATGTGCGTGTACTGAGATACAAAATGCATTCATGAGCAGAGTTTTGTGCTCTCTGAGCACCATTTCTAGTTTATCATTATTGTTGATCATGTAAAATGCTTGCATTTTCTGAAGATGAATGATTATATGGTATTAATATATACCTTTAAAATGCTAAAACAACACCCAAGTCTGACTGACTGAACTATCAATGAGTAGCACAACGCTGCTCATCTAGATATCAGTGCATCATGCCTTTACTGTAACGCTAGACTCACAATGTGCTTATTAACCACGTCTAAGCTGATTTGCATTTACATGTGTCCAGACTAGTAACTAATTGAAGTATGTATCCTATAGTTGAAGATTTGAGATCCTTCCTGGTCTCTTAATCAGAGGAGATTGCACTCATAGTTCTTTTGGCTCTCAGCATGTCTTTCACAGTTGGCGGGATTTGGGAGGCAGTGTGCCTACAAAAATAAACTCTGTTAACAAAAACTAATTTTAGTCCTTGATAATGATTATGTACACCTAACCAGCTCTGACGTAAAATCTTTGGATGCATGCAAGATTGTTTTGCTTTTTATATAGAGCAGGGTTTCGGTGCTTGTTACTGTAACATCTGCAGGCTGTTCAGAGAACATCCTAATACAAACTAGAAAGGGTGCTCAGAGCGCACAGGGCTCCACCCATTAATGCATTTAGTTGGTGTAATCGAGTTGAAATAGTTAAACTCACTCCTCAGTATAAATATAGCACACTTGCACCATTGAAGAGTAAGCTTGTGGTGAAACTGATTGTGGTGTTTGTGAGAGGTGGTCATGTATGAACACAACTGAACATACGTGTGTAATGTTTTCAATCAGCCATTATAGACAATAACAGAATACATAAGTTACAAAACTATATACAGAAATTAAGTCCAGTGTTCATTCCTCTGGGGGGTAAAAAGGACAGGCACTAGCCCAGTGCCTCTGGGAGGGGTAGGGCAGTTTCCCAGTGTCCATGCCTCTGGGAGGGGTAGAGGGGCAATAGCCCAGTGTCCATGTCTCGGGGATGGGTTCTAAGTTGACTTATGCTACACCCTACGAGTTTCGTGAAAATCGTTCTGGTACTGTAGTTTTTGTGTAATCCTCAGATATTATTTTGTTTTACATGCATAGAAACATAAGATAATGGCCGGGTTTCCCGATAAAGAACCTTCTTAAGGAACCCTTCTTAAGCAACCCTTTGCATGGGAGTTAAGAAGTACTTTGGAGTTAAGTGCTTCTTAACTGGTTCGGGAAACCCGGCCAATATTGGTTGCTTAAACCGCAAATAAATAAAGTTGATATCTAAGATGATATCTAAAGCTCACTTGATTCCTCATTGTAACAAAGAGCCAACGTTCTCTAAAGAACCAGACAAGGTCAAGCCTGGCTTATGTGCATGGCTGGCTTGTTTCTGTTCAGGGCTGGTAGGACGGAAGCTAGTCATGCCACTGAAATAGCTGTGAATTGAAATTACATGAAATAATGTCTGATAAATTAAGATAGGTCTTGTCGCCTGGACACATCAGTTCCAATGCTTCCAATGCTAATCCAGCACAATAAGAGCGGGATAGCCAGTTAGCTCATGAGCTCACAACAACTAGCAGCAGCTTCCATAACATTAATGGTAGCGGTCAGTGGCTAAAGCAGTAGAAGCATAACAGAATGGCAAGCGGATTAGTTATTGACTAACCCTCTTCTGCCTCCTGTTGAGGAATTTACATCCAAACACCTTAAACCTTTGTCCTCTCACTTCTCTTGTAATTCATCACCTCCCCCAAATATTCACATAGCTGTGCTAACATACAAAATGGCTTCCAGAAGGCCATCTGTCTACAACAGAATAACCATCCTTTGTCCCCAATTGCCGCCCTTTTTCTCATGTCACATGTCTGTACTCTTGGCCACGCCTGCCATTTCATATGACGTACAATGCAGTAGCCAATCACATCCTGGAAGCACCTTACCTGGGGTTTGACTGCATATAATGCACAGCAAAAGACCAAACGGGCACTTCGCTGAATAAACCACCCTTGTTGCGTTGTTCAGGAAGTCCTTGCGCTCGTATGCTTTTCACAATAAACCAGACTTAACCTTTTGAACGAATCTTGGTAAATCCTTTTGACTAGATCAGTTATTTTACGATCACAGTTGGCGACGCGGATGAAAAGGGAGGACTGCCTGCGTGTTGCTTCGGGATTCCAGTGGATGAACTGGTATAGACAGACGTGTCGGTCCATATGGGCTTGGAAAATCAATCTTCTCTCTTGCGCCAGAGCGCACGCCGAGATTATTTCCTCAGTTCTTCCACTGGATTCTTGAAGCTCACAGGTACGTTTAAACGAACCCTCTTATGGTTCTGAGTTGTATTTGCCTTGTTTTAGTTTCAGATTGTGTTGGTCAGGCGTGTTCTGAAAACAAAAGCCCCGCGGGGGGGGGGGGGGGGGGGGAGTTGGGTGTTTCCTACCGAGGGTAGGGCGCTCGTTGTTGTTGATGTTTCGTTTCAGAACGATTACCAACTAGCTTAAGCCTCATTGTTGATGTTTCGTTTCAGAACGATTACCAACTAGCTTAAGCCCCGTTGTTGATGTTTCGTGTTAGCACGATTGCCAACTAGCTTCGAAGTGATTGTTGATGTTTCGTTTTAGAACGATTACCAACAGATGTAGCTACGGGAGTGATTGGTGTTTCCAATCCGCGTTTCTTGGAGAAACGTTTTCCCCTTTTATCCCGGGTGGTTTGGTAAACCTAAACGAGTTTTAGCTTTGACCAAGTGGCTGGTGCAGCCGAGCAAGCATATGTTTTCTTGCTTGTCGTAAACGTGGGCCTGTGTGTTCGTCCTGTATTCGTCCTGTATTCGTCCTGTGTTCGTCCCCTTTGTTCGTCTTTTGTGTTCTGTGTCCCTGCACGGGGCGTGTTCGGTTTGTTGTTTACTGTTTGAGCTTCGGCTCTTGCCTTGTATTGTTTGTTAAGCGCGCCATTGATCCAGGTAAAGTATTGTAAGTATTTTGTACACTCTTTAGACTGTTAAATTCGTAACTGCTAGATTTCCAGTAGGCTAGCTGGTTGTCTGGGAGACAAAAGGAAACAACAACTACTACTCCGCTCTCCCGGTGAACCGCCATCGAGCCAGAGGGAGAAAAAAAAAGCATCAGTTGCTGGGTGAGTTAATTAGCGGTTTAATGTGTCTTTGTTTCTTTCGAAATTGTATTCTTTCCCGCCGTGAGTTAACTATAAGGTTTCCTTTCATTGCTGTTTTGGGGTTTTAGGCTGCGTCGTGTTTATTAGGGATTTGTTTCAGTATAGCTTTTCTTAAACTTAAATTTCCCCGCGCACGCCCACATACAACATCCGGGTCTTACATGCAACATTTTGGGAGCACCACTAGGTGTCCCTGTAACACCGGCTACTAACATATGCCTATATGTTAGGATTCTACTGCTAGCTTGCAATTTGTCTAGCCCTGATGAGATTGTTGCGCTGAAGCATAATTCTGCGAGCGTTTGTTGGCAGATTTCGTTATGCGCAAAAGCATTTTCGATTTCTTACATCCCCATCTGACATTTAGTGTTAAATTTTTAGCTAAGATTCGGGCTCAGCTAGAGGTGTTTGAGATGTCTAGGTTAAGGGAAAAGCCTGTTAATTCTATAGACTGGTCTGCTTTTAAGATTTGGGAGAGAGTAGCACGAGAGGGTTTCTTTAGGTCAGGAAGGAAAGATAAGGAGGTTCAGCAGACGGTCTCTCCGCCATTTCCCCAGCAGAATAACTCTGATTTAAAATTAGATTTTTCCCCCTCGACTCGTTGCCCCGTGCTTACACCGCCCAACCAGGCTGTTGTTGTTCCCCCTTTTCATGCTCCCGCCATTAGCCACGTCCCTTCTCTCTCTCCTCTACAATACGAGTTAAGCGCGCCCCTTTCTACGAGGTATTACACCGAACAAGAACAGATCAGGAAGGAAGAATTGGCTAGAGCTATATCTGAGGCTAAGTTTAATTTGGAACAACTGCAAATGGCTAGAGATAGTCTGGAGGGACCGCAAATACAAGCGCCTCTGATACGCTGCCCAAACCCTGTTCCTCGCCCTTCACAAATAAATGATGCATCTGGTTATGCGGCCTGGACTCCAGAGATTAGGGTTTTTAGACCGTGGCGCTCTGATGAACTGCGTAATGTAGCTAAAACCTTGCCCGATCCAACCAAAGACATGAACGAGTTCGAGAATCTTTTTAACAGTTTAGTTCGAATGTATGAGCCTCACGCCGAGGAAATCGCCATGATCATGCGACAAGTACTTGGGTTAAAATGGATCGAAGTAAAATATCCGTTTGATATTACGTTGCCTTTTTCTCATGTCGATTTTACTGGCCAAAACGCTGCGCTGTTGAACAGAATCAAAACTCGATTCCCTAAAAAGATGGATTGGGACCGTATCACATATTGTAAACAAAATTCCGATGAACAGTTCGAAAAATTTTGGGAACGGCTAGAATCAGTTTTCGCCGCACACAGTGGCATGGACAAAGCGAATGCCGATTATAAAAAGATTTTGAAACAACAGTTAATGAATAACTCTCTCTCCTCTTTGTCTGACCGAGTGAGGATGATATGCCACACCTGGGAATCAACTTCTCTCGGGGAAGTTGTTGATCATTTCCGGTATTCCGAACGCCTCCGACATTACATTGAACAACGGAATTTGAAAAAAGTCAAGGATGGTGCCGCTAGACTTCAGGCTGCTCAATTGAGACAATTAAGACATTCAAAATAAAGGTGCAGGTCTGAAACAAAAACGGGGACGACGACAAAGGGAGAATAGGCAACGTAGCAGTAGGTCTAAGCATGTTCACAGGTACAGACAGAGTGGGAAAGATGAGGCATGTTTTCATTGTGGTCAATATGGTCACTGGATTGAACAGTGTCACAGTTACCGCAAGCTGAATGAAAGGGAAGAGCCTCAGATTTGGGGTCGAGCGCCACCTGCTGGAGTTCCCTTGAACAACCCATAAGGGAGATTTTAACTAGCCAAGATAGAGCCATTTTTTTTAAGGTAAATAAACAGGAGAAGACAGATGTAGCTGAGGACATAAGGTTTGTGCATGATGGTGGGAGGCGAAGTAATGTTTGTCAGTGTCTTAATCTGCATGCAGCATCTCCTAACCCAATTATATATTTTTAAATGGTTATGTTAAATATCTCATGTTTATAGTTTGAGGCACATTCATCGGGCCTGAGTGTTTTTTCTGAGTGTTTTTACAGACAACTGTCATTCCGGGAGTGATGGGTGAATGCCGAACCAGGAGGCGGGCACAGGACCGGAGGTGGAGATGGAGGTTACCGGCCTGTTTCCCTACAGATGGGCGATCTGTGGTTCGTGGGATGCAGGGCCAACGCCATGTCACCGACTCACTGTGAGCGACAGATAAGTATGACATAGGGAAGAGACCATTTTTGTCCGAAGCGGGCCCAATACTCTGTCCTCAAATGCAGAAGAGGGAAGTTTTAGATATACAATATTAAATAATTAGCTATACAAATGAAGCTTTGATTGATTTTTTGATTAATTGATAATTGATGTTTTGTTAATTGTAAATGAAGCCAGTTCATTTTAGTGTCATTTTATTTGAGTGATGCATTTTTTTTCCCCCATCTCTGTTTTTATCCTGACTTCAGGGAATTTGTTTCTACCCTTAGAGGACGTTATTTTGTTGAGACGAGAATGTGTTTATTTTATTTTATTTCATAAAATCGCGAGAGAAATTCTAGAGCCAAATCCAATTGCCTTGATCATGACTGGGGACTGGGCGTGTTAAAGTCATTCTTACACTGCCCCTGATGTCACTGTAGGCTACTGCAGAGCCTAGATCCCTGCTACTGTCCGATTCGGTAAATGGACAAAAGCTAGATTCCCCACTGACAAACTACATAGACTGACGAGCCGACTGGCTCTAATGACACTTGAACAGACACCCTGTTTAAGTTTTCCTGACTGAATAACACAATTTTCCCCCAAAGCAGGAGCTTGCACTTAACCATGTTTCTGAGTATCTCCAACAGACTGCTGATAACCGTTCCTGACCAAAGAGGGGAACAGGGAGACCAGACCAGAGGACTCAAAGAGGGGAACAGGGAGACCAGACCAGAGGACTCTCCTTTTGCTCTTCTGTTTTGTCTCTGTTGTCTCTCTCATCTGTGGATCCACAGACGGAGCACTTCATCAGCCTGTACTGGGGGAGCGGGAGCGCCGAGGTGGCCCTCCAGCAGCACGACCCGGGCCGGCCCTACGTGGAGCAGTACCGTGTGGACCGGGCTCAGTTCAAGAGCCTGTACGTGCTGCTGGCGCCCTGGCTGTGTGGGGTCCACACGGACACCGTGTCCCACCGCACCTTCACCCTGCTGAACCAGGACAGGGACTCCCTCCTCACCTTCCGAGAGCTCGCTGGCTGACCGCTCTATGTAGACCTGCCCAATGGGGAGACAAGAGAGTACCAGGAGCAGATGAGCAGCCTGAGAACAGGCCAGAAAACATGGAAGAGAAGTAGATGTTGTGGGGTGAACCTACCCGTCAAAGATGGAACAATCAGCACCAGGACATTCTGGCCTGTGTGGAATAGCTGTCAAAAGTAGCTGAGAGGACGGTCCATGCAGCCGAACCAGAGATCTCAAGGGCAAAGCAGTCACCGCCACACTGTCCTCTCCTCTGATGAGCAATCAGAGACTGACCTTGACGGTCACCTCCTTCTCGTGGTTGTGGTATGACAACGTGGACAGTCTCAACAGCAATGACTGCACCTCTAACCGCACACACTGGAACCTACATTAAACATTCAGAGACGCAAACATGGAAGCTATGATCCAGAGGAAATTACATGCGATTATTCACAACAAGAGTGAATTAACTTTGAAATTATCTTGAAAAAATATCATATTTGTTTACAAGAGTTACAATGGTTGAAACATGAGTTGATAAATAAGTTTGGGTTTTTCCTCTAAATTGACCAAGAGGTTTTTTGCCTTTCTTACACTGGTAACCATTTCATCTTTTTGCCTTGTTCAAACTTTAAAATCAAGGTTTTTTGGTGAATGGTTGTCCACTTTTAGACTATAAATAGTATATAATCATGTCATCTTTTTTACCTTGTTTCCTGTCATATTTCTGAAACAAGGGGTTTTGGTGCGTGATTTTGCACGTGGAAAGAAAATAATCTATTTTTTGGTTAAATATTTCCCAAAAATTATTTATTTTTTGCTCCACCTAGTGGAGAGATTACTTCCTTTCCACATGTATAGCATAGCTGAATGTTTACACTTTGTGTTTGGATTTTATATTTTATTTTTGTGTACCTGTTCAGGCACAAATGGGGGATTGTTGAGGAATTTACATCCAAACACCTTAAACCTTTGTCCTCTCACTTCTCTTGTAATTCATCACCTCCCCCAAATATTCACATAGCTGTGCTAACATACAAAATGGCTTCCAGAAGGCCATCTGTCTACAACAGAATAACCATCCTTTGTCCCCAATTGCCGCCCTTTTTCTCATGTCACATGTCTGTACTCTTGGCCACGCCTGCCATTTCATATGACGTACAATGCAGTAGCCAATCACATCCTGGAAGCACCTTACCTGGGGTTTGACTGCATATAATGCACAGCAAAAGACCAAACGGGCACTTCGCTGAATAAACCACCCTTGTTGCGTTGTTCAGGAAGTCCTTGCGCTCGTATGCTTTTCACAATAAACCAGACTTAACCTTTTGAACGAATCTTGGTAAATCCTTTTGACTAGATCAGTTATTTTACGATCACACTCCCCTCTCCCTCTTATCTTCTAACCAGGTCCAGTGGATGCCCCACTGTCACCAGCAGACCACCCTGAGTCCGATAGATACCCCTGTGTCTGTCGTAGCATTTAGTTAACACACACAGACATGTACACACAGACATACACCAGCCCACTTCCGGCTTTAGGCCTGGACCTGGGCCCAGTCTCCCTTCCCCTCACCTTAACTCGGGTCTGTATCCTTTTCCTACCCCCACCCTACCCCCGACCCCTGCCTCTACCTGGACCCAGGCACACTCACACACACACACAGACATACACCAGTCTTTGGCTCAGATCCCCTTCCCCTCACCCTAACCCGGGTCCGTATCCTTTTCCTACCCCCTCCCTACCCCAACCCCTGCCTCTATCTGGGCCCAGGCACATTCACGCACACACAGACATACACCAGTGTTTGCCATGTCTCTCCTATGATGTTTTTAGCCTCTCTTACTCTGAAAATGTAATTTAATGTAATTTATTCATTATTATAAATGTTGTTAGCCGTTAGACAAACATACTCCAGGAGCTTGCGCAATCACCTTGTTGAGAGGGGTCAGGGAAGAATTTTTACAGCTCACTTTTGTGGCCCCCGGGTGATACTGTTTTGCTTCCCCCTTGTTCTCTGTAAAGCCTCTTGCCTCTGGGTATGAAATGCGCTATACAAATAAAGCTTTGATTGATTGATTGATGGTTATGTTTGTATACAGATTTACATTTTGAACCAGAATTTACCTGACCTGTCCGGGGCGTCGTGTTGAGCTGGTTGTCAGTGACTAGGTTGTTCAAGACTATCCTCCAGTGACGGTTGCAAGCGGAATTTTGACGGTATCACAACCGAGTTCCACCATGGGAAAAGGGACAGGGGGAGGAGGGCATGCCATGCAAGGGGAATTCCGATGGTATCCCAACAGAGGTCAACATGAGTTTTACCATCAGAAAAGCGCCAGGACAGGGCGTCAGCACCAGGGGGCGAGGCCACTGGGCGGGCCAGTGTCGCCCAGATTGACAGCTGGCCCACCCAATCAAAAGTGCTGTAGCCAAACATTTGAATGAGGGAGATAGAAACAACATGAAAATAAGTTTAAAAGAAACAAGACTACATGTTTTTTTTTATTTTTAATGTTAATAATAATCATTCATAATATGATGACTGTAGGCTCCGTCAACGTGAGCTGCCTGCGTCAGTCCTCACTAGTTGGAAGTAACATTAGTCTGTTAAGCCCTGTTGGCCGAGCTGCTAGCTAGCTAGAATGTCGTTGTCAAACTACTTTAAAATACCACGCAGAGAGGAAAGGGGAGATATACCCACACCACCCGATAATGGTTACATGTCATTATTCCGTAGGTTCGCTATTCCGAAAAAGCTCCAAAGGGTCGCTATTCCAAAAAGCTGATTTTGAAATCCATAGTCTAGGCTACTGCGGCTTTTGATTATTGAGTTGTTGCTTTAATGAAAATAAAAAATATATCTTCGTTGTGTGTTCAAACCAGCAGGTTTTCATGTGCATCTCATCATCATGTGTGGTTCGGCCGCCCTGAGGTGCTTCCCCATCTGAGCGCATTGTCAATGTCAACATTATAAGGAAAAGTATGACGCACATAACGACATGCAATAGCCTAAGTGAGAATAGAATAGAATAGGTTTAGAATTATTATTACCTATTGCAAGCAGTCTTGTTGTAAATCTTTGGACTGAACTGGGCTTTAGAATAGCAGGCTACCTATTATTCTTCAATTATAGGCCTAATGTCTAATTTACATAGCATACAACAACAATCAAATGTAGGCTATTAGACTACTGTAGTTGTATAATAATATTTCCTTTCTGTAGGCTATTCTATGTGCACTTTACCATCAAATCTAGCCACATAGGACCTATACTTTAATAATAATATATGAATTAGTTCCTGCGCGCACAAATGCTCTTTGTTTGATGGCCATGGGAGAGGAGGTAGGGCATAGGTAGGCCTATGTTCGTGACTGAGAATTGCCGTATTGCGTATTGTTATAGTATAATACCAGCCACATATTATATTGTAAGTTAAATTATAGTGGCCCATCCTGATTTACAGAAATCCACCCTTCGAAAAACTTCTGGCCTCGCAGCTGGTCAGCGCGTGCGAATGCGAGTGGACTTCCGCTCGGAGACCGCCACCGACTCGCCAGCAGAACTTCTTCAGCTGTTTAACAACGGTGCCCCTCTAGACACCCCCCAGTAGAAACACTCCAGTGGATTGTCGCTCTGATTCCGATGGAGGACCGATATCTGTGTGCTATCTGGGAAAAGGTTGAAGTGAAAGGATGAATGTGTGGAGGTTTGGGGTATAGTCCCATAAAATCATCACCATTGGGTCTTGTTTTGTTTTTATTAGGATCTCATTTACCCAAATGGGCTAATCTTCCAAGAGTCCTTAAATACAATTACTTACATCAAAAACACATACAAATACAATCATGCTATACAAAACAAATACATTAAAAACATGTTATAAATTCATTTCATCACATATCTAACAAGACCAATACAAAAGAGAGAGATAGACCGCACAGCACAACATCACAAAATTATTGTAACAAAAGATTGTAAATTGTTATCAAAAGAAGTTCAAAAAAAGAAAATACAGCACTATGGTCAGTGCAATGAATTCCACATAATCACCATCCTATATGTGAAAGTCCGTCTCCCATCTCCCGGTTGGGAGTCCAATACTTTCACCGCTACTCTATTTGTGCGGTGGAGATCGACGGGTTGATTTTGGTGTCCTTCTTTATTTTGGTGTGCTGGGACTACTGTCTCTTGTGGTGCCAACAGAGAAATGCAGGTCAACATTGACCGGAGTAAGGGAGGGAGGGAGGGAGGGAGTGACCACCCGACAAACGTTATGGTGCTGGCTTACAGCCGGGAACATGTCTATGTTCCCCGGGTCCTATGTTCCCCCTCAAAAAAGGGTTCTATGTTCCCCGGGTCCTATGTTCCCCGAGTTCTATGTTCCCCGGGTCCTATGTTCTCCGGGTTCTATGCTCCCCGGGTCCTATGTTCCCCCCGAAAAACGGTTCTATGTTCCCCCCGAAAAAAGGTCCTACGTATGTTCCCCGGGTCCTATGTTACCCCCGAAACGTGAAAGAAAAACGTGATTATGCCATCGCATGTTAATGCCAAAAGGGGCAGATTATGCACTATTTTAGAAAGGTTAATAATTGCAATAATCACAGAATTCTGTGCAAAATATGCGATGCTAACTTGACATGGGACGTAGCCTAGCCTGTGATGCGCAACGCATATCGCCTCAGTAGGCTACCCAAAGCAGCTCTGACTATAATGTAGGCTATTCTAGATTGTAAGGCTAGCCTACTATTGGTTTTATGTCAATGAATGGAGAAGCTGCTTGATGCTTTCGTGAAGTTGACAGTGTCCCAGTCCAAACCCATCCTGCTGTGAGTTGGGATATGGCTCATGAGAGGCGCAAATCCGTTGGGGGAAAAATCTCTGTGGAGAGAGGATCCGCTCGCAGTAGAAATGATAGTCACTCAACCACTATGCGCTTGAAATAACTGAAGTTTAATAAATAGGCCATCACACACATAGGCCTATTAAAAAATATAGACAACAGTTATCAAATTTGGTGATAGGCTAACTTTAAATAATAAAAAAGAGAAGAACTAAAACATTCAACCCCGCATATTCCATTGCATAATCACTGCATTTTGTGTGTGTAAGAAAACAAGAAACGGCACACTCGGTCTCCAGTAGAGTAGCCTACTGAGGCGATTTTGCACGGAATTCGGCGATTATTGCGGTGAAAATGCAACCTTTCTAAAATAGGTGCATAAATCTGCCCCTTTTGGCATTAAATCATGCAATGGCATAATCACGTTTATCTTTCGTGTTTTGCGGGGAATATAGGAACATAACCCTTTTTTGGGGGGAACATAGGACCCGGGGAACATAGGACCCTTTTTGGGGGGGAACATAGGACCCGGGGAATAGGGAAGACCCCGAAACGAACTGGCCGCTCGGCCACCAGGCAATGCGTAAGCCTAGCAGAAGAAGTAAAGACTAGAAAGCATTCTCAGAGCACAGGTTTCCGCGTATGAATGTGTAAGTTGATAAAAAAAATTATAGATAAGAAAGCAGCACGGTTTGACTGTCCCTGTCTTTTTTCATATGATATCAGAGTGCATTTAGTAGAAAATAATTTGTGGGATGTTCCAATCGCTCTGGTATAGTTTTTGTATAATCCTCCTATGTGACGGATAATACTGTTTTATTTGTTTGCTTCAACACTCAAATTAAAAAGAACACATACAGTACTGTAGTTAAACCTAACACTCAAGGGGCAAAACCTCAGCCCAGATGTGGAGGTAGTTTATGATTTATATGTAGGCTAATACCACAGGAACCAGGCTAAGAAAATATAACTTTTCCTAATACAGTGTTTATCTGATTAGTTTTCATGAGTCAGATATGGTTTTGTTTTACATGCATAGAAACATAAGACAATATTGGGTGTAAACAGCAAAAATATAGTTGATATCAAAAGCCAACTTCGGGAATCAATCCTGCGCCAACGCCTCGGCCATCGGCAGTACAGAGACCCTGGCAGGAGAAGTAAATGTAAAGGTAAGGAGCCAGTCCAAGTATGGCAAATGTTGTTTTTCTTTTAATTCGTGTATCCACCCAGTGATTCTGATCCGCACCAAAATTTAATGTGTTATAACTTGGCCCATGTTTAATGAAAATCGCTCTCGTAGTTTTTGTATAATCCTGCTATGTGACGAACGAACGAACGAACGAACGAACGAAATAACACACACAACCGAAAATATACCCTCCGCCAGCGGTCGCTGGGCGGAGCCAAATATAAAAAAGACACACATTCTACTGTACCTATTAGGCTGGGTGCTGGATCACACAATCTTGTAGATAAGGAGAAAATAGAGTTCGGCACACCAGATAGCTCCCATTAAAAGGATTTTTAAAAATTGCAAGTGCAAGTGACGTTTCGAGCACAAAGAGCCTTTTGGGCTTGAAACATCACTTGCAATAAAAAAAAAGAAGTATTTTATGTATTTATTATATTATATCCTTATCTTCAGAGAACATCCCCATTTCTTCCTGGAGAGACCTACAGTAACCATAGTGCAGGCATCACCTAATCCCTTACAAGGTTATACAGTAATAGCTTTGCTTATTATTATTTTTTTCGTTTTAACCCTTTACTTTCAATTTCAGTTTAGTTTTAGTTTTTAAAGCAGGTTTGCTAGTTTAGTTAGAATTTTTTTGAAAATGCCTAGTTTTAGTTTAGTTTTTATTAGTTTCAATATTCTTTTTTTTCTGTTCTGTGCTAACCACGTAAGACCATCCTGATCTCGCAAGGTCATGTTGTTTCACTATGTGAAACAAACCATCTGGCGCACGTCAGGTTACTTTTGCGCAGGGGCACAGCAAAAGCTCAGCTCTGGGAGGAAGCCGTCGTGGACCCTAGAGCACAGAACATTCCTCTTAACTGAAATACATCTCACTGGAGCCAGGGCTGTGGGGTTCCCCTCACATGGTGAGAGTATGTGTGCATAACATATGCATGTGTTTGTGAGGGCCTGTGTCTGTTTATGAGAGGGATATAGAATACATATGTAACGAGGAGGCTTAAGTAGAGTAGTTGTCGAGTAGTGAAACTCACTCCTTTAGTATAAAGGATGTGCTGGTGACCCTGCCGAGAGGGATATCTCTCTTAGCATTGTTGTTAGCACATCCAACTTGCAAGCGCAACGTTGCAAGTTCGCGTCCCGTCCTGTACAATCCCTTAACATGTGTCAAGGGAACAACCCTACTAACACAATCCGGTTGCGGGAAAGTCATACTTACTCGCTCTAAAGGTGATGCTTAATCCGCTCCGCTTGACGAATTTACGCGGCCATGCACGTAAATGTGGTATCTGCCGATTAGTAGCCGCTACGTAAAAACATCACGTCGTGGATAAGTTGCGTCTAGGTGCTAAAAAGGCACGTGATGACGTGGACAGGAATTACAGTCGTAGACTTACTTGGCAGAGACTTGATCTACACATGGGCAGGAAGTACCGTCGTAGACTGACTTGGCTGAGACTAGATCTACAGGTATTTATATGACTTGGTCTGCACGTCTTCATTTGCAAGTTGCAGATATGGTCACTTACTTACTAAACTCTGACCACTGGCTACATTTAGCATTTGCAGTACAAAAACGAATTAATGCTATATGGTCAATGCAGTAAGCATTATGGTACAAACTATGATGAGACTGAACACCATTAAGTTTAGAACATTTTATTAGTCATACAAATAGTCAAACATAATTACTGTACAATGCAAAAGAGATTTATACTATACATATTTACAAGGATGAGGTGTACATATGGTCTGTCACATTACGCATAGCCAGGAAAAAAAGTATGTACAATGTCTTGCTTGCAACCGCATTATCTGACAATTGCATATACAAAAGTTATAAAAACCAAAATGAAACAAAGTGAGTATTCTGTGGCAGGCAGACAGGGCACAGACCATTGTATCCCACAAAAAAAAAGAAAAAGGGTAAAATTATTTACAAAAAAGGCATCCATCCTGACGGGCTTAAGGGGGGAAATCTGGGGAGACGGGCTGGGCTGGAGGTCACCCTCATCTGAATCGAGGGTCTGGGCCGGAGAGGTCATCCTCATTTGAATACTTGGCTGTGGTCAGACATGCTGCGGTCAGACGGGCTGCGGTCAGACCGGCTGGGGAGGTCAGCTGGGCTAGGGAGGTCAGCTGGGTTGGGGAGGTCAGCTGGGCTGGAGCTTCTGCAGATGCCTAAGGACATACTGAAATAGCTGCTAACACACAACTCACATACATTCACAAAAAAGTGTTACCAATTCATTGGAAGCATGGTGTGTCACTGGATAGGAGAAATACATTTTGACAAAAAACGGACATCACATACCTTTTTCATCGAGCAAGGGCATGTTTCAGCGTCTCTTGCAGCTGGGCAGTCACCTCTGTGACAGTAGTATTTGGCTTACAGGCCATAACTGCACCTTTTATCAAGAAAGGAAATGGTTTCAATTCACATGGCATGAAACACAGACAATGTATTATTTTGCGAAAATATGAACCATTTCTTACGTAATATGACATTGTAGAGGGTTCTTCTCCTCTTCCCATGGATGCTGTAGACACTCCACACTCTGTGTGGCAATGGCTGACAGCACCCGCCGGACTACATCAGGCAGATCTTTGCCACAATTGGCACTCAGATATCGTGTCTGCAAAACATAAAGACAGTCATTTACTTAACACTTCGTTCACACTTCCCTGCAAAAATAAGGAACAAAGTTCTGCCATGCAGTTACTCACCATCTTCCTTTGATGCTCCTTGTCCTTAAGCTGATCCTCCAAGACCTGCAGCTCCTCCTCCGTTTTTGTAGGGTCCAGTGCATCCAGTACTGCTCCCCGTGCAACCCCATCAGACTCCCTGGATAGTCTCTGCGCTAGCTCCCTCTGACGCATGACCTCACCGAGCATGCTAGTCAAGCTGGACAACTGCTGATACACCATCCTCTGGAAATCTAGATATTAACACAGATGTGGCTATAAGTAATTGTACTGTCACATAATGGAAATTTAACTCAAAGTATATCCCTGCATGCAACATGAAGTAGTTCATAAAATTCCGCATACCACCATCTGCAGAGCTTGATGGCAGAGGGGTAAGCGGGGGGCACCGGAAAGACGTGGAGGGCAATACTGCTGGAGCTGTTGGTCTCACGGGCGATGGCATCACAGACTAACTGAAAACCAAAGGATAAAGAGATTAGCAGGGAACTAAGGTGCTGGCAGCGTAGGGCTTATGGCATAAGGGGAAAAATAAACCCTTACCTGGTCTGACCGGGGTGCTTATCGCCGAAGGATGCTGCTCATGCCTGCAGTTCAGACGGGCTGAAGGGCCTGGGCTCACAGGGCCATCGCTTACAGCGCCTTAGCTCTAAGGGCCTGGGTGATGAACATCTACTGCTGAGTAAAGTGAGATGAGTAAATTAGTGAGATGAGTAAATTAGTCTTCAAAAAGTCCTGAGTTAACTGTCGGTGTGCAAATATGCATAGACATTTCACGAACACAAACATGCATGCATACCTGCTTCGATAACTGGCAGAGCAGGCCTTCCGGCTCTGGCACCTGGCATAGCTGGTCTTGTCTGACTTCTGCCGACCGGCTGCCTGGGCACTGGAACATCTAGATGAGTAAATTAGTTCAGATTAGTCAACTGAAGTAGTACTCTTTTGGGACTGCTGAATGCACTTTACTACATTACCTTCATCACTGGAGTCATAGAGCGTGTTGCGCTGTCTCTTCCATGTGTCTTGGAGTTCATCCATTGACGACTGCTGCTCAAACACCTTTGCCAAGGCCCTGGCTACTTCATAATGCTCTGTGTGTTCCTCAGCAGAGACAGAGGTTGTCATGGCTCCTCTTGATGTGCTTGTGGAGGTAGATCTGGGAGGTGTAGGAGAATGGGCACTTGGAGCAGGAGAACACCTGAGTCTTGGACAACTCTGACATCATACCTAGGAGAGCGAGCGAGAGAGACCATTAAAAAGGATTCTCTCACCTGTAGTACAAGTTCAAATATAGAATGATTATATGTAGCTAGTGTGGGGTAACAACCACACAACTTCAGATTGAGGAGAGAGAATGAGACACTTCTCTACTGGTGGGTTAGGGTTAGGGTTAGGGAAGAATTTTTACAGCTCACTTATCTGGCCCCCGGGTGATTACTGTTTTTTTGCTTCCCTCTGGAATATGTAGAGAGTGGGTCGTATGCCCACCTCCCTTGTTCTCTGTAAAGCGCATTGTGTTGCCTCTGGGTATGAAATGCGCTATACAAATAAAGCTTTGATTGATTGATTGGTGTTCAGGGCCTCAAAGTTGAGCATCAGGATAAACTTAAAATACTTCCTTGGGTCGCACAAAGCAGGAGGTAGGAGCATGTTATCAAAATGCCTTACTAGCAAACTGATACCACGCACCTGGAATACTCTAACCCTGATTTAAAGGCAAAAAAGTGGGGAACACATTCTTGAGACGGTTCCTAAAACTGGAGAAAAAAAAGTAAACATTCTCTTCCCCTTCCCTCTCCTCATCACTCACTTCTGTATGGGGCTGAGCTCCACCCTGACAATGAGCTCAGTCTTGGAGGGCATGTGTTTGAAGACATCACAGCATGTGTGGACCAAGCATGTTGTGGAGCTTCCTGATCTGGTCCTCTTTGGCGATGTCTGCAAAATCCTCCAGGAAGCCCTCCAGGTTACTGGACAGAAGAGGGAAGGGACAAGTGGTGGGGGAGAAGGAAGAATGATTCCGTCTGTACAGTACATGTATTATTAGATGTTTACATTCATGAAGTTGTATATGTTTGTGGTTGAAACAACATTCTCGTACACAACACTTTTTCCATTCACATCTAATCCACTTTCTGCCAGCAGACAATTTCATACGCAATATTTTTTCATTCATGTCTAATTCGCTTTACAATCACATAAACACACACATACACTGGGGTGTACTGACTTGAATCTCTAGGGGGGGAGGAAGTTGAGCAGGTGGAAGAGCTCCACCAGTGTGGCTGTTCTAATGAGGAGGGCCAGTGGTGATACATGGGATAGCGGCTCAGCACACAGGAGAACTGTGCACAGAGAGGAAGGAGGAGAGAGAAAACCAACAACAAAAAAGGCAAGAAGGGTTCGTAACTGGACAAATCTTGCAAGTTTGCACTACAGGGAAGCAATTGCTCAATTTCCCTGATATTGTGGCGTCACTGGCGTCAGGGATTTGTCTTATGTATCTCACATGTCTACCGCTAACATTAACTCAATATCAATATTCCCATTTGTTTATCCTGTCTATGCAAACGTATGTGCATGTGTGTCTTTGTACGTATGTATGCGTATATTGATGATCAGGTGTTTCTCCACCTCAGGGCTGGCCAGACAGAACCACCAGGGACCATTGAGCTGAGCTGAAGAGAGAGCGACATGTTAGAGTGTATGTGTGCATATGTATATGGTGCTCTTCTGTTAATACTCATGAGGGCACTCTCTTACAGGACCACGTGATTTCTGACACACACGTTTAGAGGAACAGGGCAAAATGTATACCACCCTTCACCCTCAGTAATTAAATGATAATACATTTTGCAAGACATGAGCAACCATTTCAACAGTTAAGAGTTTAGCATGAAATCACATTCCAAAACCACCACACACAAAGCCAAGATGGCTGCTGTAAGGAATCTTGCTAGCTAGCCTACAGTAGCTCAGTTGTTAGGGCTTCTATTGTTTTAACGTTAACTTCGGAAAAAATAAATGCCTAAAAACGAATACCTACTAACGTTTACTAACATTAACATGGGTTAATGCGAAATCAATGAGTAAGCTAATTATCCCATTTTATTCCAAGCGATAAAACGGTACGAACGTGCAGGAGCTCGAGCGAGTCTAGTGCTCTTTTCCACCATTGCATAGTTAGGCAACATACAATGGCCCACCACAACACTTCACAAAAGTTCAAGAAGTGTCCACAACTGAAATATTCCCAAGTTGCCAAGCCAACATTACAATTTACAACAAAAAGCAAAAGTTATAACAATCATGGCGACAGAGTAATTTTACATAGGCTACTTAGCTAGCCATGTACAGAAAAAGTCTAATAAGTTAGCTAGCTTGTTAGCTAATGTTGGAAAGAGAGCATCTGATAGAGAATCATTACAAAAGGGTAGCTTGCACATAATGTTGGCGTCATTTTTCTGGGGCGATACCAAAATACATAGCTGGCATATACATTGAAATTGAGATACTTACAGTACAGTTACAGGATCGGTGTTGTCGCGGGGACAAAGACAGGCGGGTCGGTCTTACTCAACGGTTCCGTTTCAAATAAAACGGAAGAAGGATACCCTCGTCGTCTCCTTCTTTTTTGTCCTTCTCTGGGTTTAGTGGCGGATCACAAACATACTGCCACCTACTGTACCAAAGTGTGTTATTTGTAATTTGCCTAGTTCTTAAATTCTAACCTGTGTCACCTAAGAAAGTAGCCTAAATAATGCCTTGCATTTTTTGTTTTATGTTCATTACTCACATTTAGGTTGCAAAATAAGGACTTTATTCGTAGGCATATTTTTATCATAATTTTTATTAGGCCTAGACTGTAAATCTTTAGTGTTAATCTTAACTGTAAATTAGAAATTACACACAAAACAGACATAAAAGGATTGCTCCTCAATATTACAATTCTGTAACTGTATGACTTCAAATTGTATTATTCCAATAAAGTCAGGGTGGGACTGTGACAGCATTGTCACGTTATTTATTTACTTACAACGTAGTTGCGTATTTCAGCAGCAGTGACAGTAACGTTGCCGTACAGCCTCCTTGAGGTAGGTTATTTTGCGACCATATAGGCGCGGTGTCGACAATGTCGGCTGTTGGTACCGTCGCAATTGACCAAACTATGACCAATGTGTCACGCCTGCTTTACGTACTGTGCTAGTAGGGAAGTGATACAGAAAAACACAATGCAGAGGGGCTGTCACAGTGTGAGTGTGCATTGGTGTGTGTTCATGAGAAGGAGTTAGGCCCAGCTGGAAACTCTGAAATACATATGTACAGTATAGATGCCTGTGGAGGGGCCTTTCTTGAATGTGTGTGTACTGTATGTGCCTGTGTGTGTGTGTGTGTGTGTGTGTGTGTGTGTGTGTGTGTGTGTGTGTGTGTGTGTATGGAGCCTTATACAGTGCCCCTTCTGAAAACCCATCTGGATCTCATCTGGGCCAGGCTGACACTGGGGTACCTGTGGCCATGACACATTACAGACATCTATGCACCCAGAAAAGAAAAACACGAGAGGAATGCTTTTGAATCTGTCTGTTTGCTATAGGTGAAAGTTGTTGGAACAAATTTGGTAATGGTGGTGTGTCTACTGTGTGTGTGTGGTTAGGGGGGTCAGGGGTTGAGGGTGTAGGGGGGTGGATTTGTTTATGTTCTCCTCTGATTAATGACTGAGGGAACACAGTGGTTTTTAATGGATTTGCTGAAAAGGCATTTCAGTATTCAAGGTAGTCTTTGAAGGTAATGACTCTCTTTCTCAAGGGAATGTGTGTGTGTTAACTGTGTTTATGTTTCAGGCCATCTTTGAACATGACCTGTACCTTTGCAGGGCTGTACATTAACTCCCAGATGAAGCAGAGGGGCCTCTAGCAGGTCTAACCAGATCACCTCATGATCTAGCTTTACGGCCTGACTGTGCTAGAGGACCAGCTTTGACTCAGAGTTTTCTTACTGGCTAAGCATAATTCAAATTAGATTCAATATTTATTGTCAATATTTATTATCAACTCCATTTGCCTGCCCCTACATGACCACTAGTCTGACTGGGGCTCAGTGCTGACCTTAGCCATTCTGGGGCTGTTGTAGACTATGGTCCTAGAGATTTGAATGACAACTAGCTGTTTAGTTTATTACAGTAGTTAAAATACAAGAAAGAGAAAGTCATGCATCATAAAAATGTCAAGGATGGCACAAAAAAGTCAAAGACTTATTTCCGTTGTGGTCCTTGGTCTTGGCACATAACAATACCGCACATTAATTAATTATTAATACAGAGCATTAATAACATTACCTACAACTTAAAAGAAGAATACAACATAGTATGATATACAAACATCATACAACCCCTCTCTCTGGTGCATCATCCTCTAGACCAGTGGTTCTCAGTCTTTTATTTTTTTAGCTCTGAACCCCTGGCATATATTGAAAAATGCTTAAGGACCCCACACCCCTAGCCTGGGTCCAGACTTCCAAATACGCACACTCCATCAATCAATCAATCAATCAATCAAAGCGTTATTTGTATAGCGCATTTCATTACCAGAGGCAACACAATGCGCTTTACAGAGAACAAGGGAGGTGGGCAGACATCCCACCCCTACATATTCCAGAGGGAAGCAAAAAAACAGTAATCACCCGGGGGCCAGATAAGTGAGCTGTAAAAATTCTTCCCTGACCCCTCTCAACGAGGTGATCGAGCAAGCTCCTGGAGTATGTTTGTCTACCGGCTAAGAACATTTATAGAGCAATAAATAACATTAAATTACATTTTCAGAGTAAGAGAGGCTAATAACATAGGAGAGACATGGCAAACACTGGTGTATGTCTGTGTGTGCGTGAATGTGCCTGGGCCCAGATAGAGGCAGGGGTCAGGGGTAGGATCGGGGTAGGAAAAGGATACGGACCCGGGTTAGGGTGAGGGGAAGGGGATCTGAGCCCAGGACTGGTGTATGTCTGTGTGTGTGTGAGTGTGCCTGGGTCCAGGTAGAGGCAGGGGTCAGGGGTAGGGTGGGGGTAGGAAGAGGATACGGACCCGGGTTAGGGTGAGGGGAAGGGGGTACTGGGCCCAGGCCTAAAGCCGGAAGTGGACTGTTGTATGTCTGTGTGTACGTGTGTGTGTGTTAACTAATTTGCTACGACATCTGCAGCAGACACAGGGGTATCTATCGGACTCAGGGGGGTCTGCTGGTGACAGTGGGGCATCCACTGGACCTGGTTAGAAGATAGGAGGGAGAGAGAGAGGCACTAGGGAGAGGGGAGGCAGAACAGGGTTAGTACAGTAGCACACAGAGCCATATATAGAGCAATACATTACGTCAAACTACATTTTCAGAGCAAGAAAAGGCTAAGAGCATCATGGGAGAGGTGTGGCAAACACTGATGTGTGTCTGTGTGTGTGTGCGTGCCTGGGCCCAGATAGAGGCAGGGGTTGGGGTAGGGTGGGGGTAGGAAAAGGATACGGACCCGGGTTAGGGTGAGGGGATCTGAGCCCAGGACTGGTGTATGTCTGTGTGTGTGTGAGCGTGAGTGTGCCTGGGTCCAGGTCGAGGCAGGGGTCAGGGGTAGGGTGGGATAGGAAAAGGATACGGACCCGGGTTAGGGTGACTTCCACCGAAGTTGACTGAGTCTTGAAGATTTCAACGGAGTGTAACGAGCTGACATTCTGTCTGATATCAGGTTAGCCCACACCACTAACAACAATATATATTATTTAGTAGCCGTCGCTATGGGGTGGGCCTTATGGGGCCTGGCCCACCCCAAAAGTGCTAGTGCCCCTCCACTGGTGCCATTGTTTCATAAATTAATAACATTAATTCTTTTTGTATTAATAGTTTTTTGTTAAATTAAAAATACTAACTTTAGATTCCTTAAAAATGACGACATTATGACGAAACGGTAGGTCACGTGCAATAACGACACAGAAATGGACGTTTGAGATCATCTAACTTCCGTAGTTTGACGTATTTCCGATGCAAACAAGCTACAGTATGAGGGTGGGACATAATGTTTAGAGGAATTTGATTGGAACATTGACAAGTGGACGGGTTTTAAGAACTTTAGACAGATTCGATAGGATAGCGTTGATTAAGGGGTGGATGTCGTGAGATAACTGGCCTAAAATCTAAGGTACCTGTTGTCGTCATTGCACGTGACCTTCCATTTTCCAGGAAGTAAGAAATTATATACTTTGATATAAGATTACAACAAAAGTCAAATTTTGTAATTTTTTGGGCATACATCGTTGAATAGGTGAACATTATGACCAATTATGTGAACCAAAATGGGACAGAATGCTTCTTTCATTGCTGTGCGACTTTAAGAAGCAATGGTGCTTTTTTTTTTTGACGGCCGCCGTACTGAAAAAGGAAGTTATGCCAATATAGTTTACTGCAAGTGTGATTTCAGTTGGGAGTTGAGCTTTGCACTCCAAGCATACTGACTGTAATCACAGCTTATAGGCCCTACACTTCCCTTGGGGAACTTTGGGGACCGCAACGTGTGAAAACTCCTTTTCAACACTTACAAACATTTTCTTCAGGCATCAGCATAATACAGTATGTTGCACAAACACTAGTTCAACATACAGTACTATCAGTACTATTTGCTGCTCAAAGCAGAGTAAACTGCAGTAGTAAAATCAATGGAGAAGCATCAAGAGTTCTGCATGAAGGCAATACATGCAGCAGCATACATGCTGGACCCCAAGTATGAAAAAAGCATACTCTCTGGTGAAGAAATCAACAGCGCTTTCACTGTGATTACCACCTTATCTCACCACCTGGGTCTTGATGCAGGCAAAGTCCTCAGCGGTCTGGCAAAATACCGTACCAAGCAAGGCCTTTGGAAAAATGATGGGATATGGCACACATCCCAGCACATACCTGCATCAACCTGGTGGAAGGGACTTTGTGGATCTGAGGCCCTTGCACCTGTAGCCTCCATCATCCTCCAAATCCCACCAACATCAGCTGCCTCTGAGCGCAACTGGTCAATGTTTGGGAACACACACACAAAGCTTTGCAACAGGCTCACCAATGAAAAACTGGTGGCCATCCGGGCAAACCTTGGGCTCTTTGAGCCTGACAGAGAGCCATCCTCAACCAGGTTGAGTGACACTGAAGATGACGACCAGTCAGATATCGAGACAGCAGCCATTTATGATGAGGTCCAGGTCCATGATGAGTAGAAAGCATGACCTGAAGAGAAGCAAGACTAAATCATTTGACATTTTTGAATGGGACTTTTGTTGGTGTGCTAAGGAATATGTTTAGGCTATTGTAAATTACTGTATTTTGTTTTATTTTTCACCATTCATGATTTTTGTTGTTCAGTGAAAGAAACCATTAAAGGTAGGCTACCCAACGAAACGTGAATCAAAACAATCCGTTCTTTGTTTATTTTCAAAATTCCTCGATTATAATATAATCCATATTATGGTTCCTTATTGTTGTGCCCCCACGCCCGAGCCAGTCGCGGTCACGTTCCCAGTCCCACTCAGCACGTCACCCTTGAGGTTGGGCCCGGCGTCTCCTTCCGCAGCAGGTGTGGACGGTTACAATCAGGCCAGCTGATGCCAATCACCACCTGGGCTCAGCACTATTTAAGGCTGCGGAAGACAGACGTCGGGCGCTTGAACGTTGACTACTGTGGTTAGTGGAAGTCTGCCGTTGAGCCCCCCCCCCCCTTGAGAATTGTTTGCTCTACCTTTTTTGATCACCCTAAGCCTGTCTTCTCCTCCATTCCTCCTAGGCTCCCTCCCGCGTAAGCCCTGTGTCTCCAGCTCCACCCGCGCTCTCCATCGGACTCCCCTTCCAAGCTCCTACTCCTTCGCTCCTCCCAACCTCCCTCTTGTTTCTACCCCTGGAACCCCCCCGTGCTTCCCTACCCCGGATCCCCTCGGACGGACCTCCCCCCCTGCTCTCTACCCTGGACTACCTCCCGGACTCCCCCTCTCGGACTCTCCCTCGTTAGTTTTAGTTCCGCAGCACATTTCCAACACGCTGCCCTACATTTACACTTGCACCACACATAGGTTACACTTAGACACGTGCAAGACACACACATAGTCTAGTACCCATCCCATCGACATTTTGACCACGCACACACTCACACACACGTTAGGCCAGTTGAGTTATTGTTTCATTAAACTGTTGAAACCTGTTCGGGTCTCCGTCTCTGCTTCTGGTGTCCCAGGCACATTTGGCTACTCTGCCCGGTTGGGTCGTAACACTTATAGTCTAATAAACATGTTGAATTACTTGAACGTCTTACTGACGCCGTACTGAAAAAGGAAGTTTTGCCAATATAGGTAACTGCAAGTGTGATTTCAGTTGGGAGTTGAGCTTTGCACTCCAAGTGATACTGACTGTCATCACAGCTTATAGGCCCTACACTTCCCTTGGGGAACTTTGAAGACCGCAACGTGTGAAAACTCCTTTTCAACACTTAGAAACATTTTCTCCAGGCATCAGCATAATACAGTATGTTGCACAAACACTAGTGGGAGAGAACAAGAGAGCTCAGTATAATTAGTTTGTGTCAGTGCTGCACAAACATAATAGCATATTGTATTATCAAAAATAGTTAATAATAGTGCCCCCTCATGCAGTTCATATGCCTCCATTAATCCCTAGTGATGGGTCTGTTTAGTAGGCCTATATAAGAAGCCATAAGTAATTTCTATTGTATTCATATTTAACATTAACTAAAGATGTTATGCGGGTATCCAAAACTATAATTATGGAGTTGACATTTTGTAGATCTGTTCCAGAGTATCCTCAGGATACTGTGTTTAACTGCTCTATGCGCGTAATTGGACATGAAAAGAAACATCCTAACTAGGGTTGCAAAATTCCCAGAATTTTCAAAGTTGGAAACTTTCCATTGGAATTTTCGGAAATTAACGGGAATTTACGGGAATTTATGCCGAGTCTAACTTGTCATGAATGTAGGAATAAATATTTAAAATGTTTTCGTCATAAGCAAACATACATGCAAACATTTCTGATACAACATCAACAAATTACATTAAACCATTTTTAGAACTTAGAGCTTTAAAGGTACCCAATGTAGTTTTTGACCACTAGTATGCGCTTTAGACACAATTTGAGAAGGTGGTCCCCGAAAATCGCGTACTACGTCATTGAGTCAATACGCGGAGCACATAATAGTGACTTTTCACACATCGATGTTGTTTTCAAAACATTAGCTAAATATCATTTTGCAAAGAAATTACAAGGTAGGAAAGACGTTCAAGTGATTCAACATGTTTATTAGACTACAAGGAACCATATAATCGAGGAATTTCGAAAATAAACAAAGAACGGATTGTTTTGATTCACGCTTCGTTGGGTACCTTTAATGGTTTCTTTCACTGAACAACAAAAATCATGAATGGTGAAAAATAAAACAAAATACAGGAATTTACAATAGCCTAAACATATTCCTTACGCCCTCTCAGCGCTCCAAAAAAGTCCCATTCAAAAATGTCAAATGATTTAGTCTTGCTTCTCTTCAGGTCATGCTTTCTACTCATCATGGACCTGGACCTCATCATCAATGGCTGCTGTCTCGATATCTGACTGGTCGTCATCTTCAGTGTCACTCAACCTGGTTGAGGATGGCTCCCTGTCAGGCTCAAAGAGCCCAAGGTTTGCCCGGATGGCCACCAGTTTTTCAACCCTTTCATTGGTGAGCCTGTTGCGAAGCTTTGTGTGTGTGTTCCCAAACATTGACCAGTTGCGCTCAGAGGCAGCTGATGTTGGTGGGATTTGGAGGATGATGGAGGCTACAGGTGCAAGGGCCTCAGATCCACAAAGTCCCTTCCACCAGGTTGATGCAGGTATGTGCTGGGATGTGTGCCATATCCCATAATTTTTCCAAAGGCCTTGCTTGGTACGGTATTTTGCCAGACCGCTGAGGACTTTGCCTGCATCAAGACCCAGGTGGCGAGATAAGGTGGTAATCATAGTGAAAGCGCTGTTGATTTCTTCACCAGAGAGTATGCTTTTTTCATACTTGGGGTCCAGCATGTATGCTGCTGCATGTATTGGCTTCATGCAGAACTCTTGATGCTTCTCCATTGATTTTACTACTGCAGTTTCCTCTGCTTTGAGCAGCAAATAGTACTGATAGTACTGTATGTTGAACTAGTGTTTGTGCAACATACTGTATTATGCTGATGCCCGGAGAAAATGTTTGTAAGTGTTGAAAAGGAGTTTTCACACGTTGTGGTCCCCAAAGTTCCCCAACTATATTGGCATAACTTCCTTTTTCAATACGGCGGCTATCAAACAAAAAACACACCATTGCTTCTTAAAGTCGCACAGAAATTTAAAAAGCATTCTGTCCCATTTTGGTTCACATAATTGGTCATAGTGTTCACCTATTCAACGATGTATGCCCAAAAAATTACAAAATTCGACTTTTGTTGTAATCTTATATCAAAGTATATAATTTCTTACTTCCTGGAAAACGGTAGGTCACGTGCAATTACAGGTACCTTCGATTTTAGGCCAATAATCTCATGACATCCACCCGTCAATCAACGCTATCTATCGAATTTGTCTAAAGTTCTTAAAACCCGTCCACTTGTCAATGTTCCAATCAAATTCCTCTAAACATATGTCCCACTCTCATAGCTTGTTTGCGTCGGAAATACGTCAAACTACGGAAGTTAGATGATCTCAAACGTCCGTTTCAGTGCGACTTTAAGAGCAGGAACAGTTATTTTGATGGCCGTTACTGTTGTTGCTGATGTTTTCAACAGACGAAGGCAGATGGCGTTACAATATGAACGCCAGAGTCCGTATGTGTGGCAGCGGCCACGTATTAGGGACTTCTGGGAAAGGATTGTGGCCGACGAGTTCAAAGAGGAGTTGTGGATCCAAAACTTCAGGATGACCTGGCCTACATTCGACGTACTGTGCGATTCGATCGAAGACCTAGATGCACCAGACCCATTATCCCCTCGCGAGCCAGTACCGACAGGGAAGCGAGAGGCTATCGCCCTGTACAAGCTGGCAACCTGCGCCGAGTACAGGGTAGTCGGTGAAACATTTGGTGTCAGCAAAACCACCGTACACAGGTGTGTGTATGGGGTTTGCCGGGCCATCTGCTGCAGGCTGCTGAAGCAGAAGATCAGTCTGCCAGATGTGGACGAAGCGCTGGAGATTGCGCAGCGTAATTATGAGGCACACGGCATTCCTCAGGTCTACGGTGCCATCGACGGGTCTCACATGCCCATCCGTGCCCCGAGGGATGGCTATCGGGATTATGTAAATAGAAAAGGTTGGACTGTAGTCCAATGTACATAGTACTGCAGGCTGTGGTGGACTGACTACTGTTCAGGGACATTAGCGTGGGGTCCCCTGGATGAGGGACATCAGCGTGGGGTCCCCTGGATGTGCTCATGATGCTGCTGTGTTCGCAACATCACAGCTGTTCCTAAGGTAAAACTCCAAATCTTGCCAATTATTATGGTCCTATTATGATCTTGTTTCAAGAAAGATTGTTCACTTGCGTGTTCCATTGGGGAGTTTTTATGTTTGTTTGTTTTTTAACCTTGGGCAGCTTTTTGCTTGTAATGTGAAATTGGTAGGCCTACTATTCGTGATTTTGTCTTATATTATGTGTGATTGACATTTAGAGTGTAGCACAGCAAACTACAAACATATTTTTGCTGTTTTCAGATATCCGACTAAACACCCTCAAGCAACCAAGGATGTGGAAGGAGTCGAGGTACCACTTCTCCTTGCTGGTGACCCTGCGTACCCCCTACTACCCTGGGTCATGAAAGGCTACTCCGGTCCCAATCTCACAGCAACACAGGAGGCATTCAATGAACACCTAAGTGCCATCCGTGTGAAAGTGGAGCACACCTTTGGACACCTGAAGGCACGATGGCGTGTCCTGTCAAGGCAGTCTGATATAGGTAAGTATTCTATAAAAGTTAAGCTTCAGGTGTGTATAAATTGTCATTTTTTCTTGTCTTGGATTTTAAACCTGACGAAGGAACTGTGTTCCGAAACGTTTCTTAAAAAGTTAATAAAATGTAAGTTTACCTGTGAGGACAGTGTGCGGGACCTCCTCCTTTCTCGGTGTGCATTAGCCCATTTGTCTTTCAACTTGGATGTCAAAACAATGTACCATGACCAAATAAAAAAAATGCATTCATTCATCCATAGACCACGAGTTCATGCCAGTGGTGGTGGCCACATGTTGTGTGCTCCATAACATCTGTGAGGAGAACAGACAGCAGCTTCCACCTGCGGCCTTCAATCCTGCTGAGCCCCATGTTCACCGGCCCCAGAGACATCACCAGGACCAAGCTGACACAGGAGCCCTTGAGATCAGAGAAGCACTTGCCCGGCATTTGGTCATAGCTCATTAGTTTACCCACACAAGCATTAGCTATAAATTACTTGGTTCAAAAGCAAAGTTAAATCTGACTGTAGTACATGGTTATTACAGCAACACAGAGGCACATAGCGATGATTTTTTTTTTTTCATTATTAAGTTTAATGTGTGGCATATTAACTTTTTGTTAATACAAAATGTGTTACCTTTGTTGTATAAAAATAAAAATATGTCCTTTGTTGTCGCTTAATAGAAATGTAGTATAACAACATACAACCAAGATGTAACAAGAATGTAACAACAGTGCCTTTTTAAGCAACATAGTGGCTCCATTAAAAAAGTAGGACATTAGACGCAGACGCAACAGCCAGACATCTTGATGGTATATAAAAAACTAGTCTTTGCACTAAAATACTGCTCCTTGCTCTGAATTAGTCCGTCTCTCCCTGCTACTGTTTCAAGAATGCGCGCACATATTTGGGCTGACGTAGGCTGTAAAAGGATCTAAACAAATATGACCCGTGCTCGTTTATTTATGGGCGGTGGCTCTACCACATAAATTCAATAACTGACATAGCACCACCAGGTCAATAGAATTGATGCATTTGATTGATGGACCTGGTGGCATCTGTAGTTCATTCTTTTGTTGCCAAAATGCGCACACTTAATAGTTTACCAACAGTAAAAGGGTCTATATATAATGGGTAATTACTGAGACACATATTGTAGGTATAATTTCAAAACAGGAGTATTTCAAATGTTTAATTACTGCACATAAATTCAATAACTGACATACAACCAACAGGTAACCGCATTTTTACATACCTTCTATAACATCCAGTGACAAAAAACTGTCCACACCACAAGTTTTGTGGGTTTTGAACTCACACGTTTAGCATGGGAGACAAACTCCTTTACCACTAGGCCACCAGAGCTCTTGAAAATCAATGGTGTCATAGTCTTTTGTTTTGATGTTCTGGGACCACTGCCTCTTGTGGTAGCAACATAGAACTGCAGGTCAACAAGGGTCAACAAGGGAAGGGACAGAGGGACAACCCGACAGTTGCTCTCCATGATGCGCTGGCTTACAGCCATGCACAAAAAAACAAAACATTCCAACAAAGAAACCAACTACCGTTCACGTTAAACAGCAAAACAGTGCATGTACTAACATTTTTGTCGCACTCGCACTGGTGCTACTGAATGTAATTTTCTGGTCGCACAGGAAATTATCCATTCGCAAATGCGACCAAAACTGTCGAGCCATGTCAAAGGTTAGAGTTTAAATTTTGGTTTACAATTATGGTTATGGTAAGGTTTAGGGGGTCAAAGGTTATGTTTAGGGTTCGGTTGAGGGGTAGGGGTTAAGTTTAGGCAGTCCCCACAAAGATAGGAAGCCAAAGCTGTGTGTGTGCGTGCGTGTGTGGTGGAGTGGTTAAGGGGGTCAGGGGTCGAGGGTGGGGGGTGGATGGATTTGTTCATGTTCCCCTCTGATTCATGACTGAGGGAACATGGTGGTCTTTAATGGATCTGCTAAGAAGGCATTTTAGTAGGTAATGACTCGTACATTGTACCTCTTTCTTAAGGGTGTGTGTGTGTGTGTGTGTGTGTGTGTGTGTGTGTGTGTGTCAGTCTGAGTGTGTTAACTGTGTTTATTTTTCAGGCCATCTTTGGAACTAATGACCTGTACCTTTGCAGGGCTGTACAGTAACTCCTAGATGAAGCAGAGGGGCCTCTAGCAGGTCTAACCAGATCACCTCATGATCTAGCTTTACGGCCTGACTGTGCTAGAGGACCAGCTTTGATTTACTACTGTCTAGCCCACCTATCATTTGAGTATTAGAGAAGGGACCTGAATTCTTGTAACCATGTCTCACAATAGAGTTCCTAATCAACTGTGGTTCTACAACTTTACTTACTCTTTTAATAGTTTTAACTAACTACAAGATCTATTTGTTTAGTCGTATGACTGTAGGCCTACTATGAACTACTTAAAGGCATATTTAAACCCATTAAACATAATAGAATACCAACAACTCAGGTGAAATATAGAAACATATACCTTTAGTATAGTTTAGACACTATCAAACAACATTAGGGTAGTGTGGGGTAAAAGGCCTCCCGGCTGTATTTCTCCACAAAACCACCAAATGGCGCCCAATTTAATTTCAACACACAATAACATTCCCTGGTTACTGCTACTCTTGCGCAATGCACTCTTATAAAGGCCCTACGAGGAGTCTCGGGAAGCGGAAGTATTTTCCGCCCAAAAAGACCACATTTCCCATGAGCCTCCCCGCGCATCGTAAACCTTGGCTGCATTCCGAATTGCATACTTGTACTACTTACTACCAGTACCTACTACAGCTGCCCTTAGAAAGTACGTACTTTGCAAGCAGTAGGCATCCAATTGGGACATACTACCTTGTCATAAAATTGCGTCTTGAAATTTGCCCACATCCGTCGCTGTCCACAACGCGACATTTGTCTACAGCTATGACGACTCGCACCTGTGACGCACATTTCCGCTGCGCACAGGATTGTGGGTCAGAATAGCCAGAAAAGCCTGCTGGCTTGCATACTGCAAAATACGACTGGATGTAGTAGGACATCCTGGTATTTTTGGCATATTGCATGTGGCATAATATGTATTGGGACATACTACATCCTGTTTTGGCATACTATATAGTAGGGTAGTATGCGATTTGGAACGCAGCCCTTACCTGTAGCTACCTGAGCCGGGTGTTTTGAAGACGGAACGATGGCCACCGACGAGGTAATTACACAGGTCTTACTAGTAACGCTACTTTTGACAATATATAACGGTATATATATCTGTTTCTTGTCGGCGGCGTAGGCTACTGTAGTAAATTGTTTTGTCATTCCAAGGAAGTTCTGGACGACCCGACCACGAAATAATAATCTAAAAATAAACTACAAACAAGAAACTAGATTTGTCGAAAATGGACACATAAACAAGTGTGGGTAATGTAGATACACCCACATTAAAATGAGACTGTTTCGTAACCAAAAATAAACTCCTCGGTGTCCCTTTAAGGTCCCATCACTTCAAGGTCAAATTCTTCCACTGGGACAATTCTGAGGTAAGTTGATTATTATTATTTTTGGTCATCCTGAAAAAGTTGTTTACATGATGTAATGAAATTAGACTTCTTCACTTATTTTTGTTATGTCATATGGAAGGGCTTAGAAGAAATAATCCACTTGTTCAGAGAAAAAAATCATAATAGTTTTTTAATAAGATAATTTTTTTTTCATGGAACTGTTTTTGGGGCAAAAGGCCCCCGAGGCCCGTTTGCTCCTTTTGGGCACTTGTGGATTGTTTATTCAAAATTATTTGTCATAGTTTGCTAGCTATAATTTATAGTTATTTATAGTTGGTATAAGTCATAACTGAAATAAATAAAGAAATATTGGTAGTAGACTAAGATAGCATTAACTAGCATGTTCGCTAGCTAGCTAGCAATTTTGTAAGCAAATTCTGGAGGAAATATTTTTATTTATTTACTTTTTTCTTTAAGGCTATACATCCCACAGTAAGGTGGTTGGGTTTAAGATTCTATCTGTGGTGGTAGCTGAAGGGGTGGGGGGGGGGGGGGGGGTGGTGGTAAGGGTTAGGTTAAGGGGTAGGGGTGGAGTTAGGGTTAATAAATAGGCTACATTTAACTTTTTTTTGCAGATGAGAAACTACAAGAGACAGTCAAACCGCAGTAGCTATGGGGAGCAGGCACTTCAAGGAGCTCTCAAAGCTATCGAAAATGGAGAGAGCTCAAAGGGAGCCTCCTGCATGTTCAAGGTGCCAGCCAAGACCTTGAGGCAGCACAGAGATGCGAAGGTGAGGAAACCAGGCCATCTCTGCATGGGGAAAAAGGTAGTCTTCTCCCCATCTTTTGAAAAAGAACTTGCATACCACATCCAAATGATGGAGAAGGCACTGTTTGGGTTGACACCCAAAGATGTCAGGAGACTGGCTTTTGATTTGGCCGAGCGGTGTGGAGTGGATCATCCCTTTAACCGTCATTCCAAACAGGCTGGGATAGACTGGTTCTATGCCTTTATGGAGCGACACCCTTCATTGTCTGTGCGTGTCCCACAAGCCACTAGTCTGGCAAGGGCTGTTTGCTTTAATAAGCCAAACGTAGCACAGTATTTCGACATCTATGAGGAGGAGCTGAAACGTTTCACCCATTTTGGTCCCACGAACGTCTGGAATGTGGACGAGACAGGCATCCAAAACGTCCAGAAGCCTCAGTCAGTGGTGGCCACAAAAGGGGCGAGACAGCTTGGCCGAATGACAAGTGCGGAGCGCGGCTTCAATGTCACAGTGGTGTGTGCCATGAGTGCTGCGGGTCAATATGTGCCACCCATGTTCATCTTCCCTCGCAAGAGGATGAACCCGCTTCTGCTCAACGAAGCCCCTGCTGGGTCCATCGGTGGTGTCTCCGATTCTGGTTGGATAGACAGCAGCCTTTTTGTGGACTGGCTCAAACATTCTAGTGCCCACGTGGGTTGCACCCCAGACACCCCTGACATCCTGATCCTGGATGGCCACCATTTCCACAAGACCTTGGAGGCTGTCCTCCTAGCAAGGGAATGCGGAGTCATCCTCATCACTCTCCCTCCTCACTTCAGCCATCGGATGCAGCCCCTTGATCGCACTCTCTTCAAGAGTCTCAAGGCGGAGTACAACAGGGCAGCCGACAGCTGAATGACTACATACCTGGGGAAGAGGATAGAATTTTACAACATGGCTGGCCTGTTCTCACAGGCCTACAACAAGGCAGCCAATATCCAGAAAGGGGTGGTGGGCTTCAGGGCCTGTGGGCTGTGGCCTTTTAACAAGGATGTGTTCCAGGAAGAGGACTTTGTGGCAGCAAAGGTGACCGAGGAGCCTGCTCCTACAAATGAGAAGAATCCAGATGTTTGTAAAAAAATAAAATAGAATGGGCCTCATTCACCAACCATTCACCAAAGGTTTTTTGTAAAATATGGTCTTAAGAAAGGTCCTCAGAAAAGTCTGTCTGATTCATTATTATTCTGTCCCAAACGTGTCTCTCTCTTCAATGCAGATACACCACAGCCATCTACCTCTGCCTCAGGGGTCCCAAAGCCACCAGCGCGCCCTTGTGATAATGGTCCTGATCCAGATGGTAAATATTAGGCTATGACCAGTTCATTTTAGTAAATAGCTGAACTAACTGAAGTAGGTTAACCTATGAAGCCTATCGGATACCATTAATCCTTCTGTTATATATCACAGTTAAATGTTTTATCTCTCTCTTTCTCTCTCTCTCTTCAATGCACAGATGGGCTTACACCACAACCATCAGCCTCCACTGGGTTCCCAAAGCCATCTTCAATCCTGCTGGAGTTGTCCCCAAGGCCAAGGCTCCAGGAGGCAAGGCCACGAAAAAGAAAGGCAGAGTCAGCCACCGTCTTGACTGCCTCTTCCAATAAGAGGGCATTGGAAAAGAATGAAGAGGCCTGCCCTTACAAAGAAGGGGAAGGAACTGGAAGAAGAGGATGCAGAATGCATTTATTGAATTGTTTTCGATCAGTGGAGGGGACTGGATAAGGTGTGAGGTGTGTCAAAAGTGGGCTCACGAGGAATGCACAAACGGGGAGATCGGGGAGGGTTCATGTGAAATGCAAACGCGTTCATGGCTCTCCCTGCTCTGAGTTAGCAATGAAAAGCGGCTTGCTTATTAATCTACTTTCGTCAAATATATCCATTGGAAAACATATTTTTTTATCCAGGCATCTTAGTTTTAACAATATAATTGTGACAACATGTTTTGTTTGCTAATAAGTGGTATTCTTTCTGTTTCGAGCTCGGCGGGTTAGCCGCGAACTTCATGCCGCAAGCAGAGATCCCGTCTCTGGGTGGACAGCTGTTCAACTCGCCTGAGACCAGTCCCTGAAGCTATTTCGCCTGGCTGCCCATCGCGTTGTTGTGAACAGAATGAATACCACCTACTAGCAAACAAAACATGTTCAGTCACAATTATACTGTTAAAACTAAGATGCCTGGATATTTGTTTTTTGCATATTGTTGCATATTGTTCTTCTCTCTTAGCTTATCCCTTTTTAGTTTTTTTTCATTTTGTACTCGCCCTGCACTGTCCTGTCTTTGCACTGTCTTGTCTCGTCCCTGCACCCTGTCCAATGTTGTCTCAATGTTATGCACCACGTACGAAAGCAAATTCCTAGTACTGTATGTTGAAAAACTACAATGGCAATAAACGGATTCTGATTCTATTCTGTTATCGGGCTACTGTGCTTGTCTTGGTGGATGGCTATAGGGCTACTGTGCTTGTCTTGGTGGATGGCTATGGGGCTACTGTGCTTGTCTTGGTGGATGGCTATGGGGCTACTGTGCTTGTCTTGGTGGATGGCTATGGGGCTACTGTGCTTGTCTTGGTGGATGGCTATGAGGCTACTGTGCTTGTCTTGGTGGATGGCTATGGGGCTACTGTGCTTGTCTTGGTGGATGGCTGACACCTAGTGGCCATGCTCTGTCCCTACAGCACAGCTCTACATGCACACTAAGGTGGAATACAAAGACATAGGATGGGTTAGGGTCAACTTGAGCACTAAGCTTTACCCTGTGCACAGTCACAACGCTCGTTACATATGAAAGCAAAATTGTTATAATTTAACATTGACTGGCCAAGTAATTCGATAGATAGATAGATAGATAGATATATTAACTTTATTGATCCCAGAGAGGACATTCTTTTGTTGTAGCAATACACACATTAATGCAAGCAACAAAAAGACACAGTAGGCACAAAATGCACATAGGGGCAGCACAATAAGGCACTAAAAGCCTCAATATACAGCATACATGTGTAACCGAGTGAAACGTGGAGTAGCTGGTGAAACTCACTCCTCAAAGGATCACTGACAGTCCCTCCAAGAGGGATGTCACTATCGGTGCAACTGTTAGCGTGTCCGCCTCACAAGTCAATCAATCAATCAATCAAAGCTTTATTTGTATAGTGCATTTCATACACAGAGGCAACACAATGCGCTTTACAGAGAACAAGGGAGGTGGGCATACGTCCCACCCCTACATATTCCAGAGGAAAGCAAAAAAACAGTATCACCCGGGGGCCAGAAAAGTGAGCTGTAAAAATTCTTCTCTGACCCCTCTCAACAAGGTGATCGAGCAAGCTCCTGGAGTATGTTTGTCTAACGGCTAAGAACATTTATAAAGCAATAAATTACATTAAATAACATTTTCAGAGTAAGAAAGGCTAAAAACATCATAGGAGAGACATGACAAACACTGGTGTATGTCTGTGTGTGCGTGAATGTGCCTGGGCCCAGATAGAGGCAGGGGTTGGGGTAGGGAGGGGGTAGGAAAAGGATACGGACCCGGGTTAGGGTGAGGGGAAGGGGATCTGAGCCCAGGGCTGGTTTATGTCTGTGTGTATGTGAGTGTGCCTGGGTCCAGGTAGAGGCAGAGGTCGGGGGTAGGGTGGGGGTAGGAAAAGGATACGGACCCGGGTTAGGGTGAGGGGAAGGGGGACTGGGCCCAGGTCCAGGCCTAAAGCCGGAAGTGGACTGGTGTATGTCTGTGTGTACGTGTGTGTGTGTTAACCAAACGCTACGACATCCACAGCAGACACAGGGGTATCTATCGGACTCAGGGTGGTCTGCTGGTGACAGTGGGGCATCCACTGGACCTGGTTAAAAGATAGGAGGGAGAGAGAGAGGCACTAGTGAGAAGGGAGGCGTTGGTGGGTTTGAATCCCACCCTGGGCAAGCCCTAACATGGGTTACATTGGCGCCATGACCCAGATGTCCAGTGGTGTGGATATGTGCTATTTAAGTGCAAATAATGCTTTTATATAAATGGTGTGGGGTTACAACTGTAGCCATCTCAGATAAAAGGCTTTTGAAAAATGTCTTCACTTTGGTGAGTAACAAAATAATACTGTCTGTACTTTAGATGCAGTAATGTAGATTGAATGAAAAAAGTCTATGGCACAATGAATGGTCCCTGGCAGGGCAGTATACTGGGGTACAGCCCCGAATAGTAGACTGACCTGGACCAGGGCAAGTTGATACAGTACACAGAGAGGTAGGCTAACAAACTTTTCATTTGATTTATTTTCTAATCTTTCCTTCCCCTGTGCATTTCATTTTGTATTTTAAATAGTCTCATGCCTGTTACAGTATGTCAGGTTCCTACAGTAAGACATGTAAAGTCTCAGGTTCTCCCGTACATGTACAAGTGCACCACACGGTGGGGACACAGACCAGTCTGTTACAGTTTTTCTCAATCGTTTACACACTAACACTGGAACTTACAGTAAGACACAGTGTGCAGTCTGAAACTCATGTACCAACTCTCTGAACCACTTCTGCTGAACTACACACACGTCCTGCTTTACACTCAGATTTCAATTCTAAACCACCCTTTTGTCAAAACGCTATGCACACAATTCTCTATATTTTGCACAATCTTCTTGAATACAATCTCATTGTGTTCACATGGAACACATTGTCATTCAAATGGATAAACTGTGTGCAATTTGCAATCAGAGATTTAGCAATACTGTAAAAGGCCACAGGTGGCAGAGGCATGAGAAGAGGAGGACAAGGAAGAGTAAGAAGGGTTCAACCCAACTTTCGCCGCTTCTCAGTTGCATCCATCATTTGGACTTTCAGAAATTAGAATAGGTAAGACATCTACTTGTCTTGGGAACTGTATTCCTACTTTGTCAATACAGTAATCTACAGTATTGTTACTGCATAGTATTTTGAGTACTTTACTGTATTTGTATCTTTTGCCAAACTGAGATATTTCTGTACTATGGCATGGTGGGAGAGACTGACAGGATGCAGCCTGGTTATTTTATTTATATTTTTCTACAGGTTTTTTAATAGGTTCTTTTATACCTATTTTCTATTGTTTGTTCTATAAAATAATTTTACAGATCCAGTTGTGTTTGCTGTGATGTATAGGCTACAGGGAGAAAATAAACATTTTTGTTGTTACTGTACATTTTTTGTGTTGTTGATATTACCTGAACATGCAATGGTATACACCTCCTGATAAAGCATTCATACAGTACTAGTGTTTTGTTTTCCATTCATACTAGTAGTGATTTCCAGTGAGCACATCAGTGTTCAATAGGTGCTACAGTAGGTAGAAATGTCTGCTCATACAGGTATGATGGCTGTGTGTGTGCATTTTGTGAAGAGTTAATATTGTTTTGAAGGCAAAGTGTCATTTTGCAGGAAATGTGTTGGGTTTTACATTGTGTGTGTGTGTGTGTGTTTTTTGTGGTTGTGTGTAGTTTTAAGGAAATTAGGTTTTCTTTCAGAAAATGTGTTGAGAAAAACGATAAACCTGTCTGGCATTTCAGAGAGGGGGAACACTGGGCTGGTTCCACACACAGTTAAAACCTCATCTAGAACCAATAAGCCATTTTAATGGAGAATCTCCATTTGTATGTTTTTAGTCTAGGACTAGAACTTATCTTTAGTCCAAGAATAGGCGACCACAGGTACAGTAGAAGGTTAACGCTGGCCTCACTATCACATGTACAACCCATCACTATGTACCCGGTAGAAAAGTTGGATGGCCGTCCCTTGCCATTCAAGGGGAATGACATTCTCTTCTATTTACCTTTAAAGAACTGACTGTCAAACTGCCATTATACTTGTCCACACTTTTGAGTTTTAGAAACATGCATCACCACACTAGGTCACAATCGTATATAAGGTTGGGCATACCTCGGTGTAACACCAATGTAAAGTCTGCCTTTAGTTTTTACAGTATGCAAGAATATTCACCCCTTCACTCAGTTCATCCCTTCTCTGTTCACCCATAGAATATTCACCCCTTCACTCTGCTCACCCTTCTCTGTTCACCCATAGAATATTCACCCCTTCACTCTGCTCACCCTTCTCTGTTCACCCATAGAATATTCACCCCTTCACTCTGCTCACCCTTCTCTGTTCACCCATAGAATATTCACCCCTTCACTCTGCTCACCCTTCTCTGTTCACCCATAGAATATTCACCCCTTCACTCTGCTCACCCTTCTCTGTTCACCCATAGAATATTCACCCCTTCACTCTGCTCACCCTTCTCTGTTCACCCATAGAATATTCACCCCTTCACTCTGCTCACCCTTCTCTGTTCACCGGATCTTTTCTGTAGATTCAAGATTCCTTTATTTATGTAATGCACGGTGTCCAGTCACAGTGAAATGTTGCTGCCGGCTCCAAGATGATGCTCATTACAGAAAATCTCCAATACGCAATTTACAAATTAAAAATGACTATCCCTCTCTGCTCTCATCCTCTCTCAATAACAAGTGAATATGAAAGGAGAGTGGACAGCTTATTTTATAAAGGGAAGGACTAGGCTTTATGTGGGAGAGTCTGGACATCACAGGGCTGCAGTGACAGGAAGCCCATCTCTTATTTCAGCAGAATTTGAATTAATGACCCAACAGTGATGTAGAGGAAATTAATTTAGATTTGCATTTGTAGAAATGCATTTCCAAAGATTCCGATGATAGGAAACAATGACAGAACAGAAGCCCCATCTGCTGATTATGCATATTTAATTAATTTATTATAAAATAAGGCAATGAAAAACAGCAACGGCAGCAAATACTGTACCTTACCAAAGCATGGCGTTACTGGGAACAGTATACGGTAACAAGAATAACAACCACTTATAATATTAAGATCAGCTGTTTATAAATAGGACTGCTACACGCTCCACATATTCTGTATATTGTATGACATTTGGGGTGGCGGAGGGAATTACAGAAACACCAGACCCTATTTCTGATGTTGATCTTCTGATTACGGCAGTTCTAAACAACAGCCACCCACTTCCCATAATCGGCCAACCAACTCCTACAGTATACAGTAAATGCTCCCAGTGAATATACTGTATGTCTGTACTGAAAATCAGTAGCTACAGTATGCGTTGATATTGTACATTAAAAGCAAGAGTTGACCATTTTAACAATCATATGATCCTAAAGTACAAATGTGTGGTGCTTTGAAAACATGTCTTACTGTAGATACAGTGTAAAGCATTTGTCCTGGAGGGTAAACGGTTCAAGATGGTTTGGAGATGGTTTAGAAAACATAAACACAAGAAGTGTTTAAACAGAGAGTACCTGCACTAATTCATACAACACACCGTCCAACAGTACTAACATCGTAACTAAGGTGATATCTCAAAAGAAATGGATGCATTCATGGATCACGTGGAAGCTCGTGGATGTCATAAAGCTGTCAGACATTCACACACAGGACACCTAGGTCAAGGATGGACCCTCAAAACTACCAACACAAGGGCGAATTCCACATTCTAGCCTAATTCCACCAACTGTACATAAAGGAATAAGTATTTCACAATCCATAATTTTAGCCATTAGCCAATGTCTGTTGTTGTTGCTGTTGTTTTTACACATTCAAACCATATCCCGGAAGAGCTGTATTATTGTGCTGTTCAACGTTTGGAATTCAGTTTCACAGTTCAGCATTGTAGCCTTTTAGGCAGCATTTAAAACCGGTCTGTATGGAGCAGTCCATTATAGCCTTGTACGCAGTCTGAGTCTTTATATTTCGACAGATAGTTTGTGCAGACGGTGACAGTGATCAATACTGTCTTTCACATTCCATCGCCACAACCATCTGTCAATCCTTAACCAGTCAAACACACCCACCTCTGGAGAGAGGGAAGAGAGAGAGAGAGAGAGAGAGAGAGAGGGGGAGGGGGGGGGCAGGCGTCAGATGGAGGTGTAGTGCCTACTGAAGCTGGCGAGCTTGATCTTCTCCGGCAGGATGATGTTGACAGAGTGTCCACCCTCATCCCCATCCACTTCCACCCCCGCCTCCTTCAGCAGCTGCTCACTCTGCCGGTGCACCAGCTGGCTGTAGCGGACATTGGCTAGCCAGGCCTCGCAGCGGCCCAGGAACACGATGGCCATGGTGCCCAGGACGACCAGGCAGGTGAGCAGGGCCAGCAGGCCGAAGCAGAGCAGCTGGGCCCGGGTCACCGACAGGCCCCCGGGGCTCTGGACGCGCTCATGCACCGTGATCTTCAGCAGGTCCCTCTCTGCCGGTGGCCGCAGCAGCTTGTGGAAGGCGTGGGCGGGCAGGGAGTAGTGCTGAGGAGGGGGGGGCGGTAGGCGGGGGCCGGCCTCTCTGGGCCGGTGCTGCTGGTGGGCACACGTGGCCCCGGAGAAGCCCGGGCGACACACGCAGCGCAGGGCTCCTCCGGGAAGAGGAACACAGCTGGCACCGTGGGCACAGGGCCGGCCAGCACAGAGAGAGGCAGCCCTGAGGGGGCGCGGGGGTGGGGGCGAAGGGGAGGAAGAATTGGCAGTCGGAGAGGAGGAAAAGGTGGAGGAAAATGAGGAGGAGGAAGTGGCGGCTGAAGAGGAGGCGGAAGAGGAGGAGGCGTCTGCGCCGTTACACGTGGGTCCGGTGCACCTGGCAAGGCCCTCAGCGACGGCTGTCTCACAGGACTCTCCGGAGAACCCGGGGGGACAGAGGCAAGAGGGACGGGCCCCTGAGAACCTGCACCAGCCACCGTTCAGACAAGAAGAACTGGACAGAGAAGACAGAACATATGAGAGGGGAGGAGAGAAGACAGTGGAGAGCGGAGAGGAGCAGCAATATAAGTGGGAGGAAACATGTCTATTAGGACTTGTGATGTACAGGTGGAGTACGAGCTCCTTTCTTTGATGCTCAGTGAAGACTCTGTTTTACATTACATTACAGTCATTTAGCTAACACTTTTATCCTAGGCGACTTACAATAATTGCATTTGTACTACTACTTGCCAGAACTCACAAGTGCATCTCCTTTCTAAAACAAGTGACTAAGAGCATAATCTAGTGCTGAAGGCAAAGTGAAGAATAGCAAACTCAAAATACAATAGGTACATAAGAGGGATGATCCTGGTCTCTCTACCAGTAAGGCCATTTGGCCCAGAGCACACAGCCAAGCTACAAGGAACACAGCCATCAATGCACAAATTGGCTTTGCCCTCTTATCTCATCTGAAAGGCTGTGAGTAACTGAGATAGGGTGGGATCCCTCTCTCCTATTAGACATTGATGTTTTACTGCTGTGACCCCGACAGTAGCAGTCATGCATTTTTCCTGACACTTAATGATTAGATTATTAAATCCAGACAAGGTTGCGAGAGAGAGCAGAGGAATATCAGATCAGCGGTAACAGCTTTCCTCTGCTAGCCGCTCTCCCCCATACTATGTGATAAACATCTGTGCACATCCACACCACGTTTCTGGATGCCCCGAAAGCTGATTAACAGATCTTCACATAACCTCAAGAGATGGAGATTACAAATCCCCCAGAGCTTCACAGAGTGTTATTGTCCACACCGTAGCAATCTAATTACGGGACGTGAATAGAAGTGAGTCAAAGATAGCTAATTAATCCAGGGCAACTCGGATCAGAGACCTCCGTCCAGTATTGGATTTCAGGTGGGCTGTTCCTGAGCTAACACGGGCAGCCTAACAAAGAGAGACTCAGTCAGGCTCAGAGGGGCTGGCAGAACATGTCAGACAGCCAGGGACCCTGGTGATCCATCTGGATACGCCTGATGTGCAGGAGAGAGAGAGAGAGAGTGAGAGAGAGAGAGCGCGAGAGAGAGAGAGGGGAGGGGGGGGGGACTGAGGAGATGAGCAGCTACACTGTATTACAGACTCATGTGACATGGTGACTGAGGGGTCGATTGGCGCAGTCAAAGGCAGCGGAAATCGTGAGGAGCGAATTCTTTTGACTACTCTTGTTAGAGGTCTTTTTGTCCGGGATTACTATTGATTTTAGGAACTGATTTTAGACCTGAACTGAACAAACTGTAAAGGAGGATTGGGCTGGATGCTAGCCAGCAGGTTGAAGCTGTCAGCAATGAGATGATAAGTGAGGATAGAACTGATGGTATGCAAATTCTGCCACAACTTATCATAGAGGGGATGGGAGGGATTGTCTAGAATAGACTTCAGTTTGACCCTTATCCTCCTCTCCACCACAGAGTCCAGGCTGTCCAGTTGTTGCCCCACAACAGAGCCGGCCCTCCTCACCAGCTTGTTCGGCTTGTTTGACTCCCCAGACTTGATGCCGCCACCCCAGAAGGCGACGGCAAAGAACAGTGTTCTGGCTACAACAGACTGGTAGAACATCCACAGCAGCCTGCTACACACATCAAAGGACCTGAGCTTCCTGCAGAACGCCTCAGTGTTGTCAGTCCAGAGAGAGATAGAGAGAGAGGATGGGAGGGCAGAGAGAGGGAGAGGGAGAGAGAGACTGAGGGAGAGAGACAGAGAGAAAAGGAGAGGGAGAGAGACAAAGAGAGAGAGATAGACAGAGAGAGACTGAGGGAGAGGGAGAGAGACAGAAAGAGGTGGAGGTAGAGGGAGAGAGACAGAAGGAGAGGGGGAGAGACAGAGTGAGGGAGAGGGAGAGAGGCAGAGAGAGAGGGAGGGGGAGAGAGACAGAGAGGGATTCCTTCATAGACTCACCACATCTGTAATCTCCATGTGACTGAAGCTTGCATCCAAGATATCTAATTAGAAAATGTTAATGAAGGCGCCGCAGGAATCCTTACCCGTCTGGCAAGCACAGGTCTTTTTTCAGGTGGCAGCTGTTGCCTGTGTAGCCAGCAGGGCACACACACAGGTAGCCCCCTTCTCCTGTCTCTATGCAGGTGGCGTTACCGGAACAGGGCTTGGATGAGCACTGGCTGGTGTCTGAAAAATGTCAAGGGAGATTATTTTGGTTGCACTATTTATTTTGGTTACACACACACACACACACACACACACACACACACACACACACATAAACACACACACACGGGCGTGCGCAGCAGCACACACACAGGCAGCACACACACACACACTTGTGCACGCACGCAGACACACACACATACAGATATGTAACACACATCATTATTACACAAATTGACTAAACCTGTTTTACTAAGATGAGAGACAACATACACGCAGCCTGAACCTGGGAGGGTTATGATTTTATCTCTCCTGAATCTCCTGATGCGGATTTTCTCTCTCTCTCTCTCTCTCTCTCTCTCTCTCTCTCTCGGCTCAAGGTAAAGTAAGTAAAATATGCTGCATAGAAGATCAAATAGGAGCTGGGAGAGCGCCGTCTCCTAATAGAAAAATAGTCTTGACTTTCTGCTTCAGCAACACACACATGCACGCCTGCACACATGCACACCGCCCCCATCAGCCTCCTGAAGCACCCAGACTGTCACCGGGAAGGGACTCACTCTGGTCACACTGGCTGCCCACCCAGCCCGGCTCACACACACACTGCCAGGCGCGCTGGCAGCTACCGTGCAGGCAGCCAGGGAAGGTAATGCACTGATCACAGGTGGCACCTTGCCAGCCTGGATGGCACCTGGAAACAACAAACATACTGTAGAAAATGATCCATGTCTGTTCTGGAGCCTTCACATAAACATGTAGCCTACTGTACATTTTTTCAGTTGTAAATCAACAGCATTTTGGGGGATAATTTTTCATTTCATTTAATTTCAAAACTTTAGGCCTGTTTATACTCGTGAAACACTGAGGTTTCCCTTATTTACAGTGATGAGTTAATTTGAAAAAATGACAATTTCATTTTTGGATTTTACAATTTTACACAATAGTTTGGATGGGCAACTTGACATTTTCTGACAGGTCAGGGTGTCTCAAGAATTTCCTACAGTATAAAATAAATAATAAAAATAATGAAAATTAATTAAAATAATAAAAATAAATAATAAAAATCGTATCCGAGTGTTGCCCAGACAAGGCCAAGATGTGACATGATTCAAAGATTAATTCCATAAAACCTTCCATGAATCTGTTTTTCATTGAAGTGACAGTGGTCTATTACCATAAAGGCTGACATATTGGAGCCCCCACAACTGTTACTTCGGTAGATATAAAAAATCAAGTGCCAGCATTCAGAACTATAGTACCAACAGACCAATCAATATGGAATTTCATTTCTGTACCTGCATTGCCCTGGCGTCTCACAGAATCCATTCTCTGGATTGCACCCTGCACTGCATTCAAACCCTTTTAATATGAGAGAAATATACATTGTAATTGTTGTCAGACAAGATGTGGTGTAGCCGTGTTATACCAACCGCTCGATTGTGTCAGATAATTAACCGAAGCCTCGGGGGTATTCTAGCCTACTTACTAAATCGGCAGTGTGTTAAGCAGAGTGTCTTAATACAGTAAGTATACCTGACTAATTATACAGCCAAACAATACATAGCCCCACTGTTCCAAATTACCTTTGGTGATTCCAACGGTCACCCACAGACATAAGAACAGCGTTGTCAGGCACATCCTACTTCCCATACAAAAGCGTCTCTCCTGTGGAATGGATAACAGGATAAAGTAGAATTGGTAAAGTCGTTTATAATAGCATATTGTTTCTTTTGTATCAGTCTAAGGTTTGAAGGCTACTGTCAGCATGTCTGACCACCCGGTTGACGTAGTTGAAAAGTTGATGCAGGTATACCCACGACCATACATAATACTACTGCTCGTATTGCAATATGCGTGAATTTAGCATCGCTCTTGAAACGAATGCCAAATTCGATCAGAATGCGCGCTCGTGACTCATGCACCCAATAAAGCAAGTCGGCTCCCCGTTACGCACAGCACAGGCACAAAGAAAATTTGGCAGGAAAATACCCTCTCAAAATAGGTTTCCAGAATAATAGGAATGACTTTGACCCACCACAATAATTAACGTCTTACCCATGTTGCGTCGTTGCTCTGCTTTCCATCGAGATCGGTCATATTGCGTAAGTTAAAGATTTTCCATGTGGCACCGTATAATTTACCAACTATCACGGTCATAGCTTTTCGGAGCGGGAGGTGCTCGTACGAGCGTGGTCCCAGTACGGCGCTCCTCCCACTTCAGTTTGGGAAAGGAGCTGTCCAGCAAACGACCTCCTGAAACACAAGAAAATTGCACAGTAATGCGCGCCACACACGTACGCACGCGTCAGTTATTCCATGTTCACTGGACTGAAAAAATAAGCTTCATGTTGCTGTTATGACGAAAAATCTTGGTTTGTATGCATATAACAACTTTATGTTTTATTTTAGGAAACCCCCTTAAAGAGGAATCCACATATCCATTCAGTCTAAAGCATTCTGCTTCTGAAAGGATGTCAGAGACTTTTGTCACACATGTCCTAGCATACATACTAATGTCCATTTTATTCCACTCTGTCCTCCAATTCTGTTCTGAGTCGTCCTCTCTGCCAACCGTCAAGGTTTTTTTTCCTGCCTATACTATTTAAGGCTTAGCCCAAAGACCTAATTATACAATGGGTTCCATCTATATTTATTGCTCTATAAATGTTCTTAGCCGTTAGACAAATATACTCCAGGAACTTGCTCCAGGTTGCCTGTTTTAATATCTGTGTTGCTTTTATGGCTCTGTGTGCTACTAACCCTGTTCTGCCTTCCCAAAAATAAAAGACATGTTTTGGGGACCCAAAACACTTATATTAAATTGTTGAAAATTAGCATAATAAGACACCTTTAACGTCCGTGCTCTCACTAATAAGACACTTTTTATAAATGATCTTATTAGTGAAAACAGGATGTAACAAGCCAGGGATTCCAACGGTACCTTACTTTTCAAAATTGGTTACACAGAACAAAAGTTGTGTGCATAAACGCACTTCCAACTTTGACATGGTGGTGGCGCTAGAGGGTTTGAGCTGTCGCTTGCTGCCAGAGGTCATGGGACTGTCCCCGATGAGTGTGCCAAATGTGGCTTTAATACATTAACAATTTGCTGAGATATGACCCCATATCCTGTTTGGCGGCTTTGACGCCAAATTTGATTGGCTGTAGCGGGCGAACGCTTTCGAGAATTGAAAATCCCTGAACATCCTTTGTGGACATTGGTCTAGAGAATGTGCCTACCGAGTTTCGTGCAGATTGGTCGAAATTCCTAGGGGGAGATACATTTTAAGTTTTTCACAAAATCCAAAATGGCGGGAAATCCAATATGGCGGAAAATGATGTCATAGGGTGCGTTGAACTCGGCTTGAGCCAAGGAATCCAATGATACCTTGTTTTTGAAATTCGGGCTTACAGGTCAAAAGTTGCGTGTGCAAACGCACCTCCAACTTTGACACGTTGGTGGCGCTAGAGGGTTCGAGCTGTGGACATGGGTCTTGGTGTAAAGACTCAGGGCACTGTCCTGAATGAGTGTGCCGATTTTCACAACTTTTTACCATACGGTTCTATGGGCTGCCATAGACTCCAATGAGAGAAGAAGAAGATGATGAAATATAGCTGCAAGCAGCAATGTGGGGGCCAAGCAGGACGCGCGACCAGCGCATCAAAGACAAAAAGCGAAACACGCCATAGCCGCATTGGAATCCCTACCGCAGTTTTGAAAATCGGGCATACGGTTCAGAATAAACGCACTTCCAACTTTGGCAGGTTGGTGGCGCTAGAGAGTTCGAGGTGTTGACTTGGTGACAGGGGTCACGGGACCGTCCCCGACGAGTGTGCCAAATGTGGTTATGATACAACAAAACGTTATTGAGATATGACCACACTTCCTGTTTGGTGGCTTGGATGCCAAATTCGATTGTCTGTAGTGAGTGAACGCCTTCGACAATCGAAAATCCCTGTAATCCTTTTGTGGACATTGGTCTAGAGAATGTGTACAGCCAGTCTCATGTAGATTGGTGAAGATCCCTAGGAGAAGATACATTTTAAGTGATTTACACAAAATCCAAAATGGTGTGAAATCCCATTGGTGGAAAAGGACATCATAGGGTGCGATGAACTCGGCATGAGCCAGGGATTCCAACGGTACCTCATTTTTGAAAATTGGTCCAACAGGTCAAAATTTGGGTGCCTAAATGCACTTCCAACTTTGACATGGTGGTGGCGCTAGACGGTTCGAGCTGTCGGGATGACACTTGCTGACAGGCTTCATGGGACTTTCCCTGATGAGTGTTCCAAATGTGGCTTTGATACATTAACAATTTGCTGAGATATGACCACACTTCCTGTTTAGCGCCTTGGTCGCCAAATTCGATTGGCTGTAGCGGGCGAACGCTTTCGAGAATCGAAAATCCCTTTAAGATTCCTATAGACATTGGTCTAGAGATGACACCCACCACGTTTCGTGCAGATTGATGAAAATTCCTAGGAGGAGATACATTTTAAGTGTTTTTCACAAAATCCAAAATGGCGGGAAATCCAATACGGCTATACCAATAAGAACAATGGTGGCCTGCGCAGCCTCGCTGCTTTGCCCCCAATAAAAAGAAAAGGTACAAGAACAATGGTGGCCTGCGCAGCTTGTCAATATTCTATCACCTTATCAATCTGGTTTCTGATCGAATCAATCTACATCAATGGCTCTACTAAAACTCACTGATAGTATTCTCTCTGCAACTAATGATGGCAAATTCACTGGTGCAGTTTTTATCGATTTAACCAAAGCATTTGACTTAGTTGACCACTACTTACTTCTTGACAAACTTCACTCTGTTGGCCTATCACGCAATGCATTACTATGGTTCAATTCATACCTTCACAACAGGAAGCAATGTGTGGTTGTTCAAGGATGCCAATCGGATACACTAATAGAAGAACTTAGTGTGCCGCAAGGCTCAACCCTTGGTCCACTTCTTTTTTCAATTTTTATTAATGATATACCTTCAGTTTGTTCAGATTGTTGCGTTCATCTTTATGCGGATGATACGGTCATACACACATCCAAAAATAATGTAGCCCAGATTCAATCAGCTTTACAATCTGACTTTAAGTTATTACAGAAATGGCTTGCAGAGAATAAATTAGTACTCAACAAAACCAAATCCCATTTTATGATTTTTGGTACACGTAAAAAGCTGAAACTTGGTAATTCTACGACATGCTTCATATCATGTGCTGACCGTACGCCTCTGCAGAAGGCTGAACACACCAAATACTTGGGAGTATGGCTTGACTCAGAACTTTCATTTAAATACCATATTTCTACTATTGTCACTAAAATGAATTTCAATATTGGAGTCCTGTATCGGTCTAGAAATTGTTTTTCCCTCACTGTCAGAAAGAAACTGGCCCAACAACTTTTTTACCGTTAATGGATTACGCTGATGTTGTATATCAAGTTGCCTCCAAAACACATCTCTTGCCTCTCAATATAGCTTACAATAGACTCTGCAGATTCGTTCTTGGCTGTCCCTTCAGAACTCACCACTGTACAATGTATCAAATCTTAGACTGGCCTTCTCCTACTACAAGAAGACGGAGACATTGGCGGCAACTAATATTTCAATGCATTCATTACGACTATCCTCCCTGTCAGAAGCAGCTTAGCGTCCCCTTCTCCTCTACTTACCGATTAAGACACTCTGTACAGTATTTTTCTCTGTTCCTGCATTTTCCAAAGCAATGGCCAAGAAATCCTTCAGTTTCAAAGCCCCATCTGACTGGAATAACCGTCCTGTAAATATTCGGTCCACATCTTCATTTTATCTTTTAAAAAATGCTCTGTGTTCTTACTATAAGGTCAGTTGTATGTGCTTCTAATATTGTTGAAACATCTTTTTTGCAAATACTGTTTCACCCCTAAACCTGCAAATACCACCCCTATACCTGCAAATACTATCACCCTCTCCTAATTTCCTGAATGCGATGGAAGATGAGAGAAGCATTGTTTGTTATATTCTGTCTAGATGTTTATTTGTTTTGTTGTTTGTTGTCTGTTTTGTTTCGTATGTTTATTGTATTTATTGTCTGTTTTGTGGCCTGCTGTTACTATAGGACCCTCTCGAAAACGAGATATTATTTCTCAAGAGGTAACTCCTAATAAAGAAATTAAAATAAGTCAGTGTGAAACCACCTATGGCTCCTCACACGGCAGGTAGCTCAACAAGAGTTCAAGCCCATTGGGATGCCGAATAATAATGCTAACGCAGACTGTACTCAGGCATTGTGCTGTGAGATGAAAAAAAAAAGATTTTGGTAACACTTGACAAACTATAAGTATTTTATGCATGCATTTATCCATGTAATGAATTAGACATGCACAAATGGTTAGTAAGTGGATTATAGATGCTTTATAAACACTTTATAATACTCTAATTAATTGAAAGCATTTACTAGGCTGTTGGTTAAGTATTACGTGGGAGTTGATCTAAAGTGTAAATTATGTATGCTTTACACAGCATTTACTAATGTGATATTAAGGCTGGCAATGCAATTGTGATGATTTTAACTAGTCTGTTGTGTATTTTTATCTATTGCACAGGGGTGGTTTTGAACCCTGGTCTACTGCAGTGCTAATGCCTGTCTAAAAAACATTAAAAATCCTGCTGAAAAACTGAAGCAATAGCCTAAACATTCACTTTGAAGACGTCACAAGAAAGAAACCATCATGATACCTGTAGTTTTTAAGTGAGTGTTTATAGTACTTTAGAGGGGATGAGTACTCCATGCAATATGGGCCCTTCAACTCTTTTGGGGAGAAATCCAAAAAGTAAGTCCTCCCCACAGAGTTGAGGTCCCTTGAGTCAAAACCGAGCTGAATGAAGCTGCTTTTATTGTGAGTTTTCTCAAATCATCTGCAACTTGGGTGCCATCTCATTGGGCAAATTCATTTTTTTTTTAAATAAATTAAACGTGTGTGTGTGTGTGTGTGGGGGGGGGGGCTTTACGTGTCTGGGCCCAGGGGCCCATCATTTCATAATCCGTCTATGACTGTACCTTGACTTTCTTTAGTGCCTTTATACAATCCAACTGGCAATATCAGAAGCAGGCTCGAATTTTGGATTTAGACCATTGGCACACGTTACTTAAATCAGACATTTTAATCAGTAGCCCAGTGGATATCATTTTGATATCTTAATGTAACATATTAAAATGAATGAAACCAATGTCTGTATACTACTGGAGGATGCAGACCCACGTCCATGCGCAGATCGGCTCTCATGGCAATGTTGTGCAGGATGCAGCACACTACAATGATCTGGCATACTTTGGGGGGGATTATATAGCATTGCCCCACCGCTACGATCCAGGCATATAAGATGGCTTTTTAAGATGCCAAATGTGCACTCGATTGCACCGTGCGTTCTGATGTGAGCCCAATTGTACGCCGCCTCTCCAACGTTGGTAGGATTGCGCACGGGAGTCATCAGCCATGTCTGGAGTTGATAGCTGCTGTCACATATGATACCAACCCACTGAGCAAAGACACTTCTAAAAGATGTCTTTTAGATGTCTTTTTTGTCTTTTTCGGACGTCCAAAGACATCCAATTAGGAGCCAGAATGAATGTTTTTTTTAACGTTCAGATATTGAACCCGTTTTGCACGTCCACAGACATCTTAGAGGGGTCCAAGCCAGACGTTTGAATATTGAGGGGTCCAGCAGACGTACAAACGGGGTTCAGGACCGACGGACGTTATTAAGACATGATCTGAACGTCTCCCTGACGTTGCGTGTTTGCTGGGAAGGCACATACCTTTCCCCCACACATTGTACTACAGCACAAACGTTTTCTCAAAACAACTTTCTTACCAAGTAACCAGGGATTGTCATATTATATCAAAATCCAATCATGTTTTTCATGTAAAACAAATGTGTACTTACGTACTGTACAGTAGTTGGACTGAACCAATTTCAACCAATAATATGACATCCACTCTGAATCTTCAACTTTCAGCAACACACAGCTAAGATTCATTATTTGGCTAGTTAACAACAGCATTGCATGTATTTGGCTGTTTGCATTGCATTAGTAATTTAGCTGAAACCTTTATCCAAAGTGACATAATTGCATTTAACATAGGAAGTTCTTCAAGTAAGTTGTTCTTCAAGCTTAGACATTATCTTCCTCTCTCTGTTCTTCTCACTCTGTACAGAACCCTCTTTGAACCGCACCTGAGCTACTGTAATGTCATTTGGTGTAATACCTTCCCTAGCTATCTTCTAAAATTGGAGTCCTTGCAAAAGAAAGTCATACGAGCTCTGTCGTGGTCAGAGGTCAATGCTCCCACACAACCTCTATTCCAACACTATTGGCTCCCAATACTCTCAGAGTTTAATATTTACCATAATGCATGTCTCATGAATCAAGTTGTCAACAGGCTGAATCTCAGGTTGTGCAATCTTGTTCCTATCTCTCGCCCCCAGCACGCCCATAACACTTGAAACATACACCTTATATCAGGGAAACGTTGACTGCTTAAGTGTACTGGTATGAGTGTGGCGTGCAGGGGGCCTCCGATCTGGAACAGGCTTGATGAGGGCCTAAAGATGCTGTATCCTATCTCCAACTTTAAAAGAAACCTAAAAAAAACAACACTTATTATCAACCTACCACTAATGTTACATGTGACAAGCTTTTGTCACATGTAGCTTTAAGATGATTCTGTCTCAAAGGGATGTACTGGGATTGTGATTGTGTATGATTGTATTCATGTGTCTGTATTGTGTACTATTGTATTCATGTGTCTGTATTGTGTACTATTGTATTCATGTGTCTGTATTGTGTACTATTGTATTCATGTGTCTGTATTGTGTACTATTGTATTCCATGTTTACCATTGTTCACACCGCCGTGATTACCAACTGCTCCTTGGGCCCCCTCCCAAAAGCTTTATCTAGCTTAATTGACACAGGCCATCATTCATGTCTACCTCTTCATATATGAATTGTTGTTGTATGTTGTTTGGCAATGTGAATAAAATACTACTACTACAGTAGGACCCCACTCATCCGAACTTCAGAGATCCGAACTTCAGAGATCCGAACCTCCCGGTCTACCGGACAGGCTTAAAAAACTTTTTTTTTTTTTTTTTGTTGCCTGCTATCTGGTTACTGGTGGGGTTTTCATTACAGTACTGTACCCTACTGTGAATAAAAACAGAACTGTATGTAGACCTACATGCTGCCTGTAGGCTGTAGCCTACTGTCACGTTTCATTTCTTTGTTATTCTAATGTCGAGCGCAAAACGCAAACGAGTCTGCTGTGCGAGAGCTGCATTCTTTGGTAGCCAGAAAGCGCGTCAGCAACCTGAAGTAGAGGAGCATCGAGTCATTTTTCGTTCCCAGTTAATGGACCTCAGGAACACAGACGTGTTGTGGGCATGTAGATTAGCCTACTAGACCTACTGTATTTGTTAAATAATAGCATACAGCCTAGGCCACGTTAGCCTACATCGGTTGTTTTAGAGACTTACTTTTAGGCTACAATAGCCTAAGACACGACAACTTGTCTGTCATTTCATTTATTTATTTATTGATTATCATTTGCTCTAATTGTTCTAATGTTGGGTTGTTTTTAGGCTATACCATGTTGTTCTCCGAATACAGTAGCCTATCGATGCAGCGTACGCCTCATTTGAGAATAAAGTACTGTATTTGATCAAAGCACGCACTCAAGTGGAAATTCGGTTATTTTATTATAGGCTACTGTAGGTCTATTATAGGCTAGGCTATATGAGTTTAGTTGGCTATTTGATTGCAATTTTGATGCATTTTCACAAGTAATTAAGGGTATTTATTGGTCTATTATGAGTCTATATGAAACAAGTATACCACTTATTGAATTTGCTGCATTTTAACATAAGTTTCAATCATCCGGACATTTCAGAGATACGAACGACCTTCGGTCTCGTTGGGTTCGGATAAGTGGGGTCCTACTGTACTACTAAAAGTTGGTGTACTACTATTCACCAGAACTCACAAAATGCTTATTTGAATGCTAGTACTGCCAAATCAACTTAGCTGAGAATTCCTCCTCCAAAGTTCTCCAACATTTTCACACCTCTGACTGCCAGGTAATGGGCGTGAACAATAGCCTGGTAACCTCACCCCCAGCCACTCCCCCACTGGACGATCTGTCATTATCTGTCAGAGTGGCTGTCAACTTGGGGTATTACCTGAGAGTGGCTGCCAAGTGAGGTGCTCTCTCACTGATGACCCCACACTCTTTGAGTCAGTATTAATCTTGTTCTTAACTGCATTCACAACACAATATAAGATGAAGTTCAAATTTAACGTTCTTTATTGTCACATACATGATATAAAGTACAAGCATAAGTAGTAAAGTGTACAAAAAAAGGCAACACTCTAAGTGTTAAAGTGTACAGTCAGTTGTCTGTTTTATAGACAAGGTGCATAGTGTTCATTGTGATCAAGTGTACAACAAAGTAATAGCAGTCCCCAGCTCAATACTCAAGGTAATAACAACAGTACTCAGCTCAGTATTCAATATTCTAACAATGCAGTCTGTGCAAGTGTGGGCAAGTCTGTGCAAGAGAACAAGCAACGCTTCAGTATACAAACAGGAAAAGACTGTGGCCTTTCTCCTGCAGTGCTGTCCGTCCTGATGATCTGCAGTGAATCTACAAGCGGACAGTCTTGTTCTGAGCTGCTGTGGAGTTTGGCGGGGGACATGTGACGTCTCGTCCCTCATCAGAACAGAACTCTCTGATCTTGTCAAAGAGATACGTCTGTCTGGCCATGTCCAGTCCGGGTGGGGCTTGCACAAGAAGACCTTCTCTGGGGGGCAGGACATCAGGCTTGCGCAGCAGCTGAAACTCGACTGCCGGTGCATCACGGTGTTCTCTGGCCACAACCATGCCAGGTCTCTCAGCATCAAAACTGCAATAGAATAGAAGGAAGAAAGTACATTAAACTATTGCCCACAGTACTGGCACTCCATATAGATAAAATAGTACCAGAATGTGTTGATTAAATAGACTAGCTGGCTAGTTTAGGAACAAAGGGCTAGCTCAGCTCACTAGCATGTTAGCTAACGTTAGCTAGCTAGCCTTTGTTAGTTAGTGCTAGTGCCTTTGTTATGCTAGCTAGACTTAGTCACTTGTTTAGAAAGGAGCTACTGCTAAACGACTAACGTTAATGTAATGTAAACAGCACAGATAGTATAAAGATCAGCTTACCCCAAAGCAAAGCAGAATGCTTGGCGGTGGTGTGAATCTGGTACGTCGTTCGACGCAACTCTGCGCTTGGTAGCAACAAATTGATACAGTCATCTCTGTATCACAGGTCATCAAGAATAAAACTCAGTGTACGAACGAGTCCTGCTCTGCTGGAGTTTTAGCTGCTCTTAAAACTCTTTCCATGTCCTGGATGCCATCCCCGTCTTCTCTTTAGCAAAAGCTGTAGCATCCATGGTTAAACTTGGGACTGAATGTAAACAAAGCCGGCGTGTTGGGGAAGGGTGGGGGGCGGAGAACCCGGAAGCAATAGCCAATGAAACCAAATCATGCTAATCGATCTGCCCGCCCCCAAGCCCGACTCGAAATCAGCTAAAAACGAGCTTAGTTTGCAGACTAATTATACGTATTTTGTGAACCTAAAACTGTTCTCTGTTATAGTGAGTGGGTTCTTCACAACTTCAACTTTGGTAATACACAAAAAAACAAAAAACGAAAAAAAAAACGTTTTTTGATTTATTTTGCCCTCTAGCGCATTTCGGGGTTTGCCGAGTTGCGGACCAAATCACCAGCCGCTGTCACATATTTGCACCGTGCGAAAAAGACGTGCAGACCAAGTCATATAAATACCTGTTAATCTAGTGTCAGCCAAGTGAGTTTATAACGGAAGTTCCTGCACGTGATCACGTGCGTTCTTTGCACGCGGCCGCAACTTCTGAATGACGTGTCGTTCTAATGTAGCGGCTACTAATCGGCAGATCTCGCGTTTCCGTAAATGGCCGCGTAATTTCCGCACGTGGCGCAGATGAATCGTCACCTATAGCGGCCGTATGTAGAACGTTTGCGCAACCTGCGTGTGTTAGTAGGGGTATAGTCTAGTGCCTAAGGTAAAGTGCAAAAGTAAATAACTAAAACAACAATAGGTGCTTAAGAGGGTCAATCCTGGTAGTACTTCTTGAAGAGGTGAGTTTTGAGCCTATGGTGAAATATGAGCAGTCCTGATGTCGGTAGGCAGTTCACTGTGTGGCCAGGACAGAGAAGAGCTGTGGCCATGTCACAACGTCAAACCTTGTTCCATCTCCTAACTGTAGCAGTAAACAGGAAAACATGCCTGCACCAGTTTTCTTTTTAATTTAAATTTTTAAATTTTATTTTTAATATGTGTTCACCTAGACCCTCATATATTTGCCATTTGTCTCCTTCCTCCTCTTACTCCGCCCGCCCGCCCCAACCCAGTGCTGCGCAGCAGCTATAAGATTTTATTACCATTGATCTTACTTTTATGCTCCTCTATTTTTGTTATGTCTAAAATCAATATTTATGTTTCTGTTTTTAATGACTCCTTTCTAAAGCACTTTGAACTGCATATCATGTCACGAAACATGCTCCATAAATAAAGTGCATTATTGTTGTTGTTGTTATTGTTATCCATCCATCCATCCATCTTCATCCGCTTATCCGGGGTCGGGTCGCGGAGGCAGCAGCTCCAGCAGGGGGCCCCAGACATCCCTTTCCCTAGCAGCATCAACCAGCTCTGCCTGGGGAATCTTTAGCCGCTCACAGGCCAGTACGGAGATGTAGTCCCGCCACCTAGTCCTGGGTCTACCCCGCGGCCTCCTCCCAGCCGGACACGCCTGGAACACCTCCCCAGGGAGGCATCCTCACTAGATGCCCGAACCACCTCAACTGGCTCCTTTCAACGCAAAGGAGCGGCGGCTCTACTCCGAGTCTCTCCCGGATGACTGAACTTCTCAGCCGATCTCTCAGGGAGACCCCAGCCACCCTCCGGAGAAAACTCATTTTGGCCGCTTGTATCCGTGATCTCGTTCTTTCGGTCATGACCCATCCTTCATGACCATAGGTGAGGGTGGGGACGAAGATAGACCGGTAGATCGAGAGCTTTGCCTTTTGGCTCAGCTCTCTTTTCGTCACAACAGTGTGGTAAAGTGACTGCAGAACTGACCAGCTGCTCCGATTCTCCGGCCAAACTCCCTCTCGATGGTTCCCTCACTTGTGAACAAGACCCCCAGATACTTGAACTCCTTCACTTGGGGTAAGGACTCATTTCCTACTCAGAGCGGACAGGCCACTGGTTTCCTGCTGAGAACCATGGCCTCAGATTTAGAAGTGCTTATTCTCATTCCAGCCGCTTCACACTCAGTTGCGAACCTATCCAGAGAGTGCTGGAGGTCGCAGGCAGTTGATGCCATCAGGACCACATCATCTGCAAATAGCAGCGACGTGATCCCCAGCTCACTGAACTGCAAACCCACCTCCCCACGGCTACGCCTCGATATCCTGTCCATGAAAATCACAAACAGGATTGGTGACAAAGCGTAGCCCTGGCGGAGGCCAACCCCCACTGGAAAGGAAGACGACTTACTGCCGAGGACCCGGACACAGCTCTCGCTCTGGGTGTACAGGGATTGGATGGCCCTAAGTAGGGACCCCCTCACCCCATACTCCCGCATAACCCTCCACAAGACCTCTCGAGGGACCCGGTCGTAAGCCTTCTCGAAGTCCACAAAACACATGTAGACAGGTTGGGCAAACTCCCAAGCCCCCTCCAAGATCCTCGCGAGAGTGAAGAGCTGGTCGGTGGTTCCACGACCAGGACGAAATCCGCATTGTTCCTCTTCGATCTGAGGTTCGACTATCGACCGGACCCTCCTTTCCAGCACCTTGGAGTAAACTTTCCCTGGGAGGCTGAGTAATGTGATGCCTCTATAATTGGCACACACCCTCTGGTCCCCTTTTTTGAATATTAGGACCACCACCCCAGTCTGCCACTCCTTTGGCACTGACCCAGACTTCCACGCAATGTTAAAGAGGCGTGTCAACCAAGACAGCCCCTCAACAACCAGCGCCTTCAGCATTTCTGGACGGATCTCATCAGTCCCTGGGGCTCTGCCACTGTGGAGTTGTTTGACTACCTCAGTGACCTCCTCCAAGGAAATTGACGACCCCCCATCATCTTCCAGCTCTGCCTCGATCGTAGAGGGTGGATTAGTCGGGTTCAGGAGTTCCTCAAAGTGCTCCTTCCAACGCTCAACAACCTCCTCAGTTGAGGTCAGCAGTGTCCCCTCCTTGCTGTAAACAGCTTGGATGGTCCCCCGCTTTCCCTTCCTGAGGTGTCTGATGGTCTTCCAGAAACAATTTGGTGCCGAGCGAAAGTCCTTCTCCATGGTTTCTCCGAACTCCTCCCACACCCGCTGCTTTGCCTTGGTCACGGACGAAGTCGCAGCCCTCCGGGCCAGTCGATTCCCTGCAACTGCTTCTGGGGTCTCCCGGGCTAACATATCCCGGAGGGCCACCTTCTTCAGTCGGACGGCTTCCCTGACCACCGCTGTCCACCACGGTGTCCGAGGGTTACCGCCCCTTGAGGTACCTATGGCCCTCAGGCCACAGCTCCCAGCCGCAGCTTCAGCAATGGAGGCTTTTAACACCGACCACTCATGCTCGATGTCCCCAACCTCCACAGGGATGCCTGAGAAGCTCCGCCGGAGGTGGCAATTGAAATCTCTCCGGACAGGCTCTTCCTCCAGACGTTCCCAGTTCACCCTCACTACCCGCTTGGGTTTTCCAGGTCGGTCCAGAAGCTTCCCCTGCCATCGAAACCAGCTCATCACCAGATGGTGATCAGTGGACACCTCTGCCCCTCTCTTTAACTGAGTGTCCAAAACACATGGCCTCAGATCAGATGACACAATAACGAAATCGATCATCGACCTTCGGCCTAAGGTGTTCTGATGGCAGGTGTACTTGTGGGCATCCTTGTGTTCGAACATGGTGTTTGTTATGGACAAACCGTGACTAGCACAGAAGTCCAACAACAAAACACCACTCGGGTTTAGATCGTGGTGGCCATGCCTCCCAATCACGCCCCTCAAAGTTTCTCCATCATTGCCTACGTGTGCATTGAAGTCCCCCAGTAGGACAGTGGAGTCCCCTGCAGGAGCCCCAAATAGGACTAGGGTCTGCAGGAAGGCCGAGTACTCTGAACTGCTGTTCGGTGCATAAGCACAAACCACAGTCAGAGTCCCCTCCCCCCACAGTCCTAAGGCGCAGGGAGGCGACCCTCTCGTCCACTGGGGTGAACTCTAGCACAGAGGCACTCAGCTGGGGGCTAGCTAGTAAAGCCGCACCTGCCTTACGCCTCATACTGTGAGTAACTCCGGAGAAGAACAGGGTCCAACCCCTATCCAGGAGTTTGGTTCCGGCGCCGGTGCTGTGCGTGGAGGTTAGCCCCACCAGATGTAATTGGTATCGCTCCACCTCCTTCACAAGCTCTGGCTCCTTCCCCCCCAGCGAGGTCACGTTCCATGTCCCCAGAGCCAGCCTTTGCCCCCCGCCTTCACCGCCACCTAGTTGGCAGCGCACCCGACCCCGACAATTCCTCCCGCGGGTGGTGGGTCCACGGGACGATGGAGGATGAGATGGTGTTGCCACGTTGCTTGTTCGGGCTGGGCCCGGCCGGGCTCTGTGGCAAGCCTGGCCACCAGGCGCTTGCATGCGGGCCCTCCGTCTGGGCCTGGCTCCTGACGAGGGCCGCAGGCTTCCTCCGGGCCGGGTCTCTCTTCCTTTTAGTTGTTCTATCATCAGGGTTTTTTTTACCTGTAACCCCAGGTAGGGGGGCTAGGGGGTACTACCACTTGCCCAAGGTGGACCCCCAGACTAGTGGAGGGAAGGAGGCGTCTTACTTCTCCATTCTAGTTTTGCACAGAAAACTAGCCACTGCCCACTGTTGTTATTATTATTATTATTACTGCACACATATGCAGAACTGCACAACACAATACACACACACAGACCTGCACAATGCAGTAAATATTCACACAACTTTACAGCACAGTAAATATTAAAACATTGTGTGTACAGTACATTCCAGGTGGTGGAGATAAGACACAGTAGACCGGACGCACTCATAGAGGAAAATAACTATACACTACTGTTGAATATGGTTGATTTTCAGAGAAATGCCTTTTAATATGATCCTGTTAGCTATTTCCTAATTATGATGATTGACCTCTGAGTATGGCTGTCGGCTTGAGTTTTCGGTAAGAAACGGTGTCCCTCTTCCATAGACTTATGAGATAAAGACATTCCATGGCTGGTACACTCTGGGCCAAACACCATTGTTGTGGTTAGAGATAAAGGCCTGGGCGCCGAGGCGGCGTAGGTTAATGTGACAAAACAAGGCCACAGAAGAGACCAGAGAGACAGTCTTATCGGAGAAGAGACGAGGGAGGGGGGACACTCAAACCACATAAGAACGTTGCAACGAGACCAATGCTTTGATTTGGGTCCAGACAGCATACAGAGAGGTCAACTGTACATTAGGCCATGCCATCGTCTTATGTATGTAAAACCTTCTGGAATAAACCGCTTTTGCTGAGGCTCAAATCCCGTGTTAGAGAGATTCATTTGGAATACACCTGAAAAGAGACACTGGACTGTGTGGTATTGTGTGAGAATGGGGGCCGTCTTTTATTGAAATAAAAACACAACACAGAGCTGAAATAAGGACAATAATAAAAGACAACAAAAGTCATCACTACCATCAATAGAGGTACAGAAATGAACAGGACACATGTGGAGTCACAGCTACTGTAAAGACATGTGTCCGCCCTAGAAAGGGATTGTTTTGTAAAGGAAAAATCTTACTTGGTTTAGATTAGATTTCAAAGAACACGCTGAGTGGTCGGTCAAGCTGGTTTATTTTATGTTACGATTTGCAATTCGGACAAGAGAACAGGAAGTGAATCCGGGCTCGAGTGAGTCAGATGGGGACGAGGTCGATAGGTTATAACGTGAAAAAGGAAGTGACATAGTTTCAGGATGAAGAGGACAGGGAAGTGATGTCACACAGGAAGAATTTGTAGTTTTAACAGACTGATCTATGAGAAAGAACTACAAAGTTAGAACAACAGTCAAGTAGGAAAACAAAACACTTTGGTGAGACTTGAATTTCATTCACAGTTTCATCAGCAGTGTGTCCGGCATGCAGGTGGGGGTGTGGTAATGAACTGGTGAGCTGTGAAATCTACAGTAACAATGATTAAGTAGATTACTACCCCCTTTCAGGCAGTTACGGAGAAAGGTATCCTTGCGCTTGCAGGCATCGATCGTTAAGTTTATGAAGTTGATTTATTTCCACAGGAGTGAAACACAATTTTGAGGCGTTCAGGTGAGGTTGGAAGCTGAACACTTCCAATATGTAGAAATAATCACATATACAAGTTAACATGACTGAATTCCCAGCTCATTACACTCTGCATTGATGTAAGGAGGGTATGTAAGGTTCTAAAACGCTGACTCAATGACTGATAATGTGCTGACTCAAGAATGTTTCAATCAGCAGACCCAGAGCTGTTCCCTAATTGCCAGCTTCAGGCAGAATCATGTCAACTCAGTCTCTTTCATGCACATGAAGTATTCCTAATGAAGTCAACAGCCCTCTGGATACTGGTCAGTCTTACACATGGAGGATAAATTAGAATAGCTCAGCCACAACAAAACACAGGATGCATTCCTGCTTAAAGGTCTAGGCTTTAGAGCCACAGTATGAAGTGTACTTGTGTGTGTTCTGCTTGCAAAGCTACAATTGGTTCCTGCCTTTTAAGCAATGCAATGTTCTGTGAAACTGGGAGCAGGGAGGCATTTCCTTCTTTTATATGGAAATTACAGTAGCACAGTTACAGTAAGCAGACACGTGTCAGCATGTGATGTTCAGGGTAGGTGTAGTGATGTTCAGGGTAGGTGTAGTGATGTTCAGGGTAGGTGTAGTGTTCTTATGTGGGAGAAAGGGTTACCAACCAGAAAGCACAGAATTGTTTACATGTCATTTCATTACACTTTATCTGAAGCGACAATACAGTAATTGCATTTAACATTGTGTACTATTACTCGCCAGAACTCACAAGTGCATGTCCTTTCAAAACAAGTGACTAAAAGGATAATCTAGTACTAAAGCCAAAGTGCAAGTGTAGCAAAATATAAATACAATAGGTGCTTAAGAGGGAGGATCCTGGTAGTACTTCTTGAAGAAGTGAGTTTTGAGCCTGCGGCCAAAGATGGCCAACAACTCTGCTGTCCTGGCGTCAGTGGGCAGTTCATTCCACCACTGCAGAGGGCCAGCGCAGAAAAGAGCAGTTACCGTGTCGATTGACCGTAGGGGCCTCGGAGTGACGGGGGAACCACGCTTCCTGACAAAGCAGCCCCGAAGTAGCAGCGCCTTTAATTGTCAAGTATTTATTCGAATGCCTCACAGATGATTCATATCTCTCTACGTTTTTGCCAACTTTTGCTTCTTTCTGCTCTGGCCATAATAACTAGGCTGCCTCAGCGTGGGTTCTCCCAAGGTTGTCCAGATATCCTAGCATTTTTTTTTGCAGTTGCAGTAACATGGAGACTGTGTAATGCACACTGAAAAATCTGCAGTGTTGTCAGATGGTGGTCCGTAGCTTGAGGATACTGTATAAGTAGATCTCCGAGCATCACTAGTTAACGTCTGCAGTGCCAGAAATATATTCATGATTACCCTGTGCATTGTCATTCCCACTCCAGTATCAAACCCCTCTTCCTTTAGGCTGCTCTTTCTGATCCGAAGCTTAAATCACTAGAAGCTGTCTGCCATTGAAATGCAGCCTCCTACCCCTAATTTAAATGGATGGCTTTCAAGAGGCCCCTGGAAAGGTGAGTGAGTGATTGAGTGGACTCCATCGATTGGTTGCCTGTCAGTATATGCTCTGTGCCAAAGTTAAGATAGTTCTTTGAAATGGTGAGTCTGGTAGACAGACATATTACTAAACCCTTTATTCAGCTCTAGGGGGACATGTTTTAATTTGAGAAAAAGCAACAACTATGTCCATTCCAGACATCTCTGCCCTGGCAGAGCTGATTAATTGACATCACATAATTGACAATTGACATCTTTCTTCTCAGTGAATCTATCCATTTATCTTTGGTTGTACACTTACTTAACATTGACCGTTTTGTATATACATGGGACATTCTAACACAAATGACCAATAGACTTGGTTTGGGAAGAGCAATAATGAGATTATATGAAAGATCAGATCAGAAACCAGGAAATTAAGTTTAAGATAACTTAACTAACCAAATACAGTTTTGTTGTTTGTTTGTTTGTTTGCTTGTGTGTTGATGTTTGCTTATGCTAGAGTGTTTATTTTAAGAAAAGAGAGTTGTTTATTTTAATTGAAATAGAAATATGCAATTTGCTATAAACAAATACTCACATTATTCCAAAACCCTGGGTAAATAATCTACTGTATGGGTACATCCTCCAGGGGGTCCAGGTCTGTCTTTACCAGGGATCTGGGGTGAGCCAAGATATGCCTTTCCAAGGTCTTCATGATGGGGGATGTCAATGCCACTGGTGTGTAGTCATCTAGCTGCACCCAGCTAGTCAGCACCCTCGGACAGACACCCTTTCCTGTATGGAGGCTCCCCAGCTCACTCTTCACCTGGCCTGCAGTGATGGTAAGTCTGGAGATGGGGGGAGAGATCCTGGTGGCAGTGGGGTTTTTCTGGTGGTCATGCCAGAGGGAGTAGGGCATCCAAGCTGCCGCTGGTGGGGGAAGAGGGGGAAGGGGGCAGAAGTATGGGAGGCTGTAGCAGGGTTTGAGTGGACCAGTTTGTAGCACAATTATCAAAAGAAAAATAACATCTTAAGTAGTAATACTCTGTAACGTGCAAATAGCATAATTGCTGTTTAACTGGTTGTCTATCGCTATTGGCTACACACAGTTTGCGAATGTGAAGCCATAATCAGGGCCCAGAATCCAAATCTAAAGCTAATCTGAGCCCAGGATCTGTGTGACCCATCACTCCTGATGTGAAACAGTGCTCTGACATATCTAATTAAGGTTATGTCTAATTAAGGTTATGGAATGTATTGGTGCTCATCCATCATCTTGTCAATCCCTGCCCTGCCAGGAGATGCCTCATGAAGATACTGAGAACAGATGAGACAGAGAGAGACTGAGTGAGAGGGGATGGTGGACAGAGACAACGATCTAATCCATCAACCTCACCTGATACCAGTTACAGTATACAGTATCTGTCAGGTTACCATAGGAACCACAGGGGTGATGCTGTCTGTTGAATGTGTTGCTGTGTCACCTGGACAGAACAAGAGAAATTTACATAGAACATTCAAGGATTCAAGGATGTCTATTTGTCAAATGTACAAGATACAGCTATTGTATCATGTACAATACAATGCTCAACATCTCTGCCCGGAACATGATTAGCCTAGAACCTACCGTAGCTAGCTAAAACATACTGTAGTTAGCCTAGAACCTACCTAGAGCCACCTACAGTAGTTAGCCTAATGCCCAGGCTACACAGCCGCCATCACGTCAACGTTGCGGTATACAAGCTACACCAGCTGCGGTTAGCGTCACGTTTTACTATATCTCTTGCCTATTACAGTTCAGAAGACCTCACTATATGCAGGTCGGACTGTGCAGGTTGTAGGCTATAATTATAACCGTAGCCTGTAGTCTGTAAAGCCTTTTTCAATGAAGTGAAAGACAGTCCCCGCAGAATCACCTCCAAATCACTACAGCCTACCTGAGGTCGGAACTAGGTCCACATGTTGTAGACTATATTACTATTATAACCCTATCCTATAGTCGTAATTCAAAGCCCTTTTTAAAAGTGGAAAGGCAGTGCCCACTCTCAGCGGAAAAAGTTTATTGTCAATGTCCCCTCGAAGTAGTGTAGGCATAGCCTACAAGTTGCTCTATGCTCTTGAAATTAACCCGAAGTATAATAAATAATGTGAGTGGATGCATGCGTTTGCTGTCAAAAATCTAATCTCGCCAAATTTTTACTATGGACGCAGCCATAGGCTCTGTGCACCAGCTTCACTACTTCCTGAAAGTCACTTGGCTCTTTATTTCCTGTCCAATATGATTGGATTAAGTGATTAATCAGGTGTGCGCTGGGTCTGCCGCACACCTGATTAATCACTTAATCCAATCATATAGGACAGGAAATAAAGATGCCAAGTGACTTTCAGGAAGTAGTGGAGCTGGTGCACAGAGCCTATTGGACGCAACTCAACGCTGACGCGACGTGGGCGGTGTAGCACCTTTCATTGATTACAATAGCAACGTTGCCAATTGTTGATGCAACGCTGACGCAACGCTCGATGGCGGCTGTGTAGCCTGGGCGTAACCTATCTAAAATCTAGTTAGCCTAGAACCTAACTAGAGAGCATAGAACCTAGCCTAGCTTACTAGAGCCTAGTTAGCCTAAAACAGGGGTCAGGAACCTGTGGCTCCAGGGGCCATTGACTACTCATCATTGGCTTTCACGCAAATGTATAATTATTAGTGTAGTATATTTTTATACTTTATTACATTCATCACATCTGTATTACTCTCATGAAGTAATCATTTTATAGAATAATGAATAAACTTCACTTTAGTTGGAACTGTGTTAATTTGGAGTTTAACATGTGAGATACAACAGATGGCCTTGTTCCTGAGTCAGCATGATCCTTAGTCTATAGCAAATGGTCACCTCGTGAGTGAGTAGCATACAGTCTTGTAACATGATCCTAGGAGGACTCAAGCAGCCCCTGTGTCCGAAGGGGGGGGGGGCAAAGCTCAGCTGACCCATTGACCAATCAGAAGATCAGTTGACCGTTTTGTGACCATATCTGTGTTAAATGAACATTCCTTGTATCCAAATTTGTTTGTCATGTGAGTCCTGCCCTGAAGCCAGTTAAAAGCTGAAGTCACAACACTGAGAATTCAGTATTGCCAAAGTTCTGGCCCATGTGTTAGGCATGCTCAATAAATTGTTGATTTGACGGTTTTGGCCTCTTTGAAGTTCTGTTCCACACGAAGATTATGCTTTTGAAATACACTGCATTAGCTAATACAATTAACAGTTACTAGCCTAATAAAAAAACACAGATAATCTTGATTTGCATAAATAAAGCATCATGGAACCTGACCACTGAAGCGAAACAGCCCTAGATATTGATTTTCTTTCAAAGTTAATTTAGGTATGAAAAAGAGAATAGGCAGCACTCCAAGTTCATTACCTCCACCCCCGGCGACAGCGTAGGGCGAGAGGTAATGTTTTCGGTGGCATATGTCTGGGTGTCTGTTAGCAGGATTACGTAAACACTAGACTGGACTGATTTTCAGGAAGCTCAGTGGAAGGGTGTAGCATCGTCTAACTTAGAACCCATTCACTTTTGGAGACAATCCCAAGCACAGTTCAGGTCCACGGGCCGCCCAAACACAGATAGACTGGTCCAAACACAGATAGACTGGTCCAAACACAGATACTGTAGACTGGTCCAAACACACATAGACTGGTCATTCACCTCCATTCATTTTTTTGGACTATGATTACGCAAAAAGTCAGTGGAGGGGTTTATCATGGGTCACCTTAGAACCCATTCAATTTTGGAGCAGATCCGAATCATGGGCCAGAAACACAAATGAAAACAAAACTTAGAACGAAGCCAGCTCCCTGTGTGGGGGTGCTAGAAACACAGGGTTTGAACTGGGGTGTGCGGGGGAGAGCCCGGAGTGTACCACACTGCCCCCCACTGCCTGTGATCCAAGGGGGGGGGGGGCGCTACAGAGCCGGCCACACATTCACCTCCAGTCATTTTTACCTCCGACCCAGTGAATCACGGCGAACAAGCACCACGAGCTGCCCAAACACAGCCCAGACGGCCATTCACCTCCACTCATTTTTTGGACTAGGATTATGCAAAAATGACCAGACTTCTTTTCATGAAACTCGGTGAAGGGGTGTAGCATGGGCCAATTCAGAACCCATTCAATTTTGCCGTGCACAGAGCTACGAAATGCATTCAGGGGCGGATGTCTGTGCTCTCTGAGCACCATTTCTAGTTTACTTTTTGCTACTTTGTAAAGTAAACTAATGAGGACACTTCCGGTAAGATGGCGAATTGAGTAGCAGCTCAGCTATCTACCTCTTGCAAGTTGGTTAATATAAATCCACAAAAACGTAAAACTTGTTCGTAAAAAACAATATGTGACCGCCGCTGGTAATTTGGTCCTCAACTAGGCATTTTCATTTTTCAGTTTTTTACAGATTATGAAAGTGCAGATTGTAAGCTTTCAAATGAGGTCTCATACATTGAAATCTGAACATATTTGAAGAAGATATGCTTATTTGAATGCTAGTACTGCCAAATCAACTTAGCTGAGAAATCTCCCTCCAAAGTTCTCCAACATTTTCACACCTCTGACTGCCAGGTAATGGGCGTGAACAATAGCCTGGTAACCCCTCCCCCAGCCACTCCCCCACTGGACGATCTGTCATTATCTGTCAGAGTGGCTGTCCACTTGGGGTATTACCTGAGAGTGGCTGCCAAGTGAGGTGCTCTCTCACTGATGACCCCACACTCTTTGAGTCAGTATTAATCTTGTGTTGTGAATGCAGTTAAGAACAATATAAGATGAAGTTCAAATTTAACGTTCTTTATTGTCACATACATGATATAAAGTACAAGCATAAGTAGTTAAGTGTACAAAAAAAGGCAACAGTCTAAGTGTTAAAGTGTACAGTCAGTTGTCTGTTTTATAGACAAGGTGCATAGTGTTCATTGTGATCAAGTGTACAACAAAGTAATAACAGTCCCCAGCTCAATACTCAAGGTAATAACAACAGTACTCAGCTCAGTATTCAATATTCTAACAATGCAGTCTGTGCAAGTGTGGGCAAGTCTGTGCAAGAGAACAAGCAACGCTTCAGTATACAAACAGGAAAACAGGAAAGGCTGTGGCCTTTCTCCTGCAGTGCTGTCCGTCCTGATGATCTGCAGTGAATCTACAAGCGGACAGTCTTGTTCTGAGCTGCTGTGGAGTTTGGCGGGGGACACGTCTCGTCCCTCATCAGAACAGAACTCTCTGATCTTGTCAAAGAGATACGTCTGTCTGGCCATGTCCAGTCCGGGTGGGGCTTGCACAAGAAGACCTTCTCTGGGGGGCAGGACATCAGGCTTGCGCAGCAGCTGAAACTCGACTGCCGGTGCATCATGGTGTTCTCTGGCCACAACCATGCCAGGTCTCTCAGCATCAAAACTGCAATAGAATAGAAGGAATAAAGTACATTAAACTATTGCCCACAGTACTGGCACTCCATATAGATAAAATAGTACCAGAATGTGTTGATTAAATAGACTAGCTGGCTAGTTTAGGAACAAAGGGCTAGCTCAGCTAACTAGCATGTTAGCTAACGTTAGCTAGCTAGCCTTTGTTAGTTAGTGCTAGTGCCTTTGTTATGCTAGCTAGACTTAGTCACTTGTTTAGAAAGGAGCTACTGCTAAACGACTAACGTTAATGTAATGTAAACAGCACAGATAGTATAAAGATCAGCTTACCCCAAAGCAAAGCAGAATGCTTGGCGGTGGTGTGAATCTGGTACGTCGTTCGACGCAACTCTGCGCTTGGTAGCAACATGCTTTGCTGATACAGTCATCTCTGTATCACAGGTCATCAAGAATAAAACGAGTCCTGCTCTGCTGGAGTTTTAGCTGCTCTTAAAACTCTTTCCATGCCCTGGATGCCATCCCCGTCTTCTCTTTAGCAAAAGCTGTAGCATCCATGGTTTAACTTGGGACTGAATGTAAACAAAGCCGGCGTGTTGGGGAAGGGTGGGGGGCGGAGAACCCGGAAGCAATAGCCAATGAAACCAAATCATGCTAATCGATCTGCCCGCCCCCAAGCCCGGCTCGAAATCAGCTAAAAACGAGCTTAGTTTGCAGACTAATTAAACGTATTTCGTGAACCTAAAACTGTTGTCTGTTATAGTAAGTAGGTTCTTCACAACTTCAACTTTGGTAATACAAAAAAAAACAAAAAACGAAAAAAAACGTTTTTTGATTTATTTTGCCCTCTAGCGCATTTCGGGGTTTGCCGAGTTGCGGACCAAATCACCAGCCGCTGTCACATATATGAGTGCAGGAAACAAAGGAAAAAGACGAAAAACCATTAGAAAGCAAGGCAAAGCTCAAGATTCGCCAGGAATGGACGAATTCTCGGAGCATGAAAATAGCGAACACCAGGGGGAGAACACTGCAACGATGGAGACGGGCTGACAAGACCACTCTGAGTCACTGCGCTCAGACTGGGCTGGCTACTATCACTAAAGAAATAAAAGAACTCAAACAGGAGCTGCGACAAGACCTGATTAACTTCAAAGACAAACTAAAGAGTGAAATGAAGGAAGAAATCACTAATATTTGAGAAGAAATAGACCGAAAGCTCACAGAGAACAATAGCGAACTGCAGACGCAGAAAATGAATGTAGCCGAGGCCCAGGCACGCAGAGTTAGAAGAGTGTGTAATGGATTTTAACTGATCTAGTCAAAAAGGATTTACCAAGATTCGCTCAAACAGGTTAAGGGGAGACACCCCAGGTGAATAGGAAAAAAAAAATCCTTAATAGGTATCACCATCAAACTCCCCCAGTCTGTTAGGTACATTAAGGAGCATCTTTTTTGTATTACAAGTTTTCTGAAATCTTATGGATAAATATGCAAATTAGGCATTATATGCGCTAAATATGTGCTAATTTGCAAAATTTCGGGAAATCAATTTTTTTAACTGGTTCAAGCCAGATTCAAAATTCTTGTTTCATTTTGTTCACATATCCCTATTCAAACTTTGTCCAAGGGGGATTTTTGATATCTCTTTTCTTCACTTCAGAAATCTGAAAATACTGTCAACAGTCATAAAAAGACCAAATTTCGCCATGTTTTAGGGATAAACTGTTATATAAATCAGGCTATGAATGAAATTTAAAAAATCCCCCTTGGACAAACTCAGAATATGGATTGGAACAAAACTGGAAAGTTAGGTGTATGTAGGTGCTACTCAAGTGGTGGTTTTGATGTCCCTAAGATGAGAAAATAACTCATTTTGAGAAAACGGGCTTTGAAAATTTGTATTGTTAAAAAACCATACATTTGCATTGTAAACCAATATTTACAAACACAATATCCAATCACATCATTAGTAACAACATTACACAACATCTGAAAACACATAGAAACTGAAAACTGAATAACACAGCATGTTGTGGATTCAAAATAGTCCAGGAGTAGACATTTTGTATAGAGAAGTAAGACCTGTTTAGTTGGAAGCCCACTCACCACGTCAAGGTACAGCCCACGAGTGGGATGTTAGTAAGACGAGACTAGAGACGAGACAATGTTAGTAGGGAAGAGAACATTCCCTTTTAGAAAGCTTGTATTATTTTGTTAAACAGATCATGGACAAAGATAGACACATTTGACGAGGACATGCATGAGAAAACAGATTATCTAGCTTTTTGTGTTTTTTTAAGCGTTTTACATGGAGAAAACATGAATGAATGAATGAATGAATGAACATGAAGAGTAAGCTGATTCAGAAATACACAGGACAAGATGTGGTAAACAATGCAGGGTAAACACCAATAGAAGCTAAATATAGATTGCCAAACAAACAAGTGATATAACCATCGTCAAAAGCAACACCATAGGAGACATCAAGCTACGCCGTCATAGGTCTACAGAGTCACTCCTCAGATGGCACCACACTAGCTATCCACAAAACTGTTCTAGGCAGCTAGTTTGTAGAACCCACTCAGCTGGAGTTCACAAAACTGTTCTAAGCAGCTGGTCTGAAGAACCCACTCAGCTGCAGTCAACAAAACTGTCCTAAAACCACAATATGTTCCTGGTGCGCATGGGGTTGTCATCAGTGAAGCAGACTACCCCATATTGCCGCCTTCATGTTGTCCACTGAACGCTGGTTGAGAATTATTGTAATAATTCTCAATAACTGTAATAATTTTGTAACATTTTGTATTTATTGGCAGTCAGCTTACCTACCTCTGGGTCCACATCTGCATATGCCTGCCTAATCTGCTCTCTGCTTCTGTGCAAGGACTCCAGACCTCTCTCTATTTCAGCAACTGAAATTAAAACAGTTTATTTGGTCAGTTTATGGATGCATGTAGAAATGCCACAGGTAGAGAGAGGGAGACTACTGTGCATATGTATAGGCTTCTGATATTGGCTAGAGAGAGAGAGAGAGAGAGAGAGAGAGAGACAGAGAGAGGGAACTCGTTTCAATAGCCTACCTGTCACCCTCTTGTCATGTTTCTGATACGTTTTCAGATGAAGCCCTGGGATCCCTAACACTTTACTAATCTTTTGGAGAGCTGCATACCCCAACCCTAACTCGTGCGCTAAGAGGACCATCCTCACATTGACATCAAATGCAACATCATTCCTAGTTGTATCATGAAGCCGAGTCGATGTGTAGACACTTTTGCGATAGCCATTTCTCACAAAGACTGCACTCTAAGAGCAAAGTACTACAGAACCCACTATTCTGAGGATCTATGTTAATTTTAAGACCAGTCCCTGCACAAATAGGACAAATCAACCAGGTATCAGCTCATTCAAACACGCCGCATCTCTCTGCTGCTCACTGGACATGCTAACGCTAGCCTCATCTCCCTGCTGCTCACTGGACATGCTAGCACCTGCTAATGACAACTTGCGCGAATAGGCACTTTATATCTCATAAATGTAAACCTTTCCATTTAGTTTCTCTTGTTTTCTGTTCAACCTTGCGGGCAAACACTGTTGTCGTTGTTGCTTATTACGTTTAGAACGCTTTACAGACGGAATTGTTTGGATTAGATATGAGGAAGTGGAAACGTGTCACATGACGCGCTGAACCAATCACGTTCTCAGAAATCAACAACAGCCAATGAGATTTCACGGTTAGCATCAAACCCGCCTTTGTATTTCCACGATTGGTTGCTAATACAAATTAAACTAACAGGTTTGGTTGCGATAATAGTGTGCTAGAGAGCCAGAGCTTTCTAAAGATACCCCAGATGACGGGATCCAGACGAAAGAAACGCTGCGAGAAGTTTCTTCTCCAAAAGGCTAACTTCTACCAAAAGGCTAACTTTTGGTGATTTTAGGAAGAATCTACAGACGCAAACAGACTAAATGAAGTAAAATAAACATCTAAATGCGTATTTTTGATGTTTTATTTCCACTAGTATGAAAGAAGACATGTTATGGAAGCAAACTAGCACAAAATCTCACATTTGACCAGGGCGTTGAAAAACGATGTTTTCACCTACCGTGTCTCCCCTTAAGTCTGGTTTATTGAGAAAACATACGAGCGCAAGGACTTCCGGACAAACACATGAGTGGTATCCCAAAGAAGCGGCGCCTCTTGGTCAGCGCGGCCTTTATTCTCAAGCAAAACACAGGTATGGCGCTTTGAGGATGTGATTGGCTAACCCATTGTACGTCATGTGAAATGGCAGGCGTGGTCGAGAATACAGACACGTGACATGAGAAAAGGCGGCAATTTCTTGGAGACAAAGGGACAAAGGATGGTTATTCTGGAGAAGACAGATTTCTAGGTGTGTGGACCTCCTGGAGGTCATCTTGTCTATGTGAACGGTTAAGGGAGGTGGTGAATTACAAAAGGAGAGAGAGGACAAAGGTTTAAGGTGTTTGGAATAGCAAAAGGCAGGGGTCTGGATCAATAGATTTTAAGAACAAAAGCTGAGATCTGAAAGGTCTTGAGGCCAGTTGTAAATTCTATGACAAGTGGCAGACGGAGGTGAAAGAGACACTGATGGAAATGTCGAGTCAGACACGCCAGATGCAATTAAAAATGATGGACCTCGAAGGGAGATCAAGGAGAAACAATATTCGAATCTTCGGAGTGCCAGAGGAAACGGAGGGGGGCTCTGTTAGCAAGTAGTCTACGTGGAACAACTCTTGAACACTGAACTTGAGTTGCAAGATGGTACTAATTTTTCAAATTCTGCTGCCCCTAGATCAATAGTGGTAAATTGTCTGCATTTCGAAACGAAGGAAATGATTCTCAAGAAAGCATGGCAGAAGAAAATAAATGTAGGAGGCACACGCATAGGCTATTCTTTGATCATGACTATGCAACCGAAGTGGTCCAGAAACACATAGCCTACTTGGGCATCAAGAAGGTGTTGAAAGACAAAGGAATACGTTTCCAGACGCCACTCGCAAACATACGGATCCACTGGAACATTATTGGCAAAACGTATACGCAAGCAACAAGCAATTAGTCATAATCATAAAATTAGAGACCCCCATACCAATGAGTTAACATACACAACAGAAGACATACTGTAGAGAAAATATTTCTGGGGTACTATGAAGATTTATATACACAACCCAAGTACATACACAACCTACGTTTGCAGCTGAAGAGGAAATGAGGACCTTTATAAATTCACTGGATTTACCAGCAACTGGCCATCTACAAAATGATACATTAACAGCTGATATTACAATAGAAGAGGTGACATGCAATAAATACATGAAAAAACAATAAATCTCCAGGCAGCGATAGATACCCCGCAGAATGGTATAAGATGTTTAGGGATGAACTAGCACCATTACTCCAGACCTTGTTATAGAATTTACATCTGGCCTCAAGACCTTTCTATTCCAAACACCTTAAACCTTTGTTCTCTCTCTCCTTTTGTAACTCACCACCTCCCTCAACCGTTCACATAGACAGGGTGGCCTCCAGGAGGTCCACACACCTAGAAATGTCTACTCCAGAATAACCATCCTTTGTCCCTTTGTCTCCAAGAAATTGCCGCCTTTTCTCATGTCACATGTCTGTATTCTCGGCCACGCCTGCCATTTCATATGACGTACAATGAATTAGCCAATCACATCCTGGAAGCGCCGTACCTGTGTTTTGCTTGAATATAAGGCAACACAAGATCAGGAGGCCTAACTTCTTTGGATGAACCACTCTTGTTGCGTTGTCCAGGAAGTCCTTGCGCTCGTATTGTTTTCGCAATAAACCAGACTTAACCTTTTGAGCGAATCTTGGTAAATCCTTTTTGACTAGATCAGTTAAAATCCATTACAAGGTCATCTCCCGCCTGGACAACTGCAACTCCCTCCTCGCGGGGGCACCGGCGTCAGCCATTAAACCTCTGGAACTTGTCCAGAAAGCTGCTGCTCGCCTGGTGTTCAACCACCCCAAATTCTCCCACACAACTTCCCTCCTCCGTTCCCTACACTGGCTCCCTGTAGCGGCTCGCATCCAGTTTAAAACTCTGGCGCTAACCTACAGGGCAATGAAAGGAACAGCCCCCTCCTACCTCCAGGCCATGGTCAAACCCTACATCCCCTCCCGACCACTACGCTCTGCTACCTCAGGGCGACTGGTTGCCCCGTCACTCCGAGGCTCCTGCGGTCGATCGACACGGTCACGGCTCTTCTCTGTCCTGGCCCCGCAGTGGTGGAATGAGCTGCCCACTGATGTCAGGACAGCAGAGTCGCTGCCCATCTTTCGTCGCAGGCTCAAAACTCATCTCTTCAAGAAGTACTACAACAATCCTCCCACCTAAGCACTTATTATAATGCACTGTACTTTAGATTGTGATTCTTGCACTTTGCCTTCAGCACTAGATTATGCTCTTAGTCACTTGTTTGTTTTAGAAAGAAGATGCACTTGTGAGTTCTGGCAAGTAGTAGTACATTGGCTCTTCCTACGTTAAATGCAATTATTGTTAGTCGCTTTGGATAAAAGCGTCTGCTAAATGACTGTAATGTAATGTAATTTAATGTACAACCTCCATCAGTAGTAGGTATACTGTCCTACAACACAACTGTACTACTACACAAATTCTTTCTCCTTGTTCTTATCCCCCACGCTTCCCTCTCTCCTTCCTTACCTCTCTCCCTCCCTCCCTCCCTCCCTCCCTCCCTCCCTCCCTACCTAACCATATAGTGATGTAAATTCACACAGCCCTCACATCCCCAGATGTCTGTTGCCACCCCCCTAGTGTTTTTGGTGTTTACCAAGAAATTGTGTGTGTGCAGGGCTGAAAATTAACTTTTTGGCTCACATGCCAAGGGGGCTGGTAGATGAAAAAATCCACCGGACAAGTATATATTTTTTCCGGCCAAAATAATAAACTGCCTTTTTTGTCGGCAGATCGATTAGCATGATTTGGTTTCATTGGCTATTGCTTCCGGGTTCTCCGCCCCCCCACCCTTCCCCAACACGCCGGCTTTGTTTACATTCAGTCCCAAGTTTAACCATTTACAGCTTTTGCTAAAGAGAAGACGGGGATGGCATCCAGGACATGGAAAGAGTTTTAAGAGCAGCTAAAACTCCAGCAGAGCAGGACTCGAGTTTTATTCTTGATGACCTGTGATACAGAGATGACTGTATCAACAAAGCAAGTTGCTACCAAGCGAAAGTTGCGTCGAACGACGTACCAGATTCACACCACTGTTGTCTGCCGCCAAGCATTCTGCTTTGCTTTGGGGTAAGCTATCTTTATACTATCTGTGCTGTTTACATTGCATTAACGTTAGTCGTTTAGCAGTAGCTCCTTTCTAAACAAGTGACTAAGTCTAGCTAGCATAACAAAGGCACTAGCACTAACTAACAAAGGCTAGCTAGCTAACGTTAGCTAACATGCTAGTTAGCTGAGCTGTCCCTTCGTTCCTAAACTAGCCAGCTACCTAGCACAGGGACATGGCTATAGCTAGTGAGCTATCCCTTTGTTCCTAAACTAGCCAGCAAGGCAGCTAATATCTAGCGTGCTGCCTAGCACAGGGACATGACAAGCTAGTGAGCAAGCCCTTTGTTCCTAAACTAGCTAGCGAGGCAGCTAATATCCAGCCAGCTGCCTAGCACAGGGACATGGCTAGCTAGTGAGCTAGCCCTTTGTTCCTAAACTAGCCAGCGAGGCAGCTAATATCTAGCTAGGTAGCTATATTATAGAGAGAAACAGAATGAGAGAGCATGAGAGGTATGGTAGTCTGACACCTTTTTTTTGTTTGTTTTGGTAACAGGATGAGCAAAAACAAGCTCCAGGCCTGTGAAGATGTGCAGCTCTCCCTTGGCCCCTCCATACCAGCCAGCAAGAAGATCACTATGCACTACAGCTTTGATTTTGCACAACAGGTGAGAATACGTTCATCCTATGATGAGTGTGTTGTGATGTGGTAGGGTTAGGGTTACAGGTGTGTTTTTGATTTTCAATGCATCTCATCTTTTCCTTTTCTTCCTATTTTTTCCTTTGTCCAAGGTCCACTTCTTTTCTGACCTTCTTCAGCCAGGACCCATGTACTTTTTGACTCCGCGCACGTGTGGCATTTTTGGTGTCTGCTGTGGGGGGAATGCCGAAGCAGCAATGCAGTCATCAACTACATGCATCATTTCTTCAACAACTATGGAGTTGGAGAAACACACGTGGACCTACATTGTGACAACTGCCGTGGACAAAACAAGAACAATTTTGTGCTGTGGTACTGTGCTTGGCGGACCATGCACAAGCTTCACCTGAAACCCTACTTCCGGGCATTCCCACAGATTACGAGTTACCAGCACTTTAGGTAATTATCATGCATTAGCTAGTCTATTTAATCAACACATTCTGGTACTATTTTATCTATATGGAGTGCCAGTACTGTGGGCAATAGTTTAATGTACTTTCTTCCTTCTATTCTATTGCAGTTTTGATGCTGAGAGACCTGGCATGGTTGTGGCCAGAGAAGACCGTGATGCACCGGCAGTCAAGTTTCAGCTGCTGCGCAAGCCTGATGTCCTGCCCCCCAGAGAAGGTCTTCTTGTGCAAGCCCCACCCGGACTGGACATGGCCAGACAGACGTATCTCTTTGACAAGATCAGAGAGTTCTGCTCTGATGAGGGACGAGACGTCACATGTCCCCCGCCAAACTCCACAGCAGCTCAGAACAAGACTGTCCGCTTGGAGATTCACTGCAGATCATCAGGACGGACAGCACTGCAGGAGGAAGGCCACAGCCTTTTCCTGTTTGTATACTGAAGCGTTGCTTGTTCACTTGCACAGACTTGCCCACACTTGCACAGACTGCATTGTCAGAATATTGAACACTGAGCTGAGTACTGTTGTTATTACCTTGAGTATTGAGCTGGGGACTGTTATTACTTTGTTGTACACTTGATCACAATGAACACTATGCACCTTGTCTATAAAACAGACAACTGACTGTACACTTTAACACTTAGACTGTTGCCTTTTTTTGTACACTTTACTACTTATGCTTGTACTTTATATCATGTATGTGACAATAAAGAACGTTACACTTGAACTTCATCTTATATTGTGTTGTGAATGCAGTTGAGAGCAAGATTAATACTGACTCAAAGAGTGTGGGGTCATCAGTGAGAGAGCACCCCACTTGGCAGCCACTCTCAGTTAATACCCCAAGTTGATAGCCACTCTGACAGAAAATGACAGAAAATGACAGATCGTCCAGTGGGGGAGTGGCTGGGGGTGGGGTTACCAGGCTATTGCTCACGCCCATTATCTGGCAGTCAGAGGTGTGAAAATGTTGGAGAACTTTGGAGGAGGATTTCTCAGCTAAGTTGATTTGGCAGTACTAGCATTCAAATAAGCATATCTTCCTCAACTATGTTCAGATTTCAATGTATGAGACTTCATTTGAAAGCTTACAATCTGCACTTTCATAATCTGTAAAAAACTGAAAAATGACCTTTGCCTAGTTGAGGACCAAATTACCAGCGGCGGTCACATATACATCACTATATGGATAGAAACGCTGGTGTAATTAACCTATGTGTTTTTTAAAAACAAATGCTGGGTCTGTCAATGTCATAGTCAGCTGTTGTAAACACAGAGAGATAGGGACCTATGCTAATATCACACTCCTGGGTGACACACACACACACTGATGTGAAAGACAGACAAGGTGGCTCCAATGCTAAATATCATACACGCTTTTTCTACTACAAACAAACTAACCCAAAACATTAATTATTTGAATTGTTAATGTCACACACACGACACACACGGCTATATATTGTACAGCACTTTGGTGCAACTTCGGTTGATTTTAAACGTGCTTTATTAATAAAGTTGACCTTGACCTTGGCTGTCGCCGTTAACTACGCACACACATTTACACACTTATGCCCCCTGGAGGGCGGGGTGTACCAGTGGAGGTGGAGTGGGCACAAAGTGGAGGAGGAGACCAGTGTAAGGGATAACAAAAATGGGTATTTATTTAACAAAGCCAAAATAGACCACAGGGAGCAGAGGGAACTAAGAGCGGTGTCAAATAAAAAGAAAACGTCCCTACCTAACTTACCTACCTGACCAAACAAAAAGACTTCCCTATACCTTCCCTACCTAATAGCCAGCTGAGTGAAGACCAGCATGACTATAAAAGGACAAAGGGTTGACACACACTCCTAAACTGGTGTACTAAACAGGGGAGTAACCTACGGGCTGAGAAGTGTAAACCCCAGGGTGGCTAGCCTGTTCCCCCCACTCACCTGGGTCATTAACTGAACTTTTGGCTATGCTACAAACATAATGCTAAACAAACAAAAAGGCTATACAGTGTATAAAGACAACTAAGAAAATACAATAAACAAAACTAGTGTGGCTACAACTGAGGACAACAACTAAGGTTAACAGAACCTGTAACACAAAGTCAACTGAACATACAAACCGGTAGCACACACAGCAAAATGGCACAAAGGCAAATGAATAAGTATGAGTAGGGTATATATAGTGGGTTGATTGGACGGACGCAGCTGCAGGGAGTTAGTGACTGATGACCAGGAAACCGGGCCTAGCCCACAGCACCTGGATGACTGAAAGGGGAGTGGGAGACAGCAGGGGGAGACAAAACGGACACACATGACACACACAAGCTACAGCCAGACCACTGGCTGTAACACCCCCACCCATAAAGGAACAGCCCACAAGCTTGTGACCGCTGGAAGCGAACCTCCCTTCCACCAACCCCCACACACAGGCCTAACCAAAAAGAACAAACAGCTTACACAGCTAACACCACCATCTACTCACAAACCGCAATGCACGCAGGAGAGCGCATCAGCCAGGACATTATCCGCGCCCTTCTTGCGGTGGATTTCTAGATTATATAATCCTGCAGAATAAGAGACCATCTCATTAAACGTTTGGTATGATTGTACATTCTCCCCAAAACACAAGAGGATTGTGATCTGTATACACAATCACTGGGGACGAACTAGAACCAAGATAAACCTCGAAGAACTGCAGGGCTAATAAAAGGGCAAGTGCCTCCTGTTCAATAGTGGAGTATCAAGTTTGCGCCGGGCTTAACTTCTTAGAGAAGTAGCACACTGGATGGTAAAAACCAGACGCATCCTCTTGGAGCAGGACGGCACCGGCCCCCACAGCGCAAGCATCAACCTCCAACTTAAAAGCCTTTGAGAAGTCGGGGGCAGCAAGCACAGGTGAACTGCAAAGCATGGCTTTTACTGAATCAAAAGCCAGCTGACAGTCAGCGGACCACACAAAGCGGACCGACGGGCTAACGAGGGATGTGAGGGGCGCAACCACTGAGGAGAAGTTCCTGCAGAACCCACGATAGTAACCGGCCATACCCAGGAATCTTCTCAGCTGACGGCCGGTGGTGGGAACAGGAAAAGCAGCCACCGCAGCTACCTTCTCCTCCACGGGACGCACCTGTCCGCCACCAACCTGCTTACCAGGTATGCCACAGTAGCTTTGCCAAACTCGCTCCGCTCCCGGAACCGGCTCACATACCGTAGCACGCTCTGAGGGGGCACCGGATTCTCAGACATGAAGGAGTCCTTCAGGACTTTCAGCGGACCCCTCACAACGTGCCCAAACACAAGTTCCGCAGGACTAAAGCCGAGGGATTCCTGTACGGTCTCCCGCACGGCAAACAGGACAAGGGGAACTCCCTCATCCCAATTCTTCCCAGTCTCAAGACAATATTTACGGAGCGCTGCCTTAAGAGTCTGATGCCATCGCTCCAGAGCACCTTGAGACTCAGGATGATACGCACTGGACACACGTAGCTGCGCCGAGAGAGTCGACATAACCTGTTGGAATACTCTGGACATGAAATTTGTCCCTTGGTCAGTCTGGAACGGAGAGGGACAGCCTCAGGATATCGGGTCGCTATGCACATCATAGTGAGCAGGTATTGGTTACCGTGAGCAGTCCGCGGTAACGGACCCACACAGTCGACCAGAACGTGTTCAAATGGCTCCCCCATGACTGGTATGGGACAGAGAGGGGCAGGGGGAATACACTGGTTAGGTTTCCCTACCACTTGACACGTATGACATGTTCTACAGAAATGGACCACATCTGTCTTGAGCCCCGGCCCAAAAAAATGACGAAGAACACGATCATAAGTCTTACCAACACCCAGGTGACCGGACCATGGATTGCCATGGGCGGTAGACAGGACGTGTTGATGGTATTCAACCGGGACAACAATCTGAAAGACAGTATTCCATTCATTACCCAGCTCACTGTGCGGGACCCATTTCCTCATTAAAATGTCATTTTCCATAAAGAAACCGCTGGTTCTTTGTGACACGTCACTCAGACCAACCACACTAGAGAAACAAGACTGGGATCCCAAGACTGGGATCGCGTTTCTGCGCGCTGACCAGCTGTTCGCATGTGACTGGTAGCTGAGCCAGCCCATCACTGTCATGCACAAGTTTTAAGCCACACACCGATGACTTTGTAGTGGAGGACGGCACTGCTCCCTCTGAGTGCAGTGAATCAGAAGCAAACACTGTAGCAAGCGCCGAGTCTCCCAGGCTGACCTCGTCAGCGATAGGGTTTTGTCTTGCCTGCGCGCACAGCACATGCAGGGAACACACCATGAACATCACGTTCGTGCGTTTGTAGGCTGGGGACCTCAGAGACTTCCAACAAGGGCAACACCTTACCCCCGGCAATGTCATTCCCCAGGATAAACTGCACACCTGGCACAGGTAAACTAGGCCGGACGGCCACCTTAAACATCCCAGACACCAGGTCACAACTCAGGTAGATACAGTACAGTGGAACCAGAACAAATCCCATTTCAATACCCTGCACCAATACGCTAGATCTACAGGACGAGGTATCAGGGAGAGGTATTACGTCTGCGAGAATAAAAGACTGTGCAGCGCCCGTGTCTCGCAAGATACGCACAGGCTGCTGGTCAGCCTCCTGTGGGAAGTTAGAAATGTCACATGCTGCAGCATTTCACCTTCGCAGTATTTGGCAGGGAAATCCCGTTGGAAATCTCGTGGGATTTCAGACGGGTGTTATTTCGTTTTAGTGATGCACCACCGCCAGGTGGCATCTTTGAGTAGATTTAGCAGGCTGGGCTCAGTGTTTTTCTCCTATAGTCTACGAATGAAGGATCATTAAATTTCACATTCTTTAATTTAAATGCTCTGTTGTAAAGCACTTTGAGCTGAATTTATCTGTATGAAAGGTGCTATACAAATAACGTTTAATTGTTATTATTACCTTGTTTTCAAACACATGTTTTCTCCATCTCGATGTAATTTAATTATTACGAACACCTATAATATATCTAGGCCTACAGTAGCTATCTATCTCGGCAACTGACATCGGGTCAAGACGTGGTGTCTGTTAAGTCAAATGCGCAAAATAACAGTATTTGTTAGTAAAGATGTGGTGAACATGAGGGTTTTGCGTTTTGTTTCTGGAACGCATTCAACTGGTAGGCTACTCGTAAACCCCGGAAGTAAATTTGAAGACGGGGCACCAGCTAATGTAGCCAAGTCTGAGGGCACTAGGCTATATGGCTTCAGCACGATACAAAGAAAAAATAAGCTTGATCGGAGGTGTGGATCCATACAAAAGTTTGGACAGTGAGTGCGTTCACATGCACACTATACGCTGATCAACCGATAATTGTAATAATGCGATTATTGAAATGGTCTTGTGAACGCCTTTATCTGATTTCCAAAATCGGGGTAAGGTCCATTGGACGATTGTGGGTTTTCATTTGCACATAACTATATTTTAATAAAACATTGAAGTCCGCCTGTCAATGACTTTCCCTAAAATTGTGTTCTGTTGCACCCCCTATTGTTAAATTATAAATTAAAAAAACATACACAATATTTTGTTATTTGAATGATCTTGAATATATATATATATTCAAGATCATTCAAATAACAAAATATCGTGTATGTTTTTATTTATTTATACCGACCGCCAGCCGTTCAATGAACGGCTATAGGGAATGCGCAGTTTCGCGCTGGCTACAGCCTATTATATGCACAGTTTCGCGCTATGTAGGTGTAGTGTGTTTCGGATGCATCTTCTTCTTGTGAAACAGAACTTCAAAGTCGAATCATCAATTTATTGAGCATGCCTTTACACGGGGTCAAATCTTCGGCAATACTAAAGTTCTTTGACGAGGCGGCCAGCTTATATGTCCTGGCTTCAGGCCAGGTCTCACATGACAAACAAATTTGCATACAAGGAATATAAACATGGTCACAAACGGTCAACTGATGTTCTGAATGGTCAAGGTGTCAACTGGTCTTTGTATCAGCTGAGCTCTTGCCCCCCTTCCTCGGACACGGGGCTTCCTGGGATCATGTTACAACTGTAGGCTAACTGACTTCAAAGGTATTATCTTTATTGACTCAGGGACAAAGGAATGTTTACTTTAGGACAGAACATATGTTGTCACTAACCTGTTAAACTACTTATAATAACACAGTTCTACCTAAAGTGAAGTTTATTCATTATTCTTAATAAATTGATTACTACATGAGAGTAATACAAATGTATTGATATAATACAGTATAATACAGTATAAAAATATACTACATCTCCTTCCTTCGAGGCGTCTCAACGCCTCAACACAAAACAACATTAAACATAACAAACAATCCCCAAAGTACATACAAATATCCAAATCATCACACAGCAGCAAAGCAAACCCGGGGGCCAGAGGTTACTAGCACATAGCCCCATCGAAAGAGAACAGCCCTCAGCGCTGTCTCATATCCTCTTCCCATGCTGGAGCAATCTTTAGACATCAAACCCTCAGGTGACTTCTTTGACACCCAGAGAACAATGTCTGTAGCAAGAAGGTAAGCTCACCCCGTCAGAAACAGGGAGAACACTCCAGGAATGTCCAAGAATGACCCTCAAGTCGTTCGTGACTCCAGACAGTTCATAGCTTCATGCTGGCGAGGGACAACCACTCCTTGGTAGCCCAACCAACGCACTCCAGGAAAGTCTGAAAACATCAACACAAAACTACACAGAAAATAAAACATCCTAACCAAGGAGACGTGTACACACACCTGAATCAGAAACACAGGTGAAATGTAGGCGACATCCTCAAGCTTGATCGAACAAGAAACCCTAAACAGAAAAAACATATAATGCTAAACATCAAGCAACCTCATGTTCCTATCAGAAAGAGACAAACAACAGGTTTCAGGCAGTCCCCAGGAAGGCACGATCCAGGCTCCTCAAAGACCTGCCGCCCAGGGTCCATGGCACCTGAAAAATAACACTCAACACAGACTGGGGTCAATAGCAGAGGGGAAGGCCTAAAGCCAACTCCTCCCAAACACATCATCATTATGTGAATGAAATTCATACAGTAGAATGCATAAACGAACAACTTAAGGCCATTCATTGACTATTGAAACATATAAACTCCTAACTCAAAGTGAGAAACATAACCTAAACTCAAACATCTATTCAAAACCTGTCAGACTTTTGAGTTCGCACCAATACCTTAAAGATCATCCTCAGAAACATTCTCATCATCGCTCTTAAGACTCAAAGGCTCTACATCTATTTCATCATAGTCTCTAAAAACCTTCACCTGGTGATGTAACAATAATCCGTCCAGCTAAACTTCTCACTATCCGTTAAACCATAAACCATTTGAATTGACTAAACAACTTTGTAAACCAATTATCTAAACTGATGTTATATGAAACCATAACTGAATACTCCTACTATCATAAATTCCTGTAATAAGCTGAACATTCATCACTCTTTCAATATTTCGCATCATACATTCTTTCTTAACAAGAACACAATAACTAAACATCAAAACATCAATAACCATACAACACACATGACTTTTTGTTTTTGTTTTTCTGAACAAAAAGATGGTTCATACTCCAGAGTCCATATTCAACTAACTGGCTTCTATAATAATCTTCTGGAGAAAAGTGTTTCTCCAAAATGTCACAGATGTAATAAAAATATTCCTTATCACTTCAACTTCAGTAATGAACTCAGACTCATAGGTGACAACGTAGGTTATCACTGTTATCACTCTTCTCAAAAATTTATTCTAGAAACGTAAGAGATACTTGTTGTGTTATAGATCGCTGATGCCACTTAATTAGTTCATATTCTCCATGTCTCCATTCCAGACATCTTCCGTCAACACTCTTGTAGTGGTTTGTACTGTGGGGTTCAACTCTCTGTTCTTCTGCACCGTCAAGGTTATGATTGTCACTGTCACTAATTTCCTTGTTGTTTACTTTCTTCATGCACCTGTAGACTCTTGCATCACTGTCCATCAGACGTTGTATTTCACAGCACAGATCCCTCCTTGACCTTCAAGCCATGTTCACTTCCTGCTGGACTTCTCCTTTCCTTCAACTGCACACGTCGATCTGGGGGACTGTCATCATCATCAGTCCCACTCTGTTCTTTAATCACTTAATGTTAATAGGCGCTATGCCTTTACAGTCACACGGTAGTAAGACTGTACTCCTCTACTCATCTTCAATGGAGTTCAGCTGTCTTTTCTTCCGGCTACGAATAGCCATTTCCACTTTCAACTTTGCTCTCCATTCATCTTCTTTCTGTGATTGATCTTGGTGACTCATCCAAACAGATATAGACCAGAATCTCTCGATTTTCCCATTGCTCCTCCTGACAGTGAAGACACTCACTAGGTGACATAGTCCTCCTGCCATCTGGATTTTTTCTTCTTCCTGGCTGGTCTTAACCCTCTAGGTTGAGCTTGTAACTCATCATCCTCTGATGACATGACTCTTGACATTGCTTGGAGCTTATGACATCTGTCCAATGACATGCTCGACTTCCTCTTCACCTCCCCCCTTTTTTTTCTTCTTTTTTTTTTTGTCGAATTGGTTTGAATTCTAAAGAATGAATAATAAGCCTTTTCCACACCTCTCCATGTCTGAGGCTGTTGGAAAACAGGGAACGGGAGTGAAGAGTGCATCATTGGTTGTTGTTGTTGTTATTGAATCTGTGACTGTTCATTCTGCAAAACAACTTGTTTCTTCTCCATTACTTTCCATTTTTCATCCAGTAGCTGACTTTGTGAGAGTTTCTTCTTCAGCTCTGCATCTTGTTCCTTCAACTACTTTCTAATTCCCTTCAACTACTTCCTTATTACCTTCAATTCTACTTCCTAATTTTCCTTAATTCTACTTCCACTGGTACATCCTTGGTCCACGTTGTATCATCTTCATTCGAGTCAGACTCCTCATTCACTTCTTCACTACTACTACTAGTCTGTTTCATTAGCAACGCTTCCTTTCTTTCTATTCAGCACCTGCCATAATCCTTCTAATACTTTCATCATATCCTCCAATATTCACTCCTACATCTTCAGAAGAGTCACTGTCGCTTCCACACTTTCCCTTTTTGTTTATCTTCTTCTTCTTCTTTTCAGCTGGTGTCAGAGACTGAGCTAACTTCCTGGTTTTGCACTTCACATCAGGATGGGAAGTGATGGTCGTTCTGGCATTTCCCATCTGTATAATGTCGTCATTATCATCTTTGATGACATATCTTCCCTCAGTGTTTAGCACAAGTAACTGTGTATAAGCCATATTAGATTCCCTCTTGATGTCATAAGGATGCGAAGTCAAAACTAAATTCATGTGGGAGAACAGAGCATCAATTTCACTCTGCAGCTTGTCCGTCGTGCTGTTGACTTCCTTTATTTCGATTTGAGCTATGATTACTGCTTCCAATGCTGTTTTCTGTATCCGTCCCACTTTACTGAACAGCGTCAAAAATGTTTAAAATCCTCATAACTTGATAAACTGTTAACAATTCAAACTATCAATAAACCTCTTAATAATCTAACACTATAAAAATAAAGCTTTATCAATTATGTAATTAATAAAGAAATGAACACTCAATCACTCACGGACATGGGACTCTTCTTGCTCTGACTAAACTTCCTATCCAGATCTAATCTTGCTCAATCTCAACCCTAGTCTTCAGCACAGGGAGTGATCGGTCCCATTTAAGCACTTTTAATTTTTTCAAATTAAAAACTACAAAGCCTGGTTTGATGCAAGCTAAGGGTATTGTGCACCAGAGGACAATCCCCTCATTAATCGCTGTATACCAGAAAATAAAAAAAAATAAAAAATAAAAGATTTGATGTAGACATCGAAATGTCCACACCACTTTGCCTATCCGCAAGTCGAGTCCTATTGTCCGTCCACTCACAATCCTTTCACTCCCCACACACACACAATATGCAAAGCGTAATATATGTATGTATGTCTATACCAATCTACTAAAGCAAACCCTTAAACCAATGCTTATTCTATCAAAAACCAAGACACCTCTAAACCAGATATCAAACAGACCACCAATCACTCAAGAACCAAAGCTCAACACCAAACCATCTACATCCATTTAACAATTAAACACCATCAAAACCACTTATATCCAGTATCAAGTAGAATACTTATAATAATAAAAAGTTGAATAACTATGAACAATTAATCAATAAAATATTGAAGAATTAATCAATTAATGAACTAACCATTTATCCTTAATATCAAATCAAGTAACCAAACCAATCAATCACCTTATCATAAAACACCAAGCCTTAAATGCAGGTCAACCACTCAAAACAATTAAATCAGATGGCCAATCTACTTCAATCAATGAGCATTAATCAGCAATTCAGGCTTACTTTTCAAGCAGGCGATGGATGGTTTTTGCAAAGAAGTCCCTCTAAGATGGATGGATGGATGGATGGTCTGAGATTGGTGACTGGTAAGGACAAAAACTATTCCGGATATAACTGCAAACAGATTTACTCAAAGGGAAAGAACAATTAATCACAATGCAATGACAATTAAAAATAATTTGCTATCACAACCCATTATTCTAAAAATCAAAAGACTGTCATGTATGATAGTAAACACTAGATGGCAGCACTAGACAACCCTAATATATTATACCTGCAATATACTTATAACAACCACTAGTGGGCGACATTGGACAACAGAGGTGAGAAGGATGAAAGATTTCTTCATATCCCTAAAATATAGCTAATGCTACACCATTCTCATTTTATGAAGATTGATGAAGGGTTTCATTAATAAAACGTATGATTGACTAGTGGATTGCTGCTAGGGTTTGAGTGCTGAATGTCTCGATCAGTGTCCACCTGGCCCAGGTTCAGCATCCACTTATGAGTTTATTAATTAATAATTCTAATCTAATCCAGTTGTCCAGTCTAGCAGACTCGCGCGTACAGATGCGTTTTTTGCACGCGGCCGCAACTTATGAACGACGTGACGTTCTTACGTAGCGGCTACTAATCGGCAGATCTCGCGTTTCCGTAAATGGCCGCGTAATTTCCGCACGTGGCGCAGATGAATCGTCACCTATAGTGGCCGTATGTAGAACGTTTGCGCAACCTGCGTGTGTTAGTAGGGTTAGCCGCGCACACATGGTACCTCAATTTCCTTTTCTCTATACTAATATGCAAACTTATGCATTTAATTTAACCGGCTTTCTTTATAGACATTGAACTTCACTAAGCTCAAGTCTTCACTAAACTTGCGCAAACTTATGCGTCTTTTCAAACCTGCCCATAACAAACCACGCACCATCAAATGTGCGTTGACTTTTGAACAGATCTCGCACAAACTTGTGTCTTTTATCAGTTTCTAGACCTGAACTTACAAGTCAGCGCAAACTATGCGTCTTAATTAAACAATTTAACTTATTCTCCTTATTTATCGGAAGTTCTTTATAGCAACAGCAATAATTTTCTGTCAAGACAATTAAGTTCTACCTCACAGAACATCGGAAGTCGCTTCCCAACTCTTGGTTCTTCTCCGAGCGTCCTCATGGAAGTAATCTTTGGTTGTGAATCTTGTCGAAAAGAGGCAACTCCCGTCATCTTGATCTTTGCTGTTTTAGCTATCCCATTCCCCATCGCCAAAATGTAGTGTATTTCGGATGCATCTTCTTCTTGTGAAACAGAACTTCAAGGAGGCCAAAATCGTCGAATCATCAATTTATTGAGCATGCCTTTACACGGGGTCAAATCTTCGGCAATACTAAAGTTCTTTCACGAGGCGGCCAGCTTGTATGTCCTGGCTTCAGGCCAGGTCTCACATGACAAACAAATTTGCATACAAGGAATATAAACATGGTCACAAACGGTCAACTGATGTTCTGAATGGTCAAGGTGTCAACTGGTCTTTGTATCAGCTGAGCTCTTGCCCCCCTTCCTCGGACACGGGGCTTCCTGGGATCATGTTACAACTGTAGGCTAACTGACTTCAAAGGTATCATCTTTATTGACTCAGGGACAAAGGAATGTTTACTTTAGGACAGAACATATGTTGTCACTAACCTGTTAAATGGTAAATGGACTGCACTTATATAGCGCTTTTCCACCTTAGCGGCACTCAAAGCGCTTAACAATGGCCTCTCATTCACCCATTCACACACACATTCATACACCAATGGCGGTAGCTGCCATGCAAGGTGCTAACCTGCTCATTGGGAGCAATTTGGGGTTAGGTGTCTTGCTCAAGGACACTTCGACATGTGGACAGTCGGAGCCGGGATTCGAACCACTGACCCTTCGATCACTGAACGACCCGCTCTACCAACTGAGCTACAGCCGCCCCGTTAAACTACTTATAATAACACAGTTCTTCCTAAAGTGAAGTTTATTCATTATTCTTAATAAATTGATTACTACATGAGAGTAATACAAATGTATTGATATAATACAGTATAAAACAGTATAAAAATATACTACATAGGCTATTATAAATAAGTATTATTCATTGGGGGAGCTTGGACTCGCTGGGGACTGGTGGAGAGACGCAGAGCCTCCCCAGACGCGACATCCTCCAGTTGGCTGAAGAGCTGCGCGCTCTGGCGTCCAAACAGCCACCGACGGCGCCCCTCGCAGTATCCACAGAAGAATATCCCCCCAAAAAATACATGCATGGTGAAGACAAGCTGCAGCAAGAACAGAACTGTCTACCAATGCATGAAGTGCACCATAGCTGTCTGTGGCAGTTGCACTGCCAAGGTGCAGAGGATATGCGCGAAGTGTATTTGAGCTGCCGCCTCAACCGTGCGTAAGAGCAGAGCACATCAACTCGTCACGAGTTAGTCGTGTATAGCTACAACTAGTAGCCCATAGCCATTAAAACGGCTTGTTTTATTCATATATCAACTAGATAATTCGATAATAATGAGTAGCCTAGTAGGCTATAAAAGGAATTCAATAGGGCCTAATTAGCCTTAGGTTGTAGCCTAGGCTACAGTACAATCACAAGACGCATAGGCCTAGGCTACCGTAAAAAGCGTTGCGTTCTCATAGGCCTATTAACTTAGATAATTATTAATTAGATAAGTATTATGTATCTTCGTTCTATGCTGCATCTGTACAGTAGACTACTGTTTTATTTGGATCCTTGGCCAAAATGCTGTTCTTGTAGCCGTTTCATCATTCTTCTCCTTTTGTGAAGTGTAGGCTATATTCTTGTTAAAGTGCGGCCTAGGCTTTATTAAAAAAAATATGAGAAAGGCGTCATAGGCCTACAGACACATACAAATCATATGTTGCTTTTAGTAACATTAAAAACAATGCAAATGCAAATCATGCAAAGTTGAAGGCCACGACTTCATCAGTTAGGCTAGTGTTGGCATGATCTTTAGATGCTCAGGTCATAATGTCCGTTGAAAATAATCCCCTCTAAGCACAATTTGAATTCTATTAAAATAGGCTAAAATTAAATTTCCACATATTCTGATTCCTTCTATATAATTTTTATTTGTTTATGTGTAGCCTAGGCTTTACGCTTCTGCGATGAACAAAACAGCCACAATGTAGCCTGCTTATAGCGAGCGAGAGGGCAGTCTACCATAAAGTGTATAACCATAATGTAATATATCTAGACTACATGCATTGTGGTATTTCTTTATATAGCCCAGCCTGCCTATCAATTGTTTCTCAATAAACAGTTATGTCATCCTCTGAGTCCGAATAAGTAGGCTAATAGACCAGCAGCTCTAAATGCCTTCCCAATCAATGAGAAATAGTTGTAAAAATGATGTTTTATTGATGAAAAGGGTAAAACTGAAAAACATGTTAAGAGTCATTGCATTGATCGATGCAGTCCGTTCAAATAGGCATCAAAAGATAAAGTAGGCCCATTTAAAATGACCAATTACATCTTCAAATCCCTTCTAATCTTGGCCTTTGATAGGGTTTTTTCCCACCCTACTGCCAATTATATCCGGACATTAACTATCTTGTGCATACAGAGCACAAACAATGAAACAATGAAACGAATAGATTTCCTCCCTGTCTGTCTGTGGCATTCGCTACCAGCAAACACTGAAAATACAGGTCCTCAATTTATTTAGATTAGACTAGCCTATCCAACTGGACCACTCCAATGAATGTTTTACGTAGCCTACTTTTATTCTTTAGGTTTTACAGAATCGGCCTACAATGTCCATACATGCATGCGCCATATCTGACTAGCTCGCCACTCGCCAGCGAACCTGGACTAGACTATTGTAACCCCCCCCCCCTACAAATTATTTTATATTCAAATAAACTGGATGGACCGGTTTCCTAGCCCTGGATCGTGGGGAGGGGGGTAGCCTAGCAGGTGCTTTGCCATGACCGGCCATTCCACAGGTGTTGGATTTAATTCGCTAGTTTGATTGATGGATGGATTTAACGTCCAAAGTATTGTGCAAGTATTGTATAGGCCCATGTGTAAGAGATGAATGGTTGTAACCATGAACTCAGCCAGAGGTAGGCCCTACTGTAGATTATCAGCATTATCACCAGTCTCAATTTATGCTTTCCTACGTGTTGCCATTCATTTAAACCACCATCTCATCTAGACTACTTCTGTTGCTGCATTTTTACATTTATGCTTTCATGATTTTAGAGCGCAATCAACATTTTCCAGGATTCCAATAAATCCATCCATTCATCCAACTTTGTGCTGAGCGCAGCGCAGGCTGGTAGCCTACTGTCAAGGATCACAACTGATGCACTCCCTTAACACGTTTCGCAACTCCCCAGACCATCAAGAGAATTTCAATATGAAAGACCTTAAGTGGGGTATTCCAGGAGGTAGCCTAATGTAGCAAGTCGTCGGTCTTCATGACGCACTGTTATGCTTGTTTGCTGTGTAGATCCAGTCATAGAAGCGGGCATCTCGTCCGGCGATTTGAAACAGCTGGTCAATTCACCCCAACAAGAATAGCCAAGCAAAGGACACAAATTAAACCACAAACGTTACTGCTGGTCTTGAAACAACTGTGTTAGCCTAGTTCCATATGAGAACACTCCTCGGTCCAATTCCGTATAGTAGATCAACCTGTGTCCACGTAGTTGCTAGCTAACTGGTGTGTACATTCCATGAATATCCGAAGCAATTATTCCCTATGTAGTTCACTATATGGGTAACACTACTTAGGGAATAGGGAGTGAGCCATTGTTTGAACCATTTCAAATATATCTCTAGTCAGCCCCGTTAGCTAGCTTACTCGTCCTGATGCCATGTTCCATGAGAACACTCTGCTAGCTAGCTAGTTAGCCTACTGTATTAAACCTCTACTTGTCCCGATACCTTGTTCCATATGAGTTAACAGATACAGACCTGACGACAGTTGCAGAGATAGATAGGCCTACTATAGATAGATAGGCTTTGTTCGTAATAATTAAAATTACCACCAGACAGAGAACAAGGAGTTTGAGTTCACATAGTTGTTAGCTACCTGGTACAGTAGTTAGCTAGCTAGCTGACCCCTGACATCTGTCCCCTGTGTTACGTGAATGGTGGTCGTTTACGTTGCAGGCTAGCTTACAATAGCTTCTCACGCCGTTCAATACCATTCCATATTTTTTCTGATTTAAGGTCCCATGACGGGTTTCTCGTCCTGCTTCTGCCTAAGCACTCCACAATACCACAATACAACGGTGTCATGTTTTAGCGAAGGAGAAGTGAAGAAGACGGTAGCTATCAGTGGCTAAAGCAGTTAGCTAATGTTAAGATCATTCCTGTAGCTGCGTTGCTGCTAATGCGAGCTCGTCTCCGTTCCTGCCCGAGAAACAGAAGTTGAACTAATAGCATCAAAATCAAAATAGCTACAGGAATCATCGTTGTAAAGTTAGCTATCTGCTTTTTAGCCACCGACAGCTACCGTTAATATTATGGAAGCTGCTGTCGTGAGCTAACTTGCTATCACGGTCTTATCGTGCAGCTTCACAGCCTGCTATTAGCAGACAGCACTAAAGTTGACAAAATCACACTTGCACATCATTAGAATTCCAACCATTTATATGGGATTTATCATTCAACTAAACATGGAACCTGAATACTACCTGATATTTAAACCTGCTGCTTGTTTGCGTCATGAATACCCTGCAATGACATTCCATGTAGTGTCCCAAAACTGTTAAATCATTCCCTATGTAGTTCACTATGAGTAGCACTACATAGGGAATAGGGAGTGAGTGAACCATTTCAAACATATGAGAACACTCAGTTAGCCTACTGTATTAAACTTCTACTTGTCCCGACACATGAGTTAACAGATATAGACCCGGTGACAGTTACAGAGATAGAAACTATAGATAGATGGGCTTTGTTCGTAATAATTAAATTACAACCAGACAGAGAACAAGGAGTTTGACAACAAGGTAGGCTCATCTAATGTGCGAGATGAGCTACAGCAATGGGTCAATGAGTAGTATTACTGCGCCCCTATGGGCGTGCGAGCGGTGGTGCGGAATGCCCTAAAGCGCATGTTAGAATACCGCGGGTCAAGTTACATTCTTATGTTCTCACATCTGTAGGTGCCTCTAACGCGGCATGACTAGAAATGGTTTTGATTAAACCAACAGGCTTGGGCGGCTTAGCAGGCAGTTTTCGTTTGAGAGCCAAACAATTGGCAATCACATGCTCCCTCTTGTGACAAAAGAAGCACTCACGCTCCCCTTTACTTTTCGACCCCAACGCGGCAGGTTTTGGTGGTGTCTGCGCACTGGCACCAACAACTGACCTGTTGTTGCTCTCGTAACGAGAGGACGAAGAAAACAATTGTTTGTGGGTCAAAACGAACTCGTCCGCCAAAACAGCCGCTTGAGCCAGAGTCGTTACCTTCTGCTCATTTAAATAGGTCACCAAACGCTCGGGTGAACTGTTTTTAAATTTCTACTAGCAGGACCAACTCTGGAAGCTGTGAAAATGTAGTCACCTTAGTGGCAGCACACCACTTGTCAAAAAGAGACTCTTTATCACGAGCAAACTCAACCCATGTGTGGTCAGCAGCTTTTTTATGGCTGCGAAACCTCTGCCTATAGGTGTCGGGGACAAGCTCATAGGCGCGGAGAACAGCACTCTTCACTGTCTCATAACACAGGCTATCCTCCAGGGGAAGTGCTGCTAACACCTCCTGTGCCTTGCCGGACATCTTACACTGCAGCATCAGAGTCCAAACCTCCTTCGGCCAGTGCAACGTGTTGGCGATTCGCTCAAAGGTGCTAAAATACGAATCAACCTCAGATTCTTTGAAAGGCGGGACCAGTGTGATCTGCCGGCTTACTTCAAAAGGTCTGCCCACCTCCAACGGAGCTGGCGAGCTAGCTGACGGGTTACCTCTAGGGGGCACAGATATGATGGTCTGTGCCTCCAGCTCTAGCTGACGCATTTTAACCGTGGTCTCAGCTTCAATTTCCATTCTGCGGATCTCCAGCTGCAAGTTATACTGACGCTCCTTATCCCGAGCCTCCAACTCTAAGCGAGCCAGGCGCAGTTTAAGATTGTGATCCGCATCTGAGACTCATTGAGACGGGTAGGGGAGAACGGAACAAATGGCGGCATAACCGCACCCTTGCTATCCGCGCCAGCCAACACCTCATCATCGTCCCGATCCATATCCACAACATCATCTTCCTTGTGCTCTTCAAGCACCAAATCTGAACGATCAGCAATATCAGTCTCTGGTAGTGATGGCCCAGGACTTACCGACTCAAACACTTGCCTCTCTGTTAACTGATCAAACACAAATTGACGAAGTTGCACCTTAACCAAAGCCTTGGGAACTGTGAGACCAAAACGCTGTGCGATTTCTTTGAGGTCTGCCACCTTACAGCTGCCCAACCCCTCCGGGGTGGGAGCCTCCAAAAACACAGACAAATTAAAGGTGGCCATATCGCACTACCGAATAGGAGCAACTACCACTCTCTACCACAAAGTGTCACCCACCAACCAGATGGTACACCGGCTTGGGAACCCAGCTAGAGACCACAGCAGGCCAATAGCTTAGGATCCCGGACGAGCCCCCATTTGTTACGCCCCCTGGAGGGCGTGGTGTACCAGTGGAGGTGGAGTGGGCACAAAGTGGAGGAGACCAGTGTAAGGGATAACAAAAATGGGTATTTATTTAACGAAGCCAAAATAGACCACAGGGAGCAGAGGGAACTAAGAGCGGTGTCAAATAAAAAGAAAACATCCCTACCTAAACCTACCTAGCTTACCTACCTGACCAAACAAAAAGACTTCCCTATACCTTCCCTACCTAATAGCCAGCTGAGTGAAGACCAGCATGACTATAAAAGGACAAAGGGTTGAGAGAAGTTACTGAGAAGTGTAAACCCCGGGGTGGCTAGCCTGTTCCCCCCACTCACCTGGGTCATTAACTGAAACTTTGGCTATGCTACAAACATTGTGCTAAACAAACAAAAAGGCTATACAGTGTATAAAGACAACTAAGAAAATACAATAAACAAAACTAGTGTGGCTACAACTGAGGACAACAGAGGCAACAACTAAGGTTAACAGAACCTGTAACACAAAGTCAACTGAACATACAAACCGGTAGCACACACAGCAAAATGGCACAAAGGCAAATGAATGAGTATGAGTAGGGTATATATAGTGGGTTGATTGGACGGCCGCAGCTGCAGGGAGTTAGTGACTGATGACCAGGAAACCGGGCCACGCCCACAGCACCTGGATCACTGAAAGGGGAGTGGGAGACAGCAGGGGGAGACAAAACGTACACACACGACACACACCAGCTACAGCCAGACCACTGGCTGTAACACACACATACATTTTCACACGCACACACGCACGCAAAAACCCCGCGGGGCCTCATTAGCATAACAATGACTTTGATACAGTTTAATTACCTCATTAATTATGCATAGGACAGTATACCTACTACTTCCATCAATTGGACACTCCAAAATAATAAGATGCCACCATCATGGTCTGAGGCCATAATCTGTCATAATCTAAAAAAAATAGAACTATATCTGCACTATATCAAACACTGACAATGAACAAGTGTTCAACTACATATAAAAGAAAAATGGGAATCAGAATTCGACACGAAAATCTCTGATGGTGATTGTCAAAATATGTGGAGAATACATCAAACATCCACCAGTTCACGGATATGGAGGGAATTCTCTTGGAAAAATGTTATTCGTAAGTGGCCGGCCATGTTTGGGCGGCTCGTGGATTCACCCTGTGATTCAGATCCGCTCCAAAATGTAAGGGTTAGGGTTAGGGTGAGTTCTAATTTGACCAATGCCACACCCCTCCATAGAGTTTCATGAAAAGCGGTCTGGTAGTTTTTGTGTAATTCTAGTCCAAAAAAATGAATGTAGGTGAATGGCCGTCCTGACTGTGTTTGGGTGGCTCGTGATTTGGATCCGGTTCAGGATTAAAAGCTACAATAACAGTTTTTTTCACTTTGTCAAAACTAATTAAAACCACCTGATATCAGATTGTTTCATTGAGCTGTAGCCGGCTGGAGTTCAGTGTAAGGAGTTTCCTTAGGGAAAGCGTGCAGTCCATTTCCGCGCTACCAATCAGTGCTGATACGGCGCAGCCGTCTCTTGCCAATCAGTAGGCTATATGAGCGGCCAGCCGTCTACCAAACGCTAGGCTGGGTTGTGCTGCTGACGGCGTGACCTGCTCATTTGCTAATATTGAGAAGGTTTATTCTGGTACCAGGATCTGACTTGTGGCGAGAGGGAATGGTGCGAGCGCACAGAGTTCAATTGTGAGCGCACAGAGTTGAATTACAGATCTCGCCACTGCTGCTTTGTTTAGTTTAATTTCTGTTACTTTGTTTTCAAATTGATTTGAGCTATTGATTTGAGCTATTTCCTGGTTTTACTAATTTTGTTGTCCTCTGTCTCTGCCCCACTCATTGAGCTCCGTGGATACGGTGGGACCCTTCTCCAGAGTCTGGGAGGGAGCCAAGTGGAGCAGTCAGCCCGCGACCGGAGAGGGTCACTTATAGCTTTCACTATTAGGCTACTCCACGACCCTAAAGTTTGTTTGGTGTGGATGCGCGCACCTCTTTTCACGGTGGTGCCCTTTTCCTTGATTGCTGTGTGGTGTGCTGTGTTTGATCTGGTGGGGCCCTGGTGGTGAGTAGCCTACCCTTATAATTAGTTTCCTCTCCAGTTAACGGTGGACGCCCACTGGCCAACCTTATCTCTGTGCTCTGGGTTTGACCCAATATATTGCTCCGATTACTGTCATTTGATGAACTGTCATTTTATGAATATTGTATTGAGAGATTTTATGAACATGGTGAATATTGTAACCTTTTTTTTAAACCAGATTGGTAATAAATATTTTGTATATAAACGTCACGTCTCACCCCTCATTGTCTTACCTGTGTTTGGGGAACCCAGTTTAGAGCGTTAAGCTATATCTTTCCTTGACCTAACATCTCAAGGTGGCGTTGTCACAATTATTAAACGAAGTAAATTCCTTGCCACGAGCCGGTTACAGAGCCATAGCATTCCAAAAGCGTCCTACTTCAATGATTCACCTACCAGTCACCACGTTTTATTATTCCAGCATTTCTGTCTGTGATGTCAAATTAAGGCCCGTAACATTGCTCTGCCCCCCAGTAAATACTATACGTTTTAGGCCTTTTGTTTGTAAACAAGACTCTTACTGCTATCTAGTGGAAGGAAATTGTTTATTGCCACTTTAATGGGTTCTTAGCTGACCCATGCTACACCCCTCCACTGAGTTTCATGAACATCAGTTTGGTAGTTGTAGCGTAAAGCCCCAAACGCACTGTCAATTGACACGCTTTGACTCGCCTCATTTGACTCGCCTCATTTGACGCTCCTATGGTGCACTGCAGGCGTCAGTTTTGATAGGGAGCTGATTTAATTTAGATTGATTTGTCCCCATTTGACGCTCCAAAATGTAAACAAGTTCGGAGTAGAAGCGTCAAGGCAGTTTGACTCGCCTCAAAACGCTTTTGGGGCGTGATCGGCCATTTAAAACAATTGGTGTACTTCAAAACACTAGCGTCAGACTCTTCCAGTGCGTCTGGGGCTTAAACCTGGTCTATAAAATGAATTGAGGTGAATGGCCAGCCATGTTTGGGCGGCTTGTGGACCCACTCCAAGATTCAGATCCAGTCCAGATTTTAATGGGTTCTAACCTGGCCCATGCTACACCAGTGTTAATTTTGACAGCAAATTATGATTTTGTTTTAGTCATAGTCTTTTGACTAAAATGCCATTTAGTTTTAGTCATATTTTAGTAATCTGACTTGTTTTAGTTTTAGTCTAGTTTTAGTTGACTAAATATCATTACGATTTTACTCGACAAAATCTACCATAGATTTAGACAACTCAAATTTAACAGGCTTAGTTCAATCAATCAATCAAGTTGGATTTATATAGCGCCCTTCATGAAACCCAGAGCGCTTTACAGAGTCCAGTATTCATTCAGACAGTCATACCGGTGGTGGTAAGATACATCTGTAGCCACAGCTGCCCTGGGGCAGACTGACAGAAGCCCCTACTAACACACGCAGGTTGCGCAAACGTTCGACATACGGCCGCTATAGGTGACGATTCGTGTGCGCCGCGTGCGGAAATTACGCGGCCATTTACGGAAACGCGAGATCTGCCGTTTAGTAGACGCTACGTAAGAACGACACGTCATTCCGAAGTTGCGGCCGCGTGCAAAGAACGCACGTGATCACGTGGGCAGGAACCTCCGTCATAAACTCACCTGGCTGACACTAGATTAACAGGTATTTATATGACTTGGTCTGCACGTCTTTTTCGCACGGTGCAAATACGGTGCGGCCGCGTGCAAAAAACGTGGGCAGGAACCTCCGTCATAAACTCACCTGGCTGACACTAGATTTACAGGTATTTATATGACTTGGTCTGCACGTCTTTTTCGCACGGTGCAAATATGGTCACTTACTTACTAAACCCTGACCACTGGCTATATTTAGCATTTGCAGAACCACTGGCTATATTTAGCATTTACCAGTACAAAAACGAATTAATGCTATATGGGGATATAGCAGCAAGCATTATGCTACAAACCAATATAAGACTGAACACCATTAACAGTTTAGAACATTTTATTTCACAAAGTACATTACAAATTAAAAGTATACATATTTACAAGGATAAGGTTTACGGTCTGTCACATTACGCATAGCCAGAAAAGCAAAAAAAAGTATGTACAAGCTCTGGCTAGCAACCCATTATCTGCAAAAGTTCTAAAAACAAAAATTAAACAAAGTGCGCATTCTGTGGCAGGCAGACCGGGAACAGACCGTTGTATCCCTCAAAAAAAAAGAGTTAAAATTTACAAAAAAGGCATCCATCCTGGCAGGCTGGAAAGGCAGGTTTAGGGAGACGGGCTGGGGGTCACCCACATCTGAATCGAGGGTCTGGGCAGAAGAGGTCATCCTCATCTGAATACTCCACTGTGGTCAGGGCTGGAGCTGCGGTCAGGGGCTGGGCTGGGGAGGTCAGCTGGGCTGGAGCAGATGCCTAAGGACATAATTAAATGGCTGTAAAAGCAAGTCGCATACGTTCATTGGAAGCGTGCCATGTCACTGGATACGAGAAAATTAACTGCCTGACATCACATACCTTTTTGCATCGAGCAGGGGCATGTTTCAGCGTCTCCTGCAGCTGGGCAGACACCTCCATCACAGTGGTGCTTGGCTTACAGGCCATAACTGCACCTTTTAACCAAAAATGGAATGGTGTCAATGCACATGGCATGAAGCAAAGACAATGTATTATTTTGCGAAAATATGAACAATCCCTTACGTAATATGACATTGTAGAGGGTCATCTCTTTCAAAGGCTTCTTCCCCCTCTTCCCATGGACGCTGTACACACACCACACTCTGTGTATCGCTACGGCTGACAGCACCCGCCGGACCACATCTGGCAGATCTTTGCCGCCAATTGAACTCAGATATCGTGTCTGCAAAACATAAAGACAATCATTTACTTAAACATTTCCTTACGTCTGAAGGGCTGAAGGGCTTGGGCTCACAGGACCCGGGCGATGAACATCTACTGCCAAGTAGTGAGATGAGCGAATTAGTGAACTGAGTACATGAGTCTTCAGAAAACCCTGAGTTAACCGTCAGTGTGCAAATATGCATAGCCATTTCACCAACATAAACATGCATGCATGTATACCTGCATTGATAACTGGCAGGACAGGCCTTCCGGCTCTGGCACCTGGCATAGCTGGTCTGGCCTGAGTTCTGCCGACCGGCTGCCTGGGCACTGGAACATCTAGTGGAGTAAATAAAATCAGATTAGCTCAGATTAGTCAACTCAAGTAGTACTCTTTTGGGACCGTTGAATGAACTTCACTATATTACCTTCGCCACTGGAGTCAGACCCCCTGCAGACCCGCTTCCTGGTCACTGGAACATCTAGAGGAGTACATTAGCTCTGATTAGTCACTCTTTAGGTTGTAGTTCTCTTTAGGGACTGTTGAATTAACTTAACTATATTACCTTCGTCACTGGAGTCATAGCGTGTGTTGCGATGTCTCTTCCTTGTGTCTTGTTGGTCTTCCATTGACGACTGCCGCTCAAACACCTTCGTCATGGCCCTGGCTATTTCATAAAGCGCTGTGTAGAAAGTACCATAATCAATACATTTCAACCATCTTATTTCCTCTGAATAATTAATAATGATTAACAGTGTACATGAACACAGCTTACGAGTATTGGAGTCCTTAAACACGCGAACTTTGTGGAGTCTCCAGGCAGGATTTGGTTCCACGTTGTTCTTAATGCGTTGGCTGCTTTTGTGTTCCGTCCAGTAACACAAGTTGCCCTGTGAGTGATAACTGTTAGTACCTGCTCCCCTGTACAATCGGAAAACAGCACTCTTATCAGAAACCACATTGGTCGCTTACCTCTTCCCGGAGCCACGACACTGGGACAGCCGCCACAGAACCCTCCTCCAGAAACTCGACAACGCAGTACATTCTGCACAATAAACAAAAAAACGAACTTAGGTTAAACACATAAGCATAAGGACACTATTGGAAAGCAGAGGGGAAGACATGAATAGTTAAACTGGATTTAAAACAATGACCAATTCAGCTATGCAATTCAACAGTAACTTTACGCAAATGGCTATAAAATGGCGACCACTGGATTTAAAACAAGGACCAATTCAACTATACTATTCAACAGTAACTACAAAATGGCGACCACCGGTGCGGGCAACATGAAGCACAAGCCATCTTAGGCGGTACAGGACGCAAATACACTATTGGAAAGCAGAGAGGAAGACATGAATAGTTAAACTGGATTTAAAACAATGACCAATTCAGCTATGCAATTCAACAGTAACTTTACGCAGATGGCTACAAAATGGCCTTCCGGCTCTGGCACCTGGCATAGCTGGTCTGGTCTGAGTTCTGCCGACCGGCTGCCTGGGCACTGGAACATATAGTAGAGGTAAATTAGCTCAGATTAGTCAACTCAAGTAGTACTCTTTTGGGACTGTTGAATGCACTTTATTATATTACCTTTGTCACTGGAGTCATAGCGTGTGTTGCGCTGTCTCTTCCTTGTGTCTTGGGAGTTAATCCATTGATGACTGCTGCTCAAACACCTTCGCCAAGGCACTGGCTACTTCATAATGCTCTGTGTGTTCCTCAGCAGACAGAGGTTGTCATGGCTCCTCTTGATGTGCTTGTGGAGGTAGATCTGGGAGGTATAGGAGAATGGGCACTCAGAGCAGGAGAACACCCAAGTCTTGCACAACTCTAACATCACAGCTAGGAGAGCGAATGAGAGAGACCATTAAAAAGGATTATCTCACCTGTAGTACAAGTTCAAATATAGAGTGATTATACGTCATTGTAAATGAGAGCTTACTCTCAATTGATTCACGAGGTTAAATAAAGATTGAATGAATATGTAGCTAGTGGGGGGTTACAACCACACAACTGTGGAGAGAGAATGAGACACTTGGTTCCCTCCTCTACTGGTGTTCAAGGCCATGGCCACACACCTGGAATACTCTAACCCTGATTTAAAGGCATAAAAGTGGGGAACACATTCTTGAGACGGTTCCTAAAACTGGAGGGGAAAAAAACGGGAAAATGATCTTCCCTCTCCTCATCACTCACTTCTGCATGGGGCTGAGCTCTACCCTGTCAGCAGTGGCAATACATGGGATAGCGGCTCAGCACACAGGAGAACTGCACAGAGAGGAAGGAGGAGAGAGAAACCCAACAACAAAAAAGGCAAGAAGGGTTAATAACTGAGCGAATCTTGCAAGTTTGCACTACAGGGAAGCAATTGCTCAATTTCCCTGATATTGTGGCGTCACTGGCGTCAGTGATGCGTCTTATGAATCTCACATGTCTACCGCTAACATTAACTCAATATCAATATTCCCTTTTGTTTATCCCGTCTATGGAAACGTATGTGCATTTGTACTTACGTGTGCCTTTATTGATGATCAGGTGTTTCTCCACCTAAGGGCTGGCCAGACAGAACCATCAGAGACCATTGGGCTGAGCTGAGGAGAGAGCGACATGTTAGAGTGTATGTGTGCATATGTATATGGTGCTCTTCTGTTAATACTCATGAGGGCATTCAACTGAACAAGACTCACAGAGCCTGTGGTGCTGTCCCAGGACTGCCCCTGGCCACGCCTGTCCCCGTCTTAGCGCCTCTATTAGTAGTCCACATCATGAGTACCTATTATGCAAAATTTGGATTTGTATGTGAGTGAAAACGTAGTACACAATTCTTTACCCGTTTGACAGAATGAGCAACCATTTCAACAGTTAAGAGTAACATGAAATCCACCAAGATGGCTGCTGTAACAAAATGAGCCAAGATGGCTGCTATAACAAATCCTGCTAGCTAGCCTAGCTCCGTTGTTGGGGCTTCTAGTGTTCTGTTAACGTTAACTTCGGAAAAATGAATGCCTAAAAACAAACACATACTAACGGTGTCGTGGGTTAATGCGAAATCAATGAGTAAGCTAATTATCGCATTTTATTCCAAGCGATGAAACAGTACGAACGTGCAGGAGCTCGCGCGAGCCTACTAGACTCCACCATGCCCGAAAAAGGCTAATCACGTTAGCTGGCTAGCTAGTTAGCTAACATTGGAAAGAGCATCTGCATATAGATAATCATTACAATAGGGTAGCTTGCACATAACGTTGGTGTTTTATCTGGGACGATACCAAAATACATAGTATGTATGTATACATTGAAATTGAGATACTTACAGGATCTGTGTTGTCGCGGGGTAGCGTGTTCTCCTTCTGTCTCAAACGGGGCGGAAGTTTACCGTTCTTCTTCTCCTTCGCTGGGTTTAGTGGCGGATCGCAAACAACTTTAATGTGCATACAGCCACCTACTGGCACAGAGTGTGTAACTTGTTTGTCTAGTAGCCCAATGCCTTGCATTCTACGTTCAATGCTCAGCGTTCATTGCTCACATTTAGGTTGCAAAATTAGGACTTTATTCATAGGCATATTTTTTATCATTCTTTTTATTAGGCCTAGACTGCAAATCTTTAGTGTTAATATTAACTGTAAATGAGAAATTACACACAAAACAGACATACAGGATTTCTCCTCATTATTACAATTCTGTAACTGTATGACTTCTAAATTTATTTTAAAACCTAAGTAATTTACAAATGTTCTGACCCACTGTGACACATTTCCAATAAAGTCAGATTGGGACTGTGATCTAACCACATTGTCACGTTATTTAATTACATCGTAGTTACGGATTTAAGCAGCAGTGGCGGCTACGTTCCCTTACAGTGTACTTGAGGACGGCTATTTTGGTTATTTTGCGACTGAAAAGGCAAGTGTCAGCTAGGTGTCAGCTAGGTCCGCTGCTGGTGACGTCGCAAAGTTACCACAATTACACCAATGTGTCCCGTCAGTTTTACGTACTGTGTTAGTAGGGGCGTGGCTGCTTCTGTCAGACAGTTTCATAATGAAGCATTCCTCTCCCCCCGTCTGATGCTAACTGTGTTTGTGCCTGATATAGCAAGCTATAACATTATCATGTCAGCACTAGTTGGCTAGTCAGGCTAGCTAACATCAGGCACAGGCTAGCTAACGTCACCGGAGGAGAGGGGCTATGGCGGCGCCAGGTAGCTAACTGTTCGTGTCTTATCCATCTAGCTACAGTATAACATTAGACAGCAGCAGTAGTTGCTTAGCTAGCTTACCCAGACTAGCTAATGCTAGATACCCCCGCCAGCCGCCACAAGCATAGCCCCACTTGTTGCTACACAGTGTAACATTAGCTAACCTGTGCCTAACATTAGCTAGCCACTACGTTAGCGTTGCAATGATCAGACACTTCAGTTCTCCCCCGCCACAAACCTACGTGAAACACTGGTTTCTTTTAGCTTGTATTGTATTTGAAGTATTTCAGAAACACACCGAGATCACTTTGGTGTAGTTCGGAGGCATGTAGAATAAATTTAAAGTCCAGCGCGAGCCAGTATATCCATGTAATGGCGGTGGTGGGGGCACTTAGAATGCAGTTTCTAAAAATCTATTTTCTGATGAAAATAGATTTTTAGAAACTGCATTCTCGGTGCCCCCACCACCGCCATTACATGGATATACTGGCTCGCGCTGGATTTTAAATTTATTCTACATGCCTCCGAACTACACCAAAGTGATCTCGGTGAGTCAAACGTCTTATAATATGTCGTAAATAAGGTCCAGGGGCCTCATTTATAAACGTTGCGTAAGTACAAAAGCGTGTGTAACCCATGCTGAGCAACTTTCTACGCAACTTTCGGTATTTATAAAAAACAAGCTGAGCGATAAGTTGGCGGAAGGTGTGCGTAACTCTACGCACACTTCGACCCTCCTTTAACTACGATAAGCACGTTTCTGGAGAAAGGGGAAAACGCGACTCCGATGGCAGAGGGATGAAACTCGGGAAAGTCTGCGAAACACATGACATATTGAATAATAAATACATCGGTCGCTGCAAGAAACCCTCCAATGTGTCACACAGTTTAAACGGAATCAATCGCCACCGTAGCCTAATCATGAAATAATGTCGGCATTGCTTTGGATGTGTCTGTGAATTTACCCATTTGTGTCATAATATAATGTTATGTTGTAGGCCTATTCATTTATAGGCTATCCCGAGAAGCATCACGGGCAGTAGCCTATGAATAAAAGCCACATTACGTTGATAACACAACACGACACGAGCCTATAGCTTATCATAGTAATGATTCCGTATGTCGTTAGCCTACAACTATAAGGCCTATACCGCACCAAACAAATGTTGCATTCGGCGTTGAAGTATATTTATTCAGTTAATCATTTATTTAGTTAATTATTCGTATGTTTAATTATCCACCTATTCATTCGTTAATGTATTTATGTATTTATAGCCTATATTTGATTAGGGCTTTATGTAAACCCGAATGACCACTGAGGCAAGCCGCAATTACAATGATGTTGAGCGGTGAATGGAAATGTCCTACTTGAGGCAACTGTAGGCTACATTAGGTTATATTGTACATCATCATATATCCTCATATTGTCTTATGATTGTCATGTAGCAGGCATACGAGGAATGTGGGCCTAAAAACGCATGTCATCCCAATGCTCACATGCCGCTTTGGTAGAATTAGCTGTGCGCAAAACAGCGCATAGGTGATGCGTCTCCAAGTTGTAAGAACACAAGGGAGCAAGTTAGATTATTAATTTGAATGACGAATCGTCATGTGTGTAGCTATAATTACGCTTTATAGAATCACATGAAACTCATCCATGGACCCCATATATTTACAAGACCTCGATACAGGCACTGATAGCTGGATAATAGTAGGCCATGACGCACGGGGCCTTGGATATGCCGGTACTTGGCACAGATGTTCTAATATGTGCTTGGCTATCCCGCAACATCCATTAGAACACTCAGCTTCTATATGCCTACAGAATGTTTTGAGAAAGTATGTGAAATGCATGATATCCCGGAAAATACACAAATTGGCTGCTGCAAAGAACCCTCAGATCTGTCGTACAGTTAAATTGGGGATACTTGCCTTAAGTAGTCACTATAGGCCTACATGTTTGCATTATTATGGATGTCATTGTAAATTGACCCGTTTATACGTTGATAAGTTAGGCATTTTATTCATGGGCCACCCTGTGAAGCATTAGATTACGTGCAATATAGATCCAAACCCCATTACCCATGCAACAACACTATAGGCTTATAATGATTATCAGTTTGGATATAAGCAGCCACCTATATAAGGCCTACCGCACTAAACGAATGCCAATATAGCCTGCATGATAGATAATTCATTATCTAACAGACCACTCAGGCCTAACAGGTGCTCTTATCAGTCGTGCACATGTGAAATCATCGTTCCGAAAAGATACTTTTGCGGCGTCTCTACCTCGTTGACCAATACCTCCACCTCGCATCGGTAAAATGTATCTTGCTCTTTCTGCCTTTTGCACTCGGCTCCATTGTCGTTGCATATGTATAGGCGTATCACTGACCATTTATAGGCAATTGTGGGCGTTAATTGGGGTGTGATCAGAACGCGCGTTCACGTGCGCCAAGTTAAGTGTTGATTGTGATTTATAAAGGGCAGCTGGCGTAGGCGTGCCTGAGTGAACATGGGTTGTGATACGCAGCGTTTTATAAATCGGAGATTTTTTGTGCGTATATTTTAGTAATCACTTAGCTAAGCTAACTTAGTTACGTGGATTCTACGCAATGTTTATAAATGAGGCCCCAGGTTGTCAAAAACGAGCAGTCCTTTAAGTTTGTTGTATTTTTGCCAGTCATTTTCACCCCACACGGTTTACAAATGGTTTTGTTTTCCTGTGCATCAAATATGAAGTTTATCCAGATGTCTGCTCTCCTCTTTCTCCCGGTGTGTGCGAACGTTGACAAAGACATTTCTGAACTGTGGTCATTTACTGAACAGTTCAGGCGCAGCAGTCGTATGCTGTTAGTTGACTTCCCGCCGGCCGGTGTAGCAACGGTACTATTCAAATGTAGGCTATACACACAGGCTACCTGTAGGTTGCATCCAACTCGTTCTATTAATACATCCATGATCCAACTGCGCACATCCCGAACCTCGACATTCTGATTTGAACTTTTCCCATACGTCCCTCCATAACCATTTAAGTCTAGTTTTTATTTGTTGACGAAAATGTGAATAGATATAGTCATAGTTTTTGTCATCATACATTCATTTTTATTTAGTTATCGTCTCGTTGACGAATAGTTTTCGTCATAGTTCTCGTCAACGAAATTAACACTGTGCTACACCCTTCCACCACACACACACGCACATGTACACCCATACATACACACACACACACACACACACATATATATACACACACGCATAAACATACATGCATAAACATACATGCACACACACACATGAACATACATATAAAACACAAACACGCACACACATGCACACACACACACACCCCTCGTGTCTGCTTCCGAGTGTTTAACTGGGGCTCTGAGGACACTGCCAGAGCCAGACAGAGGGATTGCGTACATGCTGCTGTCTGCTGATAGGCACTAGTGTAAACAAATATCAGAATTGATGCATGGAATTGGTAAACATACCCACCGCTCTCCACTCACAGACAGCCCTAACTGAGTATAGGGGTGGTTATTTATAAGCCAAGTCCTAGACTGAATCAAAATGCATTTCAACTGGAATTTCCCTTTGAGAATGTTTATAAATCAAACATTAGTCTTAGCCTCAGTCTAGGAAAACAGTCCCATGTAGTGTGATGCTCGGGAGCCAGTTGATTCAGTGCAGCCAGAAGAGTTGATTGTGAGGTCTGTTCCCTGCTCTATTCTGTTGCCTTGACGGGGTTGTGGCCATGTGCCTGATGAATGTGACATAATGGAGATGAATGGCCTGTCTGACTCTCTCTCTCTCTCCCTCTATTTCATTTATTTTGTTTCCCAGCTTGGTACCCCCATCAAGGCGCGCTCAGAAGACTTCAGCTCTCTGCTCCAATACACAAACCTTCACAGACACCTGGAGAGAGAGTCACGTTTGGTTGAGGAGAGCGAGAGGAATGAGGCACCAAACATTTTTGTTTTTTCCCCTCTTTAAGTCATGTGTCTTGAGTCTTGAATTTTAGAAAGCATTCTGTTTTCAGAAACATTTTGTGGAACCTTGGCCATACTATAATACATATGGGGAAGAGGACTTTTGGTGGTTACATTTAGCGTTCTTAAATGAAATAACCCTCTGCATGAAACTGGCTGCAAGGCTCTCTCCATCACAGGAGTGCTGCCAATAGCTATCAGCATTCATGAACATTCATGAAGCACTAGTGAGGGCAATAAACCAAACGATCTTAGCTATAAACCCATACAGCATGGCTGTTCCCAGCTGGATGTGGAACTCCCATCGATGCACCCTACAGGAAGTCAGCAAACGATTATTAACACAGTCATAAATAATAGAAACTTTAATTTCAGCGTGACATTTGGCATGTGTCAGGTAAATATTGCCAAAGCAGGTCAACAAAAAAAAGACAAAAACAATGTATGATAGGAGCAATTCATAACTTAACTAGAAAAGGTCACAGACAACTGTTGCACAGCTCAAATCAGGTTTTTATTGATAAGCAATTGGTACTTGGAAGCTCCCATGGGTATTACTGTATTGAAGTTAACATTTAACATGATGCATGTCGTCAGTACAGTTGTTGAATGGCAGTGGAGTGAGATTTTTTAGTTTTCGACTGCTCTGATAAATTCTGTAGAAAGTGCTTGATTCTCGATGCTGGATGGGAGTCATACAGCCACTACTACTCAAGAATACTATGTGAATTATACACCATAACACTGTAAATGCATGAGATATATTTTTTCCTATCAAATCAATCAATTTAATGCTCATACATTAAACTCATCCACCTGAGTTTGTTTGTTGCCCCGCCCCTGAGCCAAAGTCCAAAAAATGTATGGATGTGAGCAGGTAGCTGTGTTTGGCCAACTCTGTGGCGCCCCCCTCGGGTTGCAGCTGGCAGGGGGTGGTCCGGTGCATTCTGGACTCTTCCCATCCACCGAGTTTAATGAAAAGCGGTCAGGTAGTTTTTGCGTAATTCTACTGACTAACAGAATCACAGACTCACTCACACGCCACCGAAAACATTAGTCTCTATCTAGCGCAGTAATGATATAGTCTCTCTAAGGCTGAAGTGTAGCTGTAGCTGGGATCTTGAAATCTTGATCTAAAAATTATCTAAGATGCATCCCATCAGTTAGACACAAGCAGCCCTGTCCATCCTCCCCTATCCTTATCCTCCCTTATTAGTTGAGGACATACATATAATAAAACATCTGTCTAGTAGCTCCAGTCTTCTCCAGGCATCTGTCTCTCTCTTCCACACAGAGATGGGGAGAGGCCTCTTCCTGTTATGTGAAGGTGATGAACAGAGGGACAAATAGAGAGAGAGAGAGAGAGAGAGAGGCGAGGGGGTGTGTATGTGTGTGGTGTGTGTGAGTGTGTGTGGTTGTGTGTGTGTGTGTGTGTGAGAGAGAGAGATAGAGCATGTGCATGAGCATGTGACTGGGGCAGATATGATAGGAAATAATTTCAGCAGTGCTAGGCTTACAGTGTGGCTCCTTTTCAATGATGAAAAGTAGAGGCACAGTGTGATCATCTCCTTCCTGATCAACTCTTGTTTCTTTTTTCTATATCTTTCTCTCACTCTCTCTGTACTATAATTCTCTCTCTTTCTATAGTGTATCTCTATCCAGTGGCTTCTATTAAACGATTAAAAGAATATTCACACTTTGGGCAGGAGGAGTGTCACAAAAAGGGTTCAAAACCAACTTCTTCCAATGATGGCAACGTCGCAAGGTGCAAGGGTGTTTATTTCAGTGCTCCAACAGGACAAAACAACAGCTGAGCTAGGCTAACCGCATGGTATAGCCTAGCCCTCCCAGTCAAACAAAAGAACTCCCCCCTTAGGTCTGTAGTGAGGCTGCTTAAATACTACACGCCCCTCCCACCAGACTCTACCATCTGTACTACATAACAGATTTTACACATCTAACATACCTAATGAAACAATCTAATAAGCATAGAAATACTACCACAATTCCAGGCCCCATAGAAGTCACATTCACAAAGTAAATTCCTGCTAAACAGAAGGAAACAAACAAACACCCAAAAGGCTACTAATTGCCACATGACATGAATGGAATGATCCGCGGTTGGCCCCGCCTACCCCGGTCTCCATATAAGCCTCCTCCCCCCTCTGCTCTGGTTTGCTCTGGCCACTCTTCTATAGGACCTCCCCTAGCAAGTCTGTCTGGAGACAGAGAGATACGTGAGACAACCAAACAAACAACACAACACAGAACATAACATAACAAAATACTGACATGGTGCGTGAGTGATTTGTGAACTAATGGAAATACTTGTGAAATGTCAAGGAAATGTTCGCTAGGCCAACACTGCTATGTGTGCACCCATAGAGGGTCAGCCAGCTGTGTGGGGGAGGGGAACGTGCCCGGTGCGAATGTGTGTGTACGCTCAGCCACGGCCCGCCACCAGTGACGGCCTCTCCGTCACAAGGAGAGTCAGTAGGATTCTGTATGGTACAGTATAAAGGAGAGAATACTACTACAGGATGTAAACTATAGAAAAAGGAGAGCGCGCACAGCGCGCAATCGTTGCTCCAGCACGCTGTGCGCATGCGTGCTGGAGCAAGTGAGGAAGCTATTTCGTGTCTAAAGATGTTTCTAAAGATCATATTACAGAGGCATGTGAAAAACCACAACAGGCCTACGCTCTATGTAAGCACAACTAGCGATTCATAAAGACAGATTGAGAAAATAGATTTTTAGAAACTGCATTCTCAGTGCCCCCACCACCGCCATTACATGCATATACTGGCTCGCGCTGGATTTTACATTTCTTCTACATGCCTCCGAACTACACCAAAGTGATCTCGGTGAGTCAAACGTCTTATAATATGTCGTAAATAAGGTCCAGGTTGTCAAAAACTAGCATTGTCCTTTAAGCTGTGTTCGGAATCGCTTCCTCGTTCCTTCACTCCCTATTCCCTATATAGGGTTCACCATGTAGTGAACTACCTAGGGAACGGAGAAAATGTAGGGTACATGCACTGTTCCCTGCAAATCAAGGTGAATTGTGGGTAATAAATAGTGGACTATATAGGGAACAAAAATGCCGTGGAGAATTCGGACACTACAGATGTGGGAACATAAGAATGTAACTTGACCCGCGGTATTCTAACAGGCGCTTTACGGCATTCCGCACCACCGCTCGCCTGCCCATAGGGGCGCAGTAATACCACTCATTGACCCATTGCTGTAGCTCATCTCGCACATTAGATGAGCCTACCGTTCTCAAACTCCTTGTTCTCTATCTGTTTGTAATTTAATTATTACGAACAAAGCCTATCTATTTATAGTTTCTATCTCTGTAACTGTCGCCGGGTCTATATCTGTTAACTGTCGGGACAAGTAGAAGTTTAATACATTAGGCTGAGTGTTCTCATATGGAACATGGCATCAGGACGAGTAAGATGGCTAACGGAGATGACCAGAGATGTGTTTGAAATGGTTCACTCACTCCCTCCCTATTACCATGGATGTATTGAGTGCGACTCATAGTGAACTACATGGGGAATGATTTAACAGTTTTGGGACACTACATGGAATGTAACTGCGTAAGATATTCATGACTCAAACAAGCAGACGCGCCGATCACTGATGGCAGCAGGTTGAAATATCAGGTAGTATTCAGGTTCCATGTTTAGTTGAATGATAAATCCCATATAAATGGTTGGAATTCTAATGATGTGCAAGTGTGATTTTGTCAACTTTAGTGCTGTCTGCTAATAGCAGCCTGTGAAGCTGCACGATAAGACCGTGATAGCAAGTTAGCTCACGACAGCACCTTCCATAATATTAACGGTAGCTGTCGGTGGCTAAAAAGCAGATGGCTAACTTTACAACGATGATTCCTGTAGCTATTTTGATTTTGATGCTATTAGTTCAACTACTGTTTCTCGGGCAGGAACGGAGACGAACTCGCATTAGCAGCAAAGCAGCTAGAGGAATGATCTTAACATTAGCTAACTGCTTTAGCTACTGCTAGCTACAGTCTTCTTCACTTCTCCTTCCGTAAAACATGACACCGTTGTGTTGTGGTATTGTGGAGGGCTTAGGCAGAAGCAGGAAGATAAACCACTTTTGCCCCATATAAGTAAAATAATGGCCTGATAAGCATTTTTTTCGATTGTATAATTGTGTTCACTTGTTTTAGTTTGCAAACATATGCAATTTTCTTAGCATTCCCAGCTTTGTATGTAGTTTTAATGTGAAAGATACATCTTGAATGCAGTCAAGACAAATTATTTTGCCTTTAACTGTTGTCAAACCCCCTGGTTCCAGTCAATTGGATTATAGGCTATAGGCTACTTTCGTTTACAATGACGTTACCTTATGAACACAAATAGCTTAACCTATAGGCCTACATAAAAACAATAGCCTAAAACCATGTTTATTTACAATGTATTTTCTTTCATTGATAGCATGCCAATAGTTAGGGTGAGGAAAACGACACGCGGTCTCTTTAGCCCTGAGACCATCAGGCAGGCAGCTCAGGAGGTCGTTTAAGGCTATATATATTATGATATTATGTCTAATAATACATTCGTTGAAAGTACACAGGCTGATCTACTATACGGAATTGGACCGAGGAGTGTTCTCATATGGAACTAGGCTGCACACGCCCGCCCGCGACAAGAGCTGAATTGTAGTCAGCTTTCCCCCGCTGCGCGCAGGACGCGTGCGTCCCCCGCTGATCCGAGCGAGAACGCAGGCGGAATGTCGCTCCCCGTCTGAAACGGCCTTGACTCCTGGAATCCCAAGGTCTTTCATATTGAAATTCTCTTGATGGTCTGGGGAGTTGCGAGACGTGTTAAGGGAGTGCATCAGTCGTGAGCCTTGACAGTAGGCTACCAGCCTGCGCTGCGCTCAGCACAAAGTTGGATGAATGGATGGACTTATTGGAATCCTGGAAAATATTTATTGCGCTCTAAAATCATGAAAGCATAAATGTAAAAATGCAGCAACAGAAGTAGTCTAGATGAGATGGTGGTTTAAATGAATGGCAACACATAAATTGAGACATAAATTGAGACTGGTGATAATGCTGATAATCTACAGTAGGGCCTACCTCTGGCTGAGTTCATGGTTACAGCCATTCATCTCTTACACATGGGCCTATACAATACTTGCACAATCTACTTTGGAGGTTAAATCCATCCAACTATCAATCAAACTAGCGAATTCAATGGCCGGTCATGGCAAAGCACCCGCTAACGCAGGCTACCCCCCTCCCCACGATCCAGGGCTAGGAAACCGGTTCATCCAGTTTATTTGAATATAAAAGAATTTGGGGGGGGGGGGGGTTACAATAGTCTAGTCCAGGTTCGCTGGCGAGTGACGAGCTAGTCAGATGGCGCATGCATGTGTGGACATTGTAGGCCGATTCTGTAAAACCTAAAGAATAAAAGTAGGCTGACAGGGAGGAAATCGATTCGTTTCATTGTTTGTGCTCTGTATGCACAAGATAGTTAATGTTCGGATATAAATGGCAGTATAGCGGGAAAAAACCCTATCAAAGGCCAAGATTAGAAGGGATTTGAAGATGGATTTGGTCATTTTAAATGGGCCTACTTTATCTTTTGATGCCTATTTGAACGGACTGCATCGATCAATGCAATGACTCTCCATGTTTTTCAGTTTTACCCTTTTCATCAATAAAACATCATTTTTACAACCATGTTTCATTGATTGGGAAGGCATTTAGAGCTGCCGGTCTATTAGCCTACTCGGACTCAGAGGATGACATAACTGTTTATTGAGAAACAATTGCAGGCTGGGCTATATAAAGAAATACCACAATGCATGTAGTCTAGATATATTACATTATGGTTAGGCTATAGCCTACACTACTTATGGTAGACTGCTCGCTAAGCAGGCTACATTGTGGCTGTTTTGTTCATCGCAGAAGCCTATAGCCTAGGCTACACATTAAAAAAATGTTTTTTTTTATATAGACCTAGAAGGAATCAGAATATGTGGAAATTTAATTTTAGCCTATTTTAATACAATTCAAATTCTGCATAGATGGAATTATTTTTAACGGACATTATGACCTGAGCATAATTAATAATTATCTAAGTTAATATAGGCCTATGAGAAGCAACGCTTTTTACGATAGGCTAGGCCTATGCGTCTTGTGATTGTACTGTAGCCTAGGCTACAACTTAAGGCTTATTTGGCCCTATTGAATTAATTTAAGCCTACTAGGCTACTCATTATTATCGAATTATCTAGTTGATATATGAATAAAACAATAAGCCGTTTTAATGGCTATGGGCTACTAGTTGTAGCTATACACAAGTTGATGCGCTCTGCTCTTATGCACGGTTGAGGCGGCAGCTCAAATACACTTCGCACATATCCTCTGCTATAGCCTCTCACAGCTGGCGGCCGGTATAAATAACTAAAAACATACACGATATTTTCTTATTTGAATGATCTTGAATATATATATATTCAAGATCATTCAAATAACAAAATATTGTGTATATTGTGCATGTGAACGCACTCACTGTCAAACCTGCCGCTATCTATGCACAAGATAGTTAATGTCCGGATATGATTGGCAATGAGTGATCTTTACTCATGGCGACTATGTCAATTTTGTATGGATCCACAAGTCGATCAAGCTTATTTTTTCTTTGTATCGTGCTGAAGCCATATAGCCTACTGCGCTCAGACTTGGCTACATTATGCCCCATCTTCAAATTTACTTCCGGGGTTTACGAGTAGCCTACCAGTTGAATGCGTTCCAGAAACAAAACGCAAAACCCCCACATTCACCATATCTTTACTAACAAATATATTTACAATACTGTTATTTTGCGCATTTGACCAAACAGCCACCACGTCTTGACCCGACGTCAGTTACCGAGATAGATAGGCTACTGTAGGCCTAGATATTGGTGTTCGTAATAATTAAATTACATCCAGATGGAGAAAACATGTTTGAGAACAAGGTATAGCACCTTTCATACAGATAAATTCAGCTCAAAGTGCTTTACAACAGAGCATTTAAATTAAAGAATGTGAAACTTAATGATGTTTCATTCGTAGACTATAGGAGAAAAACACTGAGCCCAGCCTGCTAAATCTACTCAAAGACGCCACCTGGCGGTGGTGCATCACTAAAACGAAATAACACCCGTCTGAAATCCCACGAGATTTCCAACGGGATTTCCCTGCCAAATACCGCGAGGTGAAATGCTGACATTTCTAACTTCCCACATCTGTACAAACAAAATGGCTGACGCCCTATATAGTGCACTATATAGTGAATAGGGAGCGATTCCGAACACAGCTTTAGTATCACCTCCGAAAGGAAGAGAGCAGAAAGCTGACTACTCTCATGGATAGTGAGAGTAGCATCTCCGAAAGCTATCCAGATGAGACAGCGCTAACTTGTTGGTGTAACTGTGGCTTTAGAGGCAGTGTTGAGCCCAACCCAGGACCCTGGCTTCTCTATTCTAAGCCTCTTTAATGCTATGTAGACTCAGCGCACGCCTACACCTCTTTTTATGCTCCACCATCCAGTGTCTTTCAGTACTGCAGTGTTGTTTGCTTCAACAGCGTGCAGCCAAAACCCAAAGTAGCAGGTCTTCTAAAAGTCGCTAAGCTGCTAATCTAAGACCATCGGGAGGTCTCTTCACCAAGGCTTTCATAATAGTCTCAACAAGAGCTTGCTGAGTATGGCCTCCAAGATGGCAAAAGACCCAACACGTACTAAACCCTGAATTTGCCCTACTACAGTACGATCAGGACGGCGGTATAGACTACTGAAGTACAAACTCATCAGGTTTAAGTATTCCTTTGTCTCACACTCTATCAGTCTGCGCAACAAAGGTGATGTGTCGACTTTTGAATGTACAGACTTGTACAGTACTTCTTTCTTACAGAAATGAGGAAGTCATCCTAGCACTGTACTGATTTATTAATGCTTCAGGTCACAGTGGACAGTTGCACAGTGAAGCAACTGAATGATTGAGCTACTTTGTTTTTTTGGTCATCATCAAATGGATGCTTCATGCTTTATTGATTGCTTTGTTAACTGTCATACCTTTGCTACAGTATACTGTAGGCATAACAATGAACGAAGCTGTAACAATGTGATTGTCATAGTTACTTGTTGATTGCTTTGTTCATTGTCATCCTATTGTTATGTTATTATTATTTGTAGTTGCTATGAAATGCAACATACATGCAATAATACTTTCTCTTCTGTAACAGGCAATAAATACATCTTATCTAATCTAACTCTGCAGACAGTAGTAACACATACTTTAGAATACAACATTTAGAGTTCAGAATTCAGAATTTAGACAGCTGATACAGAATAATAGAGTATGAATGAGCTAGCAGCACAAATTAACACAAACTGACACTGAAAGAAAGCATCCCTAGCTAATTCCTGACATAGGCAAGATGACTTTGTGATAGGGTTCTAGGCAAGGGAGCAGAGAATAATAATGATGCTTATCAGGGAATTGTCTTCATTTCATATCCATAACTAGAAACCTTGATTGACATGTAATGTAATTAAGACTGTAAGGTTTTCAGATGATTGGACATGGCAGTCTTCTGTGCGTAGGTTAATTGTGTAGAGACTGTTAGTCAGGTGCTTAGTTATAGGGAAATGAAAGCTTATCAAGTTGATGGTGATTGTGAATGGTCCACCAGGAGCACCAAGAACCTATAGGTTGAGTATTACAAGGTTAAGACAAGGTGAAGACTGCGGTATACTGTATAATGCATTGACTCGTCACCTACAGTATGGCAACAGAGCTTATGCCATTATGTTATTACTGGTGGTTACTATCACCGTGATAGTATACTAGGGTTGGGTGGTCCTCTCTGGCAGAGACCAGAATTGCACTGGCATCTGTTTTTACAGTAATAAAGTCATAATTGGGGATTGGCCAAATTATATTACTATTATATCATCATTGGAATGGACCTCTGGACGCTATGATACACAATCCAATGACTGGCTTACACTTAAAGTAGAGTCATCTCTTCAAGAAGTACTACCACCATCCTCCCTCTTAATTGTATTTTTAGATTGCTATTCTTTCACTTTGCGTTCAGCACTATGCTCTTAGTCACTTGTTTTGGAAAGGAGATGCACTTGTGAGTTTTGGCAAGTAGTAGTACATTGGCTTCCTACGTTAAATGCAATTATTGTAAGTCGCTTTGGATAAAAGCGTCTGCTACATGACTAATGTAATGTAGAGTGCCTAGAGTGTGTAGCCTACTGCACTTGGTAGATGTAGCTCTTTCACGACGACACAGACACAGGTTGGTTCCTTGAAACAGGTGTTTATTGCTTGGCTTGCATCCCCTTGGTCACGCCGTGAGAACTGTATTTGAACATAGGTAGGCTACAATCAGTAAATTATGTATTACTTAAAAAGAGAAATTAATGTACAAAAAGTGGCACCCAGTGCGGACATGAAAACAAAGGACATGTACAACAAATACCTTGTTGGCTGCTGTCATGAAAAGAGGTCCTTATTTTCTTTCAGTCTCTTCAACTATCGCGAATCCAGTCCCCAGTGCACTAGCTGTTATTAACGTTGCTCATGAAGTGATACTCTGCTCACAATATCTTAAACTTTCAACTTAATAGTTAATTAAAGGTACCTCGAGGAGTTTATTTTTGGTTACAAAACAGTCTCATTTTAATGTGGGTGAATCTACATTACCCACACTTGTTTATGTGTCCGTTTTCGACAAATGTCGTTTCTTCTATGTAGTTTATTTTTAGATGATTATTTCGTGGTCGGGTCGTCCAGAACTTGGAATGACGAAACGATTTACTGCAGTAGCCTACGCCGCCGACAAGAGACAGGTAAGTTAAATATGACCGTTATATATTGTCAAAAGTAACGTTACTAGTAAGACCTATGTAATTACCTTGTCGGTGGCCATCGTTCCGTCTTCAAAACACCCGGCTCAGGTAGCTAAGGTTTACGACAGTGCGCGAGGAGGCTCATGGGAAATGTGGTCTTTTTGGGAGGAAAACACTTCCGCTTCCCGAAACTCCTCATAGGGCCTTTAATGAGCAAAATTGCAGTGTTTATATGTGCTACACCTTGAACATGCTGGATGCAACTAGTTCTTCAACAAAACGTTTTTAGTAGCAACACAAACTGGAAACATTACTTCGACCCTCCACAAAGTGGTCAAATCCATGTGTAGACACCATGGATGTATTAGAACTGGATGTAGTGACTACGTTGACACCTAACATAACGTTACGTGGTGACTGGAGCCGTCCTTACTACCGCCATGGAGGTATAATATAAACTACCACAGGCTATTTCCAGTGACAGGCAGGTAAGCAAGCTATCATTTGTTTGTTGTTGCTCTATGTTTAAAATGTTCAAATGTTCTGTCAAGTTTGACAATGTGAAATATGTGATAGGTGCTCAACCACATGACTGGTGTAATTAAAGGTATTCTAAACTCTTTGGTGTACATACTGAGGCGGGGGGTATCTAGCTTCACATCAACATTTGCTAGCTAGCACTATAGTGAAATGAGACGTTTTCCTCAGCGGCGCTGTTTTCATTAAACGTTACAAAAGGAATGTAGGAGTTCACAGAAACAAGTTGCAACACAAAGTTGTGTAGCTAGCTTCAGTCAGTAGCACAGTATGTGTGTTACGTTAGTAAGTGAGACAATAATGAAACTGTCATAGTAAGATGGGGATAGGTTGAAAGAACGGTGTGTGTGCGTGCTATGTTTAGAGAAAATCACGAAATCTACAACAGCAAAAGTTGACTGCTTATTGCCAAGCTACAGCCATAGCTTGCTAGCTTAGAATAGCTTACAATGTATGGCATGGCTTTAACCCCCTTGTTTCTTGAATACTGTAGGTCCAGCAGAAGCAAAAATGAAAAGGAAGGAGACAAGTGGTGGCATATAGCCAGCTTTTTTCAACCAAATACAAAAACAAAGATAGGAGGGGAGTCAGACAAAGGCGAAGAGCAGAGCACTGGACAGTCCAGAAAGAGAAGAGAAAAGCATGAGTAAGGGAGGAATGAAGAAGAACTGAGTGATGACTGTTAAGAACAAAAACCAGAGACCGAGACAGAGCCACTGAGAGAGAAGTGACTCAGAAAGAGGGGGAGAGCAGAACAGTGATGAAGAGAAGGACAATGATGGACAGATCGACAGGATCAGTAGCACTCAGATCCATACTACAAGTCTAGCTGGACCTCATGGTACAGTATATTAGTTCACTGTTAACATATTTCTATATAACAACATGGCTTTCAGGTTCTCTGCTATTGGCTAGTGTAGCCTGTGGTGTTGGGTTCTTACTGTAGCCTACATGTTCAGAATTGTGCATTATTTAGGCTGATGTTAAAGTTAATGCAAGGTGCTTCACACTAGGCTGTGAGTGGGCGAATGGAATTTGAGTAGGACAGTTGAATTGTTTAGTAAATACTGATACAGTAGTAAATTAATTGCCCTAATTGCTTATTTTCTCTCATTTTAGATGTATCGAAATATAAAACTGATGGACCGATGCAGTCACATCTGAACGCCTTTCCACAAACCTTATGGGGAGGGGCAAGAAGATCTTTCCACAGTGAGTGGTATAAAGAGCATCCCTGGCTGGAATATTCTCAATCCAAGGACGCAGCATACTGCTTTGTATGCAGACATTTTGCCTCTTCAAATGCCCCTAAGAGTATTTATGCATCTGAAAATGAATATTCCAATTGGAAAAAGGACACTTTCGGGATAGTGGGTTTAATGTACATGCTAAGTCAAAGACACATGTGAATGCAATGATTTCATGGGGTGAATATAAAAGAATGTCTGAAAACAGCACATCTGTCCTGGGAATGATGGGAGCTGAAAATCATTTCTATTAAAAACTGTAAAACTGTAATTGTTGTAAGTTTTTATTGCATGCAAGGACTGTGTTAAGTGCTCGATAAGGTGAGGGGGGGGGGGGGGGGGTATAATATAAACTGGAGACGGCATTGAACATGGCTGCCTATTAATTTCAATGAAAGTTGCTCACTGACGCATGAAGCCATTTGACGTAGTGGCCAAAGCTCAGTATTGCAACTGTCACGTGACGGCATGCGGCCCAAGACCCTTATCCCATGATGATGATCATGATACCCATGATTTGTGGATTATGAGAGATAGGGCTAGAAAAGGAAAAACATTTTTTTCTGTGTATCATTCAGCATCAGAGACCAATCTAATCAGTATAAACTTTTCACTCAATTTGTTTTTTGAAGCCACCAATACCTGTATCGAGCCGATTTCCTCTCACCTGCGGGGTTCCTCAGGGTTCCATTCTGGGCCCCATCCTGTTTCTACTGTACATGCTGCCCCTAGGATGTATTTTTGCCAAACATAATATTTCCTTCCACTTCTTTGCTGATGACGTCCTGATTTACATGCCTCTCAAAGCCAAAAGTATGAACTCTATGCAGCCATTGCTCGACTGCCTGAGAGACATTAAATCCTGGATGGGCTCTAACTTCCTCAACCTCAACGAGAGCAAGACTGAGATTCTCTTTTTTGGACAAGCCCCTGCTGATACCCTGGGCCCTCTAAGCTCCAACATCCGCTCCTCCGTCAAAAACCTTGGAGTGACCTTCGATAGCACTTTTAAACTTGACAAACAGGTCAGCTCTGTAGTAAAAAACAGCTTTTTCCAGCTAAGACTTTTAGCCAAGACAAAGACATATCTCTCCCCAAAGGATTTAGAGAGAGTTATACATGCCTTTATCACCTCGCGCCTCGACTATTGTAATTCACTGTACGTGGGCATTGACCAATCCTCTCTGACGCCTGCAGCTGGTCCAAAATGCAGCCGCTCGCCTCCTCACTGGCACAAAAAAGCACGACCACATCACCCCAGTGTTGACCTCACTCTATTGGCTCCCTGTCCGCTTTCAGGTTGACTTTAAGCTTCTGCTATTTGTTTTTAAAGCCCTAAATGGTCTGGCGCCTCTGTACCTGGCTGAACTTTTGCACCGCCACATCCCAGCCAGAGCTTTAAGGTCGGCTGACCTGTCACTGCTGGTCATGCCCAAGACTAGGCTTAAGACCAGAGGTGACCGAGCCTTCGTGGCGGCTGCCCCTAGGCTTTGGAACAGCCTGCCCCCCCACATCAGATCCGCCCAGACCCTAGAAGTTTTACAATCTTTACTCAAGACCCACTTTTTCTCCCTGGCCTTCAACCCTTGTTGAGCATGACAGTCATATGTCTGCATTGTTGCATTTGTGTGTATTACTGTGTGTTTTTATTTATTTATTTTATTTTCACCTGCCAGCACTTTGGTCGACCACGGTTGTTTTAAATGTGCTCTATAAATAAAGTTGAGTTTAGTTGAGATTTTAGAAATATGCTGTGAACGAGCCTCGAGGATGCTGGGCGCACGTTCATGAGTCCTGCGAATTCGGCGGAAAACACGTCACCATAGGAAGACCCGCCCTACTCTGCCTCCGATTAGATAGTTTAAGGGAAGTAATGACGTCGGCTAACTGTTGCTCTGCTTTTAGCAATCAAGCTGCTAGCTGCTATATAAATGATCATAACATGTGGTTACTTTAGGAAATCGTTGGAAAAGATCTAGAGGGTAAGTGGGTCAATGTTGAATAACATTACCTGATGTTACATTTCCTTATATTAACGTCAAGTATATTGATACTGTATATAGGCTAGTTAGCTATGCTAACGGTAGCTAATGCTAACGACTTAGGGTTAACTAAGTTAACGTTAGTTAGTTAAAGGAATAGTAAAGGGAAAATGCATGTTTAGCCCTGTTTTAAGGTTACTTATGATCATATACAATGGTTCAGATCAAAACATTGACAAAACTAGCTTATTCGAGAAAGCTCTACCACCGTTTTGGTCATACAATGGATGTGGATGGATCTTGAAAAATCATTCAAAAACATGTTAAACCCTTGATTTCAAAGACAAGAAGCTACTATAACACTGTCCCGAGACAAATACATAAATCAATTAATAACTTACTCCCATGCCTCTTTGGCAGCATTCCTTCTTTTGTGAAGATGCATTTGCATATTGCAGCCTAATCAGCTGCTTTGTCTGTTCCATTGCACCGATGCAGGCTTGCTATTTAAGGGGTTGACAGCCCACTCGCACTCCAAGCGCACTCTGCGCTAATTGGTTTGGGACAGCCCTTAACATGGCGAAGCTCGGCGTGAAAGTGCAAACGGAGGGGGAGTGGATAGGGCGAGGGCTTAGGGGGTGGTTTGAGATTGGGCCGCACTGTGGTTGTCCAGGAATTTACATCCAAACACCTTAAACCTTTGTCCTTGTAATTCATCACCTTCCCCCAAGTCCCCTGCAAACCCTAGTTTCAGTCTCCCCTTTGTAATTGAAAACACCTCAACTCTCCCCCCTTTGTAATTGTAAACACCCCCTCTGCCTAGCTCTTCCTCATCTCTTTGTTTAAGTCAGAAGGGCCACACCTTCGTCTTCCTCGTCCTGATTCAGACCTTTCACATGTCTGTACTCTTGGCCACGCCTGCCATTTCACATGACGTGCAATGAGTTAGCCAATGACATCCTAGAAGGACTTTACCTGTGTTTTGACTGCATATAAGCCAGCGCAGAAGAGGCTGAATTCACTTCTCTGACGAAACCACCTTTGATGCGTTGTTCAGGAAGTCCTTGCGCACGTATTGTTTTTCAATAAACCAGACTCAACCTTTTGAACGTATCTTGGTAAATCTTTTGACTAGACCAGTTTTAAAATACTATCACAGTTGGCGACGGGGATGGGATAACTGCCTGCGTTTTGCTTCGGGATTCCAGTGGATGAACTGATCGACAGACGTGTCGGTCCATATGGGCGTTGGAAAATCAATTTTCTCTCTTGCGCCAGAGCGCACGCCGAGATTATTTCCTCAGTTCTTCCACTGGATTCTTGAGGCTCACAGGTACGTTTAAACGAACCCTCTGATGGTTCTGAGTTGTATTTGCCTTGATTTGGTTCAGTTGTGTTGGTCTGGAGTGTTGAAAACAGGAACCCCAGCGTGGGTATTTAGTCCTACCGAGGGTAGGGCGAGCATGGTTGATGTTTCGTTTCCAGAACGATACCAACTAGCTTAAGCCTCATTGTTGATGTTCTTTTCAGAACGATACCAACTAGCTTAAGCCCTGTTTGTTGATGTTCGTGTTAGCACGATTGCCAACTAGCTTCGAAGTGATTGTTGATGTTCGTTGAAGAACGATTACCAACGAGATGGTAGCTACGGGAGTGACTGAGAGTTTTTGCAATCCGCGTTTCTTGGAGAAACGTTTTCCCCTTTGTTCCCGGGTGACTTGGTAAACCTAACGAGCGTTATCTTTGACCAAGTGGCTGTACAGTATTTGGTAGGATCTAGACGTCCAGTTTAGCCTGGACCAAATTGCTGGTGCAGCCGGGCATGCTTGTTGTAAACGTGGGCCTTTGTTTCATGTTTGTGTGTTAAGTCGTATATTAGTCGTTTTTGGTCGTCGTTTGGTCGTTCTTTGTTTGCGTTCCCGTGTGAGTCTGCTGCGTTCTCTCTTGTATGTGCACGGGGGGTTGTTCGTCTTATGTGTTTACTGTTGAGCCTCGGCTCTTGGGTTGTATTGTTTGTTACGCGCGCCATGGATCCAAGTAAAGTATTGTAAGTATTTTTGTACACTTTTTAGACTGTTAAAGTTCGTAACTGCTAGATTCCAGTAGGCTAGCTGGTTGCCTAGGAGACGCAGAAAAACAACTGTCCCGGTGATCCGCCATTGAGCCAGAGGAGAACACAGGACTTCGCTGACTGGGTGAGTACTAAGCGAATTTAATGTGTCTTAATGTGTGTTTCTTTCGAAATTGTATTCTTTCCCGCCGTGAGTTAACCATAAGGTTTCCTTTCATTGCTGTTTTGGGGTTTTAGACTGCGTCGTGGTTATTAGGGATTTGTTTCTTTAAATTTCCCCGCGCACGGCCATAGACCACATCCGGGTCATACATGCAACATTTTGGGAGCACCACTAGGTGTCCCTGTAACCCCGGCTACTAACATATGGCTAGAGGATGTCACAGGATTCTACTGCTAGCCTGATGAGATTGTTGCGCTGAAGCATTATTCTGCGAGCGTTTGTTGGCAGATTTCGTTATGTGCTAAAGCATTTTCGATTTCTTACATCCCCATCTGACATTTTAGTGTTAAATTCTAAGATTCGGGCTCAGCTAGAGGGTTAAGGGAAAAGCCTGTTAATTCTATAGACTGGTCTGTTTTTAAGATTTGGGAGAGTAGTACGAGCACTGTTTTTTTTAGGTCAGGAAGGAAAGATAAGGAGATTCAGCAAACAGTCTCTCCACCATTTCCCCAGCAGAATAACTGATTTAAAATTATATTTTCCCCCCTCGACTTGTTGCGCCATGATCACACAACAATGCCCCCGCCATTAGCCACGCCCCTTCTCTCTACGAGTTAAGCGCGCCCCTTTCTACGAGGTATTCGTCCGAACAGGTCAGGAAGGAAGAGCCTCCGATTTGGGGTCGAGCGCCACCTGCTGGAGTTCCCTTGAACAACCCACTAGGGAGATTTTAACTAGCCAAGATAGAGAGATTTTTTTTTAAGATAATGGTGGCAGGATGAAATAGATGTAGAGCCTTTGAGTCTTAAGTTGCTGTTAATGTTTCTGAGCAGATCTTTTAGGTAATAGTGGAGAACTCAAAAGTCTGACAGGGTTTTGAATAGGTGTTTGATTCAGGAGTTTGTTTCAATAGTCAATGAATGGCCATAAGCTGTTCGTTTTATGCATTCTACTGTATGAATTTCATTCATATAATGATGATGTGTTTTTTGAGGAGTTGGTTTTAGGCCTCTCCTCTGCTATTGAACCCAGTCTGTGTTTTGAGTCTTAATTTTCAGGTGCTATGGACCCTGGGCGGCAGATCTTTGAGGAGCCTGGATCATGCCTTCCTGGGGACTGCTTGGGACCTGCTGTTTGTCTGTTTAACTGGTTGTTTTGTCTCTCTTTCTGATATGTAGCTTAAGACATAAGGTTTGTGCATAATAGTGGGGGGAATAGATAAGGGTTGCCAGTGTCTTAATCTGAATGCAGCATCTCATAACCCAATTTATATATTTTTAAATGGTTATGTTAAATATCTCATGTTTATAGTTTGAGGCACATTCATCGGGCCTGAGTGTTCTTTCTGAGTGTTTTTTACAGACAACTGTCGTTCCGGGAGTGATGGGTGAATGCCGAACCAGGAGGCGGGCACAGGACCGGAGGTGCAGATGGAAGTTACCGGCCTGTTTCCCTACAGATGGGCGATCTGGGGCTCGCGAGATGCAAGACCAACGCCATGTCACCAACTCACTGTGAGCGACAGATAAGTATGAAACAGGAGCAGTGCCCAAATACTCTGTCCTCAAATGCAGAAGAGGGAGGTTTTAGATATACAAATTTTAGCTATACAAATGAAGCTTTGATGGAGTTTTTTGATTAGTTAATTGTAAATGAAGCCAATTCATTTTAGTGTCATTTTCTTTGCCCCATCTCTAATTTTTATCCTGACTTCAGGAAATTTTTGCTTTCACCCTTAGGGGGTGTTGTTTTGTTGAGACGAGAATGTGGGTATTTTATTTTATTTTCATAAAATCGCGAGAGAAATTCTAGAGCCAAATCCAATTGCCTTGATCATGACTGGGGACTGGGCGTGTTGAAGTCATTCTAACGCTGCCCCTGATGTCACTGTAGGCTACTGTAGACTGGCTCTAAAATGACACTTGAACAGACACCCTGTTTAAGTTTTCCTGACTGAATAACAACATTTTTTCCCCAAAGCAGGAGCTTGCGCTTAACCATGTTTCTGACCTCCAACAGACTGCTGATAACCGTTCCTGACCAAGGAGGGGAACAGGGAGACCAGAGGACTCTCCTTTTGCTCTTCTGTTTTGTCTCTGTTTGTCTCTCTCATCTGTGGATCCACAGACGGAGCACTTCATCAGCCTGTACTGGGGGAGCGGGAGCGCCGAGATGAGCCCTCCAGCAGCATGACCCGGGCCGGCCCTACGTGGAGCAGTACAGGGATGGACCGGGTTCAGTTCAAGAGCCTGTACGTGCTGCTGGCGCCCTGGCTGTGTGGTGTCCCACCGCACCTTCACCCTGCTGAACCAGGACAGGGACTCCCTCCTCACCCTCCGAGAGCTCGCTGCAAAAGCTGCGGCTGTCTCTGCTTCCTCCCCTGTGCTTTCTATGCTCTCTGTACCATCCACAGACCCTGACAAGATTCCTCCACTGTCCCTGGCAGACATTTCTGACCTACAAGCATCTGCTCCACCTGCGGAGAAAAAGAAATGGAGGAATAAGTGCACATTCCACCACCAAACTAACCTGTATCTAGGGCCTAATGACAAACCTGTACTACCTCGTTCATGTTTTCATTATGCTTTCAAACTAGCCCACGGGCCAGATCATGTTTCAAAAACAGGGGTGGTGGAGGATGTTAACAGATGTCTTCAACAGAGTGAGGACCGCCATTTCCTGAGGCTAAGGAGGGGTTCCTGCATCACATCTCTCCTGGGGATTGGGTCCTGGTCCACGACCACAGACGTAGGAGCTGGAACTCGCCGAGGTGGCTCGGGCCGTACCAGGTTCTACTCACCACGCAGACAGCGATCTGAGAGGACTTCGTGGATCCATGTAAGCCATTGCCGACGGGTCCAAGCAGCAGAGGACGGTCCACCAGGGGATCGCCAACACCAGGAGATCAGAATGCAGCTGAACCAGAGGGCTCAGAGGCCAAAGCCATGAGCTGCCACAACTGTCCTCTCCTCTGACGAGGAATCGGAGGAAAAATGACCTTGCTGGTCACCTCCTTCTCATGATCGTTATGATGGCAACATGGAGAAACTCCAGCCATGACCTCACAAGATGCAACACACACGCACACACACCTGCACACACACACTAACATTGAACATAACTGATTTCAAACAACGCGACATTGAAGTTGCGATCTAGAAGAGAAGACGCCTTGCATTCCCCAAATGACATTCTATTGCCCAAAAGAGAAGTGTCACCTAAATGACTGTTGGATACACTGTGAACAAGAGTGACCTTGACAGCCACCGCCACACTCTCCTCTCCTCTGATGAGAAATCGGAGACTGACCTTGCCGGTCACCTCCTTCTTGTGGTTGTGGTATGACAACACACACCTGCACACACTGGAACCTACATTAAACATTCAGAGACGCACACATGGAAGCTATGTTCCATAGGACATCACATGCGATTATTCACAAGAATGAATGAACTTTGAAATAATCTGAAAAATATCATATTTGTTTACAAGAGTTACAATGGTTGAAACATGAGTTGATAAATAAGTTTGGGTTTTTCCTCTAAATTGACCAAGAGGTTTTTTGCCTTTCTTACACTGGTAACCATTTTTTTTTTTTGCCTTGTTAAATCAAGTTTTTTGGTGAATGGTTGTCCACTCTTAGACTATAAATAGTATATAATCATGTCATCTTTTTTTATCTTGTTTCCTGTCAAATTTCTGAAGCAAGGGGTTTTGGTGCGTGATTTTGCACGTTGAAAGAAAATAATCTTTAAAAAAAAAAAGAAAAAAAATTTTTTTTTTGCTCCACCTAGTGGAGAGATTATTTCCTTTCCACATGTATAGCATAGCTGACTGTTTACACTGTGTTTGGATTTTATATTTTATTTTTGTGTACCTGTTCAGGCACAAATGGGGGATTGTCCAGGAATTTACATCCAAACACCTTAAACCTTTGTCCTTGTAATTCATCACCTTCCCCCAAGTCCCCTGCAAACCCTAGTTTCAGTCTCCCCTTTGTAATTGAAAACACCTCAACTCTCCCCCCTTTGTAATTGTAAACACCCCCTCTGCCTAGCTCTTCCTCATCTCTTTGTTTAAGTCAGAAGGGCCACACCTTCGTCTTCCTCGTCCTGATTCAGACCTTTCACATGTCTGTACTCTTGGCCACGCCTACCATTTCACATGACGTGCAATGAGTTAGCCAATGACATCCTAGAAGGACTTTACCTGTGTTTTGACTGCATATAAGCCAGCGCAGAAGAGGCTGAATTCACTTCTCTGACGAAACCACCTTTGATGCGTTGTTCAGGAAGTCCTTGCGCACTTATTGTTTTTCAATAAACCAGACTCAACCTTTTGAACGTATCTTGGTAAATCTTTTGACTAGACCAGTTTTAAAATACTATCACATGGTCTTATTAACGCACATAGATTGACTGCGCATGACAGCTAGATTCAGAATCAGAACAGTAGGGCCTAGTCTAAACATTAGTCGTCTTTCCGACAAAGAAACCAACTGACGTTAATGTTAAACAAGAAAACAAGTGTATGTTCTATTCTGGATGAAAACCACCAACATTTCAAGTCACACTGGTGCTACTGAATGTATTTCCGAGTCACACAGAAATATATTCACTCGCAAATGCGACCAAAACAGTCGCACTGTCGAGCCCTGCCTCAGCTGCCCCAGTGCCCCCTCGTTTCCAAAGAACAGTCTGCCTCCTTCACCCTCCAGCTTCGTCTGCTCAGCTCAACCTGCGAGTTCCTTTTTTCCTTCGGACATTCACCCGCCTGATGTCTGCTATTACGAGCTCCACCCCGGGCATCTGGTACCATTACCATAGGATTAGCCCCGATGTGACCCCAGAGATATGCTGTCACCCCTCTAATCTGGGGTCACGTATATAAGGATATAGAAAATGGTGACTGGACTATTCCGTATGCTCACCATGCATTCCTGTAGATGTCTTTTGCCTTGTCGGTTCGTTTATAGGTAAAATAACCACTGTTATAGCCTATTTCACTATTTCCTATTTCACTCACTGTTCCTTCGTTTCGGGGTTTTCTGGTTCTTCTTCGGAAAAAGCGCGCCCTCTGTGCGATACGTCACAGTGCTGTCACCAATCAGTAAATGCTGCAGCAGCACATGTAAAATTAGCGCACCAAGTTCTAACCGAAGCTAGTGGTTGTTATAGTGGCTGTAACGGTGACAAGAGAAGGGTTGTGTCTAACATGTTGGCTGCGCCATCTTCCACCTGTACCTGCTTTGCGTGACAAGCTTTAAACATGTGCTGCTACAGCATTCACCGATTTGTGGCAGCACTGTGACGTATCACACAGATCCAATTCCTTTTAAGATTCAAGATTCCTTTTATTCGTCGCATGTAATGTACGGTGTACAGTCACATTGTAAGTGAAATGTTGCCGATTCAGCAGCCCCCCTCTTCAGCAGTCCCCCACTCCCCTCTCCTCCAAGAGAGATTCAGCAGCCCCCTCTCCTCTCCGGGGGAGAGACTCACTCCCCACCCCCCCACTCCTCTCCTCTCCGGGGGAGAGACTCACACCCCCCACCACCACTCCACTCTTCTCCTAGAGAGATTCAGCAGCCTGCCCCCCCCCTTCCCCTCCTCCAGGGGGCGAGACTCACCACCCCACCCCACCCCCACTCCTCTCCAGGGTGAGAGACTCACCCCCCCCCCCCCCCACCCACTCCTCTCCTCTCCAGATTTAGCAGCCCCCGCAACTGTTGAAGTCAAAATCTCCATGTAGTCATGACAACAGAGCCTCCGAGCAACTCAACAACAAAAAAAAAGCGAAAAGACAACAAGTTAGAACAAAAGGCAACATATGCTTAACATCTTAAGTACATTCCCCTGTGGATTGGAATCAAACTTATTGACCCGTCTTCTCACTCCTTCTGCAGTCCAATATCACTGTGTAAAGAATTACATCGCCTCTGAGGAAAGTTGTGACCCATATGGGAGAGCTGGAGAACAAAGACAAGCGGTTTCTTATTAGTCGGAGAGGCTGATGGAAAATGAAAAGCTTCAGTAGACCTGCTGTTCTCCACGGTGCAAATGTAGCTGAATAATGCAGGGTGGCGTTCTCATAGTGTCGCAGGCTATTCAGTCCCAGCCTTGCAATTACAGGTGGAGTAGGTTACCAGTGAAGGGGTTCAGTTGAAATGACTATATACTGTATGTATTTATTTATTTATATATGTACTGTATGTATGTATATGTATGTATAGAATGTATGTAACAAATTATATTTGTTATGCTTTTACTAAGCACTTCGCTGAGGCTGGGCTCTTATTTGATAGGCTGTATACTGGGCTGGCTCCCTTGGATACTGATTCTGGTTGCATTCCCCCTTTGGACCATGTCTCTCATTTCTCCTTTCAGTCTTTTACACCTAGTGAAACGTTAGGAATCTTGCAATTCGTAGACTCCAAGTTCTACTGATGAGGACAATCTAGATTTGTTTTTTTATAAAACTGGCAGCTCCAGTCATTAGTGACCGTTGTCATGCATTTTTAATCTCTCCATTGCATCAGGTATAGTTCCTCAGGTTTGGAAATCTGCCCAGGTGGTCCCGTTGCACAAAGAGGGTGATGGGGATAGGCTGGATAACTATCATCCAGATTACCATGCTTAGCTAAAGTTCTGGAGACCTCTGTAAATAACCAATTTAAATCTTTTCTTTCAAGTCACTCAGTTTTAAGTACTCACCAATCGGGATTCAGAGTGAATCACAGCACCATTTCTGCTGTTACTCTTGTTACTAATTACATCTTTTCGGATTAGACAACGGGAAACATTGTGCTGCCCTCTTTCTAGATCTTTCAAAAGCATTTGATACAGTCGATCACTACCTGCTTTTAAATAGACTATCTAGTAATGGTTTGGATAGAGGTGTTTGTTCCCCCCAAAAAGGGTTCTATGTTCCCCGGGTCCTATGTTCCCCCCAAAAAAGGGTTCTATATTCCCCGGGTCCTATGTTCCCCGCGAAACGCGAAAGATAAATGTGATTATGCCATCGCATGATTTAATGCCAAAAGGGCAATATGCGCACATTTTTTCAATGTTGAAAAAATGTTGCATAAACTTGACATGGATCAGACGTAGCCTATCCTATGTGATGCGCAACGCGTATCGCCTCAGAAGGCTACTCTACTGGAGGCCGAGTGTGCCATTTCTTGTTTTCTTACACACACAAAATGCAATGATTATGCAATGGAATATGCAGGGTTGAATGTTTTAGTTCTTTTCTTTCTTTTTTTTTTTTTTTTTTTCTGAAGTTAGCCTATCACCAAATAAGATAACTGTTGTCTATATTTTTTCATAGCCCTATGTGTGTGATGGCCTATTTATTAAACTTCAGTTATTTCAAGCGCATAATGGTTGAGTGACTATCATTTCTATTGCGAGCGGATCCTGTCTCCATGGAGATTTTTCCCCCAATGGATTTGCGCCACTCATGAGCCATATCCCAACTCACAGCAGGATGGGTTTGGACTGGGACACTGTCAACTTCACGAAAGCATCAAGCAGCTTCTCCATTCATTGACATAAAACCAATAGTAGGCTAGCCTTACAATCTAGAATAGTCTACATTATAGTCAGAGCTGCTTTGGGTAGCCTACTGAGGCGATATGCGTTGCGCATCACAGGCTAGGCTACGTCCCATGTCAAGTTAACATGCAACATTTTTTAAACTTGATGTGAAATAATGCGGGCATGAAATCATGCAAGCCTCGCATATTTTGCACGGAATTCTGCGATTATTGTGGTGAAAATGCAACCTTTCTAAAATAGGTGCATAATCTGCCCCTTTTGGCATTAACATGTGATGGCATAATCATGTTTTTCTTTAGCGTTTCGGGGGTGACATAGGACCCGGGGAACATAGGACCCTTTTTTGGGGGGAACATAGGACCCGGGGAACATAAAATCCTTTTTCGGGGGGATAGGACCTGGGGAACATAGGACCTGGGGAACATAGGACCCGGGGAACATAGGACCCGGGGAACATAGAACCCTTTATAATTTCAAAGTTCATTCACTCCTGTTGTGAACAATCAAATGTCATTTCCTCTACTGGATCTTAGCTTCCATGTTTGCGTCTCTGAATGTCCAATGTAGGTTCCAGTGTGCGTGTTTATGTGGTGCAGTCATTGCTGTTGAGCTTGTTCACGTTGTCATAACAACGACCACGAGAAGGAGGTGACCGGCAAGGTCACTCTCCGATTGCTCATCAGAGGAAAGGACAGTGTGGCGGTGACCGGCAAGGTCACTCTCCGATTGCTCATCAGAGGAGGGGACAGTGTGGAGGTGACCGGCAAGGTCACTCTCCGATTGCTCATCAGAGGAGAGGACAGTGTGGCGGCCCCCTGCTTTGCTCTTGAGATCTCTGGTTCGGCTGCATGAACCGTCCTCTCAGCTACTTTTGACAGCTATTCCACACAGGCCTGAATGCCATGGTCCTGATTGTTCCATCTTTACAGGTAGGTTCACCCCGCTAATTCTACTTCTCTTCCATGTCTTTAGGCCTCTTCTTCTCAGGCTGCTTGTCTGCTCCCTGGTTTGGGACGCAACCGCTCTCATGGACCCACAAAGTTCTCTCAGCTACTCTGGCAGCCGTCTGCGTGGTGAGTTGAATCTGGTACGGCCCCAGGTCGCGGATCAGGACCCAATCCCCAGGCTTGGTGTGATGCAGGAACCCTTCTGTGGTCAGGAAGCCCCTCTTTGGTCAGGAAGGGTTATCAGCAGTCTGTTGAAGATATTCTCAGAAACATTGTTAAGTGCATGTCACATTCTATCATCTCCACTTCCTGGCAGGAGATGATCCTGCTTTGGGGAAAATGGTGTTAGTCATAGTCAGGAAAACTTGAACAGGGTGCGTTGGTCAGTCTGTTTAAGTGTCATTAGAGCCAGTCGGCTCGTCAGTCCATGTAATGGGTCAGTGGGGACCTAGCTTTTATCCATTTACCGAATCGGACAGTAGCAGGGATCTAGGCTCTGCAGTAGCCTACAGTGACATCAGGGGCAGTGTAAGAATTACTTTAACACGCCTAGTCCCCAGTCGTGATCAAGGCAATTGGATTTTGCTCTTAGAATTTCTGTGGCCATTTTATGAAATAAAAATAAAATAAAAACATCCTTGTCTCAACAAAACAACGGCCCCTAAGGGTAAAGAACGAAAATTCCCTGAAGTCAGGATAAAACAGAGATGGAAAAAATGCATTACTCAAATAAAATAACACTAAAATGAACTCGCTTCATTTACAATTAACAAAATATCAATTATCTAAAACTTCCCTCTTCTGCATTTGAGGACAGAGTATTGGGCACGCTTCGGACAAAATGGTCTCTTCCCTATGTCATACTTATCTGTCGCTCACGGTGAGTCGGTGACATGGCGTTGGCCCTGCATCCCACGAACCACAGGTTCCCATCTGTAGGGAACCAGGCCGGTAACCTCCATCTCCACCTCCGGTCCCGTGCCCGTCTCCTGGTTCGGCATTCACACATTCACATTCGCATTCACTCGGCACATTTATTTACCTTAAAAAAATGGGTCTATATTGGCTAGTTAAAATCTACCTTGTGGGTTGTTCAAGGGAACCCCAGCAGGTTCAGAGTGATTCGATGGGGGAAGCGGCGGAGACGCGGCGGAGACGCCGTCGGCTGTACAGTTACTTTGTCTCTTTTCTCTGACCTCAAAAACCCTTCCCGCGCTACTGACTCCCAAATTTTAAATGCAGCCCAATCGATGGCATTACTACTTTTCCTCCCCAACTTAGTCTTCTCAAACGCTTCTAGTTGAGCCCTAACGTTGGCCAAAGCTTTAACGCTAAGCGTACCAGATGGAGACGGAAAACTGCTATGCTTATTCCATAGTGGAATCTGCCAACAGGCGCTAGCAGAATGCTTTAGAGCAACAATCTTAGCTGGACCAGACAATTTGAGAATATCAAGCGGTGAGCTAGTAGTGGAACCCATAATGCACAAGAATACCCTACGAAAAAAAAACAACAAAGGACACTCTCCCACACTCCTACGTAACACGGAGATGAACGTCTCTCAGACTACTCACTAGCAGTTACGATTTACGGCCCTCAAAAACAGTGTCGGAAAAAAATAAACAATATAAATAGGCGCGCGTAACAACACATACAAGACAGAGCCGAAACTCCAACAGTAAACAACAAAGCTCAACAACCCCGTGTAGGGACACAGAACACAAAGGACGAACAAAGGCCTACGTTTAAACAAGCAAAAAAAACATATGCCTGCCCGGCTGAACACCAGCCTCTTGGTTGGAAGCTAAAACTCGTTTAGGCTATACCAACCACCCGGGATAAAGGGGAAAACGTTTCTCCAAGAAACGTGGATCGGACACTACCAAATCACTCCCAGTAGCTACCTTCGTTGAGAAAACATACAACGGTTTGCGGTTTGAATTACACCCGCGACCGGCCAAAGGGGAAGCCCGTTCTGTGCCAACTTTGGCGCATTGACTCAACACCAACTTAACCGTTCTAAACTGCAGCCGATAAACAACCTAAACTGTACATCAACTGCAGGGGAACAAATGAGTCACAAGACCAAAATCACACTTCTACTGAAAAGCAAAACCCCTAGTAACGAAACAAGGACGAAGTCAAAGAACAATACAATATCATATATCACTATTGTTGAGTTACAACTACTTAGATCGTCACCAAAACCACCCCGGGGGTTTGTTTTCTACAATCCAGGCCAACACAATCTGAAACGAAACCAAGGCAAATACCAAGCATAAAAGGATTCGTTTTTCAACGTACCGTGAGCTTAGCCGAGTAAAAGCAACAAGGCGGACTTCTCCAAACCAATGCAAATAGACGCAAAGAGAGAAGATTTTCCAGAGCTCGCTACTGCTCCGCACGTCTGCCTCCTCGTCGTCCACTCCAGGCGAACCTCACAGCAGCCGATCCCATCCCCGTCGCCAAATTGTTGAAGAAGTTTTGATCTTAAGTCAAAAATAAAGGATTTGCCAAGGTTCGACAGAAAGGTTCAGTTAGATTTATTAAGAAAACAATACGATTGCAAAAGGACCTCAAGATAAAACACAGAGTGGTTCATCAGAGAGAAGTGAGCCAAAGCTCGTCTGGCGCAGCCTTATATGTGCTTGTACAGGATTTTTATCCTTATTTTAGTTAGATTGTCAATGAACACGCTGAGTGGTCGATCAAGCTGGTTTTAAACAAAGTCAATAGTTTATTCTATGTTACGATTCTGCAGAAGCGGACCCTCGCACCGGAAGTGATTCCAGGCAAGAGTGCCGAACGTGAATAGGGTTCGTTGGTTTATACAGGAGAAGAGGAAGTGACAGTTTCAGGGGAAAGACAGGGAAGTGATGTCACACAGGGAGGGATTTGTAGTTCTAACAGACTGATCTATGAGAACGAACTACAAAGTTAAGATTACAGTCCAGGGGGATAAACGGAACACAATGTTGAGACTTGAAATTCATTCACAATTCCCCACTTTGTGGATTAAATATCCACAACTATAATAGAAATGAAAGAATCAACAATGTGAAATCAAATTATAAAATAGGCCTATCATAAAAATAATCCAACATCTTTGGCAAAAACCCTATTCTACACACATGGAAAGGAAGTAATCTATTTCTCCACCAGGTGGAGCATAATAAAGATTTAACAAACTCAAGTTATTTTAACACACCAAGATCATTTTCTTCTCGTATGCAATCACGTACCAAAACTCCTCGAAATCTTAATTTGGCATAAGCAAGGTAAAAAGATAACATGATTATTAATCTAAGACATCATATGTTCATGACTGAGTGGGAAAAACCCTATTTGTTTTAGAAGAAAACCCTTAAATTCAAATTAGAACCAACAGATTATGTATCAAAATATTCCAAATAGTCAATGTCAATGGCACAGACATCATTAAGATCTTGAATTGAATTAATAGTAAATTTAACTTTTTCTATCATTATTTAGGCAGCATAGGCATATCTGGAACAGCATTTAAACATACACTTAAGAATATTTAAAAAATAATAACGATGAAGAACATGCATACAACTGAAAACACACATATTTGAGAATATCCAGGACTTGCAAAGCATTCCATTTAGGAACATTATCTAAGATCTGAATACCTTTATCGTTTGCTTCATGGAACTCAATGTAGCATTGGGATCTGAACTAACCGAACAGCAGATATGGCCAGTATTATCTCTAAGGGAAGTCTATTTTGTAGCACAATCTTTTCCATGTAATTTACTTCTGTAGCTAAGGCTGAAATTACTTGGTATTGTGCGATAATGTGTCATGCGTTCATGAGAGAAATAATATACTGAAACTAAATAGAAAATTCGAGACAGCTCTATGGTGTCTAGTTTGATTGCTGATGAATTCCCTGCATTTGAGTGTGATCAATCTTCTTAATCCTGGACATTACATGAGCAAGATAACATTCATATGACACTGTTGCAATTTAAAGTTGAATACGCTATTTCCCTATAGCTCAAAAATACGCCATTTGGAATGGCTCTCTGAACCTTAATTCCACATCTCATAAATCTGCTTAAACACTAATTTGTCCTAATCTATGTGTTGTATTTGAAAATATTAATACATGCTGTGATGTATTGAAGAGGTCACTTCAAATTGTTTAACTCGCTTTTCAAGTTCAGCCCTGTGGATGCAATTCTGTTAGGCTTCATTTTGATACTTGGTTGATGTAGTTAGGTGCATAGCAGTTAAACACAGTTAAACACAGTCCCCTGAGAATAGTCTGGAACAGCTCTACAAAGATCAACTTTATAATTATGAATTTTCAATACTTCTATACCCACTCTAAACTAAACTCCAGTCACAGTTTCAACAGTATAACCTGGAAATCTCTGTTGCTTTCAAATCTTATATATATATATAGAATGTAGTATTTTCCATTCATCTTCGTCTACCGTATAGACTCAACAGTCAAGTGGAGTGCAACATTCAAATAGGACAAACGCTTGTCCACGTTGCCATAACGATCCTGAGAAGGAGGTGACAGGCAAGGTCATTTCTTTCAATAGCTCCTCCTCAGAGGAAGCCACAGTGTGGTGGCCCATGATTTTTGCTGAAGTGGTGGTCAGAGTTGTCCTCCTGACAGCAATGAGGAAAAGTAGTGCGTTATTCTTTGTCTGATTTCTCATCTGAGGAGACCAGAGAGTGAGCTTTCGCCCTGGTGGTGACACAGGATATTGCATCTTGGTTGTTGGAATTCTCAGGCCGGGTGGCCTCGTCCTGGTTTGGAACCAGCCTGCAGTGGCTGGCGTGTACCCGCAAAGTCCTCTCTGCTACGTCTGAGTTAGCAGCAGGAACTGGTACGGGCCCAGCCAACGGGCACTCTGGTTTCAGGTCTCTGCTCACAACCCATTGGCCTGGTTGGAAATGATGCAGGTCGGCTCTCTCAGGTCGGCAGACCTGTGAATCCACAGATGAGAGACACACCATAGACAAAACAGGACCGGACCGCAGCTTTTAGCAGCGGAGTTAGCAGCCATACTGGACACAGGATCAGAGGTTTCAAACTTCTTCATTACCTTCTTCACTACTACTAGTCGTTTTCATTAGCAACAACCAGTTAACTTGATAACATCCTTTACTCCCCCTCTTTTTTTTTTTTTTTTTTTTTTTTTTTTGAAACATGATCTGGTCAGTGTGCTAATTTGAAAACATAATGAAAGCATGGAAGATGCAGTATAGGTTATGCTAACTATGAAATGAGCATTCATTCACATTCACAATCAGAGTGAGAGGAGAATATCTGAGGTTTGAGCGTGGCTTAATTGATCTCGTTCAATATGTTGAGTCATGTCTCTCTGCCTTCTGGAGGAGGAAGCAGAGTTAAGAACAGTGCATCTTTGAAATGCACGGTCAACAGTTCAGTCTTATTAAAGCAGCAGCCACGCTGTGTGTAGGTGCGATGTAAATTATGAATAGTCACAACATGCAGGACATGGATAAAATCGCTTTCGCAATGCTACTAGGTCTAAAACAGCGTCAGTGGTAGTTGCCACTGGTTTCAAGTAGGACCCAAGTCCTTTTAACAGAGTCAAGTCTTTTTAGTCAGAAATACTTAAACAGAGTGCATTAGTCATCTTTAAAACCAGTCGGGCTCGTCAGTCCATGTAATCTTGTCAAGTGGAGCTAGCTTTTGTCTAATGAGGGTTATGTCTGCTAAATCAGGGATAGACTCTGCAGTAGTCTATTACCAAGCAGCCTTTGTTTATTTATCATTAGTAAGTGACCAAGGTAATTAACCTGCTCACGCACCAATTAGATTTAGGTCTTAGAAATTCTATGGCCATTTCCTAAAATAAAACAACATATTCGTATCCTCAAACCATGAGTCCTTGTTTCTAACAAGAAATTGTTATTCAAAATAATCATTTAAAAAGGGGAGCACCAACACATTATGTAAAACAGCGCCCTCTAATGGTGAAAACAAAAATTCCCTTACATCAGGGTGAACAAATGGAAAAAAAAATGCATTACTCAAACCAAAACAATAAATGAATAGCTTCATATGGGGTTCTCAAATCATGAACAAATATAATTTATCTAAACCGCTCTCAAAAGAACACTATGGGTGTTATAAGTTGAGCTCAAGTTCAATAACCACATTTCTGCATTTGAAGACAGAGGGTTATGAGCACGCTTAGGACGTGATGGTTCCTTGGGTCTGACAACCACTTGGTTACTATTCTTAAATTTAGCCTAGATCATATCTGTCTCTTACCCACAGTCAGTTGGGCAACGTGGGGGTGAGGTGGTTGACCAGCGTCCCCACGAACCAAGGTGTCAGCCCATATAAATCCGCCTCCATCTCACATCCCGTGCCTGTGCCTGCTCTGTAAACAAACTTCAGAAATGATACGTGACACATTTGTTTTACCATGCAGCTATCTCTGTGGGCCGTCAGACGCACAGACAAAGCTGCATGGGCAGTTTACATACAATAAAAGACAGACAAAATAAAAGACATTTCAATTTCTCACCACTCTTGTGGGTAACACCAATTCTTAGAAATTATGCGCCGGAGGCACATAAACATAAAATAAATCATAGACCGCAGTTTTGATAAATTGGAGTGATGTCTTTTCTTTTTTTTTTTTCAAGAATATGTATCTGAGCATATTAAGTTAACATGACAAATACAGTGAATTGAGGTTGAAGTTAGCATCATCTAACACAACTTTAAGTGGCAGTCATTTCAAATTATTAAAATACTTGCAGTTCCAACCGGTTTGGCATTTATCCGGTAGTCCAGGAACGTCAATTCTCTGTAAAACTCAAAACCAATGAATGTGCATCTGAAATCAGTAAAACATGAAATCTTAAACAAAACAAAATTCTCAAAATTGGGTCGTCAGACAATATGTATCAGACTAAGATATTGGCAAATATGACTTTTTTCACTTTGGAGTATTAACAGAAGACTTTTGAAATTTAGCATATAGTCTACATGTCCTCTGTAAATGTCCTTTGCGGTTGCAAAAATAACAGCGCTGATCAGATTTGTAAACCCTGCTGTTTTGTTGTGAATATCTCTGATTATCTCTATAGCCTCCATCTTGTTTTTTCTCTCCCATCGGTAGTTGCTTAGTGCGAGCGGTATTGTTGAAATACCTACACTGTGCAGCTCGTCTCACAGAGTCCCTTCTTATCTCAGCTTCACATTGTTCACTTAGCAGACGGATTATTGGCAAGCATAGTTTACCAAACTCATTAGCCAGATGTTCAAAAGAATCAGCAGAAACTGTACGGTCAGCTTGTGAGCTATAAGCAGAAACAAAGGGATGGGGCAGAGACACTGAAGGGTCAGAATTGTGACATGGGGTCACAGAGAGACCAATTTGAGACACAGCAGGAGGGCATAAAATAGGAGAAGCAATTTGTTGGTCAATGAAAAAGGAACCAGAGGGAGGTGTGGGGGCCGTTATTTCAGACATCCCTGTTTGGGGTAAGGGTATGTAGCTGCCGTAGAGATGACAGTTGGTCGAATAACAGGAAGGGACGTTTGGACAGGAACAACGGACGTGGCCTGAACCAACAAAACTGTTTGGATAGGTGTCACAAGGAGGAGGGGCCAGGGTTGGTTGAAATAGTTTACATCTGCTTAACAAGGGACATGGCCTGAAACAACAAAACTCTTGTTTGGATAAGAGGTCAGAACAGGAAGAGGCCTATCTGTCCCTTCACTTCTCACGCACATGCTTCAGTGATTAAAATAACTCCCATTTTAAAAGGAAATATGAGAACCAACAATGTAATTAAAAAGTTACAGAAAAAAAACTAAACACGTTTAGTCAACCAAATTACTGCTGTGCTGAGAGATACTTGTTTGTTTTTTTATCCTGTTATATTTTTTTTCCCAAGATGGCAGTCAACAGAAGCCAAAATGGTCGACCCTCAAATGGAAAAGAGGAACAGGAAGTCTCTTTTTTTTTTTCCACACAAGCAGCAAACCAGGAAGTTAACCACGTGGCACAGAGTTAGCTAAGCACGTGGGCTAATCAACATGTGTATGAATCAGCTAGCATCGAAACAATAGAACAGAGAAGATAGCTAGTTTGTAGCTAGTTTGAGCAGAACAAGAACAGTACTCAGCTAGAACGCAGCTAGCACGAAAATCAATCATAAATGTACACAAACAAAAACCCAGCATAACCCCAAAACACCCAACATAACTATGGGTTTCAACAGTTAAACAGGACCTCAAATCCCAAAACAAAAACAGATCTACCTTGGCGTAGACTCAAACATACAATGGACCAAACATTGAAGAAGCCTCAGCTTCACATGAAACACAAAACGCAGCACAAACAAAATGAAACAAAACAAGGCCTACTCGACTCACTTAACAAAAGCAAATCACCCGGGGTTTAAAAGTTCTCGAAGTGTAACAGCCACCTCCGTGTAAGGCTTTTCGAGAGTAATAACGCTGTGTAGTACTCCACTATCAGTACTGGGAACGCTGTAAAATGCGTCGCAAACAAAAACCTAACCCTGGTTAGATATATAGGGCAGGGAGAACATTAGGTATTTTAAGCGGGCACGCGGTCAACAACCGGCTTTTTAAGAACAGAAATGCATGTACAGAAATGCATGTACAACAACCAGGACACGTGTGCGCGACACCGGCTCGAATAAACACTATTGTCTAAGTTTTCACACAGCTGAACAAACAAAAGGACCACTCTTAACTAGGTTCAAAACAACGTACCAGACTCCAGCAAATTCCAGGCTGCCTCGGGTCTCGGGGGAAAACCGCACCAACTAGACGCGTCCCCGAGATTGAATTCCCCCCGTCCTTTGAGAAAAGGACGACACGCGTCCGTGAATGCAGCCCAAAACACACACGAAGTCCAGCAGTCGTTCCCTTTTAGAGCATTACCGTCGCCATATTGTACAGGATTTTTATCCTTATTTTAGTTAGATTGTCAATGAACACGCTGAGTGGTCGATCAAGCTGGTTTTAAACAAAGTCAATAGTTTATTCTATGTTACGATTCTGCAGAAGCGGACCCTCGCACCGGAAGTGATTCCAGGCAAGAGTGCCGAACGTGAATAGGGTTCGTTGGTTTATACAGGAGAAGAGGAAGTGACAGTTTCAGGGGAAAGACAGGGAAGTGATGTCACACAGGGAGGGATTTGTAGTTCTAACAGACTGATCTATGAGAACGAACTACAAAGTTAAGATTACAGTCCAGGGGGATAAACGGAACACAATGTTGAGACTTGAAATTCATTCACATGCTCAATACAAGGATGTGACGCTAGCAGACATTTGTGACCGCCGCTGGTAATTTAGTCCTCAACTAGGCAAAGGTCATTTTTCAGTTTTTTACAGATTATGAAAGTGCAGATTGTAAGCTTTCAAATGAGGTCTCATACATTGAAATCTGAACATAGTTGAAGAAGATATGCTTATTTGAATGCTAGTACTGCCAAATCAACTTAGCTGAGAAATCTTCCTCCAAAGTTCTCCAACATTTTCACACCTCTGACTGCCAGGTAATGGGCGTGAACAATAGCCTGGTAACCCCACCCCCAGCCACTCCCCCACTGGACGATCTGTCATTATCTGTCAGAGTGGCTGTCAACTTGGGGTATTAACTGAGAGTGGCTGCCAAGTGGGGTGCTCTCTCACTGATGACCCCACACTCTTTGAGTCAGTATTAATCTTGTTCTCAACTGCATTCACAACACAATATAAGATGAAGTTCAAATGAAACGTTCTTTATTGTCACATACATGATATAAAGTACAATCATAAGTAGTAAAGTGTACAAAAAAAGGCAACAGTCTGTGTTAAAGTGTACAGTCAGTTGTCTGTTTTATAGACAAGGTGCATAGTGTTCATTGTGATCAAGTGTACAACAAAGTAATAACAGTCCCCAGCTCAATACTCAAGGTAATAACAACAGTACTCAGCTCAGTATTCAATATTCTGACAATGCAGTCTGTGCAAGTGTGGGCAAGTCTGTGCAAGAGAACAAGCAACAGTATACAAACAGGAAAAGGCTGTGGCCTTTCTCCTGCAGTGCTGTCCGTCCTGATGATCTGCAGTGAATCTACCAGCGGACAGTCTTGTTCTGAGCTGCTGTGGAGTTTGGCGGGGGACATGTGACGTCTCGTCCCTCATCAGAGCAGAACTCTCTGATCTTGTCAAAGAGATACGTCTGTCTGGCCATGTCCAGTCTGGGTGGGGCTTGCACAAGAAGACCTTCTCTGGGGGGCAGGACATCAGGCTTGCGCAGCAGCTGAAACTCGACTGCCGGTGCATCACGGTGTTCTCTGGCCACAACCATGCCAGGTCTCTCAGCATCAAAACTGCAATAGAATAGAAGGAAGAAAGTACATTAAACTAATACCCACAGTACTGGCACTCCATATAGATAAAGGCAGCTGGCTGGATATTAACTGCCTCGCTAGCTAGTTTAGGAACAAAGGGCTAGCTCACTAGCTCGCCATGTCCCTGTGCTAGGCAGCTGGCTAGATATTAGCTGCCTTGCTGGCTAGTTTAGGATCAAAGGGATAGCTCACTAGCTATAGCCATGTCCCTGTGCTAGGTAGCTGGCTAGTTTAGGAATGAAGGGACAGCTCAGTTAACTAGCATGTTAGCTAACGTTAGCTAGCAAGCCTTTATTAGTTAGTGCTAGTGCCTTTGTTATGCTAGCTAGACTTAGTCACTTGTTTAGAAAGGAGCTACTGCTAAACGACTAACGTTTAATGTAATGTAAACAGCACAGATAGTATAAAGATAGCTTACCCAAAGCAAAGCAGAATGCTTGGCGGCAGACAACAGTGGTGTGAATCTGGTACGTCGTTCGCGTTCGCTTGGTAGCAACTTGCTTTGTTGATACAGTCATCTCTGTATCACAGGTCATCAAGAATAAACTCTGTGTACAAACGAGTCCTGCTCTGCTGGAGTTTTAGCTGCTCTTAAATCTCTTTCCATGTCCTGGATGCCATCCCCGTCTTCTCTTTAGCAAAAGCTGTAGCATCCATGGTTAAACTTGGGACTGAATGTAAACAAAGCCGGCGTGTTGGGGAAGGGTGGGGGGCGGAGAACCCGGAAGCAATAGCCAATGAAACTAAATCATGCTAATCGATCTGCCCGCCCCCAAACCCGACTCGAAATCAGCTAAAAACGAGCTTAGTTTGCAGACTAATTATACGTATTTCGTGAACCTAAAACTGTTGTCTGTTATAGTAAGTGGGTTCTTCACAACTTCAACTTTGGTAATACAACAAAAAACGAAAAAAAACGTTTATTTATTTATTTTGCCCCCTAGCGCATTTCGGGGTTTGCCGAGTTGCGGACCAAATCACCAGCCGCTGTCACATTTGGTTGGCTGACCCATCTATACACGTCATAATAAGGTGACGGACATCAAACAGTGGTCGAGGGATGCAAAGAAAAGTGCGGTACACTTTGAATATAGACAAAGGAACAAAGGCCTGAGCCAGGACGGGAAGGTTGAGGTGTGAGGCCTTCCTGTCCTGGTGAGGATACAACAACAGGGGTCTCTGTCTTAAAAGAGAAGTGGGGAAGACAGAGGTTCAGGAGGTGTTTGGAATTACAAGAGAGAGAGAGAACAAAGGTTTAAAGTGTTTACAATAGCAAAAGGCAGGGGACTGGATCAATAGGTTTTTAAGAACAGAAAGCTGAGATTTGAATAGTCTTGAGGCTAGTTGTAAATTCTATGACACATTGGACAGATGTCATCAGCTCCAAGCAATGTCAAGAGTCATGTCATCAGAGGATGATGGGTTACAAGCTCAACCTAGAGGGTTAAGACCAGCCAGGACGAAGAAGAAAAAACCAAGATGGCAGGAGGACTATGTCACCTAGTCCACAGCTGTGTCTTCACTGTCAGGAGGTGCAATGGGAAAATCTAGAGATTAGATTAGGAATTCTGGTCTACCCCTGTTTGGATGAGTCACCGAGATCAATCACAGAAAGAAGATGAATGGAGAGCAAAGTTGAAAGTGGAAATGGCTATTCGTAGCCGGAAGAAAAGACAGCTGAACTCCATTGAAGATGAGTAGAGGAGTACAGTCATACTTCCATGTGACTGTTTAGGCGTAGCGCCTATTAACATCAAGTGGATAAAGAACAGAGTGGGACTGATGATGATGACAGTCCCCCAGATCGACGTGTGCAGTTGAAGGAAAAGGAGAAGTCAAGCAGGAAGTGAACATGGCTTGAAGGTCAAGGAAGGTTCTGTGCTGTAGTAATCAAGGCTCCGAACCGGTTCAAGGAACGGAAATGAAAACCGAAAACGAACGAAGCAGTTACACTGATGATAACATCAGTTACACTGATGATAAGTCATCCCCACCGGGAACGCCGGTCTCCTGGGTGGGAGTCCAATGCTCTCACCACTACTCTACTTGTGCAGTGGAGATCGGCGGGTGGGTTTTGGTGTCCTTCTTCCAGTCCCTAGTGTGTAGAACAGTATCTGATCTATAAGGCAAGGTTGGAGTGAAAGGATGAACATGTGGAGGTTTGGGGTATAGTCCCATAAAGTCATCCCCACCGGGTCTTCAACCCGTCTCCAGGGTGGGAGTCCAATGCTCTCACCACTACTCTACTTGTGCTGTGGAAATTGGCGGGTTGATTTTGCTGTCCTTCTTGATTTTGGTGTGCTGGGAATACTACCTCTTGTGGTGCCAACAGAGAAATGCAGGCCAACATTGTCCGCAGTAACGGAGGGAGGGAGAAAGGGAGGGAGTGATAACCGGACGAACGCTATACTAGGTGCGCTGGCTTACAGCACAAAAAAACATCAATACATTAAGCTCATTCCTCCATCACCACCTAAAGCTGTGCCAGTCAACAGTCAGTCTAATCACCGAAAATAAACCACATGTAGACATAGAGCGACTGGTGCATCACATCCCATACAAAAATGAATTACTATAGGATTTGAAGTGTCCTACTCCTATTGTAATGAGGACTGTCTGTCTATAATGCAGTAGCGTACCGTGGGATCTTGCACAGGGTCTTCTCCGACATTGTTATTAAGCTTTTGTCAACGACATGCAACAACGGGTCCTTATCTCTCACATAGCAGCAAATTCACACACATTGCCAAAATGATCAATCTGAAATGCATAAAGCTGCAAAGCAGGACTCACCATTTCATTAGGTTTTGCTAGCCGTTAGCCATCTCCGACTCCCCAGGCCTTGAGTTAGCTAGCTAACACTAGCTAACGTTAGCTAGCCATCATTAGGCTTCATTTCCTGAACTTAGCTTTAGCTTAGCGTGCAGCCAGGTTATGGGTTGCTGTTTACTTCAGATATTACTCTACATTTCAACCAGACATTCCAGTGAAACCAGGTAGTCAAAATAACTTGATATAAAGTGGGCACCGCAAACGCTTAATGGCTTGTAGCCACAGGCGACTCCAGTTCTGAAAAGGCCGGTTTCCTCTTGAAACGAATAAAGTTTGCCACTAGAGCGCCGATTTGTACACCTGTAGACGCAACAGCCAGACATCTTGATGGTATATAAAATACTAGTATTTCTCACAATCTTCGTGGTGCTAGGCAGAGCACTATCCACTCGACCACCGCTGACCTGGGAAATCTGTGGAGTCTTTTTGTTTTGATGTTCTGGGACCACTGCCTCTTGTGGTAGTAACATAGAACTGCAGGTCAACAACGGAGGGGAGGGACAACCCAACATTTGCTCTTCTAGGCGCGCTGGCTTACAGCCAATGCACAAAAAGCTGCAGCTAAGTGTTGTACAGTGAGGTAAGCTGCACAACAATAAATGTCTCATCTGCATAAAAATGGAAAGATAGATTTTGAACATTTTAGAACAGTTTATATATGTAAACCGCTTGAGAGAAAATACAGTATTAACATACGATTAGATAAGGTAAACTTTATTGTTCCTCAGAAAAAAGGTCTGTATACTGTACTTGATGAGCTGTTTTGTGTTTATGAAAGCAGAACATATGAAAATACACAGGCCTTAGTAAGCATCCATATCAGAAGAGTTAGACTGGGTGAATCCAGGAGAGATGCTTCTCCATTTGGAGGTTGGCCAAATGTGTTTCCAAGCAGTTTCAGGTCAGCATTCTGATAACGTGTTAGATTTACAGTATGAGAAAGCAGCTTCTCCTTCATCATGATCAGATAGAGACTACAGCATACAGTACAGTAGCAGCAACCCCCACCATGCCAAGAATAGAGGGAGAAGCATATTACAATAAAATCCAAAATATTAATACGGCAAAGTATCTTTTGTTCTGATTTGACCAGAACAGGTTCCTATGCCTGATCTGAGGACAGCTCTGTTGTTCAGAGAAAAGAGATACATGGAATTATTTTTTAAAATGTAATTATTCAATACTTTTTAACCTCCTATTGTCATTAACTTTCCATGTTGCATGCACCTTTGTTCTTGCCTACTATTTTCTTTATTTTTGCTAAATTTTGTCAATTTACAGTATATAGTATTGGTGATTAATTCGTATCTGTAGGGTTCAAGGATGTGTTCACCGGGCTCTTAAAATGAGACCCAAGAGCATCTTCCCCAGTAATAATAAACGATGAATAAGAAATATTGTCTCGTTCAGCAGTCTCGTCCCAGGTGGTTGACTGTAACTTTACACAGCTGTCTCCCTCCCTCTTCAGCTTACTGTAATTAACTCAGTCCCTGGCGGGGCATGTTCCTATCATGCTATCATGTTTCAGCTGTCAGGTCCAATGCCATCCTCATAGTGGCATCTAATCACAACAGCACAGAGCTTATTATTTCCTGCTCTGGGTCTTGTAATAGGTGTAATGGCCTCATTCACACCCTTAATAGACAGTCCACCTCCTCTTTATATGACATTTACTTACCCATTTTATGAAGGCTTTAATATCCTCTCTGAAACCTATTATTATTAATGTTATTACGATCCCTGTCTGTTTGATCCCCCATAGGGAGCACCGCTGTCATTCATATTCAAGCAGCAGATGAATTAGACTGCGGGTCAAACAGGCTGTCTGGCCTCAGCTGCAGATGGAGCCTCTCTCTCTCTCTCTCTCGACCCCATTTACTCTATAGAGGCTGCTATACAGAACCATTTATACAATAGATAAACCGTCTGATAAAGGTTCCAGATAAAAAGCCGTTTTCAGGTGCGTATGATTCCTGATGGAACTCTATTCAAATCAAATCAAACTTTATTTGTAAAGCGCATTTCATACACAGAGGCAACATAATGCACTTTACAGAGAGCAATGGGGGGATGGACATCGGTTCTTCCAGAGGGAAGCAAAAAAACAGTTTACCCAGGAGCCAAAAAAACCTTTTAGGGTTCCAAACAGCACTGTATGGAGCCAAAGGGTTCTCTTTGGAATAAAATATATATTCCAAATATATTATTGGTTCTATAAACTTGAGCACGCTTTTTAGAGTGTATATTTGCTGGATAGGTGTGGAGGATGGCTGCCTCCAGACCAGCACACAGGCGGACATGTGACAAACAAGTGGGCAGTTGGCACTGATATGATGCCACATAGCTTTAATGATCTGGCAGACTTACAAAAAACAACACCCAGGGGAAGAATCTATCAGCTACAGTATCACCCACAGACAAGAGTACATCAATAGCCCAATGTCACCCACAGACAGAGTACATCAGTAGCCCACTCATGCACAAGATGCTGCTCGTTTTGATCAGCCCGTTATTCTTTGTGTGTATGTGTGTGTATGTTTTGTTTTCACACCATTGTCTTCTCCATCACTCTGTGGGCGTACATACTCAGATGGAAACATGTACTGTACTGGTCTGGTATGTGACTCACTGTGTATTTATTGTTTGGCACCTACTGTATGGCACGTACAGGAGGTCAGACTCCTCCTCCGCCCTGATGTAATGTAACATCTTAATCTCTACCCAATCCTCATCCCTTTGCAGATGGTACAATGGAAGTACATTACATTAGTCATTTAGCAGACGCCTTTATCCAGTGACATACAATAATTGAATTTAACGTTGGTAGTCACTGTACTACTACTCGCCAGAACTCACCTTTCTAATCAAGTGACTAAGAGCTTATAATCTAGAGCTAAAGCCAAAGTGCAAGAGTAGCATCTTATAAATACAATAGGTGCTTAAGAGGAAGGTGGAAGTACTGTAGGTGAGTTTTGAGCCTGTGGGAAAAGATGGGCAGCGACTCTACTGTCCTGATGTTAGTGGGCAGTTCATTCCACCAGTGCGGGGCCAGGACAGGAAAAACTGTGACCGTGTTGATCGATTGCAGGGCCCTTGGAGTGGAGCTGTTCCTTTCATTGCCCTGTAGACTAGCACCAGACTGGATGTGAGCTGCTACAGGGAGCCAGTGTAGGGAACGGAGAAGGGAAGTTGTGTGGGAGAACTTGGGGTGGTTGAACACCAGGTGAGCTGCAGCTTTCTGGACCAGCTCCTGAGATTTAATGGCTCAATGGCCAGGGCCCCAGCCAGGAGGGAGGGAGGAGAGATGACAAGAGCCTGGATGACCACCTGCGCCGTTTCATCAGTGAACAACACCATGCATACAGTACAGTGCTGTATAAGACAACAGACAAGAACAGTACAAAAAGCAATACAAAAAGTCTGAACGGCTGGTAAGGGATACAGTGATGTACAGTAGCTCTCCATCTGACCAGTCAGGGTCTGGGTGGGTGTCATGTGATAAAAAAAAAATTCCCGGGGCTAAAATCCCAATGGAACAGCTGATGACAGCACTTGTGTCTGGGGGTTTGTCAGTTCCCCCGTCGGGTCGGGTCAGCTGGACAGTGGCTGGTTCAGGGAGGAATAATTAGGCACTGTGAGGCGATGAGCCAATCCTCATGCATAAATCTAGCCTCCCACGTCTCCATAGCAACGCTGACTGGAAGTACCCAGGTGTAGCCTACTGGAACAAACGTGCCACAGTGCCAGTCTTTACTACTTCTTATGTCTACATTGTCGGTTATAATATTGTCTTCTACTGCCAGGGTCAGTACTGTTTCGCTTCCCCTGAAAAGTATTGATGTGATGCGTTGTTGATGTCTAACATGACAAACATAGCTGTACTGCAGTAGCAAAATCTCAGTATCTCTGTACATTCATAGAAAGAGTACTGGGGATACAGGGGTAATGTATGTAGAACCAGTAGAAGAACATTGTGTCAGCGGTTCCTGTGTGAGGTCTCTGTTCAGGGCTGAAAATTAACTTTTTGGCTCACCTGCCAAGGGGACTGGTAGATGAAAGAAATTCACCGGCCAAGTATATTTTTTACCGGCCAAAATAATAAATTGCCTTTTTTGTCACATTATACATCTGTTTCAGTACTTTTCATTCAGATAATAGTATTATGTTGAATACATGCTTAAGGAAGAGGCCAAAGTAAAATTTCAAATAAAGTAGTTTAATTCGATGCCTAGAAACATTGCAATTCATAGAAATTCAATTATTCATTTCCATTCACTTCCACAGTGTAGAATTATCCATAACTAGCTAACCAGGGCTGAAAATTAACTTTTTGGCTCATGCCAAGGGGACTGGTAGATGAAAAAATCCACCGGCCAAGTATATTTTTTACCGGCCAAAATAATAAATTGCCTTTTTTGTCACATTATACATCTGTTTCAGTACTTTTCATTCAGATAATAGTATTATGTTGAATACATGCTTAAGGAAGAGGCCAAAGTAAAATTTCAAATAAAGTAGTTTAATTGGATGCCTAGAAACATTGCAATTCATAGAAATTCAATTATTCATTTCCATTCACTTCCACGGTGTAGAATTATCCATAACTAGCTAACCCTACACAAATATGAGATATAAATGATCCAAGCCTTAACCTCATGGTCTTTGTGTTTATGAACAAAATACATATACTGTAACATATTCACAGCCTGTCATCATGTAAAGTTAAACCTGAGCTGGATGCAGGGGCGTAGGTTTGATTTGAGCTTTGGTAGGGACACAATAGGTTGTTGTTGTTTCACGTAGTCTGGATTGAATCTGGGTGGTGGCCGAATCAGATTAATTTCCGTCGCCACTGATTGGGCAATGTGACAACGAATGTCAAGGTTTATCCACAAAACCTACATCTGTTGAGTCAGACTATAATCTCACTTGTCACCCTGATGCATCTCCTGCCTCTCCTGATCCTGCCTTTCTGCTGCTTTGACCAAAAAAATTCTAACGTCCATTTTTGTCTTATTTTTTCTGGTCATAAAAGGGAAATGATTGACAATATCAAACTACTTGCAGACATGAAACACTCTTTTCCGTGTAGCCTACAGCCTATTCTGTGTAGCATATGAAATATGAACATAATTACGCTGGACTTGGACTGAATTGCATAAACAAACCAGACGTTTCGTCTCGTTTGTTTAGCCTGTTATGCAATTCAGTGGGCGAGAGAACCTAGCTAGTCATTGCTCAAACCTAGGAGTTTGCAACGGTTATACCAAAACTGATTTATTACTAGCTAAAGACAACTGTTATGACAACATTACAGCACCTTATCTCTGCCTCAGCAAACGTTTACGAGACCTAACGTTATAGCTAATACAGCTCTGACTAGCTGCACCACCAGCTAGCACTAACATTACAGTTTACATAGGCATTTTGTAGGACGCAAACTAAACTATTATCATTGATACAACTCTGTACAGAAAAATAATTGTCGGTCAACGTATTGTATTCCCTATTGTTCAATAACTTCAATCTTCTGCTTAATCAAAATTCCCGCTGTTGCCGACAGTCGATGCTCGATATGCTGTGAGCTGCTGAGCTCGCGAGGCAGGCACTCGCTGGGTCACAGAGGCGAGGGGGGGAAAGTAGGCTACTGTACATTGTTGATTGGATAGCTTGCTGAACGCAGTTGTCAACCAGGCCTTAATTCCCAACCGTTTTGCTTTCGCAAGTTGTGAATGGTAATTAAAAACTACAGTTTTCACTCTGTATTATTTTTGGTAGGGACAATTCGTGTTTCCGTGGCTTTGGTATGGACATGTCCATAGCGTCCATACCTAAAACTACGCCTATGGCTGGATGACCAGTGAAGTCAGTCAAGGAGGAACCAGTACCGTCTTCAGAGTTTATAAGCTACATGACAAGCGATCAAAGACATCCCTTCTGAGAAACAGTGGCTTGGTATGCTATGGAAGCCCAGAGACAGGATGGTACACATCTACTGTAGGTGTTGACTGTAGTAGCGCGCGTCCTCTGAGGTACATGGGAACGATTTTCTGTGCGCGAGTAGCCTCGCGTCACCAGTCTCTCCTGGTGCGCGAGGCTCCGCAACAGTCATGTGACTGAAAACTTTATTTGGTGCAGCGGGGGAGCAACACACAACAAACAGAACGCCGGTCTATGGCATGGATGTGGCTACATCGCACGCATAATTTATTACATGACTCTATTAGTACAAACATTTACCCGCCAGCGTGGCGGATAGCCTCCGAAATTTAGTCGCCAAATGGAAATTTTACCCGCCATTGGCGGGTGGCGGGTGTTAATTTTCAGCCCTGTCTCTGTTGATATTATACCTGACATTCTACAGTGTAATTCCAGGCTATTTATAGTATGACACCACCACTGCTATAGCTGACAATTTTATTTAGTGTGGGTTTTTGTTAGTCAGTCATTTTTTGCATGTATCAGAACATGAACCCTTTTTTTGTCATATCAATGTGAATGGGATTTTTGTAATAGTATAGCACTTAACACCACAGAATAAACACAGCATCAAACCATTACACAAGAGACAATTGTTGCAATTCAGGACAGGTGTGTTTTAAAGCGTTCAACATTAAACAAAAAACTCAAACCAATTCAACCAGCAGTAACTTCGGTTCATCCAGTTCACATAACCAAATAGCTCAGTCTATTCAAATGCACCAGTTCAATAGATAGTCCAATAGTTAGTCCAATCGCTCACAATCAACTCAGTCCATAGTTCATTCGAATCCAAAACAGTTCAGTTCACTCTTCAAACTTGCTCCAAAGCAAAGAACGCAAGACTTACAGTTTGTCTGCCTTAAGATGAGCAGCTCACTGCTCTCTCAACAACTCCAGTGCACGTAAATGATATTCCACTAAAACAAGGCATGAAGATCCCAATGGTTATTGTATCCAAAACGTAGCATCCAGCCAGAGATGGCTATTCGCAGTGATAGTAACTTTACCGGGACATAGAGCGGGACGCGACATGCAGCACAAAACAATCAGACGGAATATTCCTCTTCCTTGTTTGAATTATCGCGCTCCCAGCACTAGGTAAGAAACGCCTTATCATTACATGCGACGTAAATTGAGAACAGGGAATTGGATGAAAACGGGGATTAGATGATTGGCGACTGTGGATACTGGGAGTGTGTGACAGAGAAGTTAGCGTGCCTGTGAGTAGGGAAACGTGAGAATGTCTAGGAATCTGGGGCATGACAGAACTGACAGCCGAGAAATGGCAGGATCACCACACTCCCTCCCCTTTGGAAAAAGCCGGACTAAGGGGTAGGCTTTCTGTTCACTCAAAACCTCTGAATTCCTCGTCCTCACTTTCCTCAGCGAAGATTTCCAGAACACGCTGACGGTCAGACTCCACGGGGCTCAGAGAAGTGCTTGTTGGTTGGTCTGAAGGCTGATGGTCTTCGGACGGAAACCCAATGAAGGTCTCCTCATCACTGTCCTCTTCAAAGATCTCAAGGACCCGACGACGCTGTTCCTCCTCCGCTTTTGCAGCATGGGAAGTGCTCGTTTGTTGGTCTGCGGGCTGGTGGTCTTCAGACGGAAAGCCAAGGAAGGTCTCCTCACTTTCCTCCTCAAAGATCTCAAGGACTGGACGACGCTGTTCCTCCTCCACTTCAGCAGCTGAAGGGTAACAGGGCTTAAGCCTGGTGACGTTGACCACCCGGAGGTCCTCTCCAGTCTCTTCTAGCACGATCTCATAGGTGAGAGGGCCCACTTTCCGGATGACGCGGTAGGGTCCCTTCCAGCGTGGGGCGATCTTGGCAGAGAAAGACTGTTCAGCCTTGGAATAAGGGTGAGAACGCATCCACACTCTGTCCTGATCCACATATTCCACCTCCCTCCGATGCTTGTCGTACTGCTGTTTCTGCTTCTGTCAAGCCTGCTTCATCTTGCCAGTCACATACTCCCTTAATTCACAGAGCTGACTTTCCTTCTTGTAGGCTGGGGCGTCAGGGTTGCAAGTCCTGGGCAGCAGCATGGCCTCCAGGGGTCCTTGGATCGGTCTGCTCAGATTCACTTCAGCAGGTGTTACACCAGTTGACTCATGGACAGCTGAATTCAGTGCAAACCGAAACTCCGGCAGGAGTTTGTCCCAGCTTTTGTGGTTGTCCCCGACGTATGAGGCAATCATGGTCTTCAAGTTCTTGTTGATCCTCTCTGTCAGATTGGTCTGGGGGTGGTACGCTGTCGTCCTCTTCTGTGCCACATTCCATTGCTTGAAAGAGACGAGCTGCGACCCTTGGTCGGAGAGGATGTACTCAGGGACTCCCCAGTGGGTCAGGATTTCATCCATCAGGATCTTTGACACTGTTTCAGCGGTAGCCCACCACAGGGCGAAGAGCTCCACCCACAAGGGGTGGGAGTAGTAGTCCACAAACACAAGGAGGCGGTGGACTACGGTCTGCCGGAGCTTCCCGGCAGGCTTCCCGCTCTCAGGCTTGTTCTGCTGGCACACTTGGCAATGCTGGACATGCTGTTTGACATCCAAACTGAGGTTTGGCTAGTAAGCCAGAGCCTGTAGCCTCTTGTAGGTCTTAAATCTGCCCAGATGCCCAGCCAAGGGATCTTCGTGGAAAGTCTGCAGCAGCTGTTGTTGCAGTGGGGGAGGAATGTACACCTGGTACAAGGTCTTGTGAGGTAGGTGGACCACTCTATAGACGTTGTCCTCCAGGATGGTGAATCTGGTGGTAGAGTTTACCTCAACCTCGCCTGTGTTAATGATGTTCTCATACAGGCTCTGGACGTCTGGGTCGGCTTGCTGGGCCTTCCAGATGGTTTCATCAGAAACATGTAGGTCCTTCACCGTTTCCCTGTGGGAGGAGACAGACAGCAGGATGGCACAGGTGGGTGTGGTCAGACAAGAGGCATCTGCCGGGGCTCTGGATAGAGCGTCAGGGACTGTATTATATTTCCCTTTCCTGTACTCCACTGTGAAAGTGAACTCCTGTAGTCGGAGAGCCAATCAAATGAGTTGGGTGCTGGGTTTTTGGGTTTTGAAGACCCACACCAGGGAGGAGTGATCTGTTACCACAGTGAAAAACCTGCCTTACAGGTAATGCCTCCACTTTTCCAGAGACCAGACTACCGCCAGGCATTCCTGCTCGGGGGTTGAGTAGTTCCTCTCCGCATGATTCAGACTGCGGCTGGCGAAAGCCAGGACCTCTTCCGTCCCTAGTCCAGTTTGTTGTACCAACACTGCACCTAGCCCGATATCACTGGCATCAGTATACACCACAAAGGGCAAGGTGAAGTCCGGATGCCCCAGGATGGGCGGAGTCATGAGGCAGTTTTTTAGGGCCTCGAATTACCTCTGGCACTCGGGTGTCCAGGAGAACTTGGCCCCTTTTCTCTTCAGAGCATTCAGGGGCTCAGCCAGGTTGGAGAAGTTTGGTACAAATCGGTGATACCAGCCAGCCATTCCGAGGAATCTCTGGACCTCTTTGATGCTCCTGGGGATGGGGAAGTCCTGGACCGCCCGTGTTTTTTCTGCATCCACTTCCACCCCAGCAGAGGAAACAACATGACCAAAGAACTTGAGGGAGGAGCAGAAGAAGTGGCTCTTCTTCATGTTCACTGTCAGTTTGGCTCTCCTCAAGGAATCCAGGACGGTTTGGATATCCTGGAAGTGCTGTGGCCAGGAAGGTGAGTAGATAATGATGTCGTTCAGATAGACTAAACAGATCTTGCCACGGAGCTCTCCCAGGGTTCTCTCCATTAACCATTGGAATGTGGCTGGGGCGTTCTTAAGACCAAAAGGCATAACCTTGAAAGAGGGAAGAGTCTGTGGGCGCAAGAAAAAGCAGTGATGTCCGGGCTTTCTGAATCCATCTGGACTTGCCAGTACCCACTGTTCAGATCAAGGGTGGTAAATACAGCAGCTCCAGCCAGAGACTCCAGTATCTCTTGAACCGTGGGTAAGGGGTAGATGTCCGTTTGTGTGACAGCATTTAGCTTCCTGTAGTCAACACGGAATCTCAGCCCTCCGGTCTTTTTGGGTATCATTACCACAGAGGCTGCCCAAGGTGAGGAGGAAGGCTCAATGATGTCTTGCGTCAACATGTCATTGATGAGCAGCTTCATGGCCTTCAGTTTCGGAGGTGAAGCACGGTAGGGCTTCTGCTTGAGGGGCACAAACTGAGTAAGGAAGAGCTTGTGTGTTAGGACATTGGTGCGGCCCAGTTTGGTAGTACACTGACAGCATTATCCATAAGAAGTTCCGGTAGGCGTCTCTTCCCTTCATCCTGCAGTTGGGCATCCTTAAGGACTGGACCCAACACATCATCACAGCAGGCGATTGGAAGAGAGAAGGTATCAGGAGCGATGGCTGAGAAGAATGCAATGCATGATGCTGGTCCCCAGTCATTGGTTTTCAGCGATCCGTTCAGGAAAGGGTACTTCACTGCAGGCGCATGTTTAAACCAGTAGACTTGCTCACAGACATCAAGCAGCATTCCGCTGAAGAAAAGGAAATCCAGGCCCAAGATGACTGGGAAGGCAAGGGTCTGGGAGGAAAAGACAACTGATGGTAAAATCCAGGTCTGATTGTTCAGCTTGAATTCCATATCCTTTCAACCCAAGGGCTGCCTGGCCCCTCCATCTGCTAGATACAGCGGACCTTCCGTCCAGGGTTCCAACTCATCCTCCTTGTTCTTTGCCTCCGTCCAGAGTATCTCATTTAACAGGGTGTAGGTGGACCCTGTATCCACGATGGCGTTGCCTGTCCATGGACCAATGGTGAGGGTTACCACCAACTGATTTGGAAGCAGCATAGCTGAGACAGAAGTTGGTCTGAATGGTTGGCAGATAGGGTTAAGACCTCGTGGACTGGGGAGGGCGTGAGCGCAGATGCTGTCAGGTGATTACTTTGTCCCTTAGAGCCTGATCCAGCTGGTGGATGAGAGGACCTGGGGTTCTGGTTTTTGTTGGGCTTGGTTTGTGGGCAATCCATAGGATGGTGTGGACCCTTGCAACGCCAACACACCGCCTGAGATAGCTTGGAGGGGTTAGCTGGTATGGATGGAGTGTGTGGGAGAGTAACAGGGGTTGACTAATGTTTTGATGTTTTACTCCTTTGTTCGTACTGCAGCTGCTTCTCCCTGTCCTTCTCCAGCTGTTGTCCAAGACGGACACATCATGGAACCGTTGCTCAAAATCCGCCCAACTTTTGGTTTTCAGGCGAGCAATGTCCCACCAATCCCGAGCGGTGCCGTGCAACACGTTCCTCAGGGTCGCCAGCAACTCCTCATCCGATAGAGTGTGGAGCGCCAAGTAATCCTGACACTTCTCCAGATATAGGACGGGGTCTTGGGGGTCCTCAATCCTGCCGAAGGATGGGAACTGCAGTTTAATAGGACCCTTTTTCCCCTTCCCTGAATATCTGCCTCTTACGTCTCCATGGATGGAGGAGTCAGTGGGGGAGGTGAACTCTGGATCTGGGACCCCTGGCTGTAGTGTTGACTGAAGGCGGTCTTGATGAATAGATGACACTGGCTGAGGACGGTCTGGTTGACAGGTTGACATTGGCCGTCCAGCAGTGGGAGGTGCCAGCAAAGTCAACTGGTCAGCAGCTGATCCTGGTAAGGCAGACTGATAGAAGCTTTGCCTGATGGAGGTTAGCTCAGATGAGACAACGTCTGTTGTTGGAATTTCTGGATGAGGAGCTCAAGTGTTTTATCAATGTTCTCACGCAGGTCGTTTTGTTCTACAGAGAGCTTATTGATTCCATCCAGTATTGACTGTTGTGGTTCCTGCGTGCCTCCAGGGGGTGCCATCGCAAAGCTCTTGTATTCTGTCAAGTCCATGTCCCCAAGAGTGTGAGAAGTGGCATGGTTTGCATGGTTTCCATCTCCAGGTAGAGGTGCATTTTCCTTAGTTAATGGATCAAATAGACAAATCCGCTGGTTGAGCCATTTTACTCCTTGTTAGGGTTTCGCAGTGCTATTATTACAATGTTATCCTCTTTTGATAAGGTTGATGTTTGGTATTAGAGTCCCACCTGGGGTGCCATTTTTTCTGTAAAGTTTTGACTTTTGACTTGGGTTTCCAGGGTGCCGGTCAGGGCTAGGCCTGACAATTTTATTTAGTGTGGGTTTTTGTTAGTCAGTCATTTTTTGGGTCTTGGTCAAACCTTTACAAAGCGCTGCATGTATCAGAACATACCCTTTTTTTGTCATATCAATGTGAATGGGATTTTTGTAATAGTATAGCACTTAACACCACAGAATAAACAGCATCAAACCATTACACAAGAGACAATTGTTGCAATTCAGGACAGGTGTGTTTTAAAGCGTTCAACATTAAACAAAAAACTCAAACCAATTCAACCAGCAGTAACTTCGGTTCATCCAGTTCACATAACCAAATAGCTCAGTCTATTCAAATGCACCAGTTCAATAGATAGTCCAATAGTTAGTCCAATAGCTCACAATCAACTCAGTCCATAGTTCATTCGAATCCAAAACAGTTCAGTTCAGTTCACTCTTCAAACCCGCTCCAAAGCAAAGAACACAAAACTTACAGTTTGTCAGTCAGGTAGGCTAGTCGAGTCGGGTCGGTCCGCGCTGCCTTAAGATGAGCAGCTCACTGCTCTCTCAACAACTCCAGTGCACTTAAATGACATTCCACTAAAACAAGGCATGAAGATCCCAGTGGTTATTGTATCCAAAACGTAGCATCCAGCCGGAGATGGCTATTCGCAGCGATAGTAACTTTACCGGGAAATAGAGCGGGACGCGACATGCAGCACAAAACAATCGGACGGAATATTCCTGTTCCTTGTTTGAATTATCGCGCTCCCAGCACTCGGAAAGAAACGCCTTATCGTGCGACGTGAGTTGAGAACAGGGGATTGGATGAAAACGGGGATTAGATGGTTGGCGACTGTTAATACCGGGAGCGTGTGACGGAGAAGTTAACGTGCCTGTGAGTAGGGAAACGTGAGAATGTCTAGGAATCTGGGGCGTGACAGAATTGACAGCCGAGAAATGGCAGGATCGCCACAATGTGTGTGTGTGTGTGTGTGTGTGTGTGTGTATGTCTACTGTATATGGGAGCCTAGTACGGTGGCCGACGCGTGCAAATCACAACGGCAAATCCGGAACACAACGGCAAGTTCAAAAAACACAACCACAAAGTTCAAACACAACAGCAAAGTTGAAAAACACAACAGCAAGTCAGAAAAAACAACCGCAAGTCGGAAACACAACTGCAAGTCGGAAACACAAACGCAAGACAGAATACACAACAGCAAGAGAGAAAACACAATCGCAAATTGGAAACCACGATTGCAACTCCCCAAAACACAACGACAATAGCCAGAAATCACATTAGAAATGTGTCAACCGGAAAGGGATTTACTACTTGTTGAATCTGATTGGGCAGCTATAGTGTCAATAGCAGTGAATGTGCGGGAATCTACGCTGACTGTAAATCCTAACAGAAGAAGAAGAATTGGGAATTGGCCGCGTCTTGCGTTCGGTGGTCGTTCGACCGAGATCCCAAAATTGGTGAGAACATACATTTTTCTATATATAATATTGCGAATGGTTGAAATGGTAACATGGTCAGTAACATTTTACGTTACTGAATACCCTATGAACGACGTGAAATGTAGCTGAACTCCTGTAGCTAGATAACTAGCTAGCTAGCTAGCTAATTAGCTAACGTTAGCTCATGGCAGAGTTAACGTTACTATTAAACTGAATATAAGCCACGAATATAATCCCAAATAAAGTGATTGATCTGTTTGTTTCTGATAAGGTTGAGTAATTATAACCTGCTAGGGTTAGGCAGAGGGGCAATAGAGACAGTAGTCCTAGAGGGTTAGGGCTAGTAGAGACAGTGGTCCTGGAAGGTTAGGGCTAGTAGAGACAGTGGTCCTAGAAGGTTAGGGCTAGAGACAGTGGTCCTAGAGGGTTAGGGATAGTAGAGACAGTGGTCCTAGAAGGTTAGGGCTAGAGACAGTGGTCCTAGAGGGTTAGGGATAGTAGAGACAGTGGTCCTAGAGGGTTAGGGATAGAGACAGTGGTCCTAGAGGGTTAGGGCTAGAGACAGTGGTCCTAGAGGGTTAGGGCTAGAGACAGTGGTCCTAGAAGGTTAGGGATAGAGACAGTGGTCCTAGAGGGTTAGGGATAGAGACAGTGGTCCTAGAGGGTTAGGGCTAGAGACAGTGGTCCTAGAGGGTTAGGGCTAGTAGAGACAGTGGTCCTAGAGGGTTAGGGATAGAGACAGTGGTCCTAGAAGGTTAGGGATAGAGACAGTGGTCCTAGAGGGTTAGGGCTAGTAGAGACAGTGGTCCTAGAGGGTTAGGGCTAGTAGAGACAGTGGTCCTAGAGGGTTAGGGATAGTAGAGACAGTGGTCCTAGAAGGTTAGGGATAGAGACAGTGGTCCTAGAGGGTTAGGGCTAGTAGAGACAGTGGTCCTAGAGGGTTAGGGATAGAGACAGTGGTCCTAGAGGGTTAGGGCTAGGGCTCAGTGATGCTGAGTTTTTTATTGCTCTGCATTTTACACAAGCAGGGGTCAGGGAAGATGAGTACTACTTGGCAGGGAAGATGATTGCTGTGTCTGTAGTGCATGGAGGACCTGGTCCACAGTTCCTGTCAAGGGATCTTGTCAGCCACATCGTAGGGCAGTCCACTTTGAATGCAACCGTGAAAGACATTACTGATGAAGAATTAGGGAAAGTTCTTCATGAGGTAGGAAGGTCATTAGAAGAAAGGATATTGTTCAGAAGATAAATTCAAATAAGGCAGCTATTTAATGTGTAATAGATCAGTTAATTAAAGGTGCAGGGTTAGGCACAGGTGGGGACAGGTAGGTAGGGGGAGGGGTTAGGGTAAAAAAAAAAAAAAAAACTTGTGTTAACAAAAATTCTTTAAATGTTTGTCAAGTAGTGAAGGCACAGTATGTTGTTTTGACTTAAAGCTTTCCACATTTTTAGATTCAGAATGCAGATTCTTTGGAGTCTCTGCAAAACCTCCTTGTGCAGAACAGCACCATGTTGGAAACTGCTGGGTGTCTCCGTCATGTGAAGTCAGTTGAAGAGAAGCATTCAGTAGTGCAAGAGTACCTGAGGTGGTACATCATCCACAGAAACCATGGTGCCATTGATAGGTAATGTTTTGTTAATAAAAACATATTTCTCCCATTACTACAGACGGAACCATGTGTACATGTAGCTCTTTTCACAGTGCAGTTTCAATTATGTTAACATTTACTCAGTTTGCCGACACATTTTTGTTTTTCAGATTCAAAGCTGGACTTGCCAGCCTGCATTTCTTGACGGCACTACAGCAGCAAACCAGTGTGCTGACCTCCGTCCTTTGCCACACAGACAAGAAGCTTTCTGGTGAAGAACTGGAAAATCTGTTCATACCAGATCGTAGTCCGAAGGGAAGCAACAGGAGGCTCCAGGAGGACAAAACCCTGAGCTTCTGGGGTGACTATCTTCAGGACTGACCCCCCCCATCTCTAATCTTTTCTACATATGTACAGGGCCCTCCACGGTTATTGGCACCCCTGGTAAAGATAAGCAAAAAACCCTGCGAGGGTGCCAATAATTGTGGAGGGTACTGTAGCATTATGGAAAGCCACAGTATTGTTATGGATGCCCTTTGTGAGATCAGTACACCCCAAACAATGCAATACATTTTTATCTTATTGCTCCTTGTAGGACATGAGACTGCTGTGATCCTAGAGGAGGTGTTGATGTTCGCTACAGGACTGTCGTCGTTACCACCTGCCGGAATTGCACCATGCCCATGTATTCAGTTCCTAGACTCTCCATATCCGATGGCGAACACTTGCGCCAATACAATGAAGCTGCCACGTTTGGATACATACACTGATTTTAAGAACAATATGGACTTTGGAATTCAGAATTCCCCTGGCTTTGGGTGCCATTAACCATGGACAGCTTTCCTTCTTTCCTTTAGACTAGGGCTGTCTACTTTTCATTTTTTGATTCATAACCTATCCAGGTTATGAATGAGTTATGACTGTTTCATGCCACAGCTATAGATGTTATGAATGCGTTATGAACAAACAGTTAATGTAAAGCGTTAGCCGTTTTATTTTATTTTTTAACAAGGACAGCAGAAGTACATGTAGGAAAAGCAAACTATGGCCATTACTATAATCTTGTTGCAGTCCAGCACTATATTTACACTATTACTCCATTGGGGCCATCACAGTTGGGAATGTTTTTTCTTACTCTCTTTAAGGTTTAAACATCAGGAAGTAAAAAAACAAGTGATCTCATTCTCGTTTTGTCTTGTGTTTTATTTATCCTTTGAATTGTTTATGCTTTTATGTTTACGGGCACTATGTTTATAGGCACTCCTGAGGCCTTTGTTTTTTGTTAGTCACTGTTTGGCCCCTGCAGCACAGCCACCGTTCAAGGAGGAACACAGGTCGGAACTTGGGGACTGTGGGTTCCTGAGACTTCTGGTCCTGAGTTTGCTGGGCGGCAGAGGACTTCCCTTTGCCTTTACCCTGAGGGGACACGCACAACACCCAGTACATTTACACCTATGTGACGCCCACAGAGAAATGGGATTCAAAACAAAGACAGACATGTCATTATTATTATTTCTTACTGTATAAGGAAACTCACCCAAAATTAAATGCGTCCGGGGGCAGGTAGACGCTGTCTCCCACCCTGAACTGCACTCCCTTCAGGCAGGCCAGGGCGTAGAGGGCCTTAGAGTCATGGTCCTCATTCTCCAAGGGCTCAAACACACAAGGCCTCTTCCGCTCCTCCTTCTCCTGAGTTCTACTGCAGCTGGCACAGAACCTGAACACACCATACAAAACTTACTTCTCTTTAATCATCTTCATGTACTTTCAGAAGACAGAAGGCTGATTAACACACAAAAAGACAGCCACTTGAACTTATAGTTGTCTGAGGGCGTGAAGGTGGGAGGGGTTTCAAAGTGGGCAAATTCTCCCTTGTACCACAGCTGGTAGAAGAAGCTCTTCCCATGATCCTCAATCACCTTGATGTCATGATCCATCCTGTCCTGAATCAATGTCTTGACTGACAACCAGGAAGATTCTTATCCATCATCAGGTTGAGTGTAACCGTTTTGTATTCTTACCTCCATGAACCTGTTGTTAGACGAGGCCTTGTACATCACATTACCCTTGCCCTCTGCTGCATGTCCTCGCACTCGTCCCCCAGGAGGAGCTCCAGAGGGTCCGACGACACTCCCAGACTCTCCCAGGACTGTCGGTGACGCACAGGAACCATGCATTGTTTGCATCTTTCTGTTCAGACAAAATGAAACAGTAAATATAAACGTAAAATAAGATGTATAGAATGATTGGGACTTGCAGTTCTTCTGTTTCTAACCTTTGATTAAACCTGATATGGACCACTGTCTCTATCCATCTCCCTCACCCTAACCCTCTAGGACCACTGTCTCTATCCATCTCCCTCACCCTAACTCTCTCTCCACTGTCTCTAGCCCTAACCCTCTAGGAGCACTGTCTCTAGCCTTAACCCTCTAGGAGCACTGTCTCTAGCCCTCACCCTAACCCTCTAGGAGCACTGTCTCTAGCCCTAACCCTCTAGGACTACTGTCTCTACTATCCCTAACCCTCTAGGACCACTGTCTCTACTAGCCCTAACCCTCTAGGACCACTGTCTCCATCACCCTAACCCTCTAGGACCACTGTCTCTATCCCTAACCCTCTAGGACCACTGTCTCTACTAGCCCTAACCCTCTAGGACCACTGTCTCTATCCCTAACCTTCTAGGACCACTGTCTCTACTAGCCCTAACCCTCTAGGACCACTGTCTCTAGCCCTAACCCTCTAGGACCACTGTCTCTAGCCCTAACCCTCTAGGACCACTGTCTCTATCCCTAACCCTCTAGGACCACTGTCTCTATCCCTAACCTTCTAGGACCACTGTCTCCCTCACCCTAACCCTCTAGGACCACTGTCTCTACTATCCCTAACCCTCTAGGACCACTGTCTCTAGCCCTAACCCTCTAGGACCACTGTCTCCCTCACCCTAACCCTCTAGGACCACTGTCTCTAGCCCTCACCCTCTAGGACCACTGTCTCTAGCCCTAACCCTCTAGGACCACTGTCTCTACTAGCCCTAACCCTCTAGGACCACTGTCTCTAGCCCTAACCTTCTAGGACCACTGTCTCTACTATCCCTAACCCTCTAGGACCACTGTCTCTAGCCCTAACCTTCTAGGACCACTGTCTCTACTAGCCCTAACCTTCCAGGACCACTGTCTCTACTAGCCCTAACCCTCTAGGACTACTGTCTCTATTGCCCCTCTGCCTAACCCTAGCAGGTTATAATTACTCAACCTTATCAGAAACAAACAGATCAATCACTTTATTTGGGATTATATTCGTGGCTTATATTCAGTTTAATAGTAACGTTAACTCTGCCATGAGCTAACGTTAGCTAATTAGCTAGCTAGCTAGCTATCTAGCTACAGGAGTTCAGCTACATTTCACGTCGTTCATAGGGTATTCAGTAACGTAAAATGTTACTGACCATGTTACCATTTCAACCATTCGCAATATTATATATAGAAAAATGTATTTTCTCACCAATTTTGGGATCTCGGTCGAACGACCACCGAACGCAAGACGCGGCCAATTCCCAATTCTTCTTCTTCTGTTAGGATTTACAGTCAGCGTAGATTCCCGCACATTTCCCACTGCTATTGACACTATAGCTGCCCAATCAGATTCAACAAGTAGTAAATCCCTTTCCGGTTGACACATTTCTAATGTGATTTCTAGCTATTGTCGTTGTGTTTTGGGGAGTTGCAATCGTGGTTTCCAATTTGCGATTGTGTTTTCTCTCTTGCTGTTGTGTATTCTGTCTTGCGTTTGTGTTTCCGACTTGCAGTTGTGTTTCCGACTTGCGGTTGTGTTTTCTGACTTGCTGTTGTGTTTTTCAACTTTGCTGTTGTGTTTGAACTTTGTGGTTGTGTTTTTTGAACTTGCCGTTGTGTTCCGGATTTGCCGTTGTGATTTGCACGCGTCGGCCACCGTAGCCTAGGCCTTGTGTGCCACCTTAAAGTCCCAGTTAACCAAAATCAGAGATTTGCTTGAAAACACATTCTATGTGTTAGTGATGCATTGCTGATAACATGTAAAAATGGGATGAACCATGTGTAGTACTGAATTGTGAAGTTAGACCAGTTTTGTGTTTTTGACCAGTTTTGATTTCTGGATTTTCTGGGCGGGCTTAAAACGGTACCGGATGACGTAGAGCGGTGTTCTTAGCATATCCCCGTCCTAACACTATATAAAGCTAGAACGGATTTGAATCTTCGGTTCTGCTCAATCTTGAGTCTAGAATTAGCTAGTTTTAACCAACAGTCTAGAATTAGCTAGTTTTTCTTAGTTAGCAATGCCTATGCATAAAACTAAACGAAAATGCATCCTTCCTGGATGCCAGCAGGAATGGGATGATAAGCTCTCCTTCTTTCACTCCCGAGTAAAGCTGAAATGAGAAGCAAATGGGTTAGCATTTTTGAAGAGCCATGGTGTTACAGAGGAGTCTGTCACCGCTAGAGCCCGCCTCTGCAGCAAACATTTCACTCCCGAAAGCTTCTGCAATTATAATATGAGGCTTTTGGGTTTCACGGACTCACGACTGGTCCTGGTGAATTCGGCGGAGCCAACCATCTCCCTCCCCGGCCTCCATTCTCCTCCTGTCGCATCAACCTTTGGTGCCGACAGCGCTGCCTTGTGTGCTTATAGCTAATTAACGTTATAACGTTAGCTAGGTAACGTAAGCAATAGGAAAATACACTGCTACGTTAATCTACAAAATGTGTCTTGACATTTATGTGGTAATGTCAGATATGATTAATTATATGTAATCTTAGGAGGAATTATAGCTAACATTATCTATGTAGATTGTTGCAAATGGGAGTGTGTATATAACCTTAGTCTAGCTAACATAGCTAGCAGCACCGACCAGGCGACCACCCACCAAATAACGTTACGGATGATATATTATGACTATAAGCGTTAACTATACAGAAACTGCCTGCCATATTTGTGGCACCTGATATGCGTATGGGTTCACCGGTAATGGTAACAATATATTTCTCCAGCGGGAGACCGGGAGACGGGAGCGAGGGGGATGGAGTTAGACCAGCTGCAGCTGGAGAAAGACGCACCCTCTCCCAGTGAAGCGGTGCTCGGTGGCTACTGGCTGAACGTTCTGTTGAATATGGTGCGGGAAAGTTGAAGCCGAGTGCTCGTTATTCTCACACATAACATTGCCAACGAGAGTGGATGAGTCTGTCCCGATTATCAACTCCGGTAGTGTACGCTTCTTCGCGCTATCAGCGCTGTTCAAGCCAGTGACTAAAAGGTACATTTTAAACAACTTTTTCCATTGATCCCAAGGGACGACAGGATCGCCTGTTAGGGATAGGAATGGGTCCGGAGGTGGCAGGGAGAAAATAGGGACAGACTCATACATTCCTCGTTGCCTGTTTTTGTATTTTGCATCTAAGGGCAGTAACACTGGCGCGTTGGTATAGAGTAGCTACAGTTTTACCTGTGTTGTTTGTCAGGAGGTAGGTTAGGAGGAAGCATCTGTGCGTTTGACTCATTAGACAAGTGTAATTTCAACTCCTCTCTGTTTTCACAAAGCTGTGCCTTCCTACCACAAAAGAGACGGCGTGCCAGTGTGACAATATGCAGACCAGAGAACGGTACTATTTGACAGGTTCTTCCCTCCACACCCCCTCCCCACGCAATTGGGTGTGGCTTCGGTGCCTTCAGCAGACACGCCCCCACAGTCTCAGACCAGAGAATGCTGCTGATTTTTAACCGATTTTGAAGCCTTATTTTATATACTTAGCGACATTTTTAATCACTCAGATTTGGCTGGGTGGTTAATGACATGTTTTCCTGTGGTGTGTGAAGCTCATAACAAAAATTTGAACTGGGTTAACCTGGACTTTAAAGTTGCGTGGGGAGGGGGTGTGGAGGGAAGAACCTGTCAAATAGTACCGTTCTCTGGTCTGCATATTGTCACACTGGCACGCCGTCTCTTTTGTGGTAGGAAGGCACAGCTTTGTGAAAACAGAGAGGAGTTGAAATTACACTTGTCTAATGAGTCAAACGCACAGATGCTTCCTCCTAACCTACCTCCTGACAAACAACACAGGTAAAACTGTAGCTACTCTATACCAACGCGCCAGTGTTACTGCCCTAAGATGCAAAATACAAAAACAGGCAACGAGGAATGTATGAGTCTGTCCCTATTTTCTCCCTGCCACCTCCGGACCCATTCCTATCCCTAACAGGCGATCCTGTCGTCCCTTGGGATCAATGGAAAAAGTTGTTTAAAATGTACCTTTTAGTCACTGGCTTGAAACAGCGCTGATAGCGCGAAGAAGCGTACACTACCGGAGTTGATAATCGGGACAGACTCATCCACTCTCGTTGGCAATGTTATGTGTGAGAATAACGAGCACTCGGCTTCAACTTTCCCGCACCATATTCAACAGAACGTTCAGCCAGTAGCCACCGAGCACCGCTTCACTGGGAGAGGGTGCGTCTTTCTCCAGCTGCAGCTGGTCTAACTCCATCCCCCTCGCTCCCGTCTCCCGGTCTCCCGCTGGAGAAATATATTGTTACCATTACCGGTGAACCCATACGCATATCAGGTGCCACAAATATGGCAGGCAGTTTCTGTATAGTTAACGCTTATAGTCATAATATATCATCCGTAACGTTATTTGGTGGGTGGTCGCCTGGTCGGTGCTGCTAGCTATGTTAGCTAGACTAAGGTTATATACACACTCCCATTTGCAACAATCTACATAGATAATGTTAGCTATAATTCCTCCTAAGATTACATATAATTAATCATATCTGACATTACCACATAAATGTCAAGACACATTTTGTAGATTAACGTAGCAGTGTATTTTCCTATTGCTTACGTTACCTAGCTAACGTTATAACGTTAATTAGCTATAAGCACACAAGGCAGCGCTGTCGGCACCAAAGGTTGATGCGACAGGAGGAGAATGGAGGCCGGGGAGGGAGATGGTTGGCTCCGCCGAATTCACCAGGACCAGTCGTGAGTCCGTGAAACCCAAAAGCCTCATATTATAATTGCAGAAGCTTTCGGGAGTGAAATGTTTGCTGCAGAGGCGGGCTCTAGCGGTGACAGACTCCTCTGTAACACCATGGCTCTTCAAAAATGCTAACCCATTTGCTTCTCATTTCAGCTTTACTCGGGAGTGAAAGAAGGAGAGCTTATCATCCCATTCCTGCTGGCATCCAGGAAGGATGCATTTTCGTTTAGTTTTATGCATAGGCATTGCTAACTAAGAAAAACTAGCTAATTCTAGACTGTTGGTTAAAACTAGCTAATTCTAGACTCAAGATTGAGCAGAACCGAAGATTCAAATCCGTTCTAGCTTTATATAGTGTTAGGACGGGGATATGCTAAGAACACCGCTCTACGTCATCCGGTACCGTTTTAAGCCCGCCCAGAAAATCCAGAAATCAAAACTGGTCAAAAACACAAAACTGGTCTAACTTCACAATTCAGTACTACACATGGTTCATCCCATTTTTACATGTTATCAGCAATGCATCACTAACACATAGAATGTGTTTTCAAGCAAATCTCTGATTTTGGTTAACTGGGACTTTAAGTGGGTGGCATGCAGAGACTGTATCACATTGCAGTGATAGCAAAGACGTCAACACAGGCTATGAAGTTTGACGCAGTTTCCCAGTGCTGTTGCTGTTTTGGTGGACTGGTCGTCTCACATAGCCAGACCTATTTCCACATTTTGTTTTAGTGCTGTGCCAGTGCTGGAGAAAGGCTGCAACCCATTATCATTCTGAGATAGGAGGAATAAATGCCGTATTAGTTTATGTAAACCAATCACAATTGTTTTGGGTGGCGCTAAACTTGTTTGTTTTCGACACTGCCGCTTGCAAAATTGTGCCGGGTGAGAAGAGCAGGATGCAGGGTGAGAAGACGAGGTTGATTACAGTGAAACAGGCAGCAGAGGGAGAACACCGGGGATGATACAGCAGCTAGTAATGGATCTTATTACGGTGCTGCTGCATCAGACCAGTAGAGGTCCCTGTTGCATACATAAACAGCTCTGGGAGACAGCTGCAAATGAGGTTGGAAATGAAACAAACATTAATCTAGGCTTCCCATCATCATCATTGTCGTCGTTGTCGTCATCATCAACATTTCTTTCTTTCTCCCTCTCCTTTTCTCCCTCTCACTCTCTTTCTTTTCCTCTCTCTATCTTTCTCCCTCCCTCTCTCTCTTTCTCTCTCCTTCCTTCTCCCTGATCTCGAGCTCTCTCTGTATCCTCCTGTTGCCATGGTAACGGTGGTACTGTTGACACCAAGGGACGACAGCGCTGCGTGTTTGAGCACTGTGGTCACAGCACGGCCCGCAACTACACGGAACACCAGCGGCTCATTAAGAAGAGGATTTAGCCCATTGTCTTTTAACGTGTCTCTGGTAGATTCTTTGTTGTTGTAGCTCTGTGCAGAGCAGACAGGCACAGCGGGCAACAGCTCAACAGTCGGCTGCTGATTGCATTGTTTAATGCGCCATATTGAGTCCAGCAGCAGTGGCTGTCTGTATTAACACAGCGCTGTAGGGTAGTTTGTACTTGTCACTGGGACTGTCCCAGCAGGCTCCATTCTGCCTACACTGTTCTGGGACTGAGAGACCAACAGCACAGCAGACCTGAAAAACATGGGGGGGGGGGGGGGCAGGGGCAGGGGGGGTATAAGTGGGGTGAGGCATGAATGTATTAGAAGGCAGGTTGGGGGGAGGGGTATAAGTGGGGTGAGGCATGAGTATATTAGAAGGCAGGTTGGTTTGGGGCTAAACTGCTGTAGGTTGTTGTGTTGGAGAGGATTGTCAGACACAGCACAGTTTTCCAGGTCATACTCCTCTCTGGAGATATTCACTGCAAAGTAGACTAGACTACACTACACTAAACTAGACCAGACCACACTAGACAGGGCCAGGCCACACCAGACCAGAGTAGACTACACTCCACTACATAGAATAGACTAGGCCGATTGTGCGTCTGCTCTATGAGAGAGACACAGAGAGAGAGAGAGAGTTATCCAGAGAGCTGACAATGGAAGTCAGACTAATTGGTTGTGGTTGAGGATGAGATGAATAGATGTGAGAACACAATAGAAAAGATAAGAATAGAATAAAATAAATGCAATAGACAAATGGAAGGACATACAGACCAACATACAGACAGCCGGGCAGACAGTAATCACTGGGCTGACAATGGCGGTCACTAATTGCTCTGTGGTTTCGGGTGAGATCGATGCTGTGAGTGCTATTGACAGCCCATGGCCGAGTCCAATGTGTGTTTGTGTGTGTGTGTGTAAGGCTAGCATTTGCTTGCCCTCTATGCATCTGGAAACAATGAAATCAGCCCATACCACAGTTATCATTCAGCCAGCACTGTTCTATTCCGTTCTCGTTTGAAATCTATATCAACAAGTACCCCTTTTCTCAGAATTTCCTGAAACCATAGCACCACTCCAAACCCTGCGTTCCCTCTGTGTAATGTTAGATCTTCCACGGTCCTCGGAGGCTGCCCATGCAGATCTCCTTCATCTAAAAAGCTTCTTGTGAAGTTAAACAGTGCTGGGGAACGGCGCTCAGCAGATGAAGCTTGGCCTAGACATATGGACTGTGATTATGGAACTCAATGTACAGGAATCTCATAGGGACATTCAGATATACCATCTGTAATTGTGTAATTACAGTGCAATAATCTAAATGCGACGTACAAGTAATAAACATATTGCCACAAATCTGCAGAAAATTAATCTGCAGAATTGTAAACGATCATTACACTCCAGAGTCAGATGTTTACTGGTCTAACATATTCCATGGATATGCAATCACAGATCACCAATTACATCCTTGTAATCCTAATTAGAAGCCATGCTAGTCTTTCCTGGGGTCTAAAAAAAACTCTCACTTTAAGCGCATCATTTCATAATGGTAGTGGCTAGTTCCCAGAGACTAACCCCAACCCTAACCTTAACCTAACCCTATACATAAGCCTTACCTTAACCCTAACCTAACCTTAACCATAAACGGCCCCTGCACTTATGGGAACTAGCCTTTACCATTTCATAATGAGGCTCAAGTTGCTAGAGTCAGCGTCCATCATGGTGTCTTCGATTTATTGCACTCCAACTGGTCCCTGTTGGCCAATCCGAGGTTTCACGTGGTCTCTGTGATCGATCCCTCTCCACCCCAAGCAAACCAGTGACCTGGAAAGCCGCTGTATTCGGACGTTTGGTAAACCCATATCAATACACATATTAATGACTGAAATAAACAGCACACAGAGCGGCGCACTTGTTGATCCATAATGGCCCGCCTCTGAAGCCATGAGCATGGATTATGCTCAGAGTGTCAGAGGTTCCACCATAAAATAATTTACACATTTATTTAAGCTATTAAGCTATTGAAAATAGGTCTGGTTGGCATCCATCCATGGGACAGTGGGTCCTCATACCCCTCCCCTGCTGCTCCACTCCGGAGGTGGAAATAGTAAACTGTGTCAGTCAGACGCTGCAGGAGCAATGCATGGTGGGAGTCCAATGGGATGTGGGACAGTGCAACAGATAGATAGATTCTCGCCGGAACAGAAAGCCGTTAGAAATCAGCACAGCTCAGCTCCCCATGGTTCAGTTGTGCACGTCCGTGTCCGACAAAGTACTGGCATCTCCCTGGACCAGAATGCAGAACGGAGAGAGAGAAGGAGGAAGACAAGGGGTGATCACCAATGGGAGGTCTACCCTTCCACACCAGCCCTGGCCCAAGACCGCCGCATCCCGCCAAGACCGGAATTCCTGTTCCTCCACGTCCTCCTGCCCCGTCTTTTCCGACCGCCACAGCGACCAGGAGGAGGATGATGACCCCCTACCCCGCTGTCCCTCCAGCCTCTCCTCCCCCAGCCTCCGGGGCTCGCTCTCCAGCCTCCGCTTTCCCACCTCCAGCCTCCGCTCTCCGACCCCCGGTCCGAAGGACTCCTCAGCCAGCCTCCACGCATCCAGGTCCGGCACCAAGGGATGCATACCCAGCCTCCTCCACTCACCTGCCCCCAGCCCTACAGGCGCCATCGCAAGCGTTCAGGGCTCTCCCTCAAGCCTCCAAGGCTCCTTACCCAGCCTGAGGGACTCAACCTCTGGGTTAGGGCGTTCTTTGGCCAGTCTGAACAGCCCCAGCTCCGGCCCCGGCTCCAGCTTGCCCAGCCCTAGCCCCAGCCTGCGGTGCCCCAGTCCCCAAAGCTCCAGCTCCAGCCTGCACAGTGGCAGCTCCAGCGAGGACGACAGCTGGGACACCAACAGCTGGAGCTCAGGCGCCACCTGCCTCCTGCGCTCCTCCATCAAGCAGCACAGCCAGGAGGTGTTCCAGGCCCGTGCCGGCTCCTCCGGACCCCCGCCCAACGACATGACCTCTGCCAGCGACTCAGAGAACGTCTACCAGAACCTGGATCTCTCTGCCCTGGGCGCCAATGACCCTGGGACCTCGACAGACAGCCACGATGAGGAGGTTTTTCCAGAGAGGCACACAGGGAGGAGGGAGTTCCCCCAGCCCACCGCACTCAGCAACTCCAGGAGGGAGTCCCCCCAGAACAAGCCAATCCAGCCTAGCCACTCCAGACAGGACCCAACCCAGAACCAGGCCACTCCACCCAGCCACGGCAGTCGGCACTCAATGAAAAGCCAACCCACCCAGCTCACCCACTGCAGGCATGACCCACCACAGAACCAGCCTAACCCACCCAGACATGGCAGCCCTGTTGCCCCCTCAGTTCAGCTGGAGCAGATGCTCGAAGACCGCATCAAGTTCTCCCAGTTCCTGGATGAGGTGGCACACAGGGTTCTTGGAAGTCCCTTCAATCAGATGGACCCGACAGGCCTGTTAACCCCACCTCCTTCCCCAGCCTCCTGGTACTGCCCTGGGAGTGGGGGCTCCTCTGTCCTCCAGACCATAAAGGAGGATGAGGCTGGAAACTTAAACCGCTCAGGGAAGCAGTGGAGCTGGTGTTTACCCAGCTGCAAGGTGCTGGAGTGTGGGGAAGAACTAGAGAGGCTATTGCAACTTGGAGAGGGAGGCCTAGGGAAGATACTGCCGCCTGGGGAAGGACGCCTGAAGGCGGAGCTGAAGCCTGGAGGAGAAGGGAGGGAGATCCAGTTAGGAGAAGGAGGCCTGAGGGAAGAGCTGCCACCGGGGGAAGGAGGCCCAAGGAAGGAGCTCCAGTTTGGGCTGAGGAGAGTCCAGAGGGAGAGCTGCTACTCAGAGCCCTCAGGGAAGGCCTACCTGGAGACAGATATAGACATGGTGAGACAACAAGACGCACTGGGGGCTAACGGCTACCTGGGGAGGGAGAAGGAGAGGTCCTGGGACAGAGGGAGGGAGAGGGAGAAGGAGAGAGGGAGGGAGAAGGAGAGGAGAGGAGTGTGTGTCAGTCCTGTCCTCTCTCGAGGGAGCGTTAAGGGGAGAAGGAAACCCTGTCCTGTCTTCAGCTGGCCAGAAGGATACTTGAGAGTTCCATACAGATCCACCTCACTGCCCCAGCCTGTCACCAAAACCGTGAGTATCCCCAAAAGACCTCTACACTAAATAGATCACCTAAAGATTCTGCCACTAACCCGAGTAGATCATAATATACCCTGTCCCCAACACTGTGTAGATCATAATATACCCTGTCCCCAACACTGTGTAGATCATATTATACCCTGTCCCCAGCGCTGTGTAGATCAAAATATATTGTCCCCAACTCTGAGTAATTCATAATATCCTGTCCCCAACACTGCGTAGATCATAATCCTGTCCCCAACACTGAGTAGACCAGGGGTGGCCAACCAGTCAGAGACTAAGAGCCACAAAAATTACTGTGGTACCACCCAGAGCCACACCATATATACCAGCGTTTCTCAACCTTTTTTTCAGTCACCGCACCCTTCATAAGTACTTAAAATCCCAAGGCACCCCAGTCTAAAATAAGAAGAAAAACATTATTGTCCATTAAATATACATTTAAAGTTAATTTATTTAAAATTAATACATACAACAAGATATTTTCTGTCATAATATATTTTTGACTGGGCTGGGTTGGGCTGGGTTAGGCTGGGCTGGACTGGGTTAGGCTGAACTGGGCTGGGTTAGGCTGAACTGGGCTGGGTTGGGCTGGGCTGGACTGGGCTGGGTTAGGGTGGGCTGGACTGGGTTAGGCTGGACTGGGTTAGGCTGGACTAGACTGGACTGGACTGGGCTCGAGATTTGAGGCTTTGAAATGTCCCAATGATGTCTGGCATATCAGACAGAATGGCTTACCATTACGTTCTATGAAGAAAAAATTACTCTCCCCACTCGGGTAAAAAATGTCCTGTGTTCGTCTTCATATTTTCTTTTAGCTGCGCATTTCTTTCCAGCCATTCTTTGGTTGTGTACAGTAGCCTAGCTACGTTAGCTTTTGTCGTAAAAGAGAATGACCCACGCAAAGCAAATTATTTTGTTTACAATAGGTGCGTTTACATGACAAATATTTTTCAATCTGGTTGATTTCAAGCTGATTTCAGCTTGAGCGTATACATGGGATACAAAGTTAACTGGTTGGATGTTTACATGCGACAACGAAACAAATGTTTCGAACGCGCACGCAGCCGTGAGTGATTGCGTTACGATGGTTACAAACAGCTGACTATGGAACTTCGAACCAAACGGTTTCGAAAAGGTTTAAACTACCTCCTTGAAAGCGATTGGAATTTCAATCGGGTTGGTGCATTTCAGTCGGATTGAGGTGTTTATATGACATATTTTCAATCGGTTTGGTCTTCCAAACCTATTTGAAACCGATTCAAACTGTCCATGTAAAAGCACCTAATAATTTTGTTACCAAGGTGATTTGCTACCTATATGATTAGTTTGAAGTGGTTCTCACGCGACTTCCTCACTAGCGAAACGAATCATGATTTTATGACAAATCTGCAATAAACTAAAATGGGCGGGAAGAAATGCACATCGAAACTAGAGAGAGAGAAACGTTCTTATGGAATGAATGAATTTATTTTTTAATGAAAGGATGGAAGAGCCGCAAGACAACTTTTTTGGGGGGATGGATGGAGGAGCCGCACATTGACGGGCAAAGAGCAAGCCCCCAGGATTCGAAATAAAGTAAAGTGACCAAATAAGTAAAGTGAAGGCCTATTGAACCGCGCCATCTTGGCTAGATTTGTAGTCATTTGGCTATTTCCGGTGACCTTTGTACTTGCGCAGTTGTGCTTTTCTGTCCTACGCGCGTCCACGAAAAAGTTCACGTTTATGTGAAATGTAGACGCACGTTCCCGGCTCTCCCCGCTTTGATTTAGCAATAAAAACCGTCTTGCATATTAACCTGTTTTTGTCAAATATATCCATTGGAGAAATTATTTTTTCATCCAGGCATCTTAGTTTTAACAGGTTAATTATAGCTGAACATGTTTTGTTTGCTAGTAGATTCCGTTCGCGATAACGTTATTGCAGCCAGGCTAAATTCCTCCAGGGAGCCAGTGACAGGCGAGTTGAAAAGCTTCACTCCCCGCCAGCAGGAGCTTTGGCCGCTGCTACCGCATCTCGGATAACCCGCTGAGTTCGTGGCTGCTATTTCACATTCGCCCTTGATCAATCCCAATACCGATCCATGGTAATAATGAATCAATCGTTCACATCGGCAATGCTGCATGCATGTTACAACATCATTGTTAGCTTTATTAACATAACCATAGCCTACATTTATCTCTCTAACCTTAGGCTATCCATCTTACACCAGTCGGTCATGAAAACACCCAAACTCAGTGTATCGTTTCATCTTTATGCCTACACATCAACTCCTTTCCATTGTATGTGAATAAATTCCTGTTATTCTAAAATATCCCATTTCTGTCCATTCCTGGAAAAGGCTAATAATTGCTGTCAAATGATCACTCCAGTTTATCACCGTATCCCACTACCATTTGAACTATGCACAGGATGTTGTCTTGTTGTCATTTTCATTAAAAAATTATTAGCCTGATCAGTTTGTTGTATGTATTAAGCCCTTTTTGAGCTAGGAATTTAGCCTAGCTGGCTGCAATAACGTTATCGCGAACGGAATCTACTAGCAAACAAAACATGTTCAGCTTTAATTAACCTGTTAAAACTAAGATGCCTGGATGAAAAAATAATTTCTCCAATGGATATATTTGAAAAAAACAGGTTAATATGCAAGCCGGTTTTCATTGCTAAATCAAAGCGGGGAGATCCGGGAACGTGCGTCTACATTTCACATAAACGTGAACTTTTTCGTGGACGAGCGTAGGACAGAAAAGCACAACTGCGCAAGTACAAAAGTCACCGGAAGGCCAGAAAAGCACAACTGCGCAAGTACAAAAGTCACCGGAAATAGTCAAATGACTACAAATTTGCCAAGATGGCGCGGTTCAATAGGGCTTCATTGTTTATAGCGGTCAGTGAATGGAGTGGCTGTATCCAGTTCTATTAATACATCCATGGCAAAGAGCCGCATGCGGCTCGAAGCCCGCGGGTTGGCCACCCCTGGAGTAGACCATAATATCCTGTCCCCAACACTGAATAGATCATAATCCTGTCCCCAACAGTGAGTAGATCACAATATCCTGTCCGGGATATTGTCGTGATATACAATGAGTAGATCCCGCCACTCTGACTAGATCCTACAGTATCTAAATCTTGTACCCATCATTGAGAGCAGATATGAGCCTGACACTAACACTGTGAGTGATTCACCCTAGCTACTGTCACCAGTAGCTGGTGTCCCTCCCTAATACAATCCCATATATGTACATCCAATCACAACCATTGAATAGATCCTCTATGAAATCATGTCATCAACCCTGTGAGAAGAGAACCCTGTAGATTCTGTAGGTAGGCCCTGTAACACTATAGATCCACTAACACTGTGAGTTGATCCTCTGATATATTATCCTGCCACTGATTGTGAGTAGGTTCCTTATTGAAAGTACTGTGATCTATTCCTTTGCTCACGGGCATGTCTTTATTACAGTAAGTAGGTCAAGCACAAGCACAAGATTTAATTTGTATAGTTCTGTAGGCTGAATCTCTGTGGTACTGTACAATTCTGATAACAAATAATCAGGAAGTCTGCAGCAGAGGCAAAGAAAACAGCAACAGAGATCTCTATAATATTGAGCCCCTCTAACGTTGGAGAGTCATAATCTTTGGTGTCTTTATATGATAATGAAGCATGTTCTATATTGCGTCAGATGAGCACAACATGCAGCCATTTTTATCTGGATGTTTCCCCAGTGATCTCAGATCTACTGTATGTTATTAGAAGCTGGGAACAGATGAGAGCTAGGACCTCTAATGATTCATCTCTGATATGTCGAAGCCTTTGAAATATCTTATATTAATATATGAATATCTAATCAGCCTTGCTAAAGAGATACTGTGGTGATTCATTATTTGATCTATGGTTCTTGACAGTGTAGGAGAGGTTGTCCTGTTACAGGCTACAAAGCTGCCCTCAGGGAGGGACCCAGACCCATCTCCTTACTGGTTAAATGCCATACAGTATGATATTAGTATATACTGTGGGGTGCTGCGGTATACAAATTGCTTGTTTTATGAGGGAAGCAATTCACACTTAATGACGAAATATGAATTAAGACACATGCAGGGCATATCCCAGTGAACCCTCCATAAATACTGGAGTAGGTACCTTTTGGCTTATGAGGTACCATATACATACCTTCTTTAATACAGTACTACACATGGGGCTCGTGAGAAAAGGGGGTCCCTTCATTGAACAAAAAATATTGTCAAGAATCTGATTAACCAGAAAAGGCTACACCTCCTCAAACTCAGAACTTGTAAGCCTAAATGATAATCATCCAACCAAGCTTTCATCCAACTAAGCTTCTATCATCCATCGCTTTTTTCATCTGGTTGGATAAAGTAACACGACACATTGATGACTATAACATCCTACATCAACTCTGTTAACACTTTAAATCACAATTTCAGGTAATCAATCCCCAACTACAAGAGCAAAAGCAGCTCTATCCCCAGGTCTGCTCCATGCTGCATGAAGAGCCGGGTGGACCTGGGGAACGTGTTAAAGTATGGTCGCCTGATTAGAATTCACAACAGTGCCTGTCAGGCAGCTCCCTAGCAACTGTTGGGAGTGTGAGTGGGAGTAGACTGTAGGGAGGTGAGGAGACAATCCACACTCCCTTTCACACATTCTTACCGCAGCCCTCAGCACTGTGTGAATGAACACACGCACGCACGCACACACACACACACACACACACACACACACACACACACACACACACACACACACACACACACACACTTTTCTGAAGATAAGTACTAGATGGATATAAGGGTGGAGAGTTAATAGAATAAATGAATATTGAGCACCAATTACATGGATGCACAGATGGAACATTTAGGCAGGAAATCCAACAAAATCCAAACCAAAATAAGACAGATTGTAACTCTTCATTCAGCCAGGGGTGTCCCTGCACCTCCCTCCCTCATTCAGACACAGAGCAAGGGAGGAGCTGAGGGTGTGTGTGTGCATGTGTGTGTGTGTGTGTGTGTGTGTGTGCGCGTGTGTGCGTGTGAGAGAGAGAGAGGGAGAGAGGGGGGGGCAGGAGGATTAGAGCATGTCTTGTTCAGTAGTGTGAGTCATCTATTATTTACATTGTTTATAACACATAAACATACATATGCAAGCAAGCACGCACGCATGCAAGCACACACGCACGCACGCACACACACACACACACACACACACACACACACACACACACACATACATACATGTACATACATACAGAACATATGTATTGGCATGTATTGAGTAATTGGTTCTGCACCACAAACAGCAGCCAGGGAGAGGATGACAATGTGGTGTGATCCATGCTATGCATGATGCATGAATAGGAGACAGGCCCCAATCTCCTCATGCAGCACTGTTTATATTATAGTTAAAGCATAACCAATGGTTACACATGTAGGGGATGTGTCAATTCCTTTTTGTGTGGCGTCCCTCCCACCTTCTCTTTCTCTTCTTCCCTTCCTCCTCCTCTATTTCTCTCTCTCCATCCACCTCTCTCTCTCTCTCTCTGATGCTGATGTGGAGACAGTGTACTAGTTACCAACATTGAGGAGCTGTCTGAGGACCAGACTAGATGATCCTCTCCTCTCCCCTCCCATGCTCTCCTCTCCCCTCATCATCCCTCCCCTGCTCTCCCTTAATCTCCTCTCCTCTCCCCTCATCTTCTCTCCCCTCCTCTCCTCTCCTTTCCTCTCCACTCCTCTCCACTCCTCTCCTCTCCCCTTGTCATGGCTTCTTACTACTTTCAAAATGATAGCCACTTGTCTTTGCATTGGGTATGTGGTTTTGGACACACTGGCTCTTTGCTTCCATCCAATCAAAGCAATCACAGAGATTCAAGGACTTTGCTTAACCTTCATTTATTTTGGTGATGCAGCCACAGGAACACAACTTACAAAAATCTGTGATGAACTTTGTCCAAATAATATTAAAGCAAGACTATACAGCTCCCATCTTCTCAAAACAAACAATCTCTACCCCACACCTGTCCTCATTAACCCCTTTATGCCAACACCCCTTCATGAAGTCATTTCCTGTCTTACACAATGCATATGAAACAACAGCAGGGGGAGTGCTCAACATTGGCTGGTTCAGGCAAAGTGAATAATAAATAGGCAGATATGTCAATAATGGCAAATTAATCAATTAGGTATAATCGTACAGATGAAAGGAAAAATGGCTCTAACATACCAGCCCCTAATTGCTTATTACAAGGCAATTATCAAATACTACATCAATAGAGCCATTACGGCAAAACATCAAATCAATTACAATTCTTTTTTCTTTTTCAGGAACTCTTTTTTACATTCTTGTATTTACAGTTCATAGTAGAAGACTCTTTCAAAGTTCATTTAAGATCATTGATGAGTGCATGTTTATGTTTGTGTGATAGTCCATCATTCTGCTTTGCGTAGGTGACCTTTGCTGGAGGCATCAAGAAGCCAAAAGTCTTTCTATCCCACAGTCAGAGGTGCACGTGACTGACAGGATATGGGGCAATAGGCTCAGTCAACTGCCTCCATGAACAGACAAAGCTTGGTGATGGGCCGTTGAATGATGTTTGTCTTAGTCTTAACTAAGACGCTACGGACCAGTCTCTTTGAACCTGGAAGCGCCCTGACCACCCGACCTAGTGGCCAAGAGTTTCTTGGTGCATTCTCGTCAATAATGACAACGAGATCTCCAGAGGTGAAATTCCGTTTGACTTTGTTCCACTTATGCCGCACCTGCATTAATGGAAGGTATTCCCTGATCCATCGTCTCCAAAACAGGTTGGCTAGGTATTGTACCTGCCTCCATCTTCTTTGGGAGTATAGGTCCTCTTTGTGGAACAGTCCGGGCGGCAAGAAAGGACTCTTCTTTAACTGGAGCAAGTGATTTGGGGTCAGGGGCTCAAGATCATTTGTGACAGTTGAAATTGGCCTGTCATTTATGACTGCCTCGACTTCACACAAGGCTGTGTGTAGACTGTCATCGTCCAAAGTTTGTTCCTTTAAAACTGAAAAGAGGACCTTTTTCACTGATCTTATTAACCTCTCCCACACTCCTCCGTGATGTGCTCCTGAGGGAGGGTTGAACGTCCAATCAATTCCATTTTTGAGAAGTGTTTTTTGGATCTTGCCATTTTCAAGAGCCTTCACACACTCCTTCAACTCTCTCTGCACCAATGAAATTAGTGCCTTGATCTGATCGGATACTTTTTACTGTACCTCGACGACAGATGAACCGCCGAAGGGCGTTGTTACATGCATCTGTATTAAGATGACTTGCAACTTCCAGATGAATAGCCCGGCTTGACAGACAAGTAAAAATGACTCCCCACCTCTTGATATGAGCACGGCCTCGTTTTACCTCAATAGGGCCGAATTAATCCACGCCCACATGGGTAAAAGGGGGTAGGTCTGGTGTTACTCGATCCAGTGGGAGATCAGCCATTTTTTGTTCTCCGGCTGTGGCCTGTTGTCGTCTGCAAAATACACAGTCCTTAATAATCTTCCGTGCTGAAGAATTGGCACCAGACAGCCAATACCGTTGATGAAGTCTGGAGAACATGTGAGCTCTGCCAGAGTGACCAACTTGTGTGTGAATGTGATTCAGTATTAGCTTTGATACATGGGATTTGGGTAGGATCATTGGGTGTTTAACCTCCATTGGCATAGCCATCTTCCTAGTTCTTCCATCCACTCTGAGAATGCCACTGTCAATAACAGGATCCACTTTATACAAAGGGCTTCTTCTATTGAGCTCCTTTCCTGTCTCCAGTAGAGCGATCTCCTCCTTGAAATACTGTTTCTGCACCTGGCGGATAATGGCCGATGCTGGTAACAATAACCTCCTTCCATACTTCAGGATCATCTGAGAGGATGGAGCCAAGTTCCTCTGGAATTTTTGGCCACTGTGTTTTGGGTTTCTCTAGGAACTGGGGACCTAGAAGCCATCTTTTTGAGCTTAAGAAGTGTTCTATGCTCATTCCCCGTGACGCGTCGTCAGCTGGGTTTTGTTTGGAGTCTATAAATCTCCACTGGTTCACTTTTGACAGGTTGTGGATCACTACGATCCAGTTGGCCACGAAAGTGTGGAACCTCCTGGTCGTGTTTCGAATGTACTTCAGTACTGACTGGCTATCAGTCCAGAACGTGGATTCCTGGAGCTCCATCTTGAGCTCTACATGAAGCATTATGTCCAGTCGTGCAGCAAGGGTGGCAGCAGTGAGCTCTAATCTTGGAATGGTCATTGCTTTGAGGGGAGTAACTCTTGATTTCCCCATCACAAAGGCAACGTGTATATCTCCCATGTCATTGGTAAGCCTTAGATAGCTTGCTACACCGTAGCCCTGTTCGCTGGCATCACAGAAGTTATGTAGTTGTGCCGTTTTCACTTTACCAAAATTATTTGGTTTTACACATCTGGCAACTTGAAATCTGGTGAGCTCGTCCAGGTCTTTGAGACATTGTTGCCACGGCTTTGAGAATTCGACAGGAATTACTTCATCCCATCCATACTTGGCCTTACAAAGTTGTTGAAGTATTTGTTTTGCCTTCAGTGTGAAAGGGGCGAGAAGACCAAGAGGATCATATACTGAGCTGACAGTAGAGAGCATGTTCCTTCTAGTGGGACTTCTGATGTTAACAGTTACACGAAAGCTAAAGGTGTCACTTTCAATGTCCCAGAACATTCCGAGTGCTCTTTCATTAGGCAACTTCTCCCTGTCTAAATTCAAGTTCTTTATTTGTTTGGCTTTGTCTTCTTCAGGGATGGTTGCCAATACTGCTCGGTTATTACTAACCCATTTGGTTAGCTTGAATCCACCCAGCGAGCAGATTTCCCTGAGCCCTTTGACTAACCTGATAGTCTCCTCTTCTGTCGCTACTGACTTGAGGCAGTCATCAACGTAGAAATTGGACATAACTGTGTCAACCACCTCTCTGTCAAACTTGTCTCTGTTGTCTTCCGCAGTCTTTCTTAATGCGAAGTTTGCACAAGTTGGAGAGGAGACGGCGCCGAAGAGATGGACTGTCATTCGGTACTCTTCAAGATCTTTGGTAGTGTCTCCCTCTGGCCACCACAGGAATCTCAGCAGCTTCACATCCGCTTCACTGACCCGCACCTGGTGAAACATGCTCTCAATGTCTGCCATGATTGCAACGGGCTCTTGGCGGAACCTGAGCAGCACACCAATAAGTTAGTTTGCCAAGTCAGGGCCCTGAAGGAGTACTTTGTGGAGAGCTGTGCCTTGATAGGAAGATGCAGCATCAAAGACCACACGGATGGTTTTTTTGCGCTTATGTTACACCCCATGGTGGGGTATGTACCATATCTTGCCATAATCTAGCTGTCGATCTTCTGGTGGCACTTTCTCCGCATATCCTTTCATGATGATATCACTCATGAAGCCCTTGTACTCAGCTGCATAAACTTGATCCTTTTGGAATTTCCTTTTCAGGTGTAAAGCTTGTCGTGCTGCCATCTGGTGGTTATTGGGCATGATGTAGTCCTGGTCACGAAGAGGTAGAGGTAAATAGTAATGACCGTTCTTAAGAGCCACAGAGCCTGACACTATTTGCATGAACTTTCGGTCATCAACAGACATCTCCCTTTTTCCCTCATAATCCTTTTCTGGGAAGTCATGTGTGTATTGCTTCTCCAGAAGCTCCTCAATGTGAACAACTGAAATCCGGTTCACTAACGCCGTAGGGTGTTCATCATCCATGGAGCTGGAAGTGTTAAGTGGACCGTTGACAACCCACCCAAGCAGTGTCAGGACTGCATAGGGGCCATTTTCTTGGCTATTTATTATTCTCCATGGTTCCATGGCCTTTGGAGTGTTCACTCCTATGAGAAGTTCTACATCGGCATTAATCTGCTTTATCTGGATTTCCTGTAGGTAAGGCCATTTGTCAAGTTCTGCTTGTGTGAGAATATTTCTTTTAGTAACAGGGATCTTGTTCTGAGTGTATAACTTTGGCAACTTCAAGAACGAACCACCTTCCAAATTTCCCACTTCTAGACCATCTAGCTCATAGCTCTTTACAACCTTTTCTGTACCCATTGTCTGTAGAAGGACATCCGTTCTTCGACCTCTTGCATTGAGCTGTCTCATGAGCTTCTCTGTACAGAATGTATCTGTACTACCTGGGTCCAGGAATGCATAGGTAAGTACACCTTTACTCCCGTTACAGAGTTTAACATGCACTGGCACTATAGCCAGTAAGCAGTCTCTACCAGCCCCGGTACATTCACCTCCTTCAAGAGAGACCAGGGCACTACTAAGAGATGTCTCTTCAGGCTTTGACACTGCCTTCCTTTTGTCAGCCTCTGGCTTGGCAGTACTCTTAATGTGTAGAATCGTAGGGTGTTTGGCTTGACATTGTTGACAGGTCATTCTTCTCTTACACATTTTACTTAAATGCCCCACTCTCAAACATCCAAAACATAATCCTTGTTCTCTGATATACTCAATTTAAGCTTCATGTGTCTGTTTATCCATCTTCAGGCATTGGCTAAAAAATGCTTGCCTGCACAAAAGGGACATGAGATGACATCAGCACTTGAGGACATGTTGACGCCACCTTTAACAGGTGGCCTCTCTTGTGAGGACTTGTTGCCAGACACAATTGCCACTGTGGTAGCAAAACTGCTTCCCTTACTCTTGAAATTGCTAGATTTTGATTCAGCATTAGACTTGGTCTTTACATTGGAGAGAGGGTCATGAATGTTGGCAAATACTGGGTCTTGTAGGATTCTAGCTTGCTTTTCAATAAAAGTGACAAGGTCATGCATTCTTCCTCTCCTGTTGGTTCGCTCCCAAATGTCACATGCTGTGGTCCTCCACTTCTCTCTCAATTTATAAGGCAGCTTGGACACAATGAGCTTTAGGTTGGATGGCAAATCAAGATCCTTCATGTCTTGCAGGTCCATCATTGCATTACAGCAGCCCCTTAGGAAAAGTGCATAGCCATGCAGGGCCTTTCCATCCTCTGTTTTTATACTACTCCAATTTAGTGCCTTTGTCATGTAAGCACTAGCAATCTTCATATCATCTCCAAAGTGTACCTTTAACAATCTCTTTGCCTCAGCAAAGCCAGTGGTAGCATTCATATGAAGACAGCTTCTCACCAATTCCCTGCATTGTCCAGAAGTATATTGCTCAAGGTAATACAGCCCGTCTTGGCAACTACTTGTTTTCTCCTCAATTCCATATTGGAAGGCCTTCATAAATGTCTGGTAGTTAAGAGGATTGCCATCAAAAACAGGAATTTCCCTCTGAGGGAGTTTTGTCTGTTTGTGCTGGAGGGCTAAAAAGTCAACAATATCCTTTTGACCCTGCCCTATAGTTGTATTGGCATCATTTGTCTCTCCAGTTCTGCCTCTTTGTGACTGGGGATAGCTTTGAGTTGTGGGGGGAGGGATTGTGGGATGATGTCTATGGGTTGTGGGCTGAGGAAGCCTTGGAGTTGGAATTGTAACCTGTGCTGGTGGTGTTGGTCCTGGGTTTAGAAGCAGCCTTTGAAGTCGGGTTTTGTGAACATTTCCAAGATTGGTAAATTGAATGATAGAGTTTTCTGACCCTTCAAATTTACTTTGATAACTTTTCAAATAATCATTCATTCCATCACCTTGTGGTTGAACCTGTGTTGATTTTATTGAACCAGACTCAAAGTTTTCCAGGACCCTTAATTTCGCCTCAGATTCAGCCAAGCTGATTTCTAGTTCCATTTGCTCCATTTTAGCTTTGAGCTGAGCCTGTTCCAGTTCATGTTTTCCTTTGAGTCCTGCTGCACGGGCTACTAGGGCAGCTCTATCTGTTGCCACACTAAGGCAGGCTGCAGCTACAGAAGTTGAAGTTGAGCCTGAGGAACGTGATGATTTTGAATGCTTTGATAGACGTTTTGAGCAATGTGAGCGCCTTGTATTGGAAATGCTATCATGGACATCAATAAGGAGTTGAGGATCCATTTGAGAATCAAGCAGCAAAGAGTCCACTGGAGGTTCTGTTTGAGGATCCATTTGAGATTCAGTGTGAGGACTCATTTGAGATTCAGTCTGAGGATTCACTTGAGATTCAGTGTGAGGACTCATTTGAGATTCGATCTGAGGATTCACTTGAGATTCGGTGTGAGGACTCGTTTGAGATTTTTTCGACATTTTAATATCCTTTAGGAAATCCCTGAATGTGGACATTTTGGGTTCATACCAATCAACTCTCTCATCTTCCCTTTGTTCCTCAGACAAAAACATTTGAACAGATTCATGAACCTCATGCCATTCATCAAGTGAGTTTTGAAGTGATTCAACCCCTTCATACACCTTTAAGGCATCTACACCAGGGGCCTCATTTATAAATATTGCGTAGAATCCACGTAACTAAGTTAGCTTAGCTAAGTGATTACTAAAATATACGCACAAAAAATCTCCGATTTATAAAACGCTGCGTATCACAACCCATGTTCACTCAGGCACGCCTACGCCAGCTGCCCTTTATAAATCACAATCAACACTTAACTTGGCGCACGTGAACGCGCGTTCTGATCACACCCCAATTAACGCCCACAATTGCCTATAAATGGCCAGTGATACGCCTATACATTATGCAACGACAAAGGAGCCGAGTGCAAAAGGCAGAAAGAGAAAGATACATTTTACCGATGCGAAGTGGAGGTATTGGTCAACGAGGTAGAGACGCCGCAAAAGGATCTTTTCGGAACGATGATTTCACATGTGCACGACTGATAAGAGAACCTGTTAGGCCTGAGTGGTCCCATTTAGATTATAATGAATAATCTATCATGCAGGCTATATTGGCATTCGTTTAGTGCGGTAGGCCTTATTAGGTGGCTGCTTATATCCAAACTGCTAATCATTATAAGCCTATAGTGTTGTTGCATGGGTAATGGGGTTTGGATCTATATTGCACGTAATCTAATGCGTCACAGGGTGGCCCATGAATAAAATGCCTAACTTATCAACGTATAAACGGGTCAATTTACAATGACATCCATAACAATGCAAACATGTAGGCCTATAGTGACTACTTAAGGCAAGTATCCCCAATTTAACTGTACGACAGATCTGAGGGTTCTTTGCAGCAGCCAATTTGTGTATTTTCCGGGATATCGTGCATTTCACATACTTTCTCAAAACATTCTGTAGGCATTTAGAAACTGCGTGTTCTAATGGATGTTGCGGGATATCCAAGCACATATTAGAACATCTGTGCCAAGTCCCGGCATATCCAAGGCCCCGTGAGTCATGGCCTACTATAATCCAGCTATATCAGTGTCTGTATCGAGGTCTTGTAAATATATGGGGTCCATGGATGAGTTTCATGTGATTCTATAAAGCGTAATCATAGCTACACACATGACGATTCGGCAAATTATTAATCAAACTTGCGCCCTTGTGTTCTTACAACTTGGAGACGCATCACCTCCATGCGCTGTTTTGCGCACAGCTAATTCTACCAAAGCGGCATGTGAGCATTGGGATGACATGCGTTTTTAGGCCCACATTCCTCGTATGCCTGCTACATGACAATCATAAGACAATATGAGGATATATGATGATGTACAATATAGCCTAATGTAGCCTACAGTTGCCTCAAGTAGGACATTTCCATTCACCGCTCAACATCATTGTAATTGCGGCTTGCCTCAGTGGTCATTCGGGTTTACATAAAAGCCTAATCAAATATAGGCTAAAAATACATAAATACATTAACGAATGAATAGGTGGATAATTAAACATACGAATAATTAACTAAATTAATGATTAACTGAATAAATATAGGCTACTTCAACGCCGAATGCAACATTTGTTTGGTGCGGTATAGGCCTTATAGTTGTAGGCTATCGACATACGGAATCATTACTATGATAAGCTTATAGGCTCGTGTCGTGTTGTGTTATCAACGTAATGTGGCTTTTATTCATAGGCTACTGCCCGTGATGCTTCTCGGGATATACTATAAATCAATAGGCCTACAACATAACATTATATTATGACACAAATGGGTCAATTCACAGACACATCCCAAGCAATGCCAACATTATTTCGTGATTAGGCTACGGTGGCGATTGATTCCGTTTAAACTGTGTGACACATTGGAGGGTTTCTTGCAGCGACCGATGTATTTATTATTCAATAGCTGAATCCCAAATCGCGCACTTAGGCGAAAGTGCAGAGCACTCGCGGCCTTGTGGCCTTACATGCGCGTTCCCGCTAAGTCCACAAGGGCTCGTTCCAAAACGGAATTGCTAGGTCCCCAAGTGCGCCACGCCGCCATTTTGCGCACTGTAACCGCACTTACCGAAAGTCCGCAATTTCACGGACTTATGGTGCGTTCGTTTATAACTGGGAGGTGGCAAATTGCGACTTGCTACTAGGAATTATTAAATAAAACACCGCATGAACTCGCACTTCCTCGTCGCAAATTCGGATATGTTTCTCAGCCCCCAGTTGCTCGAATGCACTAGATATAACTAGGTAACTGTGATATAATGGTATATAGCTCGAATGCACACAGGTCGGAGGTAGGTATTTTCCCACTTGCGACTTGCCACCTCCGACCACAAACGAACGCACCATTAGGAGCAGAAAATACCCACAGCCCACCGCGTCTCATGTGACACAGTGCTTGAGTGCATCCGAGTCATGATCCGAGTGCATCACACATAAATGATGACATTTGCAGATAACACAACATTTATCTTGAAATCCACATGCTGCAAACATATCCCACCCAACCTAATTTTTTAATTATTATTAAATTAAAACAGACGTCAATCGGTCAATTTGCAGAGCTGAAGGGAGCGTCAGAGCAGCCTCTGCGTCGGAGGAACGCGGCAGCCAATGAAAACGAAGTGGGAGGGGCATTGAGCGAAACTGGAAGTGCTGTCCCATTTAATTCACGGCCCTGCACCCTCTGGCCCTTCCAGCTGACGTCAATTAAGTGCTCAGGCCTCAGGCCACAAGTGCGAGGGGCCGCAAGTGCGGTTTGCGCACTCAGATTGGGATTCAGCTAGAATGTCATGTGTTTCGCAGACTTTCCCGAGTTTCATCCCTCTGCCATCGGAGTCGTGTTTTCCCCCTTCTCCAGAAACGTGCTTATTGTAGTTAAAGGAGGGTCGAAGTGTGCGTAGAGTTACGCACACCTTCCGCCAACCTATCGCTCAGCTCGTTTTTTATAAATACCGAAAGTTGCGTAGAAAGTTGCTCAGCATGGGTTACGCACGCTTTTGTACTTACGCAACGTTTATAAATGAGGCCCCAGGTACCTGTAGTAGTGCTTTAACCTCATTCATTTTGCGGGTGCATGTTCCAAGTTTCCCTCTGCGGGATCCACTGAGTGCTTTGAACCTTTCCTCTGCCTTGGCAGGAGACCAATCTTGGTCTTTGTCCTTATCTGACATTTTGTCCTCCATATTTATTTCATATCAGGTTCCACAATAATATAATTGGTTTTCCCATTTGCACTTTGTCAAACTTCCATCAACACGCCTAGTTTGGCATTTCCATAGTTTGAGAAGTGATTCCAACTTGACAGGGTTTCCTTCATAACTTTTCCCAGTGCTCCACTTTACTCACGGCATCCTCCTTGTGCAGCTCACAGCCTCCTATGTCCTCCTTGTGCAGCCTTGGAATCTGTTGAAGTCCTGCCCTCCTCTCATGGAGTTATCTTTCTCCTTTGTCTTCATTTAAAAGATAACACAAAAAACCACAGTCTGCGGAGTCTTTTGACAATGTCATGGCTTCTTACTACTTTCAAAATGATAGCCACTTGTCTTTGCATTGGGTATGTGGTTTTGGACACACTGGCTCTTTGCTTCCATCCAATCAAAGCAATCACAGAGATTCAAGGACTTTGCTTTACCTTCATCTATTTTGGTGATGCAGCCACAGGAACACAACTTACAAAAATCTGTGATGAACTTTGTCCAAATAATATTAACAAAAAGCTAGCGGTCAAAAGACTATACCGCTCCCATCTTCTCAAAACAAACAATCTCTACCCCACACCTGTCCTCATTAACCCCTTTATGCCAACACCCCTTCATGAAGTCATTTCCTGTCTTACACAATGCATATGAAACAACAGCAGGGGGAGTGCTCAACATTGGCTGGTTCAGGCAAAGTGAATAATAAATAGGCAGATATGTCAATAATAAAGCAAATTAATCAATTAGGTATAATCGTACGGATGAAAGGAAAAATGGCTCTAACACCCCTCATCTTCTCTCCCCTCCTCTCCTCTCCTCTCAACTCCTCCCCTCTATATTCCTCTCCTCTAATCTCCTTGCTTCTCATCATTTCATTTCATGTTTTCTTTTCCTCCTCAGGACTTGGATGGAAAGATGCATGACACAAGGTGGGATATTCTTCTCTTACCTACCCCCCTTCTCACTCTCCCTCTCCTTCTCTCCCTCTCTCCCCTCCATCCACCTCTCTCCCTCCCTCCCCCTCCCTCTCTCTCTCGCCGCCATCCCCCTCCCTCTCTCCCCTCCATCCCCTTCCCTTCCCCTCCCTCTCTCCCCTCCATCCCCTTCCCTTCCCCTCCCTCTCTGCCACCATCCCCCTCCCTCTCTCCCTCCCTCCCCCTCCCTCTCCCTCCATCCTCCATCTCTCCCCTCCCTCTCTCTCTCGAGCTCCATTCAGCTCTCAGCTCCCTCCCTCCTGTCTCCAGTCACAATCAGAGAGGAGGCTGCTTCCTAACGCACGCTGCTGTCAGCTGATACACGCACACACACACACACACACACACACACACACACACACACACACATACATACACACACATACACACGCAGACCTTCATCTTCTCCCTGAACATGAGACGTACAGCATGTGAACGGTAAGCATGGGAGATGGGAATGGGAAACGGCTGTGTGTGTGTGTGGGGGGGGGGGGGGGGGGGGGGGGGGTGTTGCTGTACAGTGTAGATAAATGCGTAACTGTCATGCCATTTAGATATGATGTTACAAGATGATTATGATTGCTTTACATGTCTTTAGTGTGTGTGTGTGTGTGTGTGTGTGTGTGTGGGGCGCTGACACTGTTAGTGTGTGTGTGTGTGTGTGTGTGTGTGTGTGTCCATGTGGCACTGATAATGTGGCTCATTGAGAGGTTTAAATGGGACATGTCTTTCTTGCCAGCTCTTTTATTTGTGTACAGTGTTGCTGGAGAGCATGTCTGCATGGTGTAGAATGCATATCAAACACAGGATCTGACTGCACATTAGAGTGAATGTACAGTATTATACAGTGGGTATGGGGGTTATATGTGTGTGTGTGTGTGTGTGTACATGTGTGTGTGTGCCAACGCATGTGTCTAATATGTGTGTTGGTTCGTGCCTTGCACATGTGTGTGTGTGAGTGTATGTGTGATTGTTTATGTGTGTGGTTGTATGCATGCATGTGTGTGTATGTACCGATGTGTGTTTTATAACACAGCGATAGCTTGTTACCACTATTTTAGATAACTTCCCTTTTGGTACCGGTTCAGTTGCGTCATTAATATTCAGTTGAACATATACAGAGTTCTTCCACAGTCGTTTACACCACTGATTCTCTGTAAGAGCACTGACTCTCTGTAATAGCACTGACACTGTAATAGCACTGATTTGTATTTGTATTTATTTATTTGTAAAGGGACAATGCACATAAATCCATAGTACAATACTATATATGAGCCAGATTTAGTCCAAATGGCTAGTTTCCATCTGCTGTCCCTGGCCAGATATTTAAAAGGCAACCTGTAAGAAAAGCATAAAATACAGTACATTTATAATACATTACAGAGGTTAAAAAACAGAATTACTCTAAAAATAATACTGAGACAGCATGCAGGAACTGACAAGACAAAGCATACACAAAGGGCAGGAGAAAATCTGTAATAGCAGCACTGCCTCTGTAATAGCAGCACTGACTCTCTATAATAGCAGCACTGACTCTCTGTAATAGCAGCACTGATTCTCTGTAATAGCAGCACTGACTCTCTCTGTAGTAGCATTGACTCTCTATAGCAGCAGTGACTCTCTAATCACAGCACTGACTCTGTAGTAGCACTGACTCTCTGTAGCAGCACTGACTCTCAGCACTGACTGTAGCAGCACTGACTGTAGCAGCACTGACTTTGTAACAGCACTGACTCTCTCAGCACTGACTCTCTCTGTAGCAGCACTGACTTTGTAACAGCACTGACTCTCTCAGCACTGACTCTCTGTAATAGCAGCACTGACTCTCTGTAGTAGCATTGACTATATAGCAGCAGTGACTCTCTAATCACAGCACTAAATTTGTAGTAGCACTGACTCTCTGTAGCAGCACTGACTCTGTAACAGCACTGACTCTCTCAGCACTGACTGTAGCAGCACTGACTTTGTAACAGCACTGACTCTCAGCACTGACTCTCTCTGTAGCAGCACTGACTCTGTAGCAGCACTGACTCTGTAACAGCACTGACTCTCTGTAGCAGCACTGACTCTCTTTAACAGCACTGACTCTCACTGTAGCAGCACTGACTCTCTGTAGCAGCACTGACTCTCTGTAACAGCACTGACTCTCTGTAACAGCACTTACTCAATGTAACAGCACTGACTCAATGTAACAGCAGCACTGACTTTCTGTAATAGCAGCAGTGCCTCTCTGTAGCAGCACTGGGGGGTGGCGTCCGTGGTTGAATGGGTTCACACGGAAACAGAACTGTTCTCTTTAGATGAAATTCGCCCCACTTTGTTTTGAAAAACAAGAATCCATAATAGTTATACAAGCTGCGATGGGAGAAAAAGATGTGATTGCTTTACTGTACAGAGAGTAAATTATAACAACTGTCTTTTCAGTTTCTTGCCTTCAAAACATTTGATGATGTAGCATCAGCGTAAAGACTCTGTTAGTCCCAGCTGTGTGGGAAGTGGTGGACCTTCCCTCCAGGCCGTGGTGGGGTATGGACGAGTTCCACTTCTGAGTTAGAGTCAGTTAACCCCTTTTTTGCGAGGCTGTCCCAGGACACATTCAGCATATTGGAAATGTGTCTGCCTGTCGGGAGTCCATTACGCCATCCTGCCAAGCAGCAGCACTCAGATACGCCTTCAGCTTAGGGATTCTAACCCCGTACCCCCGCGGGCAGACCCTAACCCTGACCAACGCTGCTCCACCAAGCTTCAGACAACAGGATTAGCTGTGTGAGCTTAAGTCTTGAGTCACACTCATTACACAAGCGAGCGCCACTCCAGGAACCATCACCCTTACACTCCTGCAGGTGACCCCTCAAGCCTGAGCTTCGGCTCAGCGATATAACACAGCTCTGTGTTCCCTGGCTGATTGCTTCATCCTCCTATGGGCTGACTGGATTGCTGACAAAGCTCTCCTTCTAGCACACACACACACACACACACACACACACACACACACACACACACACACACACTCACACACACACACACACACACACACAGACACACACACGCATAAGCATCCACCCACACACTAGTGTGGGTTTGGGATGATAAAAAGCTCAGACGCTGAGCCCTCTCTGAATGGCCAAATCTGAACGTCACACCCCACTCCTCCACTGCACTGGCCAGGATAGATACTGTATGCCTACGGCACCAAATGTAAAACGGCACAGTTTAACTTTAGTATAACTTTGAGAGTTTCTGTTATGCTATCGATATTAGTGTTATTACCAATGTGCTATTTGGTATAATTTTCCTTGATTGCTCTTGTCTGGCACAATGGAACTACAGGGTTGCTCTCAAAAAACGCAGACCCCCACCCACATGACAATTAGACTCAAGCAAGCATGTAGTTAAAGCAAATGGAAACGCAGTAATCTAAAAAATATTTGAAAGGATTTCAAATAATAATTTTCACTCAGATCTGGCAGTTTGGTATGATTCCCTGCGATGCGGGAGCCTGGATCTGTGCTGTTCTTTGTACTGGCTTGTGCTGGGTAGGGAGCACAGGTATGGCACGACTGGTGTTGTCTTGGCAACCCCGGCTAGGGCTGAATTCATTCTGAATGGAAGCTGATTCCTCCCAGGTGCAGGAGGCACAGGCACGCTCCATGTTTGCACGGCTAGGCTCACACCCGACCACAGTGTGAAATATTACATGAAGACATAATGTTGATAGATGGGGTTCGCTATTGTCCTGTTCCTCTCCGTCTCTCTCCTGCCATTCATTCTGGTTTGAGGAGAAAATATTTAACAAAGAAAATTATGAGGAAGGCACTGCTGGTTCAATTGTCTCTTCGAGTGATAAGGAGTTTTTCCAGGCTATTCTTTACCGACAGTTGACAATAACGGCTTTTTCTGTCATCAGCATTATTGTGGTGTAACACAATGGATTTGCTCAGCGTGCCCCAGAACCACTTTCAGCTCTCTGACTCATGTATCACTTGTTCAATTAATTGGGACACAGCATTGAAGTTCATTTCAAAAGCAGCAGGAGGTTAAAACATCCAGTTTTTCTCACTGACGTGTTTACACAGCTTACAGGTTATATGAGCAGTCGGTTGAACAGTGACGTTAATGAGTGTGTAGTCGATGGCAAGGAGTTTACAGAAAAAGAAGAATCAGAGACATACATTCATACAATACTGTACACAGGCCACTTGTGACGTATCTGAAACTTCTTTATATGTTCCTAGGTTAATGGTAGGGGGAATTTGAAGAGGCCTGGATATGGGTCTTATCTCTGAAATATCTAACAATGCTTCCCAGATTGGTCCATCCCAATGTAATCTGCACCAGTTCCCTGATTCTTTATAACGCTTGATAAGACACTACACTGTACTGTGTGATCACAGCAGCTTGGAAGCACACCTCCCATTTCAATTTCCTGTACTCAACCCTGGCAGATACAGAGCAGAGGAGGGGAGGATAGAGGAGGGGAGGAGAGAGGAGGGAGGAGAGGAGAGGGGAGGATGGGAGAAGAGAGGGTGGGAGAGGAGAGCATTGGAGAGAAGAGGAGAGGAGAAGAAAACTACAGTGAAAGGATAGAGGCCATTTCTCTGGGCTCTGCGAGGTACAGATGGTGTTTGAGAAGAGAGGGAGTCTCAGGATGCGAGTGACACTGCCAACGATGAAACTCAGTCCACCAGCCTCATCATCCGCCTAATGATCTACAGCCTTGGCCCTTTTTTAATAATGACAAAATCCTAATCCTGCTTGTCCAGATGGGATTTCACGCTCCATTTAACAGCATTTCTGTGTTAATAGTATCCAGAAAGCCAGTGCCAGGAGGAGTAGGGAGAGGTTTGTTCACCCTACAGTACCCACAGCGGGCACCTGGTGTCACAGTGAATCCAGGCCGGCCTCCAGGAGGAAGCTTGGTGATGGCGGTTTTCACGGCTCTCAAGACTGTGATCTGACAGGAACATGCTTGTCAAAGCCAAGACGATAATTTTCACATTGTTTCCAACGGCGTCGTCTCCGTTCCCCGTTCTCTCCGCCTGTTCACTCTAGCACTCAATCTGTGTCTGGCCATATGGAGTCGGCCACTCCAGTGGGGGTAATTCTACAATCCCATGGCCCCTGGGCACACAGGCCCAGCAGGTGTTACAGAACTGACAATCTCACTTTACAGGCCAACAAATAAAACAGTCCTGGTCTCTAGGGAGAACAGCACCATGCTGTCACAGAGGATCCTCTGTCAGAGATGGATGGAGCACAACACACACCCGCACACACACACATACACACACACACACACACACACACACACATACACAGAGAGAGAGACTTCCTAAAGCCTGCTGTGACCCCCTGCTGTTATTTGATAGGAGGGAAATTTGTGACCTGCAATACGATAGGTTGATTAAATTTCTGCCTGCTCCTACACACACTCACACGCAAGCACGCACGCACGCACGCCAAACGCACGCACGCTATGGGGTGTGATTCGTGCCAGCGTAACAAACACTCAGTGCTTTCGTCGCCTGCATTGCGTGTATAAAGGTACTTTGGCGAGCTGATTAATAGGCGTGCATATACGCACGCGTTACGAGTCGCTCGCATTCTCAGAGGGTGACGTGTAAAAAGTGCTGTGCCACTTTTGCGCACATGCATGTAACGTTTGCACGCTCGTGTTAAAGGGCAATGCTCGTTTTTGACAACCTGGACCTTATTTAAGACATATTATAAGAAGTTTGACTCACCGAGATCACTTTTGTGTAGTTCGGAGGCCTGTAGAAGAAATTTAAAATCCAGCGCGAGCCAGTATATCCATGTAATGACGGTGACCGGGGCACTGACAATGCAGTTTCTAAAAAATCTATTTTCGGCCGCTAAACGGTTGTTTTCATCAATCAGATTGGATGAATCGACAGTTGAGATTCCTCAACGCGAGGCATTGTAGTGGTTTTCAAATACGGGGTCTTTAGCCTCTGTAATATGATCTTTACACGCCTTTCCCCACTTGCTCCAGCACGCATGCGCACAGGCCAGCGCGCAGACTGGCTATTCTCCGGCTCACATTCTCTGCGCTACGATCGTTGTTGGTGCCGAGAATATTGTCGTCGTCATTCGTCAGCAACAATCCGATCGTAGCGCAGAGAAAATAGATTTTTAGAAACTGCATTCTCAGTGCCCCGATCACCGTCATTACATGGATATACTGGCTCGCGCTGGATTTTAAATTTCTTCTACAGGCCTCCGAACTACACAAAAGTGATCTCGGTGAGTCAAACTTCTTATAATATGCACTCAATCAAATTCCAGGACCCTCCTTGCATAACTTTTCCTAGATATGTGTCGTTTTATCTCCACTATCGCCACATTTTCAAATAAGAGCGCGCACGAACTGGTGCTGACGGTGCTGCAGCGCCCTCTATTGACAAGAAACACATGTATCTGAACATTTGTTTTAAATTGCGAAGAAAGAGTCATTCAGATATTAGACTTTATTAAAAACAAGTTGCTTAACATGTGCGAATTCCATTTATTGAGAATGCATTACCAATTGGCAAGGACGAGATTAGAACCAGCTATGATTTAAAGGCAACTGACCTTACACGTGCGGCCGCTAACACGTCTGCTGCGCTAGCAAGGCACTGGCATGTTTGACACGTCGCTATGCAATTTCTGCACACATTACAAGACGTACGTACGTACGTACATCTATGATTTTACCAAACTGTCATGTGTAGTGTTGGTGTCGCATATGTGAGGCGCATCTAACCTGTAGTGTTGCCGTCACGCACACGATGCGCAATACGTGTAAACAACATGTGCACAGCGTCTGCGTTACAGGTACGTTACAGCTATGAGACGTCTGTCTCTCCATTGTTTGTCAATGGAAATTATACACGTGCGTTTAGACGTTTGATGTCATCGCGTCTTCTTAAGTAGGTGCAAGTCAAGCGTTTCAGTATGGTGTGCTGGCACTAATCACACCCCATACGCACGCACACACACACACACACACACACACACACACACACACACACACACAATTACTATTACTATTACTATCGCTGCTGTTGGGTCAAAACATCACAATGCCATTTTGGTGATTTATTTATTTTTTACATCAATTGAATGAATTGAATTCAATACTGCTGTGGTCTATTCCCTCTGGAGGGTGATATATATTCTCATGTCAATACTCTGACCTATACGCCATGGGGCAGTTATGGATTTTAGATATTTCTGTTGTTGGGTCAAAATCTTGCAGCTCCATTCTGGTGATTGTTTTTTTTTCTTTAATCGAAAGCTGGGACTACCCTTTACAACCTCTAAACACCTCATAGCCCTGGGACCAGTTAAATTTATCCTAAACAGCTCATCAGTGATTTTAAGTTCAAAAACATAGAAATTGGAATGTTCTTTTCAGCATTCTGATAACTTGCCATTTTGGAGATATAAGGTTGTGACCTGACAGCAGAGCTATGCAACTATGATGTATCCATTATTCAGCTTCACCTGTGAGGCCAGGAAGGAAGCTGCTATTCAAGCTGTTGACAGCTGACAATGGAGTGACATAGTCAGATGGAAAAGCTTTGATTCTCTCAGCTTCCCAGGGGATGATCTTGGATATTTTCTCCTCTCTGTCTGAGCCTTGGTGTGAGGATGTTGTGTTCTATCTTTGAACGTCAGAAAGAAGATGGATGTTGTCAAGAGAGAAACTATGGAAGGCTTCCTCTGGCTCGGTCTTGACTGTGTTTGACTCTGGTGACAGATCACAGAGCTGTGTTTGTGCCTGTGGTTTTCTAGCTGACACTGGAGAGAGATAACTGTTTCTGCACAGTTGCATCAGAACTCAGGCTCTTCTTTCATTATCCGGTTCTTCAAAGTCAGAAAACGCATTCTGTGGAGAAAAAAATGGTGTCTAGGTTTTCCATAGTAAAGCACTCCGTTGTGAGGAATGAACATGTTTCAGGTCATTAAACTTTTATAAAGTAATCAGGTGGCGGAGTGATATATCAGCTGGCTGGGTGGCTCTCTTTCTTCAGGGAAATCACTTCCTGAAGCCATTATGCGGCCAGGCCGTAGATGCCAGTAGCAGTGACCTTTAGTAACATGGATCCACCTCTGTAAAAGAAAATGCATCACCACAAACAACAATAGCTGCTGAGAGAGAGAGAGAGAGAGAGAGAGAGAGAGAGATGGGAGAGAGAAGAGAGAGGAGGGGGGAGAGAAAAGAGAGAGGAGAGGGAGAGAGCGAGCAAATGAGAGATAAAATGAGAGAGAGAAGGGAGACTCGCTGGCGGTATTACCCTCTTCTATAGAAGAGGTCTGGATACTGTAGCTGTCAGCTAGAGCATAGCCTCGCAGCGCTCTGTTTCTGTTGCAGATCCAGATGCCTCTATTAGGCTACTTAAGGCTTCATAACCCTCCGTTCGAGCGTCACATGCCGCGGTGGTGCAGTGACTGGATGGGATCACTCTGCGTCACCCGGGTTCGTGTTTCAGGGCCGGTTCTTTTGAGCAGTTTTTCTTCCGTGGCTCTGAGCTGCCATGACAACTTTCTGCTGGGTCCTCTGAGGGGTGTGGGGGTGTGTGTGTGTGTGTGGGGGGGGGTGACTGCCGGCTGCGGCTCATTAGTTTACATCCTCAACGCCAACACCATGGGGGAGAAACAGCATGCTGTAGCAAAACAAGCCCGGTCTCACAGACGCACACCAAAGTTAAGAAGCCTTCAGTGTACACTGCGGGTATAGAGGAATGTGTGTCGGGCTGAGGGATGTGTTGTTGTGAGTGTCTGTGTGTGTGTGTTTTGAGTGTTATTTTTGTGTGCGTGTTTGGGTGGCAGAGGGATGTTCATCACAATTCCCTACATCGGAGACTATTTCCGACTTCCCTCCTTCCCTCTTCCTTTCTCTCAACCTCTTTCTCTTTCTCCGTCTCTTTCTCAGTCTCTCTCTCTCTCTCTCTGCAACCCGCAAATGAATAGCTGCTTTGTATTCAGGAGTTTTGTTTTCTATGCAGCAGAGAGCAGATTAAACACTTAAATTGTGTGTTTAGAAAGGAAAGCCATTGCATCTCTTTACAATAAGGTGCACAAAAATATGAGTAGTTACTGAGTAATTCATGAGGAACGAATGATTAGTTACTGGTAGATAGACAACTTGCATGCCACAAGACTCGTTGTTAGCCTGCTAGTCATGAGGCCAAGAGCAAATCCTCAGATCTGTTCATGACTCAGCTTATGCACTCAAGCATCTTTCTCACAGCACATTTACAAGATAATGTTGTTTACATGTACAAGATAATCTCCTCGCAGTTTGCTTCCACAGAGGACCATTTTGCCACTAGCAGCTTCCTGTTAACCCAACAATAGCATGACAAATGAGCTCCAGCCAACCCAAGGTGTGTTATCAGCAGGGATTAAAGCACCAGAGGGTAACATTTTACAATATGGTACGCAAAAATATGAGTAGTTACTGAATAACTAATGAGGAGTAGTTACTGATTAACTCTCAATCAATGACTGTACAATAGATTATGATGGGCTACTACAGAACAGATTGGGGACAAATAAAGCTTTGATTGATTAATTGATTGACTACTATAGTAGTTACTGAGAACTTAAGCAACATTATCTTGTAAATGTGCTGTGAGAAAGATGCTTGAGTGCATAAGCTGAGTCAGATCTGAGGATTTGCTCTTGGCCTCATGGCTAGCGGGCTAACACTGAGTCTTGTGGCATGCAAGTCAACTATCTACCTCCGTTATGAAAAGAAAACCTACAGTATATCTTCATCCAATTTTGCTGCTGTAGGGTCAAAACCTTGTATCTCCAAAATGGTGTTTTCAGAATGTTGAAAAGAAATGTCAATTTCTATGTTTTTGGACATAAAATCACATGATGAGCTCTTTAGAATACATTTATTTGATCCAAGGGCTAGGAGGCGTTCAGAGGTTTTAAGGGTAGTCCCAGCTTTCAATTGAAGAAAAAAATAACCTGACAACAGCGATATCTACAATCAATAACTGCCCCGTGGCGTATACTGTTGGTCAGAGTATCGACATGAGAATATATATCACCCCCCAAGGGGGACAGACCACAGCAGTAGGCGCCATATCACCAGTACAACAGATCAGCTTCCATTACGTCCACACCACACATCACCCAGCACTGGGTGGGAAGTAGATGTGCTGTTGAAGCTGTTTTTTTTATTTTTTTAACTCTGCTCTCTTGGCAGGGTGACTCCAGATAGCCTCCTCCTCCGACTCCCTGCCTCCCCAGGCCACAGCTCTAGAGACCTGCCAAGGCTGCTTTATGGTTAGACCCTCTGACCTGGCAACCCGCATAACCCTCCCACCGGGCGTCAGCGTCCATCAGCACCAGCAGCAGTGATACACACATGACAGCTGAGGTAGAGAGAGAAAATATGAAAAAGATATATATCGGTAAAACCGCCCTCAAAGCCCAGAGAAATGGTTGCAAACATCCAAAGAGAAGGTAAGAAAAGGAAGAAAGACGGGTTTCATCTTCTGAACGTCGCCCCTGTATCTTTCTGGCTGATCACATCCCACTGAAGAACACTCTTCAGTCATTCCAACATCATAGATTCTCATCTTCTCATTTCAAAGGAATGATGGTGTATTTTGTCACTGTCTTGGTATCGATGCCTGTTCGCTCACCGGCCTCTATCCATCTCACAACTACCACACATAAGCATGTCTATTAGTTTGAGGATCATCTTCCTGTAATCGCCTCCATTGCCTTGAGCCCAAAATCTCTGTCCCTCCCCTCTTCCAAGGGGTTATAAGAGCCATAGAGCCTCCAGGCTGTGGAAGAACGAGGTGGAAACGAAGGCCCCTGACACACGCGCACGCACGCACACACACACACACACACACACACACACACACACACACGCACACACACACACACACACAAACACACTCTCTTTCCATCCTTCTCACCACCCACATGTCCATCCATCTACCCACATGCCTGCCACGACCTCAGTCTTCCATTCAATACTTCTCTCGTTTTGTCCTCATCTGTCTCTCTGTGTTCACACTGTTAGGGGAGGGAGCTGACCACTGTTAAATGTATGGTAACGGTCAACATTCAATGTACTGTACATTTAATTGATATTGTCTATATGTGTAAACATTGTATTTTAGTGAGACAGAATGTCCTGTTCATCTCAACACTGACTTCTCCATAGCTTCAGGATCTGACTGCCTAACTTGACAACCTCTGTCTCTGTCTTCCTGCTTCCTGTCTCTCTATTGCAGTTCCTTCCACGACCACAAAGAGGACCTGCGTAAGCGTCTGTCCTACACCACCCACAAGCTAGAGATGGTGGAGTCAGAGTTCGACTCCACCCGCCAGTACCTGGAGACGGAGCTGCGGCGAGCTCAGGAGGAGCTGGACAAGTTCACCGACAAACTTCGCAGGTCAGATATCTACACTAACCCTAACCCTGTCACTGACCCAACACTCATCCTAACCCCGACCCTAACCCTAAACTGCATTACATGACACTACAGTATGCTACAGCAAACCACATAACACTACGCCAGCCATCGCCAACAGGCGGTCCGGATCCGAACCCAGAAGCCATCCAATCCGGGCTGCGTCTTATAACCCGATAAATCAATGAGAATTTCTCCCTTTTGGCTTTTGATGGAGTGTACGCAACTAGTTTGAGCCTGTGCAGCCTTTGTAGTATTTTACAGCATTTGTTTACTATCTCACGCGTCGCTAGCCAATTGAATCTGTGTGTGTTCATTGCCTGACGTCACCCAGTCTACATGTGACAGCCTAGCTATCGTTAAAGGAGTAGTAAAGGGAAAAATCATGTTTAGCCCTGTTTTAAGGTTACTTATGATCATATACAATGGTTCAGATCAAAAAGTTGACAAAACTAGCACTTTTGAGAAAGTCTGATAATTGCTCTACCACCATTTTGGTCATACAATGGATGTGGGTGGGCACCGTGAAAAATCATTCAAAAAACATGTTAAACTCTCAATTTCAAAGACAAGAAACTCACCGAGGTGTTAGTTGGCGTTCTGACATATAATTCGCCATAAAGTAAGATTCTAGTTCATCTGGAAAGGCTTTTTTAAATATTTAGCATAGAACTATTTAGTCGCAGCACATACGTGTGTAAACTTCCGCAATCTAGGTAGCCTAGCAACATAAACAATAACAATAGCTACCGTAAGTAGTTCCGCTTCCTGAATCCCCTCTGCGGATTGATCTACACATCTACAACGGTCGTGTCAATACAAGTCAATTGATTTCATAAAATGATCAATAAAACCCTACAGGATTCATACTTTGCGGCAAATTTGATCTCAGAACACCAACGGACACCAATTACCCCCTCGGTGAGCTTCTTGTCTTTGAAACCAAGAGTTTAAAGTCCCAGTTAACCAAAATCAGAGATTTGCTTGAAAACACATTCTATGTGTTAGTGATGCATTGCTGATAACATGTAAAAATGGGATGAACCATGTGTAGTACTGAATTATGAAGTTAGACCAGTTTTGTGTTTTTGACCAGTTTTGATTTCTGGATTTTCTGGGCGGGCTTAAAACGGTACCGGATGACGTAGAGCGGTGTTCTTAGCATATCCCCGCCCTAACACTATATAAAGCTAGAACGGATTTGAATCTTCGGTTCTGCTCAATCTTGAGTCTAGAATTAGCTAGTTTTAACCAACAGTCTAGAATTAGCTAGTTTTTCTTAGTTAGCAATGCCTATGCATAAAACTAAACGAAAATGCATCCTTCCTGGATGCCAGCAGGAATGGGATGATAAGGTCTCCTTCTTTCACTCCCGAGTAAAGCTGAAATGAGAAGCAAATGGGTTAGCATTTTTGAAGAGCCATGGTGTTACAGAGGAGTCTGTCACCGCTAGCGCCCGCCTCTGCAGCAAACATTTCACTCCCGAAAGCTTCTGCAATTATAATATGAGGCTTTTGGGTTTCACGGACTCACGACTGGTCCTGGTGAATTCGGCGGAGCCAACCATCTCCCTCCCCTGCCTCCATTCTCCTCCTGTCGCATCAACCTTTGGTGCCGACAGCGCTGCCTTGTGTGCTTATAGCCAATTAACGTTATAACGTTAGCTAGGTAACGTAAGCAATAGGAAAATACACTGCTACGTTAATCTACAAAATGTGTCTTGACATTTATGTGGTAATGTCAGCTATGATTAATTATATGTAATCTTAGGAGGAATTATAGCTAACATTATCTATGTAGATTGTTGCAAATGGGAGTGTGTATATAACCTTAGTCTAGCTAACATAGCTAGCAGCACCGACCAGGCTACCACCCACCAAATAACGTTACGGATGATATATTATGACTATAAGCGTTAACTATACAGAAACTGCCTGCCATATTTGTGGCACCTGATATGCGTATGGGTTCACCGGTAATGGTAACAATATATTTCTCCAGCGGGAGACCGGGAGACGGGAGCGAGGGGGATGGTTAGGTAGACCAGCTGCAGCTGGAGAAAGACGCACCCTCTCCCAGTGAAGCGGTGCTCGGCGGCTACTGGCTGAACGTTCTGTTGAATATGGTGCGGGAAAGTTGAAGCCGAGTGCTCGTTATTCTCACACATAACATTGCCAACGAGAGTGGATGAGTCTGTCCCGATTATCAACTCCGGTAGTGTATGCTTCTTCGCGCTATCAGCGCTGTTCAAGCCAGTGACTAAAAGGTACATTTTAAACATCTTTTTCCATTGATCCCAAGGGACGACAGGATCGCCTGTTAGGGATAGGAATGGGTCCGGAGGTGGCAGGGAGAAAATAGGGACAGACTCATACATTCCTCGTTGCCTGTTTTTGTATTTTGCATCTAAGGGCAGTAACACTGGCGCGTTGGTATAGAGTAGCTACAGTTTTACCTGTGTTGTTTGTCAGGAGGTAGGTTAGGAGGAAGCATCTGTGCGTTTGACTCATTAGACAAGTGTAATTTCAACTCCTCTCTGTTTTCACAAAGCTGTGCCTTCCTACCACAAAAGAGACGGCGTGCCAGTGTGACAATATGCAGACCAGAGAACGGTACTATTTGACAGGTTCTTCCCTCCACACCCCCTCCCCACGCAATTGGGTGTGGCTTTGGTGCCTTCAGCAGACACGCCCCCACAGTCTCAGACCAGAGAATGCTGCTGATTTTTAACCGATTTTGAAGCCTTATTTTATATACTTAGCGACATTTTTAATCACTCAGATTTGGCTGGGTGGTTAATGACATGTTTTCCTGTGGTGTGTGAAGCTCATAACAAAAATTTGAACTGGGTTAACCTGGACTTTAACATGTTTTTGAATGATTTTTCACGGTGCCCACCCACATCGATTGTATGTGGTAGAGCAATTATCAACTTTCTCAAAAGTGCTAGTTTTGTCAGCTTTTTGAACTGAACCATTGTATATGATCATAAGTAACCTTAAAACAGGGATAAACATGATTTTCCCTTTACTACTCCTTTAATGTTACTGTTATCAGAGCGATTCCTTGCTAATATTAGCCTAGTTGGAGTTGGACACTGCATGACCAGAGAAACGTAACGACAAACGAAGAGGGAAGTGAGATACTACAAGACAGAAGTAACGTCAGCCTATACATGCTGTGCTCTAAAATACGAAAAATAGATGTTGAAAATAGGGCGTTCCATCAAGAATGGACAGAGTTGTAGGCTATATATTCATTCTCACCGCGGGTAGCTCTAAACCTGTTTGTCTCATATGTTCCGAGAAATGTGAGATGCATCTGGCTGCATACAAAATGCCCGACCTCCGCAAGAGGCGCCTCCGCAGTTGACAGGAAATCATGTGACCTCTGCAATTGACAGGAAATCTGTTCTGTTTTTTGTGAGCATGCGCAAGAGGCACCTCCACAATTGACAGGAAATCACGTGACCACCACAATTGACAGGAAACTGGACGTTGTTGGTCGTCTTCTTGTTTTTTTGTGAATGACAGTGTGCAGTCAGGTAAGAGAAGATATTTGTTGTTTGCAAGCCGCCATTAATTCCAGTGAAGAAGAAGAAGATAAGATATTCTTTATTTATTCTTTATTAGTCCACTTGTTGCCGAGAAGCCTCTGATACTGCGACAAGGATAGACAAAAGTTGAGTTGTCTTTTTTAAGGTTTTATTCAGTGTTGTCTATCAAACTTTATGCCAAGTGGCTCTAAGCATTTAGCTACATTAGCTAGCGATGTTTCGTTACTTCGTTGTTGCAGGTCATGTAGCTAGCTAAGCAGTTATTAAAATATTTGTGTAAATGAATTAGTTTAATTGAGTATAAAATGGATATCGTTTGAGTAAAAACTGTTTGAATCACGTTACATTAGCTCACTAATTGGCAGCAGCTGTAGTTAGCTGGTCGGATGCTAGGGAGATGTTTTCTTCTTTATTGGAAGTTTTATTGGACAGTTTTACTATCGGGAACTAGACTGGCTAACTCCCAGAGCGTGCAGCCAGTGTAGCACGCAGTTGACGTTACTAGACTGACAGCCAAGGTTAGCGGGCTACTACTACCTGGAGAGTAGCCTATTGTATGATTATGTTCATTTTATTGAGTGTATTTAAGAAAAATGTAATGTAACGGTCAGATTGTGAATACACCTTGGGGACTTTTATTTTGTTAGGCACATATGTGTTAGAGGCAACGTCAGTGGCCCGCGCTAGTCAGCTGTGGAGATACGCTGGCATAGGAGAACTTGGTTTCCCACTTTGTTATTTTATTCCTCAATACTAATACTGTTTTCTGTGCATAGTGCCGATCTGTAGATGTGCCCGTCAGACCAGGCATGGCATGTTTGATGTAGAGCAATAAACGGACACACTGTGTGTAATCCCAGTACCGTCTCCCCAGGGGTGTAGTGGTGACTAAAGAAGTGGATATACTCTACAGTTAGAAGTGGGTATACTGTTGCAATTGTTACATTAGTATTGGTTAAAGAAGTAGGTATACTGTGTGTCCATGGATAAAGAAGTGGGTATACTCCGTATACCCCCGTATACCCTCCACTACACCACTGCGTCTCCCTCGTCACCTGCGTTTAAGTACCACCATTACGGCATACCACTAGAAAATAAGTGTTACAATAGCAATAGGAATTTATGAGTTTTATATGGATGGCAAGAGGCCCTTTTCACAGCAGCCATCTTGACAGAAAGCAGGGTAAATCTACATCCTGTGAGCCAGACTGACACAGGTGTAATTAATATAATTGATTATGGCCCTGTTCCATTTAGGACCGCCAAGCCTCTGGTCACACCCCAGCAGGCCCCCACCTCCCAACACAGGCCCATTGTAGTAGAAGTTTCGAAAAATGAAGTATTTGCCCAGGTTCGCTCAAAAAGGTTCAGTCAGATTTATTAAGAAAACAATACGATTGCAAAAGGACCTCAAGATAAAACACAGAGTGGTTCATCAGAACAGAAGTGAGCTTAAGCTCGCCTAGTACCGCCTTATATGTGCTCAAACAAGGATGTGATGCAGCCGACATTTGGTTGGCTGACTCGTCTATACGTCATCGTAAGGTGACGGATATCAAACAGTGGTCGAGGGATGAAAAGAAAAGCGCGGTACACTTTGAATATAGACAAAGGAACAAAAGGCCTGAGCCAGGATGGGAAGGACGAAGTGTGAGGCTTTTCCTGTCCTGGTGAGACAGGGGTCTGTCTTAAAAGAAGAAGTGAGGAAGACAGAGGTTTAGGAGGTGTTTGGAATTACAAAAGAGAGAGAGGAACAAAGGTTTTAAGGTGTTTGGATGTAAATTCTATAACAATCCCCCATTTGTGCCTGAACAGGTACACAAAAATAAAATATAAAATCCAAACACAAAGTGTAAACATTCAGCTATGCTATACATGTGGAAAGGAAGTAATCTCTCCACTAGGTGGAGCAAAAAATATTTTTTTTTTTTTATTTTATTGTGAAATTTAACAAAAGAAATAGATTATTTTCTTTCCACGTGCAAAATCACGCACCAAAACCCCTTGTTTCAGAAATATGACAGGAAACAAGGTAAAAAAGATGACATGATTATATACTATTTATAGTCTAAAAGTGGACAACCATTCACCAAAAACCTTGATTTAAAGTTTGAAACAAGGTAAAAAAGATGAATGGTTACCAGTGTAAGAAGGGCAAAAAACCTCTTGGTCAATTTAGAGGAAAAACCCAAACTTATTTATCAACTCATGTTTCAACCATTGTAACTCTTGTAAACAAATATGATATTTTTTCAAGATAATTTCAAAGTTCATTCACTCTTGTTGTGAATAATCGCATGTAATTTCTTCTGGATCATAGCTTCCATGTTTGCGTCTCTGAATGTTCAATGTAGGTTCCAGTGTGTGCGGTTAGAGGGGCAGTCATTGCTGTTGAGCTTGTCCACGTTGTCATAACAACAACCACGAGAAGGAGGTGACCGGCAAGGTCAGTCTCCGATTGCTCATCAGAGGAGAGGATAGTGTGGCGGTGACCGGCAAGGTCACTCTCCGATTGCTCATCAGAGGAGAGGACAGTGTGGCGGCCCACTGCTTTGCCCTTGAGATCTCTGGTTCGGCTGCATGGACCGTCCTGTCAGCTACTTTTGACAGCTATTCCACACAGGCCAGAATGCCATGGTCCTGATTGTTCCATCTTTGACGGGTAGGTTCACCCCGCTACTTCTACTCTGACGGGTAGGTTCACCCCGCTACATCTCTCTGACGGGTAGGTTCACCCCGCTACATCTACTTCTCTTCCATGTTTTCTGGCCTGTTCTCAGGCTGCTCATCTGCTCCTTGGTTTGGGACGCAACGGCGTCGAAATTCTCTCAGCTACTCTGGCAGCAGTCTGCGTGGTGAGTTGAATCTGGTACGGCCCCAGGTCGCGGATCAGGACCCAACGGCCTGGTTGGAGATGATAAGAAGAAGCCCTCTCTGGCGTCCGGAATGGTCACCTTTCCTTAGTGGGGACTTCATACGGGGAGCAGGTCGGCAATGTCTTTGAGAGACATGGGAGGAGAGACCTGTGAATCCACAGATGAGAGAGACAACAGAGACAAAACAGAAGAGCAAAAGGAGAGTCCTCTGGTCTGGTCTCCCTGTTCCCCTCTTTGAGTCCTCTGGTCTGGTCTGGTCTCCCTGTTCCCCTCTTTGGTCAGGAACGGTTATCAGCAGTCTGTTGAAGATACTCAGAAACATTGTTAAGTGCAAGCCACATTCTATCATCCCCTCTTCCTGGCAGGAGATGATCCTGCTTTGGGGAAGAATTTTGTTATTCAGTCAGGAAAACTTAAACAGGGTGTCTGTTCAAGTGTCATTAGAGCCAGTCGGGCTCGTCAGTCTATGTAGTTTGTCAGTGGGGATCTAGCTTTTGTCCATTTACCGAATCGGACAGTAGCAGGGATCTAGGCTCTGCAGTAGCCTACAGTGACATCAGGGGCAGTGTAAGAATTACTTTAACACGCCCAGTCCCCAATCATGATCAAGGCAATTGGATTTTGCTCTTAGAATTTCTCTCGCGATTTTATGAAAATAAAATAAAAAGATTCTCATCTCAACAAAACAACACCCCCTAAGGGTGAAAGCGAAAAATTCCCTGAAGTCAGGATAAAACAGAGATGGGGGAAAAAATGCATCACTCAAATAAAATAACACTAAAATGAACTCGCTTCATCTACAATTAACAAACCATCAATCAATCAATCAATCAAAGCTTTATTTGTATAGCTAATTATTAAATATTGTATATCTAAAACTTCCCTCTTCTGCATTTGAGGACAGAGTATTGGGCACGCTTCGGACAAAATGGTCTCTTCCCTATGTCATACTTATCTGTCGTTCACGGTGAGTCGGTGACATGGCGTTGGCCCTGCATCTCACGAACCACAGGTCGCCCATCTGTAGGGAAGCAGGCCGGTAACCTCCATCTCCACCTCCGGTCCTGTGCCCGTCTCCTGGTTCGGCATTCACCCATCACTCCCGGAACGACAGTTGTCTGTTAAAACACTCAGAAAAACACTCAGACCCGATGAATGTGCCTCAAACTATAAACATGAGATATTTAACATAACCATTTAAAAATATATAATTTGGGTTGTTAGGAGATGCTGTATTCAGATTAAGACACTGGCAAACATTATCTTTCCCCCCCACTATCATGCACAAACCTTACGTCCTCAGCTACATATGTCTTGTCCTGTTTATTTACCTTAAAAAAATGGGTCTATATTGGCTAGTTAAAATCTACCTTGTGGGTTGTTCAAGGGAACCCCAGCAGGTGGCGCCGAATCCCAGGTTGCAGGATTCTCCCTCTCATTTTGCCTGCGGTAACTGTGTTAAAATGCTATTCTCTATACCGTCGTAGGAATTAATTAATCTATCTACTCCTGCATGAAATTGACAAGATGAGACTTGTTCCCTAGTGGAGAATGTATGAGTTGCTAACCCTTGCCAGTCATATGAATAACAGGAGTTAATTTTTGAGAACAGCTTAGAACGTTGGAGTGACATCTGATCATTATTTTCAATGTTCCAGGAATATGTCCAACTCGTCATAGGTTCTATAAACATGAGGTCGCGCAGTGGTGTTACCTGTTTAGGGGTGGTGTGATCACGGAGCAACGAGTCGAGGGGGAAAAATCTAGGTCAGAGTGATTCGATGGGGGAAGTGGCGGAGACGCCATTGGCTGTATAGCTTCTTTGTCTCTTTTCTCTGACTTCAAAAACCCTTCCCGCGCTACTGACTCCCAAATTTTAAACGCTGCCCAATCAATGGCATTACCACTTTTCCTGCCCAACTTAGTCTTCTCAAACGCTTCTAGTTGAGCCCTAACGTTGGCCAAAGCTTTAACGCTAAGAGTACCAAATGGAGACGAAAAACTGCTATGCTTATTCCATAGCTGAATCTGCCAACAGGCACTAGCAGAATATTTTAGCGCAACAATTTTAGCTGGACTAGACAATTTGAGAATATCAAGCGGTGAGCTAGTAGTGGCACCCATATTGCACAAAAATCGCTTACGAAAAAACAAAACAAAGGACACTCTCCCACACTCCTACGTAACATGGAGATGAACGTCTCTCAGACTACTCACTAGCAGTTACGATTTACGGCCCTCAAAAACAGTGTCGGAAAAAATTAAACAGTACTTTTACCTGGAAAAAAAATAGGCGCGCTTAACAACACATACAAGACAGAGCCGAAACTCCAACAGTTAAAACAGCAGACTAACAACCCCGTGCAGGGACACAGAACACAAAGGACGAACACAGGGGACGAACACAGGCCCACGTTTTCGACAAGCAAAAAAATATATGCCTTCCCGGCTGAAACACCAGCCTCTTGGTTGAAAGCTAAAACTCGTTTAGGTTATACCAACCACCCGGGATCAAAGGGACAAACGCTTCTCCAAGAAACGCGGGTCGGACTACCAAACCACTCCCAGTAGCTACCTTCGCTGAGAAAAAATACAACGGAACACCCGCGACCGGCCAAAGGGAAGCCCGTTCTGTGCCAACTTTGGCGTATTAACTCAAAACCGTTCTAAACTGCAACCGATAAACAACCTTAACTGTACATCAACTGCAGGGGAACAAATCACGAGACCAAAAATCACACTTCTTCCGAAAGGCATATACCCTAGTAACGAAACAAGGACGAAGTCAAAGAACAACACAATATAATATATCTATTGTTGAGTCACAACTCCTTAGATAGTTACCACCCCGGGGCACCCTGTTTTCAACAATCTAGACCAACACAATCTGAAACGAAACCAAGGCAAATACCAAGCATAAAAGGATTCGTTTTTCAACGTACCGTGAGTTTAGCCGAGTGGAACCAACAAGGCGGACTTCTCCGAACCAATGCGAATAGGCGCAAAGAGAGAAGATTTTCCAGAGCTCGCTACTGCTCCGCACGTCTGCTTCCTTCGTTGTCCACTCCAGGCGAATCTCACAGCAGCCGATCCCGTCCCGAGTCGCCAATTGTAGTAGAAGTTTCGAAAAATGAAGTATTTGCCCAGGTTCGCTCAAAAAGGTTCAGTCAGATTTATTAAGAAAACAATACGATTGCAAAAGGACCTCAAGATAAAACACAGAGTGGTTCATCAGAACAGAAGTGAGCTTAAGCTCGCCTAGTACCGCCTTATATGTGCTCAAACAAGGATGTGATGCAGCCGACATTTGGTTGGCTGACTCGTCTATACGTCATCGTAAGGTGACGGATATCAAACAGTGGTCGAGGGATGAAAAGAAAAGCGCGGTACACTTTGAATATAGACAAAGGAACAAAAGGCCTGAGCCAGGACGGGAAGGACGAAGTGTGAGGCTTTTCCTGTCCTGGTGAGACAGGGGTCTGTCTTAAAAGAAGAAGTGAGGAAGACAGAGGTTTAGGAGGTGTTTGGAATTACAAAAGAGAGAGAGGAACAAAGGTTTTAAGGTGTTTGGATGTAAATTCTATAACACCATCCACACCCAGCTGTCGCAGCCCACGCCCCTGCAGGCCCACCATCCAGTGGCTGCAGACAAGACAGCAAGCCAGGTGAGCACTCTCTCTCTCTCTCTCCAGTGACATCAGAAACCTTGTTCTAGTTCAAGTTGGTTTGTGTATAATGATGGAAGTCCTAGGCAACTTGAAAAAGTGCATTTGACATTTGAGACTTGTTTACTCAGATCCTATCCTCTCTCTGTTCTTTCCCCTCTTTCTTTCTCCTAACCTAGCCTCCAATGGACATCCTCAAGATCGCCATGATGGAGGCAGAGATCGACCCCAGCGATGAACCCATGGTGCTTGACTGCAAAGAGGACCTAGATGTCATCGAAGAGTTGTAGAGTTATGAGTAATAGCTGACCTAGTTCTTCTCACTCAGCCATGTCCATCAACATGTGGGGTCTGCTACACCATGTGTGCCAAGTCCACGGTCATGAGACAGTTGTGATTGATGGGTTTCAGCTAGTTTCTTTCACCAGGCAATCAGGCTACTGAACAAAGGACACTGGTGACCTGTAGCATACTGTTGCATAGACTGCACTTAGTACTGTATACTGATCACTTATAACACTGAACATTGAGATAAGTATCGAGTAACAGGCTGAGCACTGTTATTATTGGGTAATGAGCCTTACTGAGAACTTAAACACTGGACACTTGTGTCTGAACGCTGCTATTACAATGTCACACATTGTATATTTGAGTAACGAGCCGAGTACAATCAATGCTAGAGTACTGAGTACTGTGTTTTAAACATTGCATATCATGGTGAGTTCTGCTACTACTATGTTGCACATGCGTGTATTTGTATTTGTGTAATCATTGCCATTGTAATTATTGTGTGTAATTATTATTATTATTAACATTGAGTGTAATTATTGCCATTGCCGCCGCTTGTGTTGAGAGGGAACAATCAATGTGAGCAGCTGATACAGCAGGCCTGCTCCTCATCTGAGCACAAGCCTGTCACTTCTGCAGGAGATATATCTTAAAACCTTACACCAATCACTAATTTTGAAACATCAACACAAACTCAGTTATTGGGAGTTAGTATTGTTGGGATTGGTGTTGGGGGGACTTGGTGATAGGGAGGTTGCAAAAGCAGCCTTTTTGTAAGCAGCCTGTTTCTCCTATGAAGTGATATGAGACTGTCTTTTTCAGGACCACAGTTCTTATCAAAATTATTCTTGTTGAATGTAGCCAGTAAAGGCTTACTGAATGTTAAACAAAAAAATGGGGACACACTTGGAGTTCTATTTGACTATCTAGCTAACTTAATGCAATGGGCCGATTTCCTGTCAACTGCAGAGGTCACGTGATTTCCTGTCAATTGTGGAGGTGCCTCTTGCGCATGCTCACAAAAAACAACGGATTTCCTGTCAACTGCGGAGGCGCCTCTTGCGGAGGTCGGACATTTTGTCTGCAGCCAGGTACTCTTGGAGAAATGTAGCCTACTTTATTTGATTTTAAAGTAAGTTGGGGACCATACAACTGAAGTCAACAATATTTTAACTTCCATGTGTATTTCACAGTAACATACCTGCTGCTATACAACAATTTGATAGGAATATGCAAGGAAACAAATCTGCGTTGAGGGCATAAAAAACGCACGCATCACCACCGGACCCTGGCTTGAGGCATTTTGTCTCTTAGAACTTTACTTGATTACCCCTGCACTACGCTAATCTTTTCTACGCTTCTATAGTCCTACTATCCTGGAGCTCAGCTCTCTAAGTGATGAGTCAGATGTTAGTTCTGTACTCTGGGCATTCCTCTGTGTTTCCTCACATAAAGGATCATTCACACCCACTTTGATCACATTACATGGACTTTTGGTTTCCACATGCTCCACTCAAGGTTTTAATCTTATCCAAACCCTTCTGGAAATATCCCAATGCACGAGCCAGAACCATCCACTAATTTTCTTCAGATTTTGGATCATTGCCTGAGATTTCTGCTAAATTCTCTTGGAAATGGCCACTAAATGGTTGGGGAGCTAAATATAAATACATAAAATGCAGACTAGTTCTACACAGACTGGTTCTAAAAAGACTGGTTCTACAGAGACAGACTGGTTCAAAACAGACTGGTTCTAAACAGACTGGTCCTACAGAGAGTGGTTCTAAACAGACTAGTTCTACACAGACTGGTTCTAAACAGACTGGTTCTACAGAGACAGACTGGTTCAAAACAGACTGGTTCTAGACAGACTGGTCCTACAGAGACTGGTTCTAAACAGACTGGTTCTACACAGACTGGTTCTAAACAGACTGGTTCTACAGAGACCTGTTCTTATTTATTTTTTATTTTATTTTTATTTAACCATTATTTTACCAGGAAGTCCCATTGAGATCGGGAGATCTCTTTTACAAGGGACCTGGCTGAAATGGCAGCAGCAAATAAAAGATACAGTGCATCAAAACAGACTGGTTCTACACAGACTGGTTCTACAGAGACCTGTTCTAAATATATTGGTTCTACACAGACTGATTCTACACAGACTGGCTCTACACAGACTGGTTCTATACAGACTGGTTCTACACAGACTGACTCTGTGAGGCCTTATGGAAGACCACTCTATCTCCATGATAAAGCTATTCTTCTTCCTCTGTGGTAGGATCCAGAGCAGTTATTCAACGCTGCAGAGGATCAACCAGGATCTGGAGGACAAAATGCACAAGACGGTAAGACACTCAAGAACACTCTGGGGGCCACTTTGGACCAGTTTGGGGCCACTGCTGGTATTGTCATATCATATCATACAGTATCATATCATATCAAGGGCCACTTCAGCATTTACAGTAGGCACAACAAGAATGCACGATATTTCTGGTGTTTTTTTATTTCCATTACTAACATCCAGATTTCCAATACTATAGAATTGGGTTTTTATTTCAATTGTATATGAATGTGTAGTTTGAAAGGGAATGAAACAACTAGAAAACATAATTACATAAAAAAAATAAAAAATAAAGAATTTGGCGGGTCGGAATACATTATATTTTTTACATCATGTTGGGGCCTGAGGGAGGGGGGGGGTGGAGGGCCGGAAATGGCCCCCGGGCCTTGATTTTGACACCCCTGCTCTAGAACATCCTGGTACACTCTAAAACGCCTTAGAACACTATGCTATCTGGTGCCTGCACATGGCCCCAACCAATGCCAACCACCTCCCAACACCCAACATTCTGAAGTTGTCAGTTGTTAGAATGTTGGAAGTTTAAAATTCAACTGCAAAATCTATCCAACTAGCGCCAATAATCATCAACTAACATGGCACACCAATCCAACTTTGGTAGTTGGGGCAGTGTGCACTTTAACTCTCTGGTGCAACACAAACACACTTTTCACTGACCACTCCTGTACATCATGGCTGATGGTTGTGATCCCTGCAGCTCAAGCAGATCAAAATGATTCTCATGTTGCTGAGTTGACACTACTGGTTGGTGCAGAGATGCCGATCTGTTTACCTTCTTAACTACAATACTCCATCTGATCACACCCTGCCAGACAAATAAACAAGTCGATGGCTTGATAGCTATTGATTTACTCTGCCCCACAGCCTGTATTTGTGACTTTTACAACTGTGCTCTTTATCTAGCTTAGATTATTTGAAGGAAAAAGGGCCTTGAAATATTTATGTGTAGTTTCAGGCTTATGGGCTCCTGCTGACCTGTTGGCAAGGTTACGCATCAGTGCATGGCTGGGCTCTGACTGAATGTTGTGGGAGAGCTGGGACTCTTCATCCCTGCTGGAGGGGCCATGATTGGAACAGTTATACAACGTTTGAGGAGTTCGAAGAGTTAGTGGAGAGAGGAGGACAGGAAGAGAGAAGAGAAGACAGTGGGGAGAGGAGGAGTGTTAGAACAGAAGACGAGAGATGATGAGAAAGAAGAGATAAAGAGAGAAGAGGGGAGAGAGGAGGAGAGAGGAAGAGGGGGGAAGAGAGAATTATCATAATTGATAATGAAATAACACCACATCAGAAATGTAGGCTATGACTCAACCAACCTAACTCTCTGGGCCGTGCTGGTTGGTCTCTGTCTTTCATTTTTTCATCTCTCCGTCCCTCCAACTTTCTATATATCTCAATTTATCCATCTCTCCATCTCTCTGGACTGTGGTAAGAGATGAGAACTCTAAGCTGATCGATGGCTTCACACCAACCTTGCGGAGAGAGCCACTCTCACAGCCATTACGTGATCAAAGACTGGAGCACAATCAATGTCCGGAGTGATCTGCTCGTCACCAAACCTTGTTAGAAAACTATTACAGCCAGCATAACCCCAGCCAGGCCTCAGGGCCTCTCTACCCTCAGATCCCAGTGGTGAGACAGAGCAGGCCCATACTCAGGACTGATCAGGGCCATAATGGGTTCTGGCCTCATCAGATATCAGAGGCTTGGCTCATCTCCTACTGTAATGAAAGAAGTCTGTGAGCAAAATGAATTTCTCCTCTCCGGTGATGGATGATTAAGCTGTTTCCGTTGGGCCGGCTAGGGGCTAGAGGAGAAACCTGGTGTAGGAAAGTAACGACATAGTGCTAGGGCATTAACGACTTCAGATTTTTTCAGGTCGACTTATCTATCAATAAAGTCGAGTCGACAAGTCGTGTGATGACGTCATCACAGTCAGCACACTTACACAGCGGAGGAATAGCCTAGCCTACATAGATACAGCAACAACAACAACAAAACACCATAACATAATGGCCTGGGGGGTATTCCACAAAGCTGGCTAACTGAGTAAGCCTGACTTTTGCAATGAGTAAAACCTGGAAACTCTTCAAATCTGGAACATGGACTGAAGAAAAAAAATAGCTTTCCGGGTTTTACTTTGTGCAGAAGTCAGGCTTACTTAGTTAGCCAGCTTTGTGGAATACCCCCCTGAAGTAAGTCAGCAATGTGTGCATTGGTCACGGCATTAGCATAGCTCACGTAAGGGGGAGTAATTATGGCCGTGTGGATTTACTAACTGAGAAGACAAACCTGATGAACGTCGCTATCGTTTTTCACATGTGCAAATTGAATTTGCGAACTGAGCAGACAATCAACGCTACTTGTCCACATGTGGTATTGCGAACGTAGCTAACTAAGCAAACACTCGTGAGGAACGTCGCCGCTGTCATCATCGGAAGGTAATATAAGCTGCTAGTTGTCTTTGTTAGCCTACTCCAAATAAGCACAACGTTTATCTTAAGTTAACCCGGCTTTATTAACTCCAGTTTACAACACCCAGAGCAGCCGACATCAAGCTCAACTCCACACAGACTGACTGCGCATGCGTTTTCCCGCCAAGAGAGGGCAACCCAGAATACCGTATATCCAGTAGTATATACGCATAGAGAATACATGTTAACAATCTCATTATTCTATTTTTTTTTTTTAAGAAATAAAAAACTTTCAACATTGCATGAAGTATAAACCACTCATACAGTGACTAAAACAAAAATGTTTTACATTCCCTGAGTAGTCAACATAAGTTAGGGAAACATTTGAGAACCTACATAAAACAAAAGTGCTTTCAATGTTCCATATCAACACACACTTTAACCCAGATCCCATTGTCCTTCACTGAGTGCTTTTAAGAGCACAAGAGCCGATGCTCCCTTTTTTGTGAGACAGTCAGCGAGTTGAGATTTTGTGTCTGACCAACGCACCTCCTTGATCATCTTGCTTTGTATGAGCTCCTTAATGCTGCTGATTTCCAACCTAAATCTCTTCTCTGTGACTTGTTTTGTGGACTTGAGGGCATCGAACAGAGAGTGGTTATCAGTCACACAGAGTACAGAGGGGGCATTCAGTTCAGCATGTCCAGGAGTGAGCTCAGAAAAGAATGTGGCCAGAAAAATGGCATTGTCTATCCCATCTGACATGGCAAGAGTTTCCCCTGCAATGGTACTGCGGACCACTCGCCTGATTTTCTTGGACTGCCAACAGAGGGGGGAAAACTTCCCTCTTTCTCCCATAAGTGTTATAAAAGTACCTCCCTGCGTACCTCCGTCTGGGAGGTTTCCAAATGAAGCATCACTGAAAACTATCAGGTTCAAAGCATCACTGTTTCCCAGATGTTGAAATCTGAGTGTCACCTTTTCAGACTTTAGCTTACGGATATTCTTATTAGCATCATGAATAGACTGTACTGTTGCCCCTTTTATATTAGAAGCTAAACAACATGAATCAAACATAACATCAGGTCTTAGCAGATCGTAACTGCTCTCTCTCAGATTCGTTAAGGAGTTAATTTCTCTGTGTGGCACGACCTGCTTGTATGGGAATAGGCTGCAGGTTCTCAATGTAACTTTGTTCATGTACCTGGACTTCACCGTTAACAGTTACAAAATCCATTCCTACATAGGAGAACTTTTCATGCTCCTCACGCCCAACCTGGAATGCAGACTTTAGTTGAGGGATCACATTGGATGAAAAGTTTGATGAGCCTGCCCAAAGAAAATCATCTACATGACATGCAAGCACCCCAGTGACCTTACATTGCTCATCCAACCAGTAAAAGCGGCGGCGGTATAGCTCAGTTGGTAGAGCGGGTCGTTCAGTGATCGTAGGGTCGGTGGTTCGAATCCCGGCTCCTCCTGACTACCTGTCGAAGTGTCCTTGGGCAAGACACTGAACCCCAAATTGCTCCCAATGAGCAGGCAAGCGCCTTGCATGGCAGCTGCCGCCATTGGTGTGTGAATGGCGCTCCGGGCCAGTGTAACAACTGGATAGGGAGCGCGTTACAAATGCAATACCTATACCTATACATAAAAGACTGCCGGATCCACCTGTGACACTCTACCACCAGTACTCAGCATGATTTCCTTCACTTTGTTGTACCAATAGTGATGCGTCTGCAAGACCATAAACACATTTCTTTAGTTTCCATACAACATATTGACATCCTGCCTCTAAGGGGGGGCGGATATAAATATCCCTGGAAAGCTCCATACCCTGCAAGAACGCAGATTTGATGTCCATAGAATGGACTTCCCATTGGTTTTGACATATCACTGATAACATAAGTCTCAGCGGATCTAAGGCACAGGTGGGGGAATCTTTCTGTAACTCTTGAATATTTAGCTCTTCAAAACCTCTGGCAACCAGTCATGCTTTAGGCACAATACCCTTGGGAGTTTCCTTAAGACTACAAACCCATCTGGTGGAAATACATTTTTGACCTGCATCTTCAACTTCCTCAAAGACATTATTATTGTGCCAGTTCTTTATTTCGGTAACACTTTATAATAATGATCAGTTATAAGGCATTTATAAAACATTTGTTAATAGTAAACTAATCATTAACAGATCATTTATAAACATGTATAAATGATTCATAAATTATTTGTAAATATCTTAGTTAAACATTCACAAATGATCTGTAGATGATATATAAAACATTTAACAATAATGAGCTAATCATTAACAGATCATTTATAAACATGTGTAAGTGATTCATAAATGATTTGTAAATATACTAGTTAAAGATTCACAAATGATCTGTAGATGATTTATAACACATTATCAACATTACTTGTAAATGATGTGTTCATTAATTAATGTTAGTTAAAATGTAGTAAAACATTTGTAAATGATTTTAAGAATGCCTTATTTATTTGTTTTTCATGTTATCAAATGATTTGTTAAACATTTACTAAAAGTCTACAAATCATTTGTAGACATTATTGCAGCCCCAAAGACCATTATAAACTACTAGTTAACAAATCATTTATACATGTTTATAAATGAGTCATATATTATTTATAAATACACTAGTTTAACATTCAAAAATGATCTGTAGATGATTTATAACATCATCAACAGTATTTGTAAATGATTTGTTCAACATTAAATAACATTAGTTTATGTGTAGTAACTCATTTTTAATTGCTTTTAACATTTTACACCAATAACTAGACGTCTTTGTTTTTCATGTTTAACAAATGATTTGTAAAGGTTTTTGCATGCGCTAATCTAAAGTGTAAACTATGAATGTCTATAAAACATCTATAAATCATTTGTAGAGGTTTTTGCATGCGTCAATCTAAAGTTGAAACTATTTATCATTTACAAATGTCTTATGGACTTTTTCTTCACCTGTTATAAATGATGTGTAAATGTTGTAGACTGCTTTGTTCCTTTGTGACATCAAAAAATAACTACAGAATGATGAAAATATAATTTTTTACAAATGTCCATAAGACTGTATCCTGCCGTTGTTTTCGTCTTAAAGTTCTCTGCCATGTCACGGAACTCTGCATTATTCAATTCTCCTCCATTATCACTGTAGCGTCTCTGTGGGGGGCGGTGGACGCTGATCCATGTATGAAGGGAAGAGTTGACTATTTCAGAGGACTTCTTGGTTTTCACAATGTTTCCAGCGCTGAAACGTGTAAACTGGTCAATGATATGGAGGCACCATATGCTTGGTTCCAACTCGTGCAAGTCCACTGCGACTGTTTCATTATACTCTGAAACAAGAGGCAAGCCCACAGTAGTAGGCTTCGGCTTTGTCTTGCTGTACCTCTGGCATATGTCACAGTCCTGTACTATCTGTGGTAAAACAGTGTCACATTCTTTGTCTTTATTTCCCGAGCTGCGGATGAGTCGCTGTAGTCTTTCTGCAGAGGCGTGACCGAACGGTTTGTGCAGTTTCAGAAGAACTTTGCGTTTCTCATTTGAGGTCATATTTTCTGTGACTGTAAGGACCTCATCTTCATTCTGGCTGTTTTCTGCAGCTGTCAAGGCTTCAGTTTCAGTTTAATTTGTTCCTGTGTCCTTGTCTCTGATATCTATACAGTAGTGTCCTGAACTGGTGAATTCAAGAGGGATATTCTGCTTAAACATCACAGCTCTATCATTCTCCATGTCCAATATGGTTCCTGCCCTTTTCAATGAAGTCTTACTTAGCAGCAGTGGAATATCAGCTTTGAATACTTCAGTTTCCACTCGACATTTTTTCTGTCCTATTTTGGCGGGCAGTTTCACTATTCTGGAGGAATGTACTATATTCCCATCTACAAAATGGAATGGTCTGCAGCTTGGAGTTTCACTTTGTGCCATCTGGTTCACTTGGCTTTGTCTGAGATCAGTGACAAAGCTGTCCAACCATTTTTCTCCACACACTGTACGAGTACATGCAGTGTCAATGATGGCAGTCCCTAAAGACTCAGTCAGGAAGATCTCTGATTCAGACATTGAGGCTTTTGTAAACAGTGTGATGTCCCATTCCTCTACCTTTACATCTTCAGTTAGCTTTACTTGTTCGTTATTCTTGTGAGGACAGTCTTTAGCCCAATGGAACATGCTCTGACATATAGCACATTTTGATCTCTTGCCGAACCTATCCAGTGGGTTGGTACCCGGTAATGGTTGCCTTTGTTGTCCAACCTGCTGCGTTGTTTGTCGTTTGTTTCTTCCTTGTGAACGTTGCTCTGTGAAGAACGCTTCATCGTTTACTTGTATTCCATTTGATGCGCTAAAAATCCTCTTCAGTGCGGATTTCATTGCAGCAAAAGTTAAATCCGTACACGCTGTCAGCGCCATTTGCCTATTTTTTTAGTCTAGACAAGCCGTGTCCAAAAGTTTAAAAACTAACACGGCGTCAGGAAGAGTCATATTGTACTTCTTCATTCGGTTGTATCGCTGTTCAAAGTCAATCACATAGTCCGCCATAGACACTGAGCTGTCCTTTTTGATACATTCAAAATAAGAATACGCATCATATGCGCGATCTCTCTCTTCTTTGAGAAACATGCTATCTAGTTTTGCTATCAGTGTGTCCATACCGGTGTCTTTGTTCAAATCTAAGGCGGGTATTTCCATGCCGATGTCCCTTGCCCTTCCTTCAAGCACCAGGACGACAGTGAGGGCTTGTTTCTTCTTATCAAGGTCAGTAACCAGCTTCCAAATGTCAATTCATTTTTCCAACACTCGTATGGTCGAGTTTCGTCGAACTTCGGTGGAACTTTATATTTAGCAGTAGCCATCTTCTGCTAACCATCCTCTGCTACCAATGTTAGCCTACTCCAAATAAGCATGTTTATCTTAAGTTAACCCGGCTTTATTAACTCCAGTTTACAAACACCAGAGCAGCTGACATCAAGCTCATGCGTTTTCCCGCCAAGAGAGGGCAACCCAGAATACCGTATGTACAGTAGTATATACGCATAGAGAATACATGTTAACAGTCTTATTAGCTCCGATATGGCTAGCGAGCATAGTCTCTCCCTGTCAGTTGAATTGCCGCGCTCCACATACTACATAATAGAGAGATCAGCAGCATGCAGCAACGTAGTTAGCATAGCTAACGTAGTGTATCAGCGCAATAACTCTCATGAGTCTGGCATTGAGACTATCTCAAATACAGAAACAGAGAGAGAGAGGGAAAAAAACATGACTTTTCTGTTAATGCCCTACGACATACATGTATAAAGGTGTAGTATATACTGTAACTCTAACTGTATACATCTAACCATCTCTCTCACTCTCTTTATCTCTCTCTCTCTTCTCTTCCTCCCCACCCCCACACATTCCTCCTGTTTAACGTATTCCAGTCCTATGAGATGATTTGGAGCATGGTTGACTTTTCAAAGAAATTGACTGTCCCTGTTTCTAGTACATAATCATGGAAGGGAATATTAAAGGTTTGCGTAACAAACAAGCCACATTGGGATTACCATTCCGTTTCATGTCATATGATGGCATTTCAAGGGTAAAATGTCCTACAGGAACTGTTCTTGGCAGAAATCAGACACACTGAACAAAAGACATTCCATCGAAATCGACGATGCAATTAAAAGTTCTGAAGAGACACAAACACTTCGGTAAAGGTCATGTGAAGGTCATGTGAAAGAGAAATTCAATGTAAAAACTGGCAGAGCAGAAGGTGAACAAAGGAGGAGGTATTTTAACCAGGGTTTCTGTTAGAGAAAATCGGTATCGGTCAATGTGTCCGGGAAGATTAATCTTTTCCGGACAAACTGGAGAAATTCCGGTCATTATATTATAATATAATATTAGGCCTATTATAGGTGTTTGTCGCGGTGATTGGCCGTTGTGTAGCTTATATATGCCATTTATTGTCTTATTTCGCATCTGTATGATTAAATGTGTGATAGGCTGTCATGATTCCATGCGCTAGGTCTATATGTAATTGCACAGCCACAAAAAAAGTCACCTTTGAATTGCGACTGTAGGCTGGAACATGAATTTTTATTTCAATTGCATGAATCAGATTTGAAGATGTAGGCTAATTGGTTTGGGATTCGCAACAGTAATATGTGTTTACTAATTTCTCTTTCCAGTTTTAGCCTACCATTTTTATCAATAAAACAGCGTCGTTATAACCACGGACATCGCAGTAGGCTATGAGGATGAGGAGGACATAACTGTTGAGAAACAACTGATAGGCGGGCTGGGCTAAATAAAGAAATGCCACAATGCATGTCTAGATATAGAATTTTTTTATTTAAAAGTGCAAGAGGTTAGGCAACATGTAGGCTTCTCGTAACATTTTAATTTAAGGCCTACGGCTGCGCTGATTGGAATTCATAGGCTAGGCCTATAGCCTAATTTCGGCCTTTTATCCGATAGGCTAAAATAGAACGAAACTCTTTGAAAATAAATATAGACTACTTAAATAAAGTGTGAGAACCAACGTGCATAGGCTAATTTCCATTCGATATTAATAGGCCTATGCATTTTCGCCATTTTCGCCTCAAGCTCCATCGATCAGGCTCCCTCTCGCTTGCTATGGTGGCCCGAACCTAGCAGGAGAGACTATCGAACGCAGCCTACTGCCTGGGACTAGAACCTTGCAGGAGAGGGTATGGAACGTAGCCCACTGCCTGTGACTAGAACCTAGCAGGAGAGGGTTTGGAATGCAGCCCACTGCCTGGGAGTAGAACCTAGTTGGAGATGGTTTGGAACACAGCCAACTGCCTGGGACTAGAACCTGGCAGGAGAGGGTTTGGAACACAGCCAACTAGGGTTGGGCGGTTTTTCGGGAATTACGGTATACCTGCGGTACTATTACATCTGGACGGTGTAGTCAGCAAAACCGTCTAAAGAATTATGCTATTCTGAATAAAATATATTATTGTTGTTGTTATTTTATTATGATTTAATCGTGTTAAATTGTCCACTGCTAAATGAGGTGCAGCAAAAACATATACTGCGCATTACGATGGCCTACTGTGAGAACGTGCAGGCCCATCGACCAGCAAACTGCAGCCTAGTATAGTTGGTGCCTTCGTGAAATTGTCTAAATATAAGAGGGACAGCGTGCGCTGGAAGACATGCACTGGTGCAAATAGCAATTACCTTGCAAAGGGAATGGTGTCATTCCACACGGTGGAGAAGAAGGAGTTTAAAGAAATGGTGGAAAAACTCGATCCGCAGTAGGCCTACGAGCTGCCCGGGAGAAAGTATTTTTCCAAAAAGGTAATGCCCGACCTCTACAATAAAGTTCGAGCAGATGTGCAGAAGCTGGTGGCCGAGGCAGATCACTACTTCCTAACAACTGATGTGGTCAGCGCGCAACATGACGCCATACATGTCGCTCACTTTCCACACCATCACACCGGAATGGTCTCTCTAATCAATATGCCTGCAAACAGCGTTTTCCCTGAGCAAACACACAGCTGATCATCTTGCTAGAGTCTGCAGCGGCAAACTGGCAGTTGAACGACTCTAAACCTGCTGCAATAACAGATAACAACGGATTGGCCGTTGCAAACCTGAAATGGCCATGGCTTAACTGTTTCAGCCATAACCTAAATTTGGCTACCAACGCAGTTACAGAGCAAAAGAAAACAAGTCGGCGCACCCTCGGTGTATGTATCACTGCTGCGTTCTCTCACAGCTGGTGTAGGAAGCAAGATCTCGTAAGAAGCAGGTGGAACTAGGACTCCCAGATCACCAGCTCATAATGGTAAATAAATCAATCAATCAAAATCAATCAAAGCTTTATTTGTATAGCGCATTTCATACCCAGAGGCAACACAATGCGCTTTACAGAGGACAGGGGAGGTGGGCATACGACCTACCCCTACATATTCCAGAGGGAAGCAAAAAAACAGTATCACCCGGGGGCCAGAAAAGTGAGCTGTAAAAATTCTTCACTGAAGTAAAAAATAGAGTAAAGTTATGTGAATAGCCTATCAAATTAATTTTACATTAGCTTACAAAAAGACTACAACCTACTGTTCTCTCTCTGTCCCCCTCTATCCTAGCCTGGTACGACCATCCCCTTCTCTCTCTGTCCCCCTCTCCTAGCCTGGTACAACCATCCCCTTCTCTCTCTGTCCCCCTCTCTCCTAGCCTGGTACGACCATCCCGTTCTCTCTCTGTCCCCCTCTCTCCTAGCCTGGTACGACCATCCTGTTCTCGCGAGCTCACATTCTGTTTCACTTACGCTATGTTCACACAGGCTTACAACTCCCTGTATTTTTCCACTTCGAGGATTAACTTGATGTCGTCAATCATCTACAAACTCATCATTACCAGACTCGGATTGTTTTTCACTGCCGTTTTTTTCGCGTTTGGAAATACATCGGAGTGAATGCAGCTGACGGCTAACTATGGCTAACTATAAACAGCGAATACGTAGGCTAGTATACAATTACAGATTTCGGCTACTGAAATGAAATCTTTACTTGACAGAAAAAAGATAGACGTTTAAATCACAGTTTTAAAGCCTATTCTTAATTGCTACCTACTTGAGAAATGACAAATATATGTTTGTGTCTACATTATATACAAACTGGACGGCCAACACCTTGTAGAAATAGGTTTTATTTGAAGAAAAAAAAAAACTTTTCCCTTGTCCGATGTTTGCAAATTTTCTTGCATTCACTCGCGGCTCACGCAAAAATAGACCAGAAGCGTAAACTATCCGCTGCAGCGCGCGAGCCGGCCGCAGAGCTTTGCTACGGGACGCTGCCAGTGTGAACAGTCACGTTGGTTAACATGGGCGCCGAACGGAAACAGTCTGCGCTGACGCTTCCGGTTTGAACCCGGCGTAACCCAGAACGCTCTGGCCTTCGCCTCCTCCAGAGCAATTATGCCAAAATCCAGACCATACTGGGCCAATCGGGGACTGCGTTTTAACTGCTGTCCCGCCCCACAGTGGAAAGCAGCCCCTGATTGGTTCGTGTCCCTGCCGCTCGCTTAACAAACATGGCGGCTCCTGAAACAACGAGTGGTAACGTTAACATTAGAAGTATAAACGCAGCTATAAGTGCAGTTATTGCAGAAATAGACTTAATCACAACACTTAAACAAGAACAAGAGTATGCACTATCGGAGTTTCTCGGTGGAAAATATGTTTTTGCCGTTCTTCCGACTGGATTTGGCAAAAGTTTGCTGAACTCTGATTGGCTGAAGGTGTTTCTCTGTCAAGGCAAGTACCCCCGCCCACATAATCGCTCTCTATGGGGCGAAGGCCAGACCGATATTGCGGAGCGAAGCAGTGAGCTTGCCAGATCGGGAGGGTCATACCAGGCTAGATCACCATAGGCATAGCCTATTCCATTCCTAACTTTAGCAAGGCTAGCGTAGGCCTAGCCTAGCCTACTCTTCACTTCACAGTAGTTATGAGTATCCAAAATTTCATTAATAAAAAAATAAAACATATGATTGAGATTGTAAGACAATTAAGGGTACTGTGAGTCATTTAAATGAATGTAGGCTATGTAAAGATCGCCAACTCATGTAGGCCTGACAGCCCAATAGGAATAGCCTACAGTTTAACATGCTCAGCATAGCCTATTGATAATGAACCTGCTTGTGAGCGAGCTATTCTCATTACACTTAGGCTATTAGACTAATAGATAATGTAGGCCTAGCCCTTCTCAGTCCCGTTGTCGCATTCCGCTCGCTCATGCCAGACAACAGCCCTTTGCTGCTCCATTCACTTTGCCGTCAAAATAAATCGGTGTCGGCCTATTTAGGAGAAGGCGCTCATATCAGTCAGATAAACATGAAACTTCACTTACCTAAGTAAAAGGGTCTATTTTAACAAATGCTGGGTTTTTGAGGCCTTGGCGCTACCATTAAATAACTTATTTAGACGCGTTCTGTCTGAGTGAAATTATTTTTCCTAGGTAGTCTTCTTCTGTGGTGGTGGTCTCTTTGAAGCTTCAAAGCATCACCATGTGTGGGGGGTTATCCTGGGTCTGTTGGTGCATGACAATAATAATAATACATACTGTACTGTAGCACAAGAACAAAACAGGACAGTGCAAAATGGGCCTATAGCTGCAAGCAGCAATACTGGGGGCAATGCATCAAGTGCAATGAGTGCATCAAAGGCAACAAGTGCATGATGAATGCATCAAAGGCAACAAGTGCACAATGCCATAACCCCATTTGAACTATCAGGTCATTGAAATTGTCAATGAAAATACGATGAAAGTGCAATGGGGTACGCTCATATCGACATAAAAATTGTATCTGCCGATTTCATGTCCATTAGTAAATTGTAGAACATCACATTACCTACTCACACAAGCAGTTTGAACCCTATTTGGCCATGGGGGGCGCTACAGCAATCGATTGGGTTTTTGCTACTTTTAAGTATTTTAGCTTGTTATAGCGCTTGTTATAGTGTCTTTGAAATTGAGAGTTTAACATGTTTTTTTTCAAGGTGCCCACCCACATCCATTGTATGACCAAAACGGTGGTAGAGCAATTATCAGACTTTCTCAAAAGTGCTAGTTTTGTCAACGTTTTGATCTGAACCATTGTATATGATCATAAGTAACCTTAAAACAGGGCTAAACATGCATTTTCCCTTTACTACTCCTTTAAGTGCCTTGCTCAAGGGCACAATGGTAGCAATGACTGATGGGAACTCGCCAGCAACCCTCCAGGCACCAGTTAAGTTCCCACCTTGTCAAGTGGCCTGGCCCAGTCTCACACCAGCAACCTTTCGGTCACTGGCCTGATGCTCTAACCACTGTTACTACCTACCCCCAAATGTTAATAAATGTTGGGGATTTTGACTGAGCAACTTCCTTTAGGCAAGTGTTCTCACTCTCTATGCGATCAGTATAGAATCAACCGTCCAATCTTAATTACAGCCTGTCATAGCTTTAAAATATAAGCCGTCCGGCAGGACTTTGATCCAGGTAGAAAGCAAGTTCAGTTCTCCAAAAACCTTTCTCAGGCTCACTAATGATGAGCATCAAAAAGGGAAGTAATGGGAAAAAAGTCAGCTGGAACACATCAGCCTGCTGGAGGTCAGTGTGGCCCCAGCTCCCAATATGGGACACTGTTCCCTGAGGACCAAAAATGACTGATTCAAACTTGGGAGCAGGTGGATATTTCTTAAGAGGGTTAAGTTTCTTTCAGAACCTTGTTTTCTGTCAGGAGCGCCTGCATAATGGTGAGTCTTCCCCTCTCCTCTCCCAACTCCAACCTTCAGTAATTGTGTCACACGGGGATTGGGCTTTATCCGTTGCCTAGAGATTATCTCAACTGAGACATACTGTACCAACTAAATGTCAGGCTGTGTGTGTGTGTGTGTTGTGTATGTGTGTGTTGTGTATGTGTACTGTGTGTGTGTGTGTGTGTGTGTGTGTGTGTGTGTGTGTGTGTGTGCGTATGCATGTGTTGTGTATGTGTACTGTATGTGTGTACGTGTGTGTGCATGTGTTGTGTGTGTTGTGTATGTGTAGTGTGTGTGTGTGTGTGTGTGTGTGTGTGCGTGTGCGTGTGCATGTGCATGTGTTGTGTATGTGTACTGTATGTGTGTGTGCATGTGTTGTGTGTTGTGTATGTGTACTGTGAGTGTGTGTGTGTTGAGGGGTATTTAGGTATATTAAAGGCATACAGTGTTCTAGAGCTCACCCTATGGTCTTGTACTAGTTTCACACTTCCACACAAACATGTTTCCCTGTCTTCAGCTGCACCTGTACCTCACACACACTGGAGGTCAGGAGAAAAGACAGATTTTAGGTGTTACCATGGAAACACTTGTTGCACAGTCACTAGGCAGTAATTAGGAAAGAAGGTGAGAGGAGGCCTCCATCTGACGTTGACAAGGACAACACACGTCTTCACACACTGCTGCCACCGGTGTAATGACTGTACTACATTGAATTAAAAAAAATATGAGGATGAAATACTGCAATGGAAATTATTTGTTATTAGATATTATTTGAATTAATTTGACATACAGTACTAGTGTCTGCTGTTTAGGCCACAGAACTGGCCCCTCATACCTTGGCTAGAGAAAGAATGCTACCGTATGCACTTTGTAATGTTGTGTTTTTGTTGAAGTAACTGTCTCTGCTCCCGCCCCAGCCTTGCCAGTCTCTCTGTCGACAAAACAGGATTCCGGCTAGACTGGGGGGTGGGAGGCGATGGCTGGGAATCGTCCCAGATACCAAGGTTGTTTTTCATTGTATAAATGTTGACTGTAACCGCAGATCTGGCCCTCTATTTCTCACATTGTAGACTGCTGTGTGCATGAAGCAACTGAGGTTTGACGGTCCCCTTCTCCAGACGGGTTATTGAGGGTGTTTGTATGTTATTGTGCTGTTTGTATGTATTGTATGTGGCTATGTGCTGCTTGCATGTAATAAACTTTGTTAAACTTAGAATTTTGGCATTGAATCTCTCCTGAACAATACTCTGTGACAGAAATTTCCAGAACAATACCCACTTTTTGTCTTTTGTCGTTTTTGAGTTTGAGCAGCTCTGTGTCTGGAGAGAGCTCTGTAACTGTTAGAGAGTCAGTTAGTGGATGTGTGAGTCACTGTCTAACCTAACTGTGTAATTACAGCCATGGACCCTGTCATGCTCATATGCTAATCCCTTCTCTAATGTCCTCACTACTCCACTTCAGGCACGTCCTGAAAGAAGGCTAACCTAAATAAAGATTTATTTTAATGGAGAAAAAAATCTGACTACAGTAGATATGATTCAGATTCAGTACCTCATGATTGAGGCTAAACTATTTAATAGAGAACCAAGAATCTGAATTCTTCACTCTCCTAATTCTGTTGTCAATAAGACCAGGGCACTGTGTGTGTGTGCGCGTGCGTGCGTGCGTGCGTGCGTGCGTGCGTGCGTGGTCAAATGACCATACCGAATGTGAGGGGGATTGGGTATGAGAACCAGAACAGAGTGACCTGGGAGTGGACAGATTCAGGTGTCCTGGTGCTGGTCCTGGGAGTGGACAGACTCAGGTGTCTTGGTGCTGGTCCTGGAGCTTGGAGTGGACAGACTCAGGTGTCCTGGTGCTGGTCCTGGAGCTGGGAGTGGACAGACTCAGGTGTCCTGGTGCTGGTCCTGGGAGTGGACAGACTCAGGTGTCTTGGTGCTGGTCCTGGAGCTTGGAGTGGACAGACTCAGGTGTCCTGGTGCTGGTCCTGGAGCTGGGAGTGGACAGACTCAGGTGTCCTGGTGCTGGTCCTGGAGCTGGGAGTGGACAGACTCAGGTGTCTTGGTGCTGGTCCTGGTGCTGGGAGTGGACAGACTCAGGTGTCCTGGTGCTGGTCCTGGAGCTGGGAGTGGACAGACTCAGGTGTCTTGGTGCTGGTCCTGGAGCTGGGAGTGGACAGACTCAGGTGTCCTGGTGCTGGTCCTGGAGCTGGGAGTGGACAGACTCAGGTGTCCTGGTGCTGGTCCTGGAGAACATATTAACACGTTGAGTGATGGTTCTTCATTGCAGATGGATGGTGGGATTAGTCTTGAGCTGTGCCAGGGAGGCCAGCCCTCAGTCTATGGAGGAGGTATACCATAGCTAAGCCTCCCTCAGCGGCCAGAGAAATGACTGTAATATGTAGTAGAGAAAGAGAGAGATTTTATTTAAATATTACAATGTAATTGTCATTCAATACATGTTTGCTTTGGGAATACTGTATTTTCTTATCACACCAAAAAACCATTGACATAGAAAAAAAGAATTGAGAGAGGAGGGAGAGAGAGACAAAGAGAGAGAAAAGAGAGAAAGAGGGAGGGAGGGAGAGAGAGAGACTGCCAAAGCTGCATGCTATTATTGATTGAGCATCATACAGAGTGGATCAGAATATCAATGCTGGGCTATTGCTTCAACTGACATTAATTGCTGCCTATTAGATTGTTCTCCCGCCCCCGCATATCAAAACAATAGGATTGCTAGAGATGGAATTGGTAGGAGAGTCAATGATGCATAATTTGTGAACACAGCAGTGTTCGACTGAAGGGTCATAATTAGAAAGAGGGAGAGAACGAGAGAGAGAGAAGGGAGGGAGATGGGAGGACAGAGAGAGAGAGAGGGAAGATGGAAGGAGACAGAGATAAAATATGAAGATTGAGGAAGAGAGAAGAAGGAAAGGGAGAGACAAAGATAGTGATGGAGAGAGAGAAAAGAGGGAAATGGAGAGAGGAAGAGGAAAATGGAGGGAGAGAGAGCGAGAGAAGAAGGAAAGAGAGAGACAAAAGAAGAGGGAGAGAAAGGAGCATGATGGAGGGAGAGAGGGAGAAATAATAGAATAAGTGAGAGGATGAGAGAGGAAGAGAGAGAGAGAGCACCAGAAATGATATCTAGGACTTTTAAGGGTAACAACCTGGGTGGACAACCTGGTCAACTAGCTACTGGAAAGCTACAGGGTGTGTCTAAACAATGTTACCTCTATTGCGAAAAAGCTTGTGTACTGGAAAGCATTTGAGGCATTGGCAGCAAACAGAGAAACACACACTAGCCATGTTTCCATCCACACGTTTTATGCGAATTAAGTTATGTCGAATTAAAAATGCCTTATGGAAACAGTAAAATTCGATTAAAAGTCATGAAAATCGGCAAAAAGGTTGTACTGTCGATCTCATCGGATTTTCTCTTGTTCAATAAAAGTCTTTTGTGATGAATGCTTTATCCGATTTAAAGCTCTAGATGGAAACTTGATGGATATTTTTAGCGATCCTCACACAATTCGATTGACAAGTGGATGGAAACATGGCTACTGGCAGGTAGAAAATGTGTCTACTAGCGTCAGCTAGCAAAGCAAACCTTCAGAGCTTCCTCTGTGAGAAATGGTGTGGGAATAAGCAACAGGAGCCTGCTCATGGCCCAACTCATCTATACCTGCGTGGGGGATTCAAAGAAGAGACGAAGAGCGGGGTGCTCACAGAAGGGTCTGTTATAGATGTTCCTGCTCTGGAATCCATACAGCAGGAAGCTGACACTTGGATAATACTCCACACCCTCTACAGTGTCCAGAATGAAGGAGTTGACAGTTATCATACATGCCAATTACACCAACATCATTACCATGTGCCTGTACTACACTGTATGGTTCAACCCACCTCAGCGATCTACCAGAGCTCTGGGTGAGAACAGTCCAGAATGCATACTTGCCTATAAATGGTTGTGGCACTGGGACCTTCACAGTGTTGTACCATGCCATTTGTCCACAGTGTGAGTGATAGAGATACCTCTAGTTATCCATATTTCACTGGAAAGAAGACATGGTTCAAGAGCAGCATGAGTCTGGACATACTTGCACTTAAAGAGTTTGGTGAGAACCCCACCGATGCCATAACAGATGATCTCAACCAGGCACAAGACCTCACCGTAGCTGTGTACACACCCACAGCTGATCACTTATAGGCCTTTTCCACCAAGAGGGAACCGGTTCGGTGCCGGTTCGCGAACCTAATTTTGAATGGTTCCTAGCATTTCGACCAAAAAGGAATGAGTTCGGGAACCCGAAAACTGGTTCCGAACCGGCACCACAAAATAGTAGGTTCTTCAGTGCGAACAGTGACGACATCATGGGCGTGGGCTGACGTACAACGGTTCGGCTCAAAACTGGTCAAAACGCGGGCCCGTTCTCTGGACAGAACCAAGGTTCCAGGAATTTTGAAACGAACCGGTTCACGAACCAGAGTTCATTTGGTGGAAAAGGGCTATTTGAGGATTCTGATCTGGGCAAACTGAGAGAATACAAGTCCCTGAACAACAGATCAACACTCTTAAACCTATGCCCCCAACAGAGAACACATTTCTCCTGCACCTTAAAAGGGCAGCTCTTGACAAGCACGCCCACATCGCCAAGCCAGAAATCCCCACGTGCACAGAATTTGGATGGTCTCTGGATGATGGAAATGCAGTTCCAGCAGGATACACACACACAACATTTAAGAGCAGCAGTGACTGTACTGGAAAGCATTTGAGGCATTGGCAGCAAACAGAGAAACACAAATGTAGTTCCAGCAGGATACACACACACAACATTTAAGAGCAGCAGTGACTGTAAAATGAGACTGCAAATGACTGGAAAACATTGCACATTTATATTCAGTGTACGTTACGTTTGTAAAATGGCAATCCTGTTTTCTAATTCTGGCCAAGTGGATGATTATTTTGTGTTCAACTTCTGAGTCATATCTGCTGATGAGCATTGTCAATTTGTAGTTAATAACCAAGAAGAGCGTATTAAAGTGAAATAAATGTTTTGCCACCAGGAATTTTGTTTCTTTCATTATCAAATATATTTTTTCGTAAAAATAGAGACATTGATTTGCACAAATTCAATTTCATTTAATCTTATTTCCAGATAGGTTTAACGCAGTTTGGTTTGACCTACCACACAGAATACCAATTAAAGGATGGTGCGGAAACCGTGGCGGCCATTTGCAATTTTCGCTGCCTGTAGCTTTCCAGTAGCTAGTTGACCAGGTTGTCCACCCAGGTTATGATCCTAGAAGGTCCTAGATATAATTTGTGGTGCACAACCTTTTACAACATTCCATGTCTGTAAAACCCCTTTGCCCCTTGGGTATTGTGTCACTTTTCTGAAACGTAAATGACAGTTCCTTCAACACCAGTCACACGCCCTCTAGTATACCACAGGGGTCTAAAGTTGGGAAAATAATGACTTTCGATCTCTCTCTCTCTCTCTCTGGCTCACTTCTTCCAGAGTAATTGATTTGATACGGTCTCTTGCAAGTGTAATCTTCTTTTAATTAAGACCTGCTACTGGCACAGGCTTCTGACTGATACTGACTGACTACTTTCTTCCTCTCCACTCACTCCCCCTCTTCCTCTCTAAACCTCAACTATTTTCTCCCCCTCTTTCTGTTTTCTCATTGTCTTCACATCAAATCCTCTTATTTTCCCGTCTCTCCCTCTCTTCCTCGCCTCCACTCATCCTCTCACCTATCTCCCTTGCCTACTCTCCCCTCTCCTCCCTCTCTCCCCTCTCCTCCCTCTCTCCCCTCTCCTTTCGCTCTCTCCCTCTCATCAAGTCCCAGCACCATGAAGAGGAGAAGCGAGCTCTCGGGAGAGAGATCATCGTTCTCAACAACCACCTCATGGAGGCTAAGCTCACCATAGAGAAGCTTCGAGATGATAACGTAAGTCCATCCTACCCAGGAACAGACAGCAGAAGACTCATTTTCCAGAGGGAAAAAGAAAAAAAACAGTTCACCCATTTGAGCCAATATAGACTATTAATAATAGACTGGCTCATTCAGTCGTTCAGATGACGAACGAACGAATGAACGAACGAACGAACGAATGAACGAATGAACGAATGAACGAATGAACGAATGAGTGAATGAGCAAATTAACAAATTAATTAATTAATTAATCTTGAATAAGTGAATGAATCTCATCTATAGGGCTCAGGCTATAAAAGTAGCAGACAGCAGAGAGCAGTCCGCCACCTTCCCCTCACAGTAAGCTGTAAACTGTATTGCTCCTCTGTGAGATTAAGCCATTAGATTCACTGTTGTGTGGAGGGAAAGTGTTGAGGGTTAGTCTAGGGGGCGATAAGGAATGAATGAGATGAGTGCTGCTTCAAAGTAGAATTAACTGTCCAAATCGGTTTAAGACTCCAGCTATCACCTAAACCCTGCACTGGCAGGCTATACAGTAGGAGATGTTGAGGGAGCCCCCTACAGAAGCATTAATGTTTGTTGGTTGAATAGCAGTTTATAATCATGAAATGATCAACCCAAGATGAAATCACGCAGGCGGGGTAGTCTCTCCCTGTGTGTGTGTGTGTGTCTGTGTGTGTGTGTGTGTGTGTCTTTCTAACTCTCTCCCAACACCCAGCTGACATTGAGAGAAATCAATCAGAAGCCCAGCTTTTCTCTGTGCTGTTGTCAAACCACCAGGGCCCCAAGTGTCCTCTGTTGCAAATATAAAGTTTGAGTTGAATCCCTCTAATACATTGCTTTGATGTTTATGAGAAGTCTGTCAGGTTTGCTGTGTCACCCAGGAAAGGCGCTGGGAAGAACACAGAGCTAGGGGAGAGAGATATTAGAGAGAAAGGAGAGAGAGAGAGAGAAAGACAGACAGAGAGCAGAGAGAGCCTATTATAGGAGGGTAGATAAGAGGAGAGAGACTATTTCAGAGCACCCTAATGAAATTAGCAGTAACTAAGTTAGGGAATGGGAGGGACACGTATTACGAGTGTGAAAGTTCCTCTCACTTAAAGGGCAATGCTCGTTTTTGACAACCTGGACCTTATTTACGACATATTATAAGAAGTTTGACTCACCGAGATCACTTTTGTGTAGTTCGGAGGCCTGTAGAAGAAATTTAAAATCCAGCGCGAGCCAGTATATCCATGTAATGACGGTGGACGGGGCAACGAGAATGCAGTTTCTCAAAATCTATTTTCGGCCGCTAAACGGTTGTTTTCATCAATCAGATTGGATGAATCGACAGTTGAGATTCCTCAACGCGAGGCATTGTAGTGGTTTTCAAATACGGGGTCTTTAGCCTCTGTAATATGATCTTTACACGCCTTTCCCCACTTGCTCCAGCACGCATGCGCACAGGCCAGCGCGCAGACTGGCTATTCTCCGGCTCACATTCTCTGCGCTACGATCGTTGTTGGTGCCGAGAATATTGTCGTCGTCATTCGTCAGCAACAATCCGATCGTAGCGCAGAGAATGTGAGCCGGAGAATAGCCAGTCTGCGCGCTGGCCTGTGCGCATGCGTGCTGGAGCAAGTGGGGAAAGGCGTGTAAAGATCATATTACAGAGGCTAAAGACCCCGTATTTGAAAACCACTACAATGCCTCGCGTTGAGGAATCTCAACTGTCGATTCATCCAATCTGATTGATGAAAACAACCGTTTAGCGGCCGAAAATAGATTTTGAGAAACTGCATTCTCGTTGCCCCGTCCACCGTCATTACATGGATATACTGGCTCGCGCTGGATTTTAAATTTCTTCTACAGGCCTCCGAACTACACCAAAGTGATCTCGGTGAGTCAAACTTCTTATAATATGTCGTAAATAAGGTCCAGGTTGTCAAAAACGAGCATTGCCCTTTAATAGCATTCTGCTTTTGTTAATGGCCCTAAGGGCCCGATGGGTAAAAAAACAGAATAGTGTTAAAGCTGATGGATTGGTTGCAGGACTGATGTGTTTTTTACTCTGATTGGCCTGTCCTTAAATGGCCTCCTGTTCACAGTATCCTGAGTCAGCTATTAAACTGCTAATGAGGAAAACAGCTTGAGGATACAGGAATCTATTAGCTGAGCGATTTTTAGTGTTTTTTATTTGTTCTTTTTCTGTCAGGCAGTGGCAGGTGATTTGGAACGACCATAGAGTCTGAAGACTAACCCTGAACATTCCATTATACCTGTAGGGTTGTTATACACAGCCCAGAGAGAGCCCTTATGCTGTGTTCACACCGGGCGCAGCGAGAAAATGTGCGCCTCCCTGTTCGCCCTATCTCGCCGCGGGATCAATGGGTTGCCGCGTGAAACCGCTGCAGAAAGTTAAAAAAATGTAACTTTTGCAAATGTCGCCGTGCGGCAAATCCTGGCCGCCGCACCACCGAGTTCTGTGATTCGCGCTGCCCGCCGCCCAGTTCGCGTGAATTGTATTGACTTTCTATGTAAACTCGCCGCGCCGCAGGAAAAATTTGCGCCCGGTGTGAACACAGCATAACAGTTAGATGCTACATAACAGTAGATACAGTATAACATAAAACTATATACTACTTAGTACTGTACATACAGTATACTAGTTAGTACATAACACTAGATACTACATAGCACTACATACTGCATAGCACTGCAGGCAGATTCTGCTTAAAACTACTTGATCCACTTTTCTATTTAGTGTTGTAATGTCTTAAAAACAAACTTCTCTCTTATGAAATGTTATAAAAGTGTTATAACGCCTTGTTGTATACGTCTTTTACTATAGGATCTGTACAGGAAGGACTGTAACCTAGCTGCCCAGCTGCTACAGTGCTCCAAGTCTCACTATAGAGCTCTGTCTGAGGTGAGTCCTCATCCCCCTCCCTCATCCCTCCACCCTCTCCTCTCCTCATCTCCCTCCCTCATCCCTCCACCCTCTCCCCTCTTTCACTACAGAGCTGTCTGAGGTGAATCCTCATCTCCCTCACTCCTCCCTCATCCCTCCATCATCCCTTCGCCCTCCCTCCTTCCTCTCTCCTCTTTCACCACAGAGCTGTCTGAGGTGAGTCGCGACCCTCCCTCCTCCTTCATGCCTCCATCATCTCTCCCCTCTCAGAGATCACAAACTGTCGGAGGTCAATTGAAGTTATAATTTGCATACATTTACTGACAAGAAGGTATTTGCAGTGAAAGGTTTTCTTGGACATTTCACATTTTAAATCCAGCTTACTTGAGTTGTCTGAACTGAATGGAATGACCCCGACCTTCTGGAACATTCTGAGCTGCTGACTAGAGTCCGTGTCCGGGAATATCTTGATTGGATTTATGTCACATCCTGGCACTATCAGATTCAGAACTCCAGAATGGGAACATATAGATGTGCAGCATGATAAGACTCTGTATTTTGATGATATAGAAATATAGGGAGTCCTAACACCTGCATACCAATATGTTCCCTTACTCTGATACTGCCTGGATACAGATCCTTTTTGCCCAGGTTGCTGAGAGATTTTCTCCTCCATGCAGCAGCTAATTATGGGCCCCCAGTCTCACCTTCCCCCCCCCCCCCCCCCCCCCCGAGTGGTCTCTGGGGAAGTCAGCAGGCTTCTATAAATAGCTCTGGGTTCAAACACAACACTGCTTTATTACGCCCCATCTTCTATTTTTCAACCAAGCCAGCTCAGTGTTTTATAATGTTCTATTCCCAGCCGGAGCCCACAGCACTGGTCTAGTTTGAATCCTGGCTTCTCCCCATGGAGCTCCGCTGGGTTTGATGGTAGAGGGAAGAGAGAGAGATAGAAGTAGAGATGGGAGGATAGAAAGAGTGAAACAAAGACAGAAAAGAGAAGGCAAAGAAACTGATAGAAAGAGAGAGAACCAAAGGAAGAGGAGATGAGAGAGAGAGAGAGAGAGAGAGAGAGAGAGATAGAGAGACCCCACATAGTTGTTCCTGACCCCTAAGACCAAAGAGGCGGAAGTTTTTAATTGACAGGACGTTCTATCTTGAAGCTGACCAGCCCATGAGCTCTGCCCTGATAACTGTTCAGGGAGTACTATTGTAGTACTGTATATTAAATTCTATAAAGAGAGAGAGAGAGATAATGGCAATACAGAATGGAGACATATGGGTCAGTCATTTCAAAACACTATAATAGATTTTACCAAGCAATACAGACCCAAATCAAAACCAAATTATAACAGTTAAATGAATCAGAATTGGCAATAAAAGAAAATCAGAACCCCCTGGACTCTCCTATTACTGAGCAGGAACTAAGAGAAACACTGTGCACTGAAACCCAAAAAAGCCAGTGGGCTTGATGGCATCATTAATGAGATGCTGAGATACACAAGCCATCCTGAAACCATTCAATTTGATTCTGAGTGTAGGTTACTTCCCTGACATCTGGAATCATGGTCTCATCACATCAATTTCCAAATATGGAGATAAATTCGACCCAAATAATTACAGAGGCATCTGTGTGAACAGTAATCTGGGGAAGATTCTTTGTAGCATTATAAATTCGAGACTCATACACTTCCTTGTATGCACTGTTCTATTAACAGTTTAACAAAGTCATATCTGTTCCTCGGTAGTTATATAAGACCCCCCACCCACTTTCCACTGTAAATGGTTGAACATTGAACACCCCTCCCCCCTCCCAGCTACCTGAAGACTTCCAGGAGAGAGTGAGCACTCACATTGAGAAGCACGGCCACAGCGGTGGCGTCACTATGGCGATGTGCCACTCCCCTTACTCCGAAGCCGTTCCCACGGCGGTCATCGCCAAGGTTCTGGAGAAGCCTGAGCCGGGAAGCAGCTGCCCCGTGACACGCTCACCGAGCCCCACGCCCCAGGATGGTGACTTCCTGCCGAACAGCATGGGGACAGGAAGCACAGACCAACTCAACCGTCGCACGGCATATAAGACCTCCGACCTGTACTGCAGGTAGGCTCACTCTTCATGTTGCTTTGCAAAACTGATTCAAGCATGTTCATTTATCATACAAGATACAGGACACCATGTACACTACAATGAAATTAAATGTACAACGAAATGCAAATGAAGAAGTGTTTTGCTGTGTGTCAAATTGCTGAATTGTTCCTCCTCTTCTTGTCGTTCTATGTCCTGCAGTGACACTGCGCTGTACTGCCCTGAGCGCTGGCAGGACCGCCGGCAGAGTGTGGACATCCATGGAGGCCTCCAGCTCCACGCTCAGCTCTCCATTGACAGCAACCCAGACGAGGAGGCCTTCCTGTCGGGCAGCTTCTCCCACGCCCGCCCCCAGTCTTTCCAGGCCTCCAGCTCCTACTCCAGCTTCAGCGTGGCGTCGGACGTCGAGAAGGGCAACGGTGGCAACCTCGGCAGCACGCTCTCCTCCTCCCACCAGGCGCTGTACATGGACTGGCGGGACGACTACGACTGCAAGAGCACTTGCTCCTACGACAAGGATGCCGCTTCCTGTTACGACAAGGACAGCTTCCCCAAGTCGCTCAGCTTCCAGCACATGGCCCTGCCCCAGAGCCCCCAGGGAGGTGGCGTGGCCTCGCCGGCGTACACCAGGGCCACCTCCTGCTTCAGCGAGCCCTACCACCCCTCGCCATCGCCCTCGCCCCACCTGGCCACCTCCCACAGCATGGGCACCGCCTCCGACCTGGCCTCGCCACTCACCCGGACGCCCCCAGGGGAGGACCGCAGCAGCGCGGAGGTCTTGGAGGAAGAGCTGACCACCCGCTGGCGACAGCTGAGCGTCGACGAGCTCAACAGCTTCTCCTACCCGGACCTGGCCCAGGGGGGGGGGCGCGCGTCCCCCTACAGCTTCTCGGAGAGGCACTTCGCCCTGGGCCCGGCCAAGGCCAAGCACGGCCCGCTCTACAGCAGTTTCCAGGAGGGCGACCACGTCTTCCTCAGCTTCGCCGGTAACCCCTCTCCCAGCCCTAAGCTCAGACCTGGGCATCGTAAGCAGGAGAAGGGGCCCTTGTACCGGGCCGAACAGAACATCCAGGACTCTGAGTGCAGCTTGTTCCTCCTAGGGAGCTCCAAGGAGAAGGAGGGCGCATCGGGGAGTGTAGACGTCGGCCGTGACAGCCCGGCAGAGTCCTTACAGCCTGGCTCCCTGGAGGCCTCCAGCGCCCAGCACTACCAGAGAGAGAGGCCCAGCTCCAGCACCAGCGCCAGGATCAGGCCCAACTCCAGCCCCAGGCTCAGCTCCGGCCCAAGGCCAAGCTCCAGCCACAGTCCCCGGCCAAGCTCCAGCCACAACCCCAGGCCCAGCTCCAGCCACAACCCCAGGCCCAGCTCAAGCCTTGGCCCTGCGCTTCCTAAGAAGACTTCCCCGCGATACCAAAAATTCGGCAGTGCAGGACTGACTCGGAAGGATAGCCTGACAAAGGCGCAGCTCTACGGCACGCTGCTGAACTGACGACAAGCTTGTTCAGTGTGTTTTTTATGCATGATAGTATTTGACTGTGTGTCACTGAGGTTTTGTTTGTAGTCTTGCCCAAGGCACGTTTCCTTCAGACTCATTGCAACACAACCGTTTTCATATCCAGCTGTTTGACGTTTTGATACACTGTAGTTGTCTGAGAGACCAGCCTCTAGATTACTGAAATCGAAATCCTGAATTACCTGCCAGTTCTAACAGAGGTGGTTTGGAACCACACTATCATGATGACGCAGCTCGGTCTTGTAAGCTCCGATAATACCTTGAGACCACACAGATGTCTTCTTGGTCTAGTGGTAGATATTTGGTTGGTGTGGAGGAGAGCCAGGTCTAACCCTCTACAGGGACACCAGCAGATGAAGACCATGACAATAGGCCTGAACTTGCCGAAGTAAAACTGAACTCAGATTGGATTGAAGTTTACTGTAATACTCTGAATACTGTGCTTTGGATGTGTGCTAATTCACCCACTAAAACAAAATTTTGAGATTTCCCTGGAGAGGTAAGAATCAGTGAAGCCTAAACAATGCATAAATGTCATGCTGTTACTGATTTCTAATTTTAAAACCTGCAAGATGCTGTCTCCTCTGAGGATTACAGTATCTCTTTCTGTCATCTGACGAACTTCGCTCCAGCAAATTTTGTGAAAGTTTGTCCCCAGTGTGAATCAGTCCAGACAGGCTTTGGGGGAGTGGCAGACAGACTCATGTCATGTTCTAACACCATCTTGTCGTAGCTGTGCGGTGGTGGTGTGTCCTGTAGTGTCTCCGTCCTCCAGCCACTGAGGCATGACTAACAGAGAGGGACCCGGCAGTAGGCCAGGCATGTCTGACAAGGTCCTGCTGGGTCCTGCAGTAGCTTCTCACAGCATTATCTTCTCCTCACTGGCAAACTGCATGTGGTGTGTGTCAGTAACCAATTTAACTAGTCATGGTGAGAAATTGTAGGCAATTTTCAGTATCCACATGAGAAGAAAAAAGTGTGTCTGAGTGTGTGTGTGTGTGGGGGGGTGTATAGTATGAAACTAAAATACAACATAAATACAACCAGACACACTAAGCCTGTTCACAAAAGTACAAATATTCTGGTATCATATTTAAAGGACCATACCGGTGGTATCGATGTGATGTGATCTCCTAAAACTAGTCACCCAACGTTTATCACATTACCGCAATCCATTTTCCAAATTAAAGCTCACGCTAAAAGAGATTTGCATTTTCCCATTTTACTTACATTTCAAAAGTTGAACGTGATGGCTTCAAAATGTCTTTTTAAATTGTTCCCTTGTTGTGCTGACAAACTCGTCCCGGTTAGTTTCAAATAATTTTCAGTAGTTAATATTTTTGTTTTAACCCTCTTTGCACAGCAGTTCAACAAATTCGAACGAAAATAATATAACATGAAAACTACTGAAAACTATTTGAAACTAACTGGGACGAGTTTGTCAGCGCAACGAGGGAACAATTAACAAATACGTTTTAAAGCCATCATGTTCAACTTTTGAAATGTAAGTAAAACACGAAAATGCAAACATCTTTTAACATGATACTTACTTCGGAAAATGGATTGCGGTAATGTGATATACGTTGGGTGACTAGTTTAAGGACATCAAATCCTATTTAGACCGGTATGGCCCTTTAAGGCAGCTTTTAAACTGACTGTTAGAAATGTTATTTGAGGACATACTGTACTGTACAGTACAACCCCAACACACACACACACACAAACTCTCTCTCTCACACACACACACACACACACACAAACACACACACACACACAAAAGTAAACCCATGGGAGAGTTTATACGTTTATTGACATACTTTAGTCCTTGCATAAAAGAAGGTCTGATACAGCCGCTTCATATTCCATCCAGACTGATACAGGTACAGTACATGAGCATGAACGTACTGTAGTGGTGAATTCTAATCTCATGACAATAGTATAATCTGCCTCCATTTTGTTCTAGGTGTGCATATTATATATATGTATGTAGATGTGTTCTTACTGTCATACTCACAGACCGGGCGTGACCACCAGCCTGGATTTTAAACTCACAGTGCTCTTCACCAAAACAAAAGCACTTAGTCATTTAGTTGAGTTTGATTTTGGAGCATGCTGGCCTGGCATTTACCCCAAAGGGGCCATTAGGTGTGGCTCGCCCGGTTAAGTTTTCCTGATGCAATGGAATCTATACCAAACTCATCACATTTGACACAGCCCTAAATCAAGCGCACCTCTCTCGACAGTCCAGCCAGAGTCTTATTAGCCTGTTACTGCACAGCAACGGATGAACAAGAGACCACATACCCATATTAAGAGTACTTTTTTGTGGATGTAAAAATGAAAAATATATATTAATATATAATCATCACTATTGCTATTTTGACCCTGTTTCTGTATTTATTTGACCCTGGGGAGATGTTGTCCAAGTCCTGTTCTACCTCAAGACTCTTAACAAGGAGCAGCAGGTCATCCGTCCGTCCGTCCGTCTGACCGTCTGTTGCATGTTTCTATATTTTTGCTGTATGTTTATTTAACTAATAAAGAGGAGAGACAGACAGCACCTCGCTGGCTTCTATGGTCATCACATGCCTATAATAATACATCTCTTTACTAGATTTGTGCAACTTCATCACGTTTCTTTCAGTTTACCCACTGACAATTAGAAGGCTGCCTTTCACGGCAGTTGGACTTCAATAAGATGTCATTTGGACGAGGCATGGAATGGGAAAATATCTAATTATATTCATTGCTTTTGACACCACATCCTGTACTCCCCCCCACCCCACCCCGTCTTCTTAGGCTTTGAAAATGTCACGGCAACATATTCACAAGCATCCTTTAATTAGGACGAGCTATAACAACATGCGTGGATCTCTGCCCTTGGGAATGTTTTATTCAAACTTAACTCAGAGCGTCTTTGACATTCCTTTGAATGAACCGAAGGTCTCCAGAAGGTGGCTCTCTGTCTCTGATGTGATATGAGCCAGGCGTGACATGAATAGAACACTAGGAAAGTTCCAGAGCTCCGAGGAGCAAACATGTACAGCTCAGACGCAGGTGGGCGGACAAAACTCCCATTCCAGATGAACGTGAGATGATTACTATCAGTATTCTATTCATGTTCAGACAATTACCTTGGTGTCAATACATTCTGAGTGGATAGACGTTCACTGAGTAATCAAAGTTGAGCACGGCACCTCCTCACTGAGTCTGAGGGCATTGTGCATCTGCTGTACACAATGAGATCTGCATTACAAGTTATCCTTTGATATGTAAATGATGAGAAACTATCCAATTGATGTTGGTTCCTCTAACTCTTTAACATTCGCTACGCGTTCCCATCCAGGATTAAGTGTGCTTCACTGAAACAAACTATAGGTAAAAAAAAGAGGACTTCAATCAAACTCACCAGCTTCCCGTGCTCCTTGTGCATGCACGCACGCACGCACGCACGCACGCGTACACACACACACACACACACACACACACACACACACACACACACACACACACACACACACACACACACACACACAGACTTTAGTTCCAGACCCGGACCTGCCCACCCCAATCACAGGTGGCGACTGTGGCGGGCAGGGCGGGGTGCAGGGCCACCGCCACACAGGGCTGCCCGTGGGCGTGGAGCGTGTGCAGCATCCGGGCGCTCTGGTAGTCATAGAAATGGGCGGAGCCCGTGGAGCTTCCTGTAGCCAATATGGTTCCGTCCTGAGAGAAATCACAACGCACGGCATATCCCTCCACCTGCAGCAGAGCAATAGAAAGAGAAATCACACCCGGGCGGCGAAGTAAGCGGTGCGAGGTTTATGAGCAAACTCTACTGCCATCTAGTGCTGGGGTGCAACGTTATTGGCGACTCCTGATTGGTCTGAATCTCGTGATACGAACGGACACATGGACACACATAGTAGTCACGTATAGAGGCGGCTGCACTGCTTAAAAACAGATCAGAGTACTACAACATCACGGCACTAGAATATCACAACACTGACATCACATCACATATTGTGTGTTGTCTGTTTACCAGTGTGTGTATGGATCAGTGCATGTGTTGAGTAATAGATCACTGTATGGTGAGTATAGATCAGTGTGTGTTGTGTATGGATCCCCCTCCCGCGCGCCCTAAGGCCTCTCTGGCTGACCTTGTGTCCTTCGTAGCGCCGCCTCTTGTTCATCCTGTAGGGACGCTGTCCCGAGAACACGGCCAGGTAGTTTCCGTTGGTCTGGGCCACGAACACGTCCTCCTCCGGGTGCAGAGCCAGGCTGGGACACGTGAACCTCTCCTGATGCCACGGGGGACGGACGGAGGAGCAGAGAGAGGGAGAGAATGAAAAGAAAGAGGGATGAATGGATGGATGGATGGCAGTGAGGAGGAGATCAAGTTGTGTGACTTTCATGGTCAGGGATACTGGTCACTGGTAGAAACACAGCCTCTACGGGGCGGCTGTAGCTCAGTTGGTAGAGCAGGTCGTTCAGTGATCGAAGGTTCAGTGGTTCGAATCCCAGCTCCAACTGTCTACATGTCGAAGTGTCCTTGAGCAAGACACCTAACCACAAATTGCTCCCAATGAGCAGGTTAGCACCTTGCATGGCAGCTACCGCCATTGGTGTGTGAATGTGTGTGTGAATGGGTGAATGAGAGGCCATTGTAAAGCGTTTTGAGTGCCGTTAAGGTGGAAAAGCGCTATATAAGTGCAGTCCATTTACCATTTACCATTCTAGGCTGCTTCATAATGAGGGTTAGAAAACGCAGCACAGTTATACGATACTTGGCTCATTTCGGTTCTGTAGGTTCGGCCAACACACGCTGGCGCTCTCTGGCATCTACAGTTCCTTATCCCACCATAGGGAAATGCCCTTAACTAAGTCTCTGGCCTGATCGGCAAAGCAAAGCTCGTCAAATAGGTGTCGCGGAGGAATCTCAGAGCTGAAGAAGGTTGGGTGGACGGAGACCGCTCTGGAAATCCACTGGCTTGCTGACTCCAGGGACACCAGGGGTCTCTTCAATGGCTAGTGCTGCCACAGTGTGAGCAACAGTGTGAGTCTGTGTGAGTCACAGAGTCGCAATGCGGCTTCCGATCTGCCAGGGGAACCTCCGACATGATTTTTACAGCTCGGCAACTGCAAAATGTTGGGAACGCCATGAACAGAACTGCCCTCTGGTGTGCACTCTCCAAGATCGGATGCCCAGACAAGTATGTGAAGATCCTGCGTCTGCAACATGGACATGACGCCAACCGTAGTAGGCAATGGCGGTTCTGAAACGGCTCCTTTCAGAGTAGACACTGGTGTCAAACAGGGTCATAGGCGATTTTATAGGGGGGGGCAGGGGGGGCACTTGTCCCCCCCTTATTGGCCAGCCCAACTCTGCTCAAATTCTTAAAAAAAAAAAAAAAAATTAAACTAATTAACACAATTATTAAATACATAATTGTGGTTTGTACCAGTTTGTGTTAGGTCATCATTCATTTTAAAAATGTATTTATTACTTAAACTAGGCTACCTTTAAAAAAAACAAAAAAAAAAACATAATCCACCATTGGCACAACTCGTCTGTCGACCTCAACTATTTCCGGTTTGATCTGTTACCGCAAAGAAATGAGATCTGACTGTACTGCTCAGTGCTCAACAAGCTACAACCAGCCAACCTGCACACAATGGCGAAAAGAGCTATAAAACATAAAAAATATAAAACTGGCAATGCTAATGAAGAAGCGACCACTCGACATGACACCGCATCAGGTGCAATCGAATGCAGAAAGTGCTCCAGAGGCTATCGAAACTAGCACTAGCACTAGCAACATCACCATCGGTGAGGAAGCTAGCACCAGCAGGCAGTTGCAGTTTTATGTTGTGATGTTGGGTATGGCCTAGTGCTCGGTCATAAAGTCATATTGACATGCTCGTGGTGTCTAGATGAAGTTGAATGCGTTCTGCATATTGAATTGTCATACGGATTTCTTATTAGCATACTGTTCACAACTGGCATTCTTTGTAAATAGATGGGACGGGACGGGAGAACTGTTTTTTTCTCACGTCAAAATGTTGCCACCCCTACTCTCAGAGGGTAAAATCGCCTATGAACAGGGCTGTATCATTGCACCAACCCTGTTTGCCATCTTCAATCAATCAATCAATCAAAGCTTTATTTATATAGCGCATTTCATACCCAGAGGCAACACAATGCGCTTTACAGAGAACAAGGGAGGTGGGCAGACATCCCACCCCTACATATTCCAGAGGGAAGCAAAAAAACAGTAATCACCCGGGGGCCAGATAAGTGAGCTGTAAAAATTCTTCCCTGACCCCTCTCAACGAGGCGATCGAGCAAGCTCCAGGAGTATGTTTGTCTACCGGCTAAGAACATTTATAGAGCAATAAATAACATTAAATTACATTTTCAGAGTAAGAGAGGCTAATAACATCATAGGAGAGACATGGCAAACATTGGTGTATGTCTGTGTGTGCATAAATGTGCCTGGGCCCAGATAGAGGCAGGGTCAGGGGTAGGATCGGGGTAGGAAAAGGATACGGACCCGGGTTAGGGTGAGGGGAAGGGGATCTTCATCTCAACCATCTTCCACCTCACCAGCCAAAACCTACTGTACATCAGGGAGTCAAACTCATATACAGGATCAGGCTCTTCAACCTTATCAGGGTTAAGGCAAAAAGTAAGGTGCTCACATCCTCCATCATGGAGCTCCAGTACGCAGATGACAATGCCTCAGTTGCTCTCTGAAGAAGACCTCCAGAACATCTTGGATGCTTTTGCCAGAGCTTACCAACTCCTGGGACTTGATATTAACATAAAAAAAACAGATCCTTTTCCAACTAGAACCTGACACACCTTCCCAAGCACCCACAATCTATGTAGACAACAACTCCCTGGAAAATGTGGGTCAATTCGCCTATCTTGGCAGCCTTTCCACAAGAGCTGTCATTGACGCCAAGATTCAACACTGCATAAGGTGTGCCAGTGGGGCTTTCGCCAGGCTGAGGAAAATAGTGTTTGAGAATCGGGACATCCAGGTCAAGACCAAATTTCTTGTTTATCAAGCAGTAGTTCTGCTCTCCCTGCTGTTGACTTTCGTTGTCTTTTATCATTGTCCTTATTTAGCTCTGCATTGTGTTTTGATTTCAATAAAAGACGGCCCCCAATCTCACACAATACCACACAGTCCAGTGTCTCCTTGTTCTGATGTATTCCAAATGAATCTCTCCAACACGGGATTTGAGCCTCAAGCAAAAGCATGTTTATTCCAGAAGGTTTTACATACAAAAGACGATGGCATATAGTCTAATGTACAGTTGACCTCTCGGTATGCTGTCTGGACCCAAATCAAAGCATTGGTCTCGTTACAACTTTCTTATGGTTCGGGTGTCCCCCCCCCCCCTCGTCTCTTCTCCGATAAGACTGTCTTTCTGGTCTCTTCTGTGGCCTTGTTTTGTCAAGTTAACCTACGCCGCCTTGGCGCTAACCACAACAATTGCTGTTTGACAGAGTGTACCAGGCATGGAATGTCATCTTTATCTCATAAGTCTATGGAAGAGGGACACCATTCCTTACAGAAAGCTACAGCTACAGCCATACTCAGAGGTCAATCATTATAATTAGGAACAGCTAACAGGATCAGATTAAACCAACAATTCTCTGAAAATCAACCAAATTCATCAATATTCATCACTGCTCTATGGACCCGATAGCTGGACCACCCACAGCAGACATCTGAAAGCCCCAGAGCAGTACCACCAGCGATGTCTTCGCAAGATCCTTCGGCACAGCTGGGAAGATATACAAACTAGCATCAGTGTCTTGAAGGAAGCCAACATCTCCAGCATCACCACAACCATCACCCGACACCAGTTACGATGGACAGGCCACGTCATACATATGCCAAATAACCGCCTTCCAAAACAAATACTTTATGACTAGCTGAAGGAAGGGCAATGAGCCCATGGGGGGCAGAAGAAGGAGTCCAAAGACAACATCAAAACCCACCTGAGAAAGTGCCGCTTCAATCTCAACAGCTGGGAGGAGGCTGCCCTCAATAGAGACATGTGGAGCAGGATGGTCCATGAATCAATCAATCAATCAATCAAAGCTTTATTTATATAGCGCATTTCATACCCAGAGGCAACACAATGCGCTTTACAGAGAACAAGGGAGGTGGGCAGACATCCCACCCCTACATATTCCAGAGGGAAGCAAAAAAAACAGTAATCACTCGGGGGCCAGATAAGTGAGCTGAAAAAATTCTTCCCTGACCCCTCTCAACGATGAAGGCACAGAACAACTAGAAAAGGACCTTCACCATGCCGCTGAAGCAAAAAGGCAACAAAGAAAGGAGAGATCCACCACCAAAATGGCTCCTCAAACTACCACTACTAGGACAACCATTCACACACTGCAACAGAATCTGTTGGATCGGCTTCTACAGCCACCTGAAGACCCACAAATGACCAGACCCACCGACAGGAGGACAATCATACTCGTCTCGAGTGATTGCCGATGATGATGATGGTGTGTGTGTGTGTGTGAGTGTGTTTGTGTGTGTGTGTGTGTGAGAGAGTGTATGGGTCTTACATGGTAGATCTGGTTGGAGAGCCTGGCGGTGGTGCGGTAGTCCCAGGCCATCAGGGTGCGTTCGGCCGAGTCTCGGCTAACGGCGTCAGAGCTGCTGATGAACTCTCTCCCTCCAGACAAGAAGAGGAGGGCCAGGGTCTGCTGTACCCCTGCACGGTACACACCCTCCACCTGCGGGACAGCAACATGACATGAATGAATGAATGAATGAATTCATTACTTAATGGTTTAATTCATTAATGGTTGAATTAACAAATTAATGAATGAGCAAATTACTGAAAAGAAGAAAAATGAACGGAAAAATGAATTAATTAATTAATGAACAAATAAAGACAAATGAAGGAGTGAACGGTCTTTGTCTTGAGCAGCGGGGGCCGGCAGGTCCTCTTATGACAGATGAATAATTAAAGGAAGGGAAGAAGGAAGGTTGTATTTTAGAGAATTAGAACGAGGCAAAGTTCAGGTTATGATCTCTCTATGGGAACATGTGTCCGACCCAAGGAGGTCATATGAATATGGCCTGTATTATGTATGTGGCCTGACCTTGCCAGTGCGTGAATCCCAAGCCTTGACCTCTGGGCTGTATCCTCCACACAGGAACACCTCTGGGGCGCTGGGCTGCAGAGCCAAACACATCACCCTGAACTGGGTCCCCACCTTCACCACCTGCTGGCCTAAGGAGTTACACACACACACACACACACACACACACACACACACACGCACGCACACGTGTACACACACAAACACACACACACACACACACACACACACACACATTGATGTGTATGAACATACTCAGAAGGTCAAAATAAATCAACTTGCAAAACTGTCAAAAACTTGATTCATGCAATCCATCAGACTGAATCCATCAGACTGAATCCATCAGACTGAATGTTGCTGAACTGAAACATCATTGTTGCAGTTTAGTTTTATACTGCAGAGGAAATTATTAGCACACAAGAGTGTACACTTTAATACCGGCTGGCATATGACAGAGCCACACAGGCATTTCATTTGGACCCCTCCTCACCACAAAACTACAGACCCATATCGAAGCTCCTGTTTGTCTCCAAGGTGTTAGAGAAAGTGGTGGCAAACCAGCTCACACCTCTCTGACGGCGAATAACATCGGAGACAAATTCCAGTCAGGCTTTCGTAAAAACCACTCCACCGAGACTGCCCTCCTCCGAGTAGCCATGATGTCCTCGGACTCAGGCAAGTGCTGTGCTAGTCCTCCTAGATTTAAGTGCGGCATTTGACACTGTTGACCACAGTATTCTTTTAGATAGGCTTAGGGACTGGGTGGGCGTGGCGGGAACTGCCCTAGAGTGGTTTGCCTCTTACCTCAGTGAAAGATGCTTCTCTGTGGCTGTCGGCCCTTACAAGTCCGACTCCTACCCCCTTCACTGTGGTGTTCCAGAAGGTTCCGTTTTGGCCCCTATCCTGTTTGCCCTATACATGCTCCCGCTAAGCCACATCATCAGGAAATTCCCCGGAGTCTCCCACCACTGTTATGCGGATGACATCCAGCTCCACTTTGCGTTCAAACCAGAGAACATGCAGAGTCTCAGCACTCTCCTTGAGTGTCTGACGGCCATTGAGGGCTGGATGGCAAACAACCTCCTCCAGTTAAATGCTGTTAAATACCGAGGTCCTAGTCATTACCTCTGACAGTGTCACAGCCAGGGTGCAAGAACATCTGGGGCCCCTCAAAAACAGCGTCCACCCTAATATCAGGAACCTTGGTGTGCACTTTGACCAGTCTATGCACCTGGACAAACATGTGAAGTCTCCGTGTCGCAACTGTTTTTACCATCTGAGAAACATTGCTAAACTCCGTTCCATTCCGCTCCATCCTCATTCAGAGCTAGAAATGTCTGTCCATGCATTCATATCATCCAGACTTGACTACTGTAACTCATTGTTCACATGTCTCAATCCATTGACCGGCTTCAACTTGTCCAAAATGCAGCTGCCAGATTACTTACCAGGTCAAAAAAGTCTTGTCACATGACACCCATACTCGCCGCTCTGCACTGGCTACCTGTCTCTTTTAGAATACAGTTCAAGGTGTTGCTCTTCACCTTCTAAGCCATCCACGGACTAGCCCCCAGCTACATCTGTGACCTCATCCACCCACACACCTCCAGCTGGACCTTGAGATCATCTGACCAGGGTCTCCTGACAGTGCCTCGGACGCAGCTAAAGACAAAGGGGGATCGGACTTTTGGGGCTGTGGCTCCTAGACTGTGGAAGGCGCTCCCACAGGATCTGAGAGCTGCGGTTTCTGTGGACGGTTTTAAAGGGCAGCTAAAGACTCACTTATACAGACAAGCCTTTGAGTGCTAGGCCGTCTCTATCTGCCACACTCTCTCCTTTCGGCTTGCCTGTTTTCCCCTGGCACTGGGCTGGCCTCTTTTATGTCACTGTTTACGTGCATTCTTTCTCTTGAATGTATTCAGTGCACTTGTATGTATCTGATTGGACTATGTTGTTTTTAATGTTCCCACTGTAAAGCACTCTGTGCACTCGTGCTACGAAGGGTGCCATATAAATAACATTTTACTTACTTACTTACTTACTTACTTACAGGCATTTCAAACACATCAATTACTCACTAAGCCTCTCATGTGCACATTTAAAACTGTGAAACTTAGTGCCATCCTTTGAAGCTTATCCTTAATCTCGCAATGCATCTTTGGAGCCTGGCTACATCTAAACCAGCCGGCCAAACCAGTCTGAAACCCGTCTGTGTAAACCAACCTACCAAACCAGCCAGCACGGGCTACTGTAGGTTAGTTCATTACAGCTATGACCAATAGATTCATTATAATGAAGTCATTATAATGTGTCATAAATCATACACTGACCTGCTGCAGAATCACATTTCATTTATCTCACATAAGTGCATCTAGTTCACTTACATGAGATAAATTATGTTGTGTTATCACTTACAATCACAGGTTTAATTTCAGCAGTCAGCACAGCTTTTCAAATTCAGGAGGCACACAATTAGCCTAGGCATAAATGATGATTTTCCAATTGGTAATTTCAAATACAAACATTGACAGAGAAGGAAGAAAAGAGAATAGCATCATCCCAGTCACAGCTCTTCTCTAATTTGGCGCTGCAACTGTGGAATGAGCCCCCCTTTACTGTCAAGATGACACAGTCCCTACTCGTCTTTTTCAGAAGACTGGAGAACTTTAAAGAACCCTGGGCTCCTCCTCCATTGACCTCTCCACCATGTTACTCTCCCCAGTGGTTCCTCACTACTACTGTACCTCACCATCACCACCTCAGATCATGTATGTGTGTTATCTACAGTAGCACTGTGACGATAGCACTTGTTCTTATCCTGACTGGGATGTACAGATGGTTCACTGACTAACTGACAAATGTGCTTGAGTTTTAAAATAATAAAAGCATCTGCTAAATGACTAAAATGTCAATGTGAATGTAAACCCACTCAGGTTAATGAATTGGTACACAGTATTCAAGCATGAGAAACCAGAAACAAATAAAGTTCATCGCCAAAACAGAGCAACAAGCCAGATTGTTTATGTTATTTTCAGAACAGTGCCCCGAACCATGTCAAATAAATGAGTAATCGCAACTGAAGTGAAACATGTCTTTGATCATAAAAAAGTCTCAGACTGACTAAGCTGTGGGGATGTAGGGAAGAACGAAGAAACTGTTGTGGCCGACGGCCAACCGCGAGCTTGCTCTTATTCAATTAATGTCGAGCTTCAAACAAAAACATAGAGGAGCTTAAACATAATTAAGTCTTAAAAGGCGCAACAATGAAATTAGTTCCCCTGGAAACAATAGCAAATTTTACAGTCATGGAACCATTGGAAACCAATCCAGACTACTACGGCCAGCTCTGTCAGAGGCTGTGCACATCAGTGCCCCCAGCCTGCTGGCTCCTCATTAATTAATCGAACAAACAACAAAGAGTCTCAAGACCCGCATTGAATTCACCTTAAATCCCGCTGAAACAACATCATTTAAGTTCTCATCCTCGTTCTAGGGAGGTCATCCCGGCTTGGGCTGACAGGAGAAAGAGTCATGGCAAATTAAGTGTGAAGAGGGTCCATCTGTTTAACGTTGGACTAACAGATATGTTTCCTCTGGCGTGCGTCTGGGTGGTGGGGAGCACACTTCTTTTAATTGGCAGCTCTGGGAGGCGCTGGAAGTTCTTCAGTTATCTGTCATGTAGAATCAAAACTATGTTTGGGGAGAGGATGAGAACTCACAGCCCCTTGCATAATAAATATAGCCTTTCCCTATTTAATTAAGAAACGTTAATTGGCTTCTCTGTGAGAGGAGATAAGTAGGCTAGCAATCTCTCTAGCCTTGAAAGGCAAAGGACATTAAACGTTGTCTGATCTGATGCCTACTCCTCCTCCTCTCTTCCCCCTCCTATCCCACCTCTTGCTTCAGTAGGCATGTATAGCTCTCCTTGCCGAGATCGAGCCCAATGCGGGGCAAGTGAGGGTGGAAACTGACAAACGATGCAGTGACACCTGTTACAGTGGTGCCGTGACACGGATACATAGTTGGGCTCAGCTCGACCAGCTGGGTCGCGAAGGAATGAGTGTAACCAAGTTGAATTGTTTAAATAGCATTTTGTCAAGATATGATCTATTCCGAATGGTGACCTCATAGCCAGCTTTTCAGCTCCGTTAGTGGAGAGAGGCAGAACTAAATAGGTACAGAAGGCTACTGCATGCATCTCTACCCCAACTAGCCTGCTACACTGATAGAATTAGACAAGAAGGGTGTTGCTTATAGGCCACAAAGACGGCAGAAATGTGCCTGCTGATGAGCACGTTGAGACCTGTTAGTGTGACAGCCAGGGAAAGCCTCAGGGAGCAGGCTGCCGCTGCCAGCAACACCCTTTGGACGAGGTTTATTTATCGATCGCAGTCCCCTCCTCCTAACATATACAGTTTCTCTCTCTCTCTCTCTAGTTTCTCAATCGCCCCACTCACTTACTTCTCTCTCTCTTTTCACTCCCTCCCTCTTTCCTGATTGCTTTCTACCAAGCATTCCCAGTCTATCTGTGGCCCAGCTAAGCGCCTGTGGGATTCTTCTAATGAAATAGGACGTAGAGCTACTGCAGATAGAAAAACACCCTCTGGAGGACAGTGCGACCACAGCAAGAATACAAATGGCTGTGGGATTAATGTAGCTAAACCATTGCCTTGCTTATAGCCAGCTCCAGCCATGTCCAGCCCAGCCCCCAGCCTCCAGCCCCCAGCCTCAGGTCTCCAGACCCCAGGAATTATTCTCCGGCCTCCTGAGCCTCACTCAGCCATGGCTATTATTTAAATGTATGACTCTCAAAATAACGTCATGAATAATGCCTGAGATCCCCTCCCCCCCCCCCCCCTCCACACACACACACACACACAGCCACAAACAGCAGCAGGGTAAAGACTAGGTGAGACTGAGCATCAGTCCTGACCTAAGAGATGGATCGCCTCAGGGAACTTCCAGCATCTGTTGGCCTGCTGCTCTTAGATACATCAGGGACAATTTTTGGCTGGTGCAGAGAAATGAGCAAACTCTCCCAAAAACCTCTTGTTAATAGTCAGAATAGTGGGGAAAGCACCTAAAAAATAGTCTGATAGTGCAGGGATAGCATGTCTTGTGCCATATTCCTGTACATATTTTCACACACTAATCCATTTCCCTTTAGGGAAATCATGAAATTATTGTTTAGGAAATCTATATAATTTCCTAGAAGATTATAATGGTAGACCGATTTCACAAAGATTGATCCAGTAAGACTTGCATGCTTGTTGATTATAACATCCAGGCGAGTCTTCCTCCAATCAGGATCCTATTGACCTGATTGGAGGGGTGTGGCTCACCTGTCTCCACGTCTGTCACCATAGCAGTGCTGTCGAAGGAGCCAGTAAGGAGGCGGCGCCCACAGGGCAACCAATGGGCGTCTCGCACTGCCCCAGAGTGGGAGGAGTATATTTGTAAGCAACGCCCACTCTCTGCTCCATCCCAGACCTGCAACACAAGAATACAGAGCAGTGTATACTAATACACTACAGACCACTGCATGAATACAGAGCAGTGTATACTAATACACTACAGACCACTACATGAATACAGAGCAGTGTATACTAATACACTACAGACCACTGCATGAATACAGCAGTCTTTAGAAAAGAAAAAGACAAAACGCGCTCAACTCAATGAATACAGCAGTCCACACTAAAACATGAAACAATAATATAGGATAGATAGATAGAACAGACAGACAGACAGACATACAGACATGAACTTTATTTATCCCTGAAGGGAAATTAACTATTTATTTATGTATGACATTCATATTACATTGTTACTGAAATGACTTTTCAGACTACAGGTCAGACGAATCCCTCTGTGAGTATGAATGAAGCATCATGCTGAGGAGAAAGTGGCCCTCCACCCACTCAGGTCACCCAGATGCACACTAGGCTAGCTTAATAATTGGCTGACACCAGAATACCACAAATCCATCTAGAGATTGAAATAGTCAGAAACAATCTCTGTACCCCATCTCCTCTACAGTAGTTCAATTTACCTCCTCTCATTCCAACCTCCTCTCATTCCAACAACCGCCTCAGACAGATTAACCGCATTCCATTTTAACCCACATTCCATTTTAACCAAATGCACCGCCTCACTGAGTGCTGGCAATTGCCTTAATGTGTTTAGAAATTAGGTTTACTTTGAGGCTTTAAAAGCAAAGAAGCTCCCTAATTAATTTCTCCAGCTAATTACCTTTGTGTCTACAAATCAATTCTAAGCGAGAAATACTGATTTAGTCATGAGGGGCCGCTCAGATCCCTGATGTTCTGCAGCCTGACGTAAGTGTGACAAGCTACAAGGCTTTACTCGTTTCATCAGACCTGGGTAAATGATTTGGGGTGAATTTGATTTATCTCACCCAGTGCTATCTAAACAATGGATCAGTCCGATAATAAGTGCCAACTCTTAGGTAAATCATGCACACCTCAATCAATCACTTTCAAAATACTTAAAATACAAACAAACAATTAATTTGTAACTGACTGAAGTCTGTTTTTCGAGCCATGAGAAAATCTGAAGAAACGGATGCTGTCATTGCAACAGACAGAGATGGATAACACTGGGATCTCTGCGCTTAAAATAACTGTCAGCTGCTGTCAAACCCTGAGCTAAAGAGGTATCCAGGGGGCACGATAGGGTCTGTGAGAAACTTGTTAGAGGTACAGAGGAGAGCATGTTCCCCAGCGCTCTAGGAGGCAACCCCCCCCACACACACACCTTCTTGGGGAATGGTCTGAAATTGAGTGAGTGGTCTGGCTTTGGTGTGGATAATGATGAGAGGTTTCTCAGGCCATCGTCTGCAGACCCAGACCTGCAGAGAAGCTTTGAAGATCTCTCAGCCTGTGTTTCATTATTGAAGACTGCTGCTGCACACAGCCAAGATAGCTTAAAACAGCATGAGGAAAGAAAGGACAGCTTCCACAATCTCTACAGTGAGGCTCTGGGAGTGATAGATACATCCAGGAACCTGTAGGTATTTTGCCAAACATCCTCACCAAGAAGCGTGACACCGTAGGGGAGGGCCTAAAATCAATGACATCAATGATTTTCATTAGATGATTCTGGTAGGTGTAAATATCAGTGTGATTATAGTGTAGTACTGTACTCGGCTTGGCTACATGAGGATCTAGGCAAAGTCTTTCTAGAATATTTGTCATAGGGAAGCACTGCCCTCTTGAGGATATATGAACCCTTACAGAGAGCTTATGGACTTTTATGGTTCTTCAAATATCAATCGCTATTTTATGGCTGATGTTGCTGATGGGCTCTGCCTCACTGATAGCAACAACAATCGTTTACACCTGCCATAACCTTGGTGAGGAAAGTTTTGTACCACACAATCTGGAAAACTCATCCCATGCAGTCTGATAGACTGACAGTCAAGACAGACAGTGCAGTGTAGGATGTGTTGTGTATTACACATTGAAAACCCCATAAAGAATGCAATAACCAATTAATTTCTCAAATCTCTTCCTAATCTGGACTACCCAAATAGAATAATAGGGCCGGGGAATCCATCATGCTGTCAGTCGCTGAGCTGGTGCCGAGACATGTTCCTCTCTCTCTTGACCCCTGACGCCATCTGCCACCGCTCCACCACCGCATGTTCCGGAACACAGGGCTGCCATAGCAGCACACTGGTGCGCCATCACGAATACATGAATCCCTCCATGAATATTTAAATTGTTAATTATATCCCGAGCCCCATTGTGTGGCGTGTTAATCTGGTATGCCAGGCAAGAGACCCAATTTCGTCTGAGGATGGAAATATTTAATCACCCGCACCTGAATTAATTGATCTTATCTTTGGCACCGGATGCACCGTTCTTGGTCTTGCCGAAGAAAGGGGGAAGTGGAAAAGAGATGGAGTGCAAAGAGCAGGAAAGAGGCGGGATCGGAGGAGGAGAGGAATCCCATGAGTTCTGACACACATTGACAGTGATAGAGATGTTTCTGGAGGCCACTGATGAGAAGGGCATATCCTTGTCTCACTGCCAGGGCTTATATCACCACCTTATATGTCTGAAAGGTTGTAATATCAAATGACAAATAGCCTTGGTGTGTGATTACCCACTTACCACATGTTTCACACTTTCACTGTGTGGGAAAAGCATTCACACACTCACATTCACAGATGCACTCAACTGGGTCATGCAGTTAGCCCAGGACAGACCCAGGCGGACATCAATGCTGTTAGCCCAGGACAGATCCAGACATCAATACTATTAGACCAGGACACACCCCAGGGCTTACGCAGGGTGTGGTTTGCGATACAGTCACAAGTAATTTTCAAAGGAAACCAACAAATAGCCTAATCAATATGTAAAGACAAAATCCTGACTATACGTATATCTGGTGATACTGCCTATACATCTATCTAGGCATGAATTGTAAATCTAGGCATGAGCCGTCGATGGCCTATATGCTCCATAGAGAAATGGGCTTAAGTAGGCTAAATCAGTCAGTGACATCTAAATCTGACCAAAGACCCCCAGTGTGGTATTACCTTGACAGTCTTGTCCATGGAGGCAGAGAGCAGCAGGTGGCTGAGGTGCGGGACAGGGCACCACTGGACGGTGTTGACCGGGCCCTGGTGGGCCTGTAGGCTCAGCTGCACACGCCTGTCAGGGGGAGGCCCTCATTATCAGCAAGTCATATATTTCTATACATTGCAGCATTGGTAGCTCACCGGGTAAGGCGCGCACCATATGAAGGCTAGTCCTTGCGCAACAGACCCGGGTTCGATTCCCGGCTCGGGTCCTGTGCCGCATGTCCTCCCCTCTCTCTCTCCCACATTTCCTGTCTCTTTACACTGTCCTATAACATTAAAGCTGAAAAGCCCTAAAAAATGGAAAAAAAAGAAGAAAAAAAAACTCCTACCTGGGTACCTGTGCCTTGCCAGGCCGGTCGCCAAGGTGTGGGCGCACCCTCTCGGACACCTCCGAGAGCAGCCTGATAGAGCCTTGCAGGGCCTGGAGCCTGGGGCCTGGAGCCTGGTCCTCCCCAGGCCGCTTCCAATGGTCTGGGGCTTGGTCCTTTGTGACCTTCTCCGGGGACCAGTCAGGTTCATCTCCCATTCCTGGAGCAGCCGGCCTATGTCTCTTGGAAATGTAGGGTCTGACCCCGGCAGGGGGAGTGTGTTGTTTCTTCACTGCCAGGCCCAGAGGCCTCTGGGGCGGTGGGGGCGGGAGAGAAGGGAGGGCGAGGAGGTATGGAGGTGGTGGGGCTGTGCTTTCAACAATCCCTGAGGGACCAGACCGAGGATCAGTTATTCTGGGAGGCTCCTGTGGTACTCCAACACTCCTGTAATGTCCCTTGTCAACATGGACCCTCTGTGGTTGAGGAGGCCATAGATTTGAGCTGTCTTCAACACTCTTAGAAGAGCCCAGTGAAGTGGTAGAGATGTAGGTCTCTGTCCACAGGTCTGACTGTGTCCTACCCCTGCCATGTGGGCATAGTTGTCCACAGTCCACAACGCCTACCACGTCCTGGTCTCCCCGGGATGGCCTGGTGACATCACCGGAACATTGGCTAGTTGGTTGGTGTATCTTCTTCTCGTCCTCCTTCACCAATTCTGATTCGTCTTCCGGGTCAGAGTCATCATAGGCTACCAATGAGGACATTGCTCGATCTGCCAGAAGCAACCTCTGAGTGAAGGCAAAAGCACACAGGTCAGGTATGATATCAAATTCACTGGACATCAGTGTCCATCACCCTGGAAACTCTAGCCAGGGATTCCTCTATCTCGCACCTCTACATGAATGTGCGAGCCAGCTACCTGAATACCAGCTGGATTAGAAGCACTACAGTGTCATCTGCTGAATATTTGGAGCATTGCACACATCGTCATGCACTACTGCTGAAGTACCCACCTTCTGCATCTGTAACGTTAGCCAGCGGCCCAATCTCTGTCTGATAACACATGTGAGAGGGTTGCAGATACTAGACTAGACTAGACTAGACTAGACTTTATGTTATCTTGTAGGTGGTTCATGAACGCAACTACAGTATCTGATCAAAGCTAAATAAATAAAATATCTCTGGCTGTGTTGTCTAGAGTTGCAAAGGGAAGTAGGTAGTCAAGAGTAGGCACCGCGTTTTTGAAAGAAAGGTCTGCTTAAGACCGCTATAGTAAACTTTATCTTTCTCCTTGTTGAAAATCTTTTATTTTGAAATTTGCCAGACGGAACGAAATACCTCTTCCGCCACAATTCTTTTTCATGTACGTAGATGATTGTCCTGTCGTTGTGCGGACAATCAGCAAATATACTGTACGAAATGTTCTAACAGAGGCTACTCTCGTTGGTTCCAAAATTGATTTATATTTACCGTTTTAAAACTCACAAATTCGCAATGTGAATCCCCGATGGGGAACTAAGACCAAGTAGTTGTATTGTGGGGACACATTTTCTCCGAACACCGTTCATGTCAAGCTGATGCAAGTGGAATGCTGGTTGAATGAGGGAACAACCTGCTGACTGAAGAATATAGCGGTGAGGTTTTATGCAGCTGTTTTGTTACTTCACATCAGTTGAATTACTCCCTTTGGCCGGTTTTTATTTGATAATTGTGGTTGTCATTTGAACGTCACTGGTCTGGTGTGATGTGGCGTGGTTTGCTGTCGCTACCATGCTCACATATGGAATGGTTGCCAGATGATCAGGCTAGCGTCAGTGCTTGGATTGACTGAGCGCTTTATACAGTATACAGCTATCTGATATGAAGCAGCTCTGTCTGCGTCTTTACTTGCCACAGCAAAGATAAACATTAGCTAGCCACTGTCGTGGTATATTACTGGGGTTAGTATAATAACATTTACAACCCTGTAGTTAATCTGGGTGATGCAAGGTTGCAATATGTGTCCTCATAGCTACAGCTGGATGACTAAGAAAGTGACGGGTAGGATTTCTGTCAATGATAGTGCTGGTTGCTACTAGTGCAGCAATGTGGCTTATCTAATTTCAGTGCAGTACACAGTGATCAGTTTCTTTAACAGAAGTTGATTTCCTCTGCTACAGGTGTGGTTCTGACTCCTGACAGAAGATGACAGAGTGCCATGGAGACGGATCAGGGGGTATCACCTCCATGGACCTGTATCAGAAACTGACAGAACAAGGTGACAGAGTCCGAACTCTGAAATCAGAGAAGGCTGCTAAAGTAAGATTTTACAATCGCCTCCTGGGCAACGTAACTGAACAAAGTTCATTCATTCCCTGTCTGTAATGTCCCCATTTCACTTGGTACTTTGCCAGTATAGATGTTTCACATCTGGTGTTGTGACCTACAGGCTGACATTGATGTCACTGTGAAGCTGCTGCTGCAGCTGAAGCTGGACTACAAGCAGCTGACAGGACAGGAATATAAACAGGGCAGCCCCCCCAGCGAGGTGTCTGCTAGCCAGGACAACGGGCCCCAGGAGGATGGGGAGGACCAGGTGGACCCCTGGAATGTCTCCACTACCAGCGCCAAGGGAGTGGACTACGACAAACTCATAGGTCAGTTCTAACCCCTGACTCTAAACTTAAAACCTGACCCTTGTAGGTTAAAGGGTGGTGTGCAGGGTCCAAAACTTAACTTTTTGGCTTACCAGACAAATGAGCCAGACAGATTTTCTACCAGCTATTGGCTAATAAATAGAGTTAATTTTGGACCCTGGTTGTGTGCGTGCGTGTGTGTGTGAGATGTATAATGATGTCAACCTCTGTGTGTGTCCACAGTGCGGTTTGGCAGCAGTAAGATTGACCAGGAGCTGGTGGACAGGATAGAGAAAATCTCGTGTCAGAGAGCTCACCGCTTCCTGCGCAGAGGAATCTTCTTCTCACACAGGTCAGTTTAGATATCTACTGATCACCAGGGGCCTCATTTATAAACATTGTGTAGGATCCACGTAACTAAGTTTGCTTAGCTAAGTAAGTACGAAAATATACGCACAAAAAATCTCCGATTTATAAATCGCTGCGTATCACAACCCATGTTCACTCAGGCACGCCTACGCCAGCTGCCCTTTATAAATCACAATCAACACTTAACTTGGCGCACGTGAACGCGCGTTCTGATCACACCCCAATTAACGCCCACAATTGCCTATAAATGGTCAGTGATACACCTATACATATGCAACGACAATGGAGCCGAGTGCAAAAGGCAGAAAGAGAAAGATACATTTTACCGATGCTAGGTGGAGGTATTGGTCAACGAGGTAGAGACGCCGCAAAAGGATCTTTTCGGAACGATGATTTCACATGTCTGATACGACTGATAAGAGCACCTGTTAGGCCTGAGTGGTCCCATTTAGATTATAATGAATTATCTATCATGCAGGCTATATTGGCATTCGTTTAGTGCGGTAGGCCTTATTAGGTGGCTGCTTATATCCAAACTGATAATCATTATAAGCCTATAGTGTTGTTGCATGGGTAATGGGGTTTGGATCTATATTGCACTTAATCTAATGCTTCACAGGGTGGCCCATGAATAAAATGCCTAACTTATCAATGTATAAACGGGTCAATTTACAATGACATCCATAACAATGCAAACATGTAAGCCTATAGTGACTACTTAAGGCAAGTATCCCCATTAACTGTACGACAGATCTGAGGGTTCTTTGCAGCAGCCAATTTGTGTATTTTCCGGGATATCATGCATTTCACATACTTTCTCAAAACATTCTGTAGGCATATAGAAGCTGCGTGTTCTAATGGATGTTGCGGGATAGCCAAGCACATATTAGAACATCTGTGCCAAGTCCCGGCATATCCAAGGCCCCGTGAGTCATGGCCTACTATAATCCAGCTATATCAGTGCCTGTATCGAGGTCTTGTAAATATATGGGGTCCATGGATGAGTTTCATGTGATTCTATAAAGCGTAATTATAGCTACACACATGACGATTCGGCAAATTAATAATCTAACTTGCTCCCTTGTGTTCTTACAACTTGGAGACGCATCACCTCCATGCGCTGTTTTGCGCACAGCTAATTCTACCAAAGCGGCATGTGAGCATTGGGATGACATGCGTTTTTAGGCCCACATTCCTCGTATGCCTGCTACATGACAATCATAAGACAATATGAGGATATATGATGATGTGCAATATAGCCTAATGTAGCCTACAGTTGCCTCAAGTAGGACATTTCCATTCACCGCTCAACATCATTGTAATTGCGGCTTGCCTCAGTGGTCATTCGGGTTAACATAAAAGCCTAATCAAATATAGGCTATAAATACATAAATACATTAACGAATGAATAGGTGGATAATTAAACATACGAATAATTAACTAAATAAATGATGAACTGAATAAATATACTTCAACGCCGAATGCAACATTTGTTTGGTGCGGTATAGGCCTTATAGTTGTAGGCTATCGACATACGGAATCATTACTATGATAAGCCTAGGCTCGTGTCGTGTTGTGTTATCAACGTAATGTGGCTTTTATTCATAGGCTACTGCCCGTGATGCTTCTCGGGATAGCCTATAAATTAATAGGCCTACAACATAACATTATATTATGACACAAATGGGTCAATTCACAGACACATCCAAAGCAAAGCCGACATTATTTCGTGATTAGGCTAGGGTGGCGATTGATTCCGTTTAAACTGTGTGACACATTGGAGGGTTTCTTGCAGCGACCGATGTATTTATTATTCAATATGTCATGCGTTTCGCAGACTTTCCCGAGTTTCATCCCTCTGCCATCGGAGTCGCGTTTTCCCCTTTCTCCAGAAACGTGCTTATCGTAGTTAAAGGAGGGTCGAAGAGTTACGCACACCTTCCGCCAACTTATCGCTCATCTCGTTTTTTATAAATACCGAAAGTTGCATAGAAAGTTGCTCAGCATGGGTTACGCACGCTTTTGTACTTGCGCAACGTTTATAAATGAGGCCCCAGGTGGTTCATCTTCAGCTCTGATATGATCAGGTTCCTCTTTGCATGCGCGTGCGTGTGGCAGACCTGGGTCAAAATACTACTTGAATTCCATTTAATTACTTTGCTTGTGTCTGCTTGTAGTGTCAAGTGAGTGGGTTTGCATTTTTGGGAACAGTCCATTGGTTCTGTTGTGCCAGACAACAACAATCAAGCATTTGACAGAGAACCCAGGTCTGTCTGTGTGAGAGAAAGTACGCGTGAATGAATGCATACGTGAGAGAGAGCGGGAGCGAGAGAGAGCACACGTTCATGTGTGATGTATTTTTGTAATCTGCTAGTATCTGTTGTGATCTGACGCGTGTGTTTATTTTTACCTGCAGGGACATGCACCAGGTGCTGGATGCGTATGAGAAGCAGAAGTCATTCTATCTGTACACTGGCAGAGGCCCATCCTCAGAGGCCATGCATGTCGGACACCTCATCCCTTTCATCTTCACCAAGTAAATCAACACACAACTGCAACCACACAGCTACAATACAACAACACAAATACAACACAACTACAATACAGCTACAATACAACTACCACTACTGTATAACACAGCTACAATACAACTAAAACACAGCTACAATACAAGCACTGTATAACACAGCTACAGTACAGCTACAATACAACTACAGCAACACAACTACTACAACAACACAGCTACAATACAGCCACAGTACAACACAGCTACAGTACAACTACAGCATATCAAACACACAATCTATAACACACCTAAGCAGCAAACAACTGCATCACTTATACTGTACAACACTTCTGCAACTCAACCCTGGTCATATAGTAGTGGTGACCTGAGTCAAGGCTAGAGTGAGGGTCAGCCATCTTGTCCCGTGTCCCAGGTGGCTCCAGGACGTGTTTGACATCCCCCTGGTGATCCAGCTGACAGACGATGAGAAGTACCTGTGGAAAGACTTGTCCCTGGAGGACTGCCACCGCTACGCCACGGAGAACGCCAAGGACATCATCGCCTGCGGCTTCGACGTCAACAAAACCTTCATCTTCTCCGACCTGGACTACATGGGGTAAAACTCCCACCATCATCGCCCTAGCAACAGTTATTATTTCCCATAGCAACAGGGAAATGTAATTGAGGGCATGTTTCCAGGCTATAGTTAGCTATGGTTTCATCCTATCATTGTCCTACAATAGTCATCCAACATTTTTTCAATTACAAATCTAGATATATCTTTCCCCTGTTTCTTAGTGTATGGGCAATCACAAAATAGGTGTAAAACAGTCTGTGAATATTGGTCACAGAAAGTACAAGTACAGATAATATTAACATCCGAATAATTAGAAAGGCGACTTCCTTTATCTTATTAGCGAGTAAGTACTTCTGTGGAAGCTTTCAATATTTTTAATGGTCAATATTAGGCGTGGGAATCTCTTGCCACCTTACGATTCAGATTCAGAGGGCAACTATGCGATTATAAAAGGATTATCGATGAATCTTGATGCATCAACATTTTTTATTGGTGTCATGTTTGTTGTGTTCTCAAAGTATTCCATTTTAGCTCGACACAACTTGCATACTGTGTGGCTCTTGTCCAGGTATTTTTTCCCTTCAACTTCATGGAAGCCAAAGTGTTTCCATACTGTGCATTCGCTTTTAAAGCAGCAGGTCCCGGTCGGATTTCTTTGTCATGCTCAGCCATCTTGACCAAAACTCAAACACGATACACATGTTTGTTTTACATCCGTTACATGACTTACAATTCACCTACTTTTTTTTTAACGTTTCGCCATCAAGACTTTACGCTTACAGCGCAGGCCCCCCACCCCCCTTTTTTTGTGCGTGGCTGGAAGCCAGCTCACCTAGTATAGTGTTTGTCAGGCTATCACTCCCTCCTTCCCTCCTGACAATGTTGGCCTGCATCTCTCTGGTGGCACCACAAGAGGCAGTAGTCAGTGGGGATGACTTTATGGGACTATACCCCAAACCTCCACACGTTCATCCTTTCACTCCAACCTTTTTATCCCTTACCTAAATTCCATAAGTAGAGTAGTGGTCAGAGCATTGCACTCCCACGCGGGACATTCTCACAGATTACCGTCTACTTACTTACAGGAATCATCAGTGTAACTGCTTTAGCCACGGACCGCTACCATTAATGTTATGGAAGCTGCTACTAGTTGTTGGCTATCCCACTCTTATTGTGCTGGATTAGCATTGGAAGCATTGGAACTGATGTGTCCAGGCGACAAGACCTATCTTAATTTATCAGACATTATTTTATGTCATTTAAATTCACATCTATTTCAGTGGCATGACTAGCTTCCATCCTACCAGTCCTGAACAGAAACAAGCCAGCCACGCACATAAGCCAGGCTGACCTGGCCTGGTTAAATTTCCAATTATGAGTTTTCCGCATCGAACAATTCATTTTTCAAGACAGAATCGCAATGCATCTAAGAATCGTGAAATAACACGCATATAAATCAAAGAAATATTTTCCCCATATGCCCCAGTTGGCTGATTTAAGAGACGATACAGTACCTCTAAACACTGCTAAATAATAGAAGACTGCCTGCAGGGATGGCATCAAATACCACAGCAAATTCTTACTGTAATTTAACAGCAGATCATCCGGACTTAGCAGTTGACTCACGAACACAATATTATTGTCAAACCAGTGCTTAAAAAAACAATATTTTGTTCTTATACAGCATTTCTCTGTAGTTCCAGATATAAAAAAAGCTGCGCTATACACAGCCCATGCTCAAAAAAATTAAGCCACATATTTCTTAATGTAATGGTTACAGTCCTTCCAGGTAAAATTTAAAAAGCATCTGGTCTGTATTTCCACAGGGCGTCCCCAGAGTTCTACAGGAACGTGGTGAAGATCCAGAAACACGTCACCTTCAACCAGGTCAAAGGCATCTTCGGTTTCACTGACAGCGACTGCATCGGTGAGACCGGGGGCCGTAGAGTTTTGCTAAACCTGTTATTATTCTGATTCTACGCTGACGGCTGTGCGTCCAGGTGTGCGGCGTTTCACAGCTGTTCAGAGACGGGTCGTAATGAATCCTCCGGAGGTTGAGTTTGGTGTGTGACCCTGTCTGATGCGACAGGATTTGCTGGAGTGGAGTTTTTCCCACGCTCAGCGAACGTGAATGTACCCCAAACCTCTCTGGTTATTGTGAATATGCCAGTGAGGATAAAGTGTCTCTCTCTCTCTTCTCTCCCACCCGAGGAAAGATCAGCTTCCCAGCCATCCAGGCCGCCCCGTCCTTCAGCAACTCCTTCCCTCAGATCTTCAAAGGCAGGAAAGATGTCCAGTGTCTGATCCCCTGCGCGATAGACCAGGTCAGCACACACACACACACACACACACACACACACACACACACACAGTTTTATCTGACAGGGGAGGATCATGCGTGTTGTTTAAAGTACATCCACAGCCCGGCAGAGGTCCATTCTGATAGCTTTCTTCCGGTCCTGTCCACACCGGTTGGTATTATGAAAAAGAAGTGTCTTCAGGACGGTGGCCTCATCAGGACGGTGGCCTCATCAGGACGGTGGCCTCATGTCTGTCATGTTCACCCCTCCCCCCTCCAGGATCCATACTTCAGGATGACCCGTGACGTGGCTCCCAGGATCGGCTACCCCAAGCCGGCGCTGCTCCACTCCTCATTCTTCCCGGCGCTGCAGGGAGCTCAGACCAAGATGTCCGCCAGCGACGCCAACTCCTCCATCTTCCTCACCGACACGCCCAAGCAGATCAAGAACAAGGTGAGTTGGCCGAACTCCAGCACAGCGTCGGGCCTGCAGTGCTGCGTGGCCCAATGAGGACAGTTGATTTATTTCAGTTTGTTTACTTCCTGATTTTAGTGCTCGGGTACCTTTTGAGTATTAAGTTTATCTTTATACTGATCACAAGAATGGCCGGTTTCACAACTGTGTCACAAGGAATAATTAGAAAAACGTAATTGTCTAGGAACTACGTTTATATACTGCTCAAAACAATTAAGGGGATACGTCCTCACACTTAATCACATCCAGCTCTCAATGGATTCATGATTTTGGTTTCCGTTGACCGTCATTTTGTTCTCGGCGAATTGCACAATGTAATCAATAAAGATTTTCAACTTTGTTATTTCGTTCATGGAGATCCGCCATGATGATTGATGACTGGCGTTCCCTTAATTTCTTTGAGCAGTGTATTTATACCGATTTCACACACTCAAACACGACTCCAATACAGCACCACTGCAACGTGTCGCACTGTATAGACAGCAAACACCGACAGCCATTAGCTGACGATGTCCGTGTCCGTCATGGTTATGTCTCCAGGTGAACAAGCATGCGTTCTCGGGAGGGAGGGACACAGTGGAGGACCACAGGAAGTTTGGCGGGAACCCGGATGTGGACGTGTCCTTCATGTACCTCACCTTCTTCCTGGAGGACGATGAACAGCTGGAGAAGATCAGACAGGTGGGGATGGGGGCGGAGGGAAGGACAGGGGGATGGGGGCGGAGGGAAGGACAGGGGGATGGGGGCAGAGGGAAGGACAGGGGGATGGGAGAAGAGGGAAGGACAGGGGGATGGGGGTGGAGGGAAGGACAGGGGGATGGAGGAGGAGGGAAGGACAGGGGGATGGAGGAGGAGGGAAGGACAGGGGGATGGGGGAGGAGGGAAGGACAGGGGGATGGGGAGGAGGGAAGGACAGGGGGATGGGGGAGGGAAGAACACGGGGATGGGGGAGGGAAGGACAGGGATGGGGGCTTGGCGCAAAAGGGACTTTTCATTGATTGTATTTAATCAATTGAAAACAACATATTTGAGCAGTCTATACTTTTATAGAGAGCTTCAAGGAATTCATATTTTAAAAGATCATTTTGTGCACCAAGCTAGTGCACTTATGCCTATTTCGCTCCAAATCCATGGTTTTCACTTCCGCTTTTGTTTTCAGCCTTCATTTCAAAAGAAATGTAAAAAAAAAATATATAGTGACCTTATTCTTTTACCATTTGATGGAGCTCATGAAGACACAATAAAGACCAGTTTCACAACCGTGTCACAAGGAATAATCGGAATGAAGAACATTCTCTAGGAATTCCGTTGACCGTCCCGTTTAAAATGACGCATTACGCTGTTCTTCTTTCTGTTTCTATCTTTCTCTCCCTCCCCCCAGGACTACTCCAGTGGAGCCTTGCTCACAGGGGAGCTGAAGAAGATTCTGATTGAGACGCTGCAGCCAATGATCACCGCCCATCAGGAGAGGCGTAAGCAGGTCACAGAGGAGACCGTCAGACAGTTCATGACCCCCAGGCCTCTAGACTTCAATTATTAACCTCTGGCTACTCTTGTCAATCATCTGATAAATCTCTGCGCTATAGAAGAAGCTATGAGCATCGTCAGTGTTGCGGTCTGTTCTACCCCAATTCCCATCAGCTGCGACATGATCTCACCTATCTGGACAGGAAGTCATATGGAACTGACCCCAACTCTTTAGTGGACCTACTCATGTCCAACTCAGCATGTTGTTATATCACATGCTAACTACATACAACAGCAGCAAACACAGCTGATTCCAGAGAATGATGTTTATGTCCCTGCATACGTAGAGCTCATTTCAGCAGAAAGGTGTGTACATTTTATGCCAAACGAAGTGTGTCAGACGGCTCATGTGCATCACTGCAGTCTGTAGTACTGAAACACCTCGGCTTGACCAGGCATGGCCAGAGAGGGACGTCTGGTCAAGTTAGTGTTCACACCAACAGTCTGGCGAATAAAACTATACATTACTGTCTTGTGATTGCACCTTTTTCTTTATTATTCAAATGATTAAACGGTTTATATTAACAATATTCTTTGTTTCACTATAAACTGCAGAAATGTTTGTGCACTAAAACTCTTGCAGGTTACACTCACACCAAATTACACTTTCACACCAGTTACCTTACAGTAGCTGTGCTGTAGACCGGAGGAACACCACCATATGACAGGAAATCATATGACTCAGCACAGTCACTAGTACCCAGAGACCCCGTTTACACCTTGCATTAAAATGTGTCTTGTATCGAGATCTAGATAATGATTTAGCCCGATTACATTTACACCTGGCAATAATATGCGTTTCGAGTATCTTCAACCCGATCCGTTCGACTGTCCAGCTGACAATCGAATGTCACATCCTGATTGTGCTTGAATATTTTCGTCCGACCAAATTGAGAGTAGACTCGTCTGGACTCCAACCTTCACCAGGATCCATTTTTATGCTTTCTTGCTATCACATCATCAGCTTCCATAATATTAACTTGGCTAAAAAGCATCTAACTGCATCATGATAGTCAGCGATGAGACGGCTGATAAGCCTCCATCGCGGGAAGGGAAAGTGCATCAGTCGGCTGTGATCCTTAACAGTAGCCTACGTTATGTCTGAATACAATCCAACGGCTAATTCCCAATAAAGAATCCATCCAGTGCACAAGCAACTCCCCCAAATATAATAATGAGAAGCACAAGCTGGCAAGTGGAAAAGTTCAAGCATAGTTGTGTTTGGCTGAGATATTAATGGGACATCATCGGACGCAAAACTAGCAATAGCCGATCGGCTACAGCTGTGTCAAACTCAGCTGCTTAAACAGGTGATGCACAATTACTTCGTGAAATTCTCTGATGACCCCGCCGTTTTGGGCTTATAATAGCCTGAGATCAGGACACATCACTTTCCCACTCCAAAAGCTTAGCTTCATTTAAGATAGTAGTCATTCATAAACAATGGTTAGTTGCTGCTTGTCTGGAACCGGCGTGTGCCAACGGCTACGTATTTCCACCCACGTTGTTGATATGTGGATTAAAAACACATTCCCGTTTACACTTTTATTAAATGTGGTCGACATGCGTCCCTGACCACCTCCGGAGGTAGTTTGGCCGATCGGATCTCAATCCGTCCTCAAAACGTTTTGGGCGCATTTACACCTGTACTTTCATGTGGTTACGATCAGATTGCAATCTGATCACCAAAAACGCATTTTAATGCAAGGTGTAAACGGGGTCAGAGTGATTCAGTCCTAACCAGCCATGGGCCTCTCACTTCATATAATACACAATGTGTATACCAAGTGTACATCATCATCATCATCATCTTCATCCGCTTATCCAGGGTCGGGTCGCGGAGGCAGCAGCTCCAGCAGGGGGCCCCAGACATCCCTTTCCCTAGCAGCATCAACCAGCTCTGCCTGGGGAATCTTTAGCCGCTCACAGGCCAGTGCGGAGATGTAGTCCCGCCACCTAGTCCTGGGTCTACCCCGCGGCCTCCTCCCAGCCGGAAACGCCTGGAACACCTCCCTAGGGAGGCGCCCAGGAGGCATCCTCACTAGATGCCCGAACCACCTCAACTGGCTCCTTTCGACGCAAAGGAGCAACGGCTCTACTCCGAGTCTCTCCCGGATGACTGAACTTCTCACCCGATCTCTCAGGGAGACCCCAGCCACCCTCCGGAGAAAACTCATTTCGGCCGCTTGTATCCGTGATCTCGTTCTTTCGGTCATGACCCATCCTTCATGACCATAGGTGAGGGTGGGGACGAAGATAGACCGGTAGATCGAGAGCTTTGCCTTCTGGCTCAGCTCTCTTTTCGTCACAACAGTGCGGTAAAGCGACTGCAGAACCGCACCAGCTGCTCCAATTCTCCGGCCAAACTCCCTCTCCATGGTTCCCTCACTCGTGAACAAGACCCCCAGATACTTGAACTCCTTGAACTTCCTCCAAGTGTACATTAGAGTGTAAAACATATAAAAATGTACACTAGTATACAGTGACACTTCCCTCTCAAGAGGAATTTATGTAAAGCAGTGCTACAGTAATACCATATGTGTCACTGACTTCCTATGAGGTTCTTGGTTTGAATTGATGCTGCTTGATTCGAGCAACAAGATGAACAATACATGTTGGGTTATCAGGAGCACATTAAATAAATACTTATTTGTTAAATAATATCTGAATACTAATGTATGTTATTTGTTCACAGCAGGGAGGGTACCGTCCCCCCCCCCCCCAAAAAATATAATACTTAATGTGCAAATTGTGAGTGTTCAAATATACAGTACATACTGTAGCAGCAAGAGAGAGAATAGTGATATTGCTATCACAAATCAACATTCAGTCCAAAACCTGTTTCTGTCAGTCGAAACAGCTACAGAAAAATTATTAAAATATAATTACCCTTTTTCTTTTCAAATTAAAACTTCCAAGTAAAACGCAAAACGGGAGAACCTCCTTTCACTCTCAAACAGTCACCGTTGAAGATTTAGATAGGGTCCATCTGAGCTCCCATGTCCCTCAAGGCCTAGGGTGTGACGCGCAGCAGTCGTATGACCACCTCGTACATGGCGAACACCGACATGTTGACGGGGAAGGCTCGTACGCAATTGAGGCCCAGGCCCTTGAACAGGACCGCGGGGCCCTCAGTCCGGACGCTGTGTGAGATGCAGTGGAAGAAGCCCCTGTACCTCCGCTCTCCCAGCCCGTCCATCTGCAGCCGGGCCTTGATCAAGTCCATGGGCGTCCCGATGCACCAGCCACACATCCCAGACACGCCGCCAGCCAGCAGCACCACCCCCCACTCTGGAGGGGAGAGGGAGGAAAGATGGAGGGATGTTGAGAGGAAGTGTCTGGGGATAGTCCATGGATGTATTAATAGAACTGGATAGGGTCACTCCATTCACTGACTGCTTGAAAAAGTGAAGCCCTTTTTGAAACCGCGCCATCTTTGAAAAAAACGCGTCATTGATACCTTTGACATGCGCAGTCAAAGGTATCAATGACGCGTTCTTGTAGTCCACGAACAGATTGCGTTCATGTGAAATGCAAACGCGAGTTCATGGCTCTCCCCGTTGTGAGTTAGCAATGAAAAGCGGCTTGCTTATTAATCTACTTTCGTCAAATATATCCGTTGGAAAACATATTTTTTTATCCAGGCATCTTAGTTTTAACAGTATAATTGTGACTGAACATGTTTTGTTACCGCCCCCCCCCCCCCCTACACACACACACAACTTCACCCCCAGTCACCACGACCACACTTATGACTGTTTTCTCAGCCGTTCTACCTACACGGCTGTTATCTACTGGTGTTGTGACCGTTTTTGCTGTCTGTGTACCTGGCCGACTGGTGCCCGGCGGGGACAGCTGTTCACAGATGAGGTTGTAGATGAGGAAGTAGGTGGCAAAGGAAGGCCCGTCCCTCATTGCCAGGGCCTGGGCCCCCTTATACAGCCCCAGCACGCCCTCCTCTCTGACGATGGTCATCAGACAGTGCAGCGGGCCACGGTACTTGGGCCTCTGGGCCGCGGAGCCCTGGTAGGGAACCGTCTGACACTGGAGACGCACCTTCACTATGTCCGCCGGAGACAGCACCGACACCTGGGGAGGACAAGGAGAGAGAGTAAAGAACAGGGAGGCAGGGATGGAGAAAGGGGAGAGAGAGGTGAAGGGAGGAAAGGACGGAGAGAGAGAACACCTAGATGAATTTGGGTAACAATCCAACGACTATACACTGGCAGCCAAGGAGAATGAGAAGCACTTCTATACAGACATGCCCCCACCCCTTCCTCAGTTGTCGTGTAGCTTACCTGGGCTACCCCCCCAGCCATCCCTGAGAGGAAGATGTCCAGCTTGGCATTGGGAGCGTCTGGGCTGGAACCGCGCAACTGACGCAGGCAGTGGAGAACGTTCCTGTAGGTCCCAAACACCACTGAGGAGCTGACGGAGACAGTGGTGACGGGCATGGACATGCCCTTATAGAAGCCATTCACCTGAAGGAAGACAGGCGTACACACACTTCATCTCTGGAGTGTCAGATGTTGCATGTGTGTGTGTGTGTGCGTGTTTCTAGCGCAGCACTAACAGACATCTTAAAACTATCTAGCCTGACATATCAGAATCTGGTGAATTGTATAAGAAACTCACCCCTTCAGTCTTGCATGTAGTGCGGATGCAGTGCCAAACTCCTGTGAATTTACTTTGCGTTTGTATCCTGACCTGCAAAGATATGTTTAGCTAAATTAGAACACATCTAGCAAGCATACACCTCAAATACAAGCCATTCATGCATACCTTTACTGTGTCCAAGGGATATCCAACAGCCACTCCAAATGCCCCTACAATCACAGAAAATAAACTATCATGTTGCAAATCCGTTTTTATCTGGGACAGTGGGGTTGGGGGAGGGCAATGACGTTAGTAGTAGTTTTTCCACATCAATTGGCTAGCTGACGTTCTAACATTACATACGATTTGGTTCACAATGTCTCTCTGTTTACCTCCGACGGAACCAGCGACGAAATCGGCCAAATGCATCTTTTTAACGTCAGCCAGCTAGAGAACAGGTCTAGCCAGAGTACAACCTCACACACCATTCACAGCAGGCTACTAGCTAACTAGTAACGTTGATGTTCTCTTACAGTTCCAGAACTTCAATTTTCGGCTTCATAAGTTCGATCATTTAAAGATCCCGTCGTCTTAGGCATAGGCATCACCTGTATCACCCGTATAATATATATTAAAGCTTGGCATGGACACCAAATGACCATGGACGACCTCCACTGATGCTACAGCTACATTTGCTAGCCTATCAGTGCCGCCAGTGCGGCACAATCACAGTCAAACACGCACGGAATTGTGTCACCGTGATTCATGACTCGTGGTGCAACAACTGCCAGGCCGCAGCCGGTAGAGGCTAGTTCCCATACACGCAGAGATCGGTATGGGTCACCAAGTGTCCAAAAAAAGAATACTAGCTATGAATACCGTATCATGTCTTCACTGTATTTGTTATATATAATCAACATATTATATATATATATATCAAAACAGAAACCCAAAGCAAATTAAATTGCTATCTTGCGACAGAGACATTTTGGCCGACTATCTCCTGACAGAGACAAGTAGAGGGTCGCTTGACGAAAAAAGGCATAACTTTTACAATGTGTTAAAACCCTCTATGAATATGTCTCAGCCGCCCTTTACAAAGAAGATCATAAATCAGTGGTTTCTAGGACGCAATCAGAGCTTTTGAACGCAACTCCGTGTTCACTTCAATGCCACCGAAAGCCAATGTCAAGGGGTGTGCAGGGGAGTGTCCTGCTCAATGTGATCCGATTGGACAAACGCCTTCCTCCAAAAGGGCAAACGAGATATCCCTCCCACACTTGTTTGAACTCATGTAGCTACAGAAATAGACAGACCAGCCAGTGTTGTGACCAAATACTTGGAGAGAGGAGTTAATTCAATTAACTTAATACTCATTAAGCTAATTATCTACCTTATTTTTCAGGCGCTAGCACTGGAGAAGACATAAGTATTGATAACCTACTTAGGTAGCTAGGCAGTCTGATTAGTTAAATGCAGCCAGTAAACCACATGAGGAATCTGTCATAGTTGGCATACTCAAGGAAGGGTAGCTAACGGTAGCTAGACTAGCTAGTTAGCTATTACACTAAACCTGATTTTCAGAGATTAACGTTAAACTGAATACCCACCGATAAATTAGCTGAAAAGCTAGATTTTGCCTAATTGAAAGATTATTGAGGGAATGGCATTGGACTATGCTGCAGGATGCTTTGGAGGTAAGTAGCTAACCAAGGGAGACAATTGGCAAGCAATAGCTAGCTACTGTAACTAGCCGAATTCAGCTACGTGGCTTCAGACTCCTGTCTGCGTGACCTGCACTGCAGTGAAATGACTTGTAACTGTTAACTTAGCTACACGTGTATGAATTACAGCCCACGAGACTACAAAACCACGCGGAATTGATTTTGTTAGCTAGTTTTATATCGGACACCTGCCACACGTGAGTGGAAAAATACCGGTCTTTCTATCATGAGTCGCAAGCCAAGCAAACGTCTGTGGTAAGTAGCTAGCTGCCTGGTACGCCCACACTAAAGGCCCTGTCTGAATAGAGATGCTTCCTTCCTTCCTTCCTCCCTCCCTCCCTTCCATCACCCGACGAAATCACCACATCTGTCTCATAGCCAATGCCATTGGGCTGTTTAAAGCCATCTCTCTAGCAAAAAAAAGAAGAAGCAAGACAGTGTCAGTGAGTCGGATCTGAGATTTCTTCAAATGGAGAGAAGAGGTGGGGGACTGGGAAGGATGGGAGGATGCAGTGTAACAGTAGTCCTGAAACGGGCCCGTTCTGACAACCAAGCTGCATTCCTTCCTAGTACTCACCTGGGAGTGGTTCTGTGGCCTGTGTAGATAAGCAGTTACAGGAATGAGGACATGATTGCTGTCCTTGAGAAACAGTCACTAATGTAGTTGACTAATCAAAATATGGCATGTATTGTCTTAATATTTCCCAAAAGGATAATGCTATGTTTATATTTATTATAACACATACTTTATTTAATATTTTACTCAGACGTGGCAGGACAGGCCACCTGAGGAGCAATGCCAACATATGGAGATGGGCTAGGCTTATTCCCACATTTGGTCACAGTCTGATGACTAGTAGGGGTTAATGAAGAGTTAGGGTTCTAGTTGAAGACCTTGAGAGCCACGTCTACATTACTTTGCAAAAAAAAAAAATCAGCAGAGCAACACTGTTTGTAAACTAGTGTGACTTATAGGCTTATCTGAATTGGCTGTCGTTGAGTGACTCCGTATTGAAGAGTACTCCGATGTTACAGTATTTGGCTCTGACACTGTCAGTGTAGTGCCACACGATTCCATGGACACTTATACTTAGGCTACTTAACAGCTTCAGAATTAGAAAGATCCAGTGGTAGTCGTAAGAGGACATTTACATAGGGCAGAATGGCCATCTGGATAAATCCTGTATTAAATACTGTAGCCTTGATAGGAGCGATCATGTACAGTTGGACTACATCAGACTTAAGATCTGTTACAGTGTGGTCACCAACTGAGCATTTCATGGTACATGGTATCTGTATCTTAGACAAATAAACATCCTTTAATCCTTGATGGTAGCCTATATCTGTCCTGGCCTTGGTGTTCTTGAAATCATGTGACACACTCATGTCAGGCTAGTGTCACATGTTTCCAAGAACACCAAGGGCAGGACAGATACAAGGGTACAGAGACAATGTTTACTTTTAATTATAATTTAGGAATGACCCTAAGGTGTTGTTGGTGTAGTGGTCAGCTGATGGGGAATATGTCTTGTCTGTGTGTGCCTGTAATTCTCTCTGACTGCACTGTCTGTCTGTTTGGTCTGAAGGTGTAGCCTTATTGTCTGCCCTTGAGTGTGATGCATTTGGTATTCAAACATACTCTCAACCAGTCACCATTCAAACAGTGTTGCCTCATGTCAGAATTTGATTAATTATTAGCTATGGACAGCATCTCGCGTTCTTCGCACTCATACTACCGTAACCTGTACCATTGTTTAGGCTTACCTGTACCCCCATGGGCAAGGTGTGCAGGCTTTTCATTCCAGTCCTGCTCGAACACACACACACACACACACTGCCGGACACACCTTGTTCTCTGTCTTGCTTCCCCAGGTGCTGCTGGTGTTCTGGTTGGCCATCCCTTTGATACCGTCAAGGTGGGTTTCTGTTAGGGTGGTATTGGAGTCTCTATGGGATCATGTTAGTGTAATAACACGGTCAAGGTGGGTTTCTGTTCTGACCCGGGTCTAGGCTATGGCTCTAACGCTAGGCCTTGCTGTGGGTCATTTTTCCAACCTCCACCCAGTATGTTTCACTTTAGCCACTTTAGTGATTCCCTATACTTATTTTAACTGATTTTAACTGATTTTGTTGGTGATATTTGATTGTATTTACGATATATTTCACCATCATTGTAAATGAGGGATCCCCCTCAATTATTTTCTGAGATTCTCAAATAAAGGTTGAATTGAATTCCAACACAACACAGGTGACCCAAATGCACCTCTTTGACCTAGAAAGCTAACCACGGAGCATTATTCACCTACACACAGGCATTGCAAAAAAAAGAAAGAAGACACAACCAGCAGTAAAACTGACAGTTTGCCTGTTTACCAACAACATGCAGAGAGCCCTGCAGAGCTATGGTTAGGGTTGTGCTTCTGGTTTCTTGAGTGAGTCAGGCTTGGGGTGAGGAACAGGGTTGGGGGCGGCTGGTGTTGGGAGCACGGTTGGGGCTAGTGTTAGGAGCAGGGTTAGTGTTAGTATCAGGGTTGGGGCTAGTGTTAGGTGCAGGGTTAGTGTTAGTATCAGGGTTGGGGCTAGTGTTAGGAGCAGGGTTAGTGTTAGTATCAGGGTTGGGGCTAGTGTTAGGTGCAGGGTTAGTGTTAGTATCAGGGTTGGGGCTAGTGTTAGGAGCAGGGTTAGTGTTAGTATCAGGGTGGGGGTGAGTGTTAGGAGCAGGGTTGCGGCTGCACATTGCACATGATCTGCTGTAGAATCTGTCCAATAACACGATGGGACATCGCGGTCCTGTCCTCCTGCTTCCCTTGATAACACACTGTTTTGTCTGTATGGTTGGTTTATCAGTCTGTCTGGCATGTAGGGCACTTGGGCATCTTAGCAGTCGGGGCTCAGACACAGTGGACACATACAGTATGCATCAGGTAATTAATATAGTCAGATTATCATCTACGTATTAGCATGCTGGGGAGGTGAAAGTGTTGATGGGAGACCGATGTGTGGGAGGGGGCAGAGGTGAAAGGTGGTGGGGCAAAAGTTAGGGAGGGGTGAGAGTGAAGGGAGGGGGGCAAAGGTGAGGTTGAATGTGGCGGTAGGGACAGAGATGATGGAGGGGGGGGGGGGGGGGGTCTGGCCTGAGGGATGTGTGGGTGAGGTTGAGCAGCAGAGATGGGGGTGAGGAGGGCGGGAATAGGCCTGGACTGTGGTGGAGAGGGTGGGCTGTCTTTAACAGCACAAGTGTGACTTTGTTGTAGATGAGGGTGAGGGATAAACAACTTCTCCACGGAAGTGGGAACCAGTAAGTACAGTCAAGGTCTTCTGTCTCTCCCCCGTGTCTTCCTTTGTGAACTACAGAGATAAAGAAATCCAAGCACAGTACACTTATCAATGTTTTGTCAAGTTTCAACCCCCCGAATTATATTTTTTCCCACCCTTGTGCAACACTTACCCTAACCACTTTCCTTTCCCTGCCACTTTAAATTCACTGCACTGGAGAAATAGACTAGTATTTCACTTGATTTGATTGTTCCCCCGTGTACATGTAGTTGTTTGTCTATAGAGCTACCTTAGAATTTTGTAGCTACCATGGATCTGATGTGGCTTTCTTCTTCTTTCCTGCTCAGGTCCGACTCCAAGTTCAGAATGTGGACAAGCCTCTGTACCGAGGAACCTACCACTGCTTTCAGTCCATCATACGGCAAGAGTCTGTGAGTAGCCTTCTGTCTGACCAGTGACCACCCGTACGCCACCAGTACCAGTACACACACACACTGACTGTCCCACAACTGCTCATCTGACCGAATGGCCTTGTCGCCCATCACGGCGCTGACGGTACACAGCCACGTGTCCTGGCCTCGTTCTGACGCAGTGTCAAACCTAATACTCCACGGCCGTTCTGAGGTTGTGAGTCGGCACGTGGCCGCAGCAATGAGGGAGGCCATGTGCCCCCAGCAGTGCCAAGCTTCAACTGCGGGTAGAACCAGTGTCTGGTTCCTGCGGGTAGAACCAGTGTCTGGTTCCACCGTGTTCCTGTGCACCGGGGTCAGATGAGCAGCGTGTACCAGCCAGCCAACCTGTCAGAGCTCATTCAAATACTCTGAAAGTGATCCTCCCCCCTACCTAGTACACAGCTGCTCCACTACACAACTGTTACCAATACTCTTAATAATTCCCCCAAGGCAAGGAAGGGTATTCTACTTGGTGTCCACTGTGAGGACCAGGTGTGAGTGAGGGAGGGAGGTGGAGGTCTGGTGACATATCAGTAGCTGGGGTCAGTCAGTTCACTATGCAGGCCTGGGCTATATTAAGATGAACACACTTGAGCTACTGAGGTATGTCAGGTCTACCAGTAGAACTCTACTGAGGTATGTCAGGTCCACCAGTAGAACTCTACCGAGGTATGTCAGGTCTACCAGTAGAACTCTACTGAGGTATGTCAGGTCTACCAGTAGAACTCTACTGAGGTATGTCAGGTCCACCAGTAGAACTCTACCGAGGTATGTCAGGTCTACCAGTAGAACTCTACTGAGGTATGTCAGGTCTACCAGTAGAACTCTACTGAGGTATGCCAGGTCTACCAGTAGATCTCTTATTTATATATATTTTTTGTACTATTTTGAGAAGCATTTGTCCAGTTCCAGACCTGTCTGCCAATGCCTTATGATTAAGCCTACAATAGATATATGTTTGAGGAAACAGCATTGATAATGGATATCAGGAAATGGTTGTCACAATGGTGATGGTGTACCACAAGGCCTTTGTACGTCGAAGATGATAATTGGAAGTTTGTTAGAAAGGATGAGTCTTGCAAACCATATTGACTCAATCTGAAACTTACATCTGTTGTGGGAAAATGAAAGTGCTAATGCAGTTACCAGCAGAGCCCTCCCTCCCTCTGCCCACATGTTCTAGCACAAAACTAGCACTTTTGAGAAAGTCTGATAATTGCTCTACCACCGTTTTGGTCATACAATGGATGTGGATGGGCATCTTGAAAAATCATTCAAAAAACATGTTAAACTCTCAATTTCAAAGACAAGAAACTCACCGAGGTGTTTGTTGGCGTTCTGACATATAATTCGCCATAAAGTAAGATTCTAGTTCATCTGGAAAGGCTTTTTTAAATATTTAGCATAGAACTATTTAGTCGCAGCACATATGTGTGTAAACTTCCGCAAACTAGGTAGCCTAGCAACATAAACAATAACAATAGCTACCGTAAGTAGTTCCGCTTCCTGAATCCCCTCTGCGGATTGATCTACACATCTACAACGGTCGCTTCAATACAAGTCAATGGATTTCATAAAATGATCAATAAAACCCTACAGGATACATACTTTGCGATTTGATGTCAGAACACCAACGGACACCAATTACACCCTCGGTGAGCTTCCTGTCTTTGAAATTGAGAGTTTAACATGTTTTTGAATGATTTTTCAAGGTGCCCATCCACATCCATTGTATGACCTAAACGGTGGTAGAGCAATTATCAGACTTTCTCAAAAGTGCTAGTTTTGTCAACTTTTTGATCTGAACCATTGTATATGATCACAAGTAACCTTAAAACAAGGCTAAACATGCATTTTCCCTTTACTATTCCTTTAAACGATAAGGTCAGATACATGCCAGGGAAGCCAGGAATAGGGCTAAACATGAAATTCAGTGTCCTTATCCACCAACATCATCTTCCTCCTGGCCAACTCTTAAAGTGCCACTCAATTCATTTTTTCTGTTCTTGTGTATCAGTCTGTTCCCCTGGCCTCCCCCCTCTCTCTCGCCACCTCCCTTTTCTCCTTTTCTCTCCTATTCCCTATCTCCCCGTTATCGTTCTTTCCTTCCCCTCTCTCTCTTTCCCTCTCCTCTCTCTCTCTCTCCCCCCTCTCCTCTCTCTCTCTCTCTCTCTCTCTCTCTCTCTCTCTCTGTATACAGTAGCCATTTTTAATCATACTCTACTGTAGGTTTAAACTCTCCTCTGGCTGTCCCCAGATGCTGGGTCTGTACAAGGGCATCGGGTCCCCCATGATGGGCCTGACCTTCATCAACGCCATCGTGTTTGGCGTGCAGGGCAATGCCATGCGCAAGCTGGGCAAGGACACGCCCCTCAACCAGTTCCTGGCGGGCGCATCGGCGGGCGCCATCCAGTGTGTCATCTGCTGCCCGATGGAGCTGGCCAAGACGCGCATGCAGATGCAGGGCACCGGGGAGAAGAAGTCCAAGAGGAAGCTATACAAGAACTCCCTGGACTGCCTGGTCCGGATCTACAATAAGGAGGGCCTGAGGGGCATCAACCGGGGCATGGTGACCACGCTGCTCCGCGAGACGCCCGGCTTCGGCGTCTACTTCCTGGCCTACGACGTGATGACGCGCTCCCTGGGCTGCGAGCCCGACGACCCCTACATGATCCCCAAGCTGCTGTTCGCCGGCGGCATGTCCGGCATCGCCTCCTGGCTCTCCACCTACCCGGTGGACGTGATCAAGTCCCGCCTCCAGGCGGACGGCGTGGGTGGGGTCAACCAGTACAGCGGCATCGCGGACTGTGTGCGCCAGAGCTGGAGGAAGGAGGGCTGGAGGGTGTTCACGCGCGGCCTCACCTCCACGCTGCTCCGAGCCTTCCCGGTCAACGCCACCACCTTCGCCACCGTGACTCTCTTCCTGATATACATGCGCAACGGGGAGGACGCGGGCGTGCCGGACTGTGAGGCCCCCGTCCCTCACTCGCTGCAGCCGCAGGCCCAGCCCTCCAGCCTGTAACCTGGGGGGGTCTGCAGCTGGTGCTGGCGGAGGAGCCCCCTACTGGGCTAGAGGGGTAGAGCACCAGTGGGCTGGAGTGCTAGAGGTGCTACGCACCAGCGTAAAAGTCGAGCCACCAGGAGGAGCTTTGTGCTGGTCTGGTTTTTGAGCTCCACCTCTTCATGCTTCAGCTCCGGTTTTGGGGACTGTAACTGGTCCTGGATCTGCTTCCAGAACCTTGCTGTCTGAGTGGCTTGATCGCTGGCTAGTAGCTTCATGGTGAAGGCTATTTTTACTAAGTCTGTATTTTCAGATGGAGACTGCACTTGTAAATATGATGTGTCCCTCTGTCCTCTGGTTGGTTTTGTACAGACCAGTCTTTTTATTTAATTGTTAGATTTTTTTTCATTTTGGGGGGATAATTGGAAAATTGATTGCTCTAACATTACTCTGACCAGCTGTAGTGAAAGATTAAGCTCTAGACGTCATGTCTGCTTAGTCCATAATGGTTACCAAGAACACATGTATGCATGACATGTCACTGTATTTTTCTGTACTGGACTGGGGATAGCTTTCCTATGAAAAGACACCCTATTCTGGAACTCCCAGGGATTCCGTCCTATGTACAGTCTTGAGTGGATTCCAGTAGATCCCAGATCAGACTGGATCCCAGTAGATCCCAGCCCCCCCCCCCCCCCCCCTCCTCTGCCAGAATTAGAGGTTGGGAGTGTAGGCTGCCCTCTGCAGGCTGACCTCTGCACCTACAGGCCCTGTTCAGAACATAACAGGAAGCTGAGATGGAACAGGTGGGACTGTATATCAGGGATACAACAAAGGGAAAGGCTCTGTAGCTCTATACTGTAGCCTACTCTCACCTGATATCACCCGGGTTTACGAAAAGTTGTTGATAATCAGTTTCTAGTTGTTGTCAGAAACTATCTGAGCATAGCCCTGGTCAAGGTCGGTATTCTGTATACCCCTGAATAGTATACCGACCTGGACCAGGGCTAATCCGAGCACAATCATTGGCGGTTGACGGTATCAAGAGCGTGGTTGCCATCAGACCATAGGCGAGTGGGTAGAAGACACTGCATCTTACTACACTGGATATTTATGTTCAAAATTAGTTTGAACAGGGCCTGCTGAAATTAACACCTGCCACCAGCCAAACTTCTATACATTTCCACGGTGGCAGGTGAATCTCAAGTGACTGAAGTTAATTTCATGCCCTGAATTTAACAAGACGAATTGATTATAACGTGGCAGTTTGTCTATATCCGCTGCCGCTGATTTGAATCCATGTGGGTCTTTTTTCCTCCTTACATTTGAATCACACCATTTTAATCTGTGAACCAATTATGTTTTTGAATTATGTTGCATCTTTTACAGTTAAGTTACAATGTGGGAGTAAGTAGTGAAATTGTTACACACACAACACACAGGATAATAGAGATTATTATGTCCCAGAAGGTTCCCCCTTGAGCATTTTCTAGAATTTTATATAACATATCAGTCTAGGCGACCTTTAATGTCTTGAACGGTCCAAACAAACAAGTATTATTAATGTTACGCACATTTAATTGAAAGGTCAGGAGGTTCTGTCGCTCAGCTTGTATCATATAGAAATGGTAGAGATGAATATAGAAACCCAAATGGAGCTGTCAACTACCGCCATGGTAACCGCTGTGCATGTTAAATGACCGGTTCAGTGTCCTGACTAATTGTACAAATGAATGATTCATCTGTAATGTGAACTTCAGTTGGTCAGTTTGTCATCTTATATCTCTGTTACAGCACTTGACAATACGAAAGTTAGAACATTAAAGGCTACTGATGTAGCCTTCAGCCTATGATAAAGCATAATTTCTTCTTTTTGCATTTTCTGTTTACATTTTAGTCATTTAGCAGGCGCTTTTATCCTCTTTTACACAGCATCAGTCTGTCTTTCAAGGTGGGCATTCGATTGTCTGGTCATGTGTTGGACTAACAAGTCCAATCAGAACTAGCTCTTTTACACTCAAGGCATGAGGTGTCTCTTGAACAGGCATATTATTTAGAAATGTTACCTTGTTCTGTATTGATAATGTTATACCAAAACTGTATATGAGCAAATGGCAAAATTAAACTGTGTCTGATCTGCATCTGGGTCTCCATCATTCTGAAGAACCAGGTTGATGTGAAGCACACAGTTTACAGGATAACATTACCAGTTTACAGGATAACTTTCCCAGTTTAGAGGATAACATTCCCAATTTACAGGATAACATTCATTGAACACGAACAGTAAAATGGATTACAGTAGTTGAAGCATGTGCTCTGAGAGACCACTCAGATCTGACATGTTTTAATAGTTTGGATGACGTGTCCTTCAATCAGTCAAGTCAAAGTTTATTATAGTTTATTAAGGGCTGTACATAAAAAAAAAACAATTGGGTATAAAAGTGGGAAGCTACATGTAAAACAGTCAAATATATTCCGTCTCAAACCAGTAGATATGTTTGCATTGAATAATTATTTGTAAAGTGTTAGCAATAAAATGAAAAAAGAAAACATGCTTTAAAATTTACCAAAAAACGAACATTTTTCTCAATTAGATTAATCTCATTAGCACAGAAGCACTAACACGTGGCAATTGTTTCAAAAAACAAAACTACCCTTTCAATGTCATTGTACAGTATTAGATATTTTAGTCAGAAATGATTACAAAAAACCTGCAGTAGCATAATGATAGTTATCTACGGGTTATGAGTATATCATGAAACATACACTAGTGTATTTAAGCAGACGGTAAAGTCTGTTTAAACACCGGTTCAAACCAGATATGAACTATGTTATGTTTGTGTGAATAATTGTTTGTAAATTGTTAACAATAAAATGAAAAAAGAAAACATGCTTTAATATTTACCAAAAAAATAAAAATGTTCTATTAGATTTGTCTCATTATATTCACAGTATAGACCCATATGCATCCTTACACAGAAAACAGATGAGATGAAGGCATGCTGTAGATCAGACAGTACTGATAAGAGAATATCTAGAAAATGAGGAATAGGTTGTGAACCGAAGTGAACGCTCAAACATACAGCAAAAGACATGGAATTTGGGACTATAAACAGAACATAATGTTAGATTAGATGCAACTTATAGTCAACAGTCATTGTGCAGAGTACCAGGACAAAGCCAATGAAATGCAGTTAGCATCTAAGTGAAACAATATTGTAGTATTTACAAACAAGAGAGACATACATACTTTAATATCAAAATCTTATTATCTTAGCTTTCAATAACTTCATGTATGAGGTCACCATCTTGGCTAAGTACACAGCCATGCTCACATGTCACTTTGGTGTCAATTTGCATTTGTGCATGCATGAGTGTGTGTGTGTGTGTGTGTGTGTGTATGAGTGCTTGTTCATGTGTGAACTGCAGTAGTGTCATTAACCCAGCCTGTGACCTCTGTCTCCTGCCCAGGTATTGTGTGTATGAGTGCTAGTGAACGAGCCTGTGTTCCTGGCTGCCCTGAGGACAGCAGGTCTGGCCCGGCTGTGGGAGTGGTGTTGGCCAGAGACACAGACTGGCTCTTCAATAAAATACGCTCCTCCATCACCTCAGGAGACCACAGCTCCACTGTCCACCCTCAGGGAGGTGGAGCCACTGAACACACCAGACTCACTGTCTAACCAGATTCATATAATAACCACTACTCATTATTATGGTACACACTTTACACCCCAAAATATTACAAGGAATAAGAATGAAATGTTATTGTCAATCACCGTTCTGAAGTTCCTACCACACCACAGGTCAGTTGTTAAATGTTGATGCTGGCGCTCTTACCAGAACACTGTTGAAGAGGCCAAAAGAGAACATCTATCAAACATTATTGAGTCTAACCGCCATAACCCACATGTTATTTAAAACCATCGACTCTGTTCTGAATGCCCCTCAGCCTGTCTGTTTTGAGCCATCCTCTCGTATGTGCAATAACGAACATGACGAACATAATATCCTGGAGGTTTCCAGTCTGGTTTTAAAACCCTGCATAGCACTGAGTCAGCTTAACTCAGTGTTTTTAGCAAGGCATGGCAAGTTTATTTGTATAGCACATTTCAGCCACAGGGCACTTCAAGGTGCTTTACATGAGACGTTAAAGCATTAAAACAAAATACAAGACATTATAGACATTTAAAATAAAAAGCAGGACAAATAGAGTACAGGAATACAAGTTACAAGTGCAGTATACAGATAAACTTAGAAAGCAGTGGCAAAAAGAAAAGTCTTTAGGCTTGTTTTAAAAGAACCAAGAGTTGCAGCAGACCTGCAGTTTTCTGGAAGTTTGTTCCAGATATGTGGGGCATAAAAACTGTGCCAGGCGACCTTAGGGGTCTGGATGGTTCATAGCGTATGAGCAGATCAGAAATATATTTTGGCCCTAGACCATTCAGTGCTTTGTAAACCAACAGCAGTATTTTAAAGTCAATTCTTTGACAGACAGTAAGCCAGTGTAAAGACCTTAGAACTGGTGTGATGTGATCCACTTTCTTAGTCTTAGTGAGGACTCGAGCAGCAGCGTTCTGAATCAGCTGCAGCTGTCTGATCGATTTTTTTAGAGAGACCTGTAAACACGCCGTTACAGTAGTCGAGTCTACTGAAGATAAATGCATGGACAAGTTTTTCCAAATCCTTCTGGGACATATATCCTTTGATCCTTGATATATTCTTCAGGTGATAGTACGCTGACTTTGTAATTGACTTAATGTGGCTGGTGAAATTCAGGTCTGAGTCCATGACTAAACCAAGATTTCTGGCTTCGTTTGTGGTTTTTAGCATTACTGATTGAAGTTGAGCACTGACTTTTAATCGTTTTTCTTGGGCTCCAAAAACAATTACTTTAGTTTTATTGTTGTTTAGTTGGAGAACCTTCTGGCACATCCAATCATTGATTTGTTGAATGCACTTACTCAGCGCTTGTATGGGATTATAGTCTCCTGGTGATATGGTGATATAAATTTGGGTGTCGTCTGCATAGCTATGGTAACATATTTTGTTGTTTTCCATAATTTGAGTTAGTGGGAGCATGTAAATGTTGAACAGAATAGGCCCCAGGATGGAGCCTTGAGGAACTCCACAGGTCATTTTTGTCGGCTCAGATTTGTAATTGCCTATAGACACAAAATAGTCCCTGTCCTTTAAGTGGGATTCAAACCAGTCTAACACTGTACCAGAAAATTCCCAGCCAATTTTCCAGTCGGCCTACTAGTATGTTGTGGTCTACCGTGTCGAACGCAGCGCTGAGATCCAGTAGTACTAAGACTGAGATTTTGCCATTATCTGTGTTTAAATGGATGTCATTAAATACCTTAATTAGAGCAGTCTCAGTGCTGTGATGTGGTCGAAATCCTGACTGAAAGACATCAAAGCCATTACTTAGTGCCAGGAAGTTATTCAGTTGTTGGTAAACAACCTTTTCAATTATTTTGCTTAGAAATGGGAGGTTTGATATGAGCCTATAATTGTTCATTTGTGAGGTGTCTAAATTATTCTTTTTTAAGAATGGGTTGATGGCTGCAGTTTTCAGGGTTTGCGGGAACACACCTGAAAGAAGAGATGTGTTTACAATTTGTAATAAATCAGAGGCCATGCAGTTGTATACAGTTTTGAAGAAGTCTGTAGGTAGAACATCAAAGGCAACAGGTGGAGGATTTCAGATATTGTATAGTGTCCCCCAGGGTTTTACGGTTGATCGGATTAAATTGTGTCATGGTATTGATTTTAAGTGGACACTGCGACGACACATGTCCTGTACCTGGAATGGAGGCACTAACTGCTTGTCTAATTTTCTGAATTTTGTCAGTGAAGAATGAGGCAAATTCATTGCAGGCCCTGGTGGATAGAGGTTCAGAGGCTACTGACACAGGGGGGTTTGTCAGCCTATCGACAGTGGCAAACAAGGCACGCGCATTGTTATGGTTTTTGGTGATGATGTCAGAAAAGAAGGTCTCCCGTGCATTTCTCAGCTCCAGATTATAAGTCTCTCTTTATAGATGTCATAATGAACATGGAGATTTGTTTTTCGCCACCTGTGTTCAGCTTTTCGACACTCTCTTTTTTCTATTCTGACCAGCGTGGCGTTTCTCCATGGAGATCTTCTCTTACCAGAGACCACTTTCACCTTAGTGGGTGCAATGGCGTCAATAATGTTTGTAATTTTAACATTGAAATGATCTACAAGCTCGTTGACTGAGGCCATAGAGAGGGCGGGTGTGGACGAGAAAGCCTGAGTAAATATTTCACTGGTGTTTTCAGTGATGTGCCGTTTTGAGATAACCTCTGATTGAGAATTTGTGTGCATGGAGATAGTACACTCAACGAAAACACAGGAATGATCAGAGAATGCAACATCAGACACCTCAACCTTAGAAATATTCAGACCTTTGGTGATGATCAAGTCCAGAGTGTGCCCCTTGTTGTGTGTGGGCTCCGTCACATGCTGAGTCAGTCCATAGTTGTCAAGGACATAACCTAGCTCTTTAGTCCCTCTGCCCTGAGGGTTGTCAACATGGATGTTAAAATCACCAAACATAACCACACAGTCAAAGTCAATACAGTCAATAGACAACAGTTCAGCAAAGTCATCAAAGAAGTTTGGACAGTATTTAGGTGGCCTGTAGATGTTTAGAAATATGGCTCGAGGAGAGGAATTCAACTGAAGAGCCACATATTCAAAGGAACCAAAATTTCCATAACACTCTACCCTCACTCATAAAGCTGATAGTTTGGGGCTGACGAGGAATAGATACTAAATTTGATAAATTTGTAGAGCCGGTTGAGTGTTTCCTGTTACTTAGCAGATTCACCATTGTTTTTCTATTACCTATCAAGACAGGAATTAAGGAGGATACCATCACGTTGGGTCCTGGCTTGTCCTGGAAGGGGTCATGAGTGCCATTAGCCTTGTAGCCTGGACCCAGTACATATCAGGTAGAGCTTGCTGTATTTTGTAAACAAGTAACTGAATGTGCTGTGCCTTTATCAGGCTGGGCCTGGCGTTTCTCATGGGAGTTGGGGGAAGAGAAAATGGAAGCATTGCCGGGGGTAAGGGCAGTTGAGAGCGCGTAATACAGCGCATGAAGGTGCTTGCTGGTGGGTGCCGGTGAGAGGAAGCGAGTGAGAGACTCCCCCTCTTGGCGGGGTGGAGGGGGTGGATCCTCGCTGGTGAGTGCTAGTGGTATCTCATCAATTAGGCTGAGCTTCAGTGTGGCAGCTTTGATGAGGCCCTTGATTGGTGAGCATGGTGGAGTAGGGGAGGGGCAGCGTTGGGTTGTTGTCGGTGGGGGGTGTTGTGAAGACTCTTCTTCCTGGCGCGGGTGTCTCCCATAATCAGAGCTTTGTTGAAGTGGCAGCTCTTCAAGGTTTCTGCCATGTTGTGATATGTCTTCCTTCTGTTTTGGTATTTCTTGTCTCTTGTCCTTGACCATGGCAGAGGAGGCAGATGGATGATGCAGATAATAGAACAGATTGGAGATAAATAGTTTTACTCCTGACCTGTTAAGGCAGAGTCCATTTCTCAGAAAAAGATGGTATTGTTCCCAAAAAAATGAAAAATTGTCAATGTAGCGCACTGAGTGAGTGGTACAGGCAGTTGAGAGCCATGTGTTCAGTGCCAACAGTCTGCTGAATCTCTCAACCCCTCTTCTGACTGGTGGTAGAGGGCCGCTGATAAACACCTCCGCTTTCAGAGAACTGACTGTGTTCAGCAGATCAATAAAGTCTCGTTTAAGAACTTCCGACTGCTGTTGCGCAACGTCATTTGTCCCCACAATGATGTTTTCCACAGTTGGATGTGTAGCCCCGAAATGCAAGATTTTTTCTGTCATGTCAGCAACCATATCCTTGGGAAAGCAGAGTATTTTGGTGCTTTCACTGCACATGCTTCTCACATCTTTTACTGTAAAGTCACCCACAATCAGAGTTTGAGGCCCAGTCGGTAGCTTTCCCTGTAGGCTTTTACTTTCTGATTTACTCTCGGTCCTTACCCTGCTGTGTGAGATGTGATCCAGGTCATCAGACGGAGATGCAGGATCCTGCAGCAGTGGGGCAAATTTGTTCTCCAGTTGTATGGTTGATTGTCGAGGAGATCTGTTTCTGGTTCTCTCTTTTGCGGCTGTCCACGGCGGTGTCCTTCTAGGGACAGGGGTTGAAGAGGCACTCTGCCTGGATGATAATGTCTTTCAAATCGAGAGTTTAACATGTTTTTGAATGATTTTTCAAGGTGCCCACCCACATCCATTGTATGACCTAAACGGTGGTAGAGCAATTATCAGACTTTTTTCAAAAGTGCTAGTTTTGTCAACGTTTTGATCTGAACCATTGTATATGATCATAAGTAACCTTAAAACAGGGCTAAACATGGATTTTCCCTTTACTACTCCTTTAATTAGTCAAAAGCGACTAGCTACAAAAATAGCGAGTTTTTTGGTAATTTGGGAAATGATGGACAGCACTGCAAAAGCATTTAACATCCCGTTCTGCTCACGTTACCACCGAGCTCACGAGAACCGAGTATGGCTCCAGCGAGGGCTGCGGTCTCCTCCTCATCTTCACCACTCACGCGGCCAGGCTGACTAGCAGTCCCTCAGCAAATATGTAGCCTTAAGTTTGTAGATCTACATTCATTAGGCCACTGCATATCTGTAAAAAAAGATTAGAAAAAAAGCTAACGTTATACGGCAACAAATGAGTTTGTAAATACGTACATAATTAGTTTATGTATAAACCTTGTCAGACTTTTCTCTTCATTTTGCCTCTTTTTTGCCTCAGAATTGCATATTATGCAAATTAATTGATTACTTACTTACCTTTGGATGAGCCAACAGATGCTTCCCTTTACAGAGGAGTTGGCAACACTGGTCAACAGGGGAGTTAGATATAATATATAGATATAATATAACCTGCATCTCAATTTAAGTTTCATTTCAGCAAAATGATGCCAGTATTGACCACCTCCCACTGTTGCACCCTTCACATGGCTGAATTATTTCTTCTCCCACCGCAACATTACATTACAGTCATTTAGCAGACGCTTTTATCCAAAGCGACTAACAATAATTGCATTTAACGTAGGAAAAGCCAATGTACTACTACTTGCCAGAACTCACAAGTGCATCTTCTTTCTAAAACAAGTGACTAAGAGCATAATCTAGTGCTGAAGGCAAAGTGCAAGAATAGCAATCTAAAGTACAGTGCAATACAATACAATACTATACAATAAGTGCTTAGGAGGGCGGATTGTTGTAGTAGGCCTACTTCTTGAAGCGATGAGTTTTTAGCCTGCGACGAAAGATGGGTAGCGACTCTGCTGTCCTGACATCAGTGGGCAGTTCATTCCACCACTGCGGGGCCAGGACAGAGAAGAGCCGTGACCGTGTCGATCGACCGCAGGAGCCTCGGAGTGACGGGGCAACCAGTCGCCCTGAAGTAGCAGAGCGTAGCGGTGAGGAGGGGGTGTAGGGTTTGACCATGGCCTGGAGGTAGGAGGGGGCTGTTCCTTTCATTGCCCTGTAGGTTAGCGCCAGATTTTTCAAACTGGATGCGAGCCGCTACAGGGAGCCAGTGTAGGGAACGGAGGAGGGAAGTTGTGTGGGAGAACTTGGGGTGGTTGAACACCAGGCGAGCAGCAGCAGGATGGCCATGTTTGGGAGGTGACCATCTTGGTGTCGGGCGGCAGACACCACACCCATGCTGTTACTGTATGGCCTTTGAACTCCTCCTTTACTTCAAAAGAATTATAAATATATAAAAATGTATAAAAGTGAGATAAGCTACATGTAAAACAGTATAAACTAGAGATGGTGCTCATTACCTCTCGGGGGGAGGTAACAAATAGGTTTTACATGGTATATAACATTTGTTGTATAACGTTATAGGAAATATTTAAAATAAGATAGGGTTAGAGTAAGTTCAGTAAACTAAAGGCAGTAAACTACTTCCTCTCTGTGTCATTGCTGAGGCGTCCTGTCCAGAATACTTGTCAATAGCTAACCTGTCCTGTGGTTACTCCTGTGGTCTACAACCAACAATGGCTCTTTAGAGTTCCTCCTGACCTCTTGACCACATCAACCTTGTCCACTGGCCCTTGTCACTAGGTTAACCAACACACAATGTGAATGACTCATGGGAAATTTGGTGTTCTTGTCCACCTATCTGGGTTAGTAGCTGCATCAGTGAATATTGTCACTGCTCATGTCACACAATTTACCCAGCGTGTGGAAATGTCATTGTGCAAGATCAATGTTACCCAGCCATGTCTGCTTATACACTATAGGTACGGTAAGGAGACAGCAAAGGGAAGTCAGTGTTTAATCACTGGTTCAAAACAGTAGATATGAACTACAGTATGTTGTTTGTGTGAATAATTATTTGTAAATTATATGAATCCGTACACAGAAAACAGAAGAGACAGGAACAGTAGGTCAGACTACTGATAAAAGAAATCTAGGAATCAGTTGTGAACTGAACGCTCAAACATACAGACGAAGACATGGAATTTGGGATTAGAAGTCCTGAGAACAACTCCAGGGGTCTCTCATGCTTCTTACCCATCTTGTCCTCCAGGTTCTTCACTGGGTCGATCAGCTTGTGTTTAATCAGGCGTGCGACTCTCTGATGAGGCTCCAGGTGAGTCTCACAGTAAGAGGTCTGACACACCAGGCAGGACTTCAGGGCCCTGAGCTTTGTACCAGTACAGAAGTCACATGACACCTCAGGTTTAGCAGGGTGCTGTTCTGGGCTGCTGGCAGCTTCCACTGACTTCCTGAAATGAGCAGCCAGCTCAGAAATGAAAGAATTGACAAAGAGATCTGGGCTGAGTTTCCCAGAGGCATCGTAGCGCTGCGTTCATCGTAAGCTATGGCGTTCATCATAGCACTACGATGAACGTAGCGCTACGATGCCTCTGGGAAACTCAGCCCTGGTCTCTTATCAAAATTATTTTTACACATGGGACACTGGCATGGGTCAGTGCTGTCCCAGTACTGTGATACAGATCTTGCAGAAGTTGTGACCGCACTGAGTGGTGACTGGGTCAATGAATATATCCAGACAGATAGAACACTGGAACTGCTCTTCAAACAGGAGACTGCTGCAGGAAGCCATATCTAGACAGAGACCCAGGTAAAATCATAAAGCATTTCCTGGAATCAGCTCTTAAGTCAGTTGTCACCATGGGCTATTGAGAGTATGACTTTATCAATCAGTTACTTAACAAAAATAAAGTAGTTTAACTAACAAACTGGAAATTCAGAAAATAAAAGACATGATCTCAGTTTATTTGAACTACAAAATAACCCTGATTCCGTGTAGTGTTGGATTCTGGATTATGATGTTTGATGTCTTTTGGTCTGCATTGTGTTTTCTAAGTTAATAAGCGCAGCAGCACACAGCTAAACCACAATCTTGTTCGGTCTTCCTGCAATGAAGAATTCACTCCTACACAGGATTTGAGGTGGCGATAAACACAGGTTTATTGTACAGTTTCAGCATACATAATTAGTAGACACTTGCACTAAGTCTGTCTACCCTCTCTCTGCCTGCCAAATCAAATCAGCTCTTCACGGCTAGAATGTTCCCTTAGTACTGTTTTCCTTCACTGCATATCAGTAACAGCCAGGTTTTGATAAATGGAGCCGATAGGCACAAGATGACCCTTCCTTTCTATTCAAAGTGTGGCAAGAGGCCCTGTAGAATTCTGTAAACAACCGGTGTGTTGTAAACCTTCTTGTGGCGCCACATACATTGGCGCACGCCCTATGTTCAACCATCAATTAATTTACAACACGACAGGTGGTAATGGGAAACATACGACTTCTACCAAGTTAAGACCTCACCTCGGCCTGTGAGGAGGTCCACCTCGTCTGCACTTTCCAAAAATGACCCCTAGCTCGACCCCTCTGTCTAGGCCTCTCTGCATACAGATTCCTAACTGTAGTCCAACTACACAGCAAGCAGAAAATGTAAGTGTTAAATATATCCCTGTAAATTCCATCAGTAGTGTCCAGATGTAAAGCCAGAGGTTTCAATACTCTTGTTTCTCAATTTAAGTTTCACTTCAGCAAAGTGAGGTTATAGTCACCTCTCACTGTTATGCACTTTTGTTGCCTCTTACTGGAACAAAGTTAACCCTTCATATGGCTGAATTCTCTCTCTCTTTCTCTCTCTTGCTCTGCAGGACAGTTGTACCTGGGGAGAGAGCAAGACTTTGAGGCTCAGCAGGCATGTTGAATCTTGAATCTTAAAGGAGCACTTCCCCGATTACCAATTAGTTTTGTCTGGATACTTTTACTTTATTGAGTTTATTTGAGCAGGGACAGTGCATACTAATCCACAGTGATAGACATGTAAGCATGGATAAAACTGTAAATATGCCAGCATTAACAGGGTTGCTAATTTTCAGCTGCAGTCCCTGGGCTAGATGTTAAAGTCTGGTAGATGTAAATGTCAGCCTGATACAATGTCAGTTATTACAGTGAGAATTGTACCATGGGAGTCAATTGTTGGCCGCTGTACCTCACCTCTCTCTCCTCCGCCCCTTTCCTGTTAATCTATAACTGACTCTCACAGTCTGATCTCCCAGCCAATCAACTTCCCCTTCCCTCCCTGCCTCAGTTCTGCTGTGGGCCTCTCCACTGTCAGTCCCTGGTCTGGACTGTGGCAGCTGAGCCTCTGCTATGCTAATTCATTATCCGAGCCTGGGCTGTGTTGGATCTCCCCCTGGTGGCAGCATCTGATGTGGTTCTTCAGGCTGACGTTGTGGTTGAAGCTCTTTGGGCAGAGCCGGCACTGGTAGGGCCTCTCCCCAGTGTGGACGCGCATGTGACACTTGAGCTGGGAGGCCTGAGCAAACAGACGACTGCACACCTGTGGGGGAATGTTAAAGTTATCAGTTTAAAGCATTTTTATAGTTTAAAAATACACTAAGTTAATACCAGGCTCACACTAGAGGATTTTGGGGCCGATTAATCCCAGATTCACCTCCCCCGACAATCGGAGGAGAAATCTGGTCTGGAACGTTGGTCGGTACAGATGTTCGGCTCAGATTATCTTGTAATGTGAGGGGTTTACAGATCCAATTTAAAACCTCCTGATCGACTCGTAGACCCATGATATTTAGATTATTATGTCACTACTTTACAAGCGAGACCAGTAGTCTGTTGCTCCCCAGGCACAATAATATCCTATAGTGTGTGATGAGCCCCTAATTGAGACCTAATTTCAAAATCGGTTAGGATTTTAAAAGTCCTGTAGTGTGAACCTGACATAAGTCATGTTGCTCTTGAGAAACACAAATCCCTGCTCACCTTAAACCCTTAAAGGGTTTGCTATTGCTGTGGGACAACATATGCCTCCCCAGCAAGCTGCGTAATGGAAAAACTTTATGGCATGTCGGACACTCGTATTTCTTTGGATGTTGCTCTTTGAGATGGGTATTACGTTCAACTTGTCTAAGAAATGTCTGTGGGCATTCTGAGCACAGATATAGCTCCCCCCTAGAGTGGCTCTTCTGGTGGATTTGTTTTTCCTGCATTGTGTGATACGGCTGGAGACAGAAGTTGCAACGATAATTTGCTTTACCCTTACAAGCTGTACTTCTGTGGGCATCCAGGCAGGATTCAGACACAAAGAATCTGTCACAGTCAGGGCACTGAAACTTCTTCCTTGGATCACACCTGTGGACTGTGGTAGAGTAGAGGACTCCACATTCCGGACAAAGTACCCTCTGACCTAACAGTTTATTTGGAACTCTTCCATGCTTCCCAAAATTAATCTCCTTGCTTACACCTCTTTTCGTCTTCTGTACCTCTTCCTCCTCCTCCATTTCCCACTCGTCATTGTCCTCCTCCTCTTCTTCCAGCTCCTCCTCCATCTCCTCATCATTCTCTTCCTCCCGCTCCTCGTCCTCTTTCTCCTCCATGGCTTCTTCTTCCTCATCGTCTTCCTCCACCTCTTCCTCAGAGTAATTAGAGTCTCTACTCATTTCTAGTTGGAGTTCATTCATTTCACTCTCCTTCACTGCCTTGTTAGTTTCCTCCTCTCCTCCACCTACAGGATCCTGCTCCCTGCTGGGGGCTGTGTTTGTGTCATTGTCAGTCTCCTCTTCCTTCACCACAATCCTCAGAGCACCTGTCCATGCCTGGTCCTCCTCTCTCACCTCACAAGGCAGAGACGACAACTCCTTAGCCTGAGTAGAGGGACAGAAAACATGCATCAAAACTCTTGGCTAAGGCTATACAAAATTGCTTTTCTCAAGTGGCATGGCAGCACAATGTACTGAAGCTAACCGCAGCACAGATACTGTTACATGGTACTGTCAACTACACCTGTGCAATAATGTGTAACATTGGAATGTATGCAAGTACAGCCATTGTTATACATCTGCTTTATAAAGAGATTAGGCCAAGAGATGAATACACACATGAATGCTGTTCCCACTTTGTATGACTGTTTCGTAGATATTGCGTGGTTGGCTGTTCCATGTGCTGACATGATGACAGTTTTGGCATCTTTGAACCACCGTGAAGCGCCTCCTGTCGCCGTCCATATCGGTCACACAGTCTCCCCTACACTGGCCACATGTCCTGAACAACCCCAGCAGACAGTCCAGGTTCACTGTAACCTCCTGTAGAGCGAAGATAGAAGGCCTTTTATTTTTAACGAGACCTGAAACTCTTGAGGTTTTCTTAATTGGAGCTTTCCATTTGCTAAGATAGGTGGCGGGCTGCCAATCACTGAAGCAGTTTGCTGAACTGTTGTCTGTCTGTAAGTAAAAAATAATAATAATAATAATAATTAATAAGGTACGTTATATGTATATTATTTTCAGTATGGTTGCAGAATTCCAGAAATGTTCACAATCAGACCACATTTCCATTGAAGTTTTCAGGAACTTTTTGGGAATAAATGGTATTTCTAAACCTGTGAGCTTCCAGCCAGCAAGCTGGTGTTATGGGAGCCATCTCCATGGCGAGGACACAAGTCGCGAGAACGTCCTACCAAAACATTGGTGGACATAATTAAGACGGATGTGGAAGTGGAGACCGCCGGTGAGATAGGCAGGTGTATGGAGGACCGGGATAACTGGAGACAAAGATGGGAGGCCGGTCTGTGGACGACCCGATGATCATTGAAGAATATCTCAATGCTGTAAGATATCAGGACAAGATTCTGCAGCCAGTGGCGATCCCATAACTCCACAATCTGGGACTTAACCCATTCTCCAATGTGACAACGCTCACCCCAAAGAGCCAGGGTTATCACAGAGCCAGGGTTATCACAGAGCCAGGGTTATCATAGACTACCTCCAGAATGTGGGAGTACAGAGAATGGAATGGCCTGCCAACAGGACAGACCTCAACCCAACTGAACACTTGTGGCATCAGCTTGGGCGTGCCCTATGTGCTAAAGTGACCAATGCAACACGGTGGCTGACCTGCGATGACTGCTGGTCGAGAAATGGAATGCCATCCCACAGCCACATGTGGCCAGGCTGGTGACCATGGGAGGAGGTGCCAGGCTGTTGTGGCTGCGTATGGTTCTTCCACCCGCTACCAAGGCACCTGACTGTTTGTTCAGTGAATAAAGCGTAAAATTACTAATGGGAGTCAATACCAATGGGAGAATAAATTATTTGACATTGGCAGGGAAATTTGGCACATTTCAATTGGGACCCACCCACATATCAGCTGCATTGCTCATCGCACAAATGCATGATTACAAATGGGACATCATTGTAAAGGGAAATGAACAGGCTTTCCAATTATATAAGATACAATGCTAAACATACAGTTGCAACAGAGATGTGGTCCGCCAATCACACATTTCCAAACCTTTTTTTGACAGGTTTATATACTGATTAGCCTATCTTTTTCTTTCATGTTTGTCATCAAATCAGTCCTCCTTTCTTGAAGATTTAAATTAGTTTTGGTCGGGGAGGCTTAATTCGATAGGGGAGTTTTTTGTTTTTTTTGCTTTCATAATGGAACAAAAATCCTGTTTCCCATGGTAATTGCTTCAGAAAAAAATAGGACATATTCCCACCCTTTGGAACCCAAATTTTCAGTAAGTTCAAAGTAAGGGTTAGCTTGCAATTAGCTACAATTAATTGAGAGAATTGTAAGCCAAAAGGTAATTAATTATTACCCCAACTCCTCCTTCTTCAGTACATTGCTGTTGACACCATGGCACTGCGACGGGAACAGCCGTTTTCTTCAGGCAAGTTCTCCAGCCCTTGTTTCTCTTCAGGGCAGGGTATTTAACAGGGGTTTTGATCTCTCGCTTGTTTGCTCGATCATAATCATCATCCGAAAAATGATGGCCACATACTCGTAGGTCAGCTGTACGTAGCGTTTCTATTGGAGTGTCTACATCTTGTTGGAGAACAACAAGCCACAACTTCAGTGTCTCTGGGTCATCAAATGGAAGAGGATGAAAAGTGACTGTGCTCCACTCTTCAATTCGGTTACAGCAGGTTGGGACTGCACACAGGCCAACCACATCTTTCTGTCTATTGCTTGAAACAGGTTGACTGTTCAGGATTATACGCTGGGCAGAACTGGATTTTTCATCCTGTGTAAAATACAAGAAAACATAAACACCCATCTTTAAAATGCAAACAGGAGGACAGAGAGAAAGGAGTAGAGATAAGAAAATGGACGGAGAATGAGGAATAAAGAGATAGAGGAGTAGAAAGACATACTGGTGCACTTGACTTACCACAGACTGTCTATAGGGCTGGTGGAGAAGGACTGTGTCGCCCTCCTGGCCAGCACTGGAGTTGTCATTCTGCATAAAAGAAAACATCTCTATATAAAACACAAGCCAGTGGCCCAGTCCCAATGTCCCCCCTAAACCCTCAAGCCCTGAGCCCTCATAGACTTATTGACGTCCCCTGGTAAAGTGGTTGAGTGCGAGAGGCTGCAAGGGCTCGAATTGGTATAAAAAGGAATGGGACAGCACTTGCGACATCACATTACGTTGACGTGAAAACATATTTCTTACTATTGTGGGTGTGGGGCTTTTTATCAATTTTACATATTTTTCTTGTAGGCAAAATAAATCAACTCCAGCAAATAAATCGAAAATCACAATTCGATAAATAAACTAGCATTTACACATACACGCACAAAATGAAGAGCCATAACTTCTTACCCTAAGTTCCTCGACTCCCAATTTATGTATGGTCGGAATCGCTTTGGAGTTGAGACGAAATCTTTTGGGAGATTTTGTTCGACCCACAAAATTAGCTGGGTGAACAAAATCGTTCTCAGTAAAATGCAAACAGCACACACGGCGATCGGCCAAACGAAGAGTTTCCAGGGGTGTGTTTACATCCAACTCCAAAAATGTTAGCCACAACTTCATTCTTACGGGGTCGTGAAAGGGAAGTCGATGACAACTCTGTGCTGAACGAATTTTGCCACAGTTCGCAACGGCACAAAAGCGTCCCATATTTGTTTTAATCAACGAACACTTAACTATACACTATAAATGAAATACTCGCAGCAAAGCAATCCTCAACCCGATGACCCTGTTCCTGGCGATCCGGAAGCAACTCTTCTTCTTCTACAGTAGCCAAAACTCACACTGCCCAATCAGTGGCGAGACTGACGACGCAAATTAATCTGATTCGGGCCGAGAGATTCTCTCGGTACCAATCAGATTCGATCCAGACTATTTTGGAAGAGCACATGGATGAAGAGCACCGTCGCTGCGTCCCTCCGGGGCTGGCTCCGCCCAAGACGACTGTGATTGGTTTAAACAAATACATCGTTTCCCCCCCTCCTATTGCAGAATGGTAATATGTCCAGCCCATGGATAGAACTGGATGCGGTGACTACGTTGACGCCTCGTTCTTGGGAGTAACCGGCCACTCACACGCTTGCGTTTGATGCGTCAACATTGACGGATGCCATCCACTTTCAATGGCTGCAGCCGGATGGCATGGTTCCGTTGTTGTCCCGGTGCGTTGCGTTGCCTGCGTTGCTAGCGTCGAAAGTTGAGAAATGTTCAACTTTCAGATGCGTTGCTGGAGCTGCCGACCAATCAGATGTCTTGACGGAGAAAGACGTCATCGCAAGCGGGGATTTTCACATTTTTCGATACCAAGATGGTAGCCTCGCGTCACCAGTCTCTCCTCGGGGAGGAGAGCCTGGTATCTATTTACTTCACTGCCTTAAGCCCGCCCCATCATCCGGCTCGAGCCTGTAGAGCCCGCCTCCAACATCCGCTTGCTTTATTTTTCCTTAACCGGTAGTTCTCCTTGCATCTTCTTTTACAATTTTCGTCGGTGTTATGCCTGGTGATGCCATCGCGAATGTTATCTACTCGAAACTTCACCAGCAGCCTACAGTAAAAACATTACAACAACTGTTTGTCTTCCGGTCCAGACTGGATGATTATGCGATGCGTCATCGTGCTTCCGCTCTAGACCAGCGAAACAACACCGAACGAGAAAGGCCCCAGACTACCAAGATGGAGGACAATCACTGTTTGTTTGCAGGACAGGATGTACCCAATACCTGCGGGCAACACGTTCACGTTGCCTCAACCACAATGCATAGACGATCGACCAGATTAGCATCCATGACAGCACTAAACGAAAAGCCGGGTGGGTTTTCAAAATAGTGCGCGCTAGCAGGTTCGGAGAATCTACTGGCTGTTGCGAGCGCAGTTTCGGACAATGTGATTGGTTGTTGTTGCGTGCAGCAGACACGCCTTCCGCCATACGTTGACGGACACGCATCGAACGCAAGCGTGTGAGCGCAGCGTAAAGCTTTTTGAACAGGGTCACCGACCCCTTTTGACATGTGCAGTTGTGTTTTCTCGCGTCACAGGCTTGCGCAGTAGTGCTTTTCTCATGTTTTAACCACATGATTTGTTGACCCGGCCACGTCCACAAAGTTAACACGTTCATGTGGATTTTTAATGCGCATTCACCGCTCTCCCCGCTGTATTGCGTGTCCCTGCATTAGCATTGTTAAGTAATAAAAAAAATGATGGCAATAATAATTGCATGGTGCAAACTGTTTGTGAAAGCGGCGCTGATCAAAATGTTTCAGGAAGTAAATCGCAGCCTAGCCCCTTGGTCCAGCCAGCCAGACCTGTCTCCGGCACTGGCACAGCGTAAACAAAGTGTGAAGATAGGTCTGGCTATGCAAGACCACCAAAACTCAGACCTCAAGGGGAAGTTTACAAACCTGTGTACTGGCGGTGAAAATAGTTCTATGCAAAATAAAACCTAATAGGAAGCATACTTCATGGAGATTTTTTTGTCAGAACATCAACAGACACCAGTTACTACTCGGTGAGTTTCTTGTCTTTGAAAACGAAAGTTTATGGTGTTTTTGAGGGATTTTGTATATGCACCTACGGATCCATTGAGTGTGTTAGCGGCGACGGGCTATATCTCCAGAGAACACCGATGGTCGAAACTTTGATATCGGCCGTTGTATATAATTGTAAACAACATGGATTATAATGCTAAATTCCGGACCTGTCCTTTAAATTTTGTCTGATCTGCATAATGTGTCTTGATCATTCTGTCGAAGATGAGCAGACTGTACTAATGCTGCGTTCCATTTGGCTCGTCACGAGATACTGCCGTTTTAACTGGAATGCCCCTCGACTTTTTCTTTTTTGTGTGCGTGGCGACACACACCAAAGATAGCAAATGTCGGGTTGTCAATCCCTCCGTCCAGTTGTTGACCTGCATTTCTATGTTGCCACCACAAGAGGCGGTGGTCCCAGCACACCAAAATAAAAAGACCAGGGGCCTCATTTATCATTGAGGTACGCCATATTTTACACGGTCTTTTTCGCGATTTCAGGCGTACGCCATTTCCCCCCCCCACATTGCGATTTATCAAGCCGAAAGGGCGAAAATTTAGTCGCCTTTCTCCGCGCTTTTGTAGGACACCTCTCAACTTGTCCTACCGATTTACACGGTGTTCTACGCCCTTTTTGAACACAGGGGGAACTGGCGACGCAGGTGGTGCGTCGGTGAATTACTATGTTTGACGGAGAGAATAAGAGCGACAGTTTCTGAACGCACAATCATGTAGGCTAATAGCCCAATTCAGCACCAACATATATCGCAATGCTAGATTAGACGTGTCCTCTAACCGGCTCATTAATGGTCCGATATGGATTTGTTCCCCAAACTGAACCTATGCGCTGTCCCAAACCTTTCCGCGCTATATGTCACACACCTAATGCAGGCACTCCATCAAACGGCAATAATTGACCAATTAGATTGTCATTAATATGTGATCATGTGGACCTGTTTGCTGTTTGGTAAGCATATAAATGACAGTCCTCCTGTGCGTAATGCGAGCCTAAATGAATCCGGCGCTACTCGGCCTACTGGCCAAGATAGAACTCCAAAGAGGTGACGGCGATGGCGACTGCACCCACATAAGGGCACCATCAGTGAATGAATACGTCTATGTGAATCGCAAAAATGTGCACACTATAAATACCCAAATCATATGTGACGCCGACATGCTCATCACAAGTGTAGTGGCACGGTGGCCTGGCTCCACGCATGACTCATTCACCCTGGCGCACAGCAGGGTAGGGGCTAGACTGGAGGCAGGCGCTGCGCGTGACGGCTGGCTTGTTGGTGTGTGCATAGCCAAGATACATATTCTTTGTCTTTTTTACTTTAATCTTTATTAGCATTTTCCATCCATACAACGACAATACAATAAAACATAAAAATTTACAATAACAGCTTATGGGTACTTCCATCCATGCAGCTTTTTTTTCTTACTCAAATATGACAATTTTAATACTAGTGGTATCATCACACTTCCTTCTATAATCCATCAATTTTTCCCATCTCCCTTCAAACTTTCCTTCCTGCATCCTCAATGCATAAATAAATCTCATAAATCTCCTCCACAACACCCACCACTGCTCCTTGGTTGGGGGTTCCACCTTATACCAAGCCCTCATTATTGTCTTTTTACTAGCAACCAATAGTACTTTCACTAGGTATCTGTCCCCTCCTTGTACATCATTCTGTTATGTTTGCCAAGATGTATATTCAAAGCTGATAAGAATGAGAACCAGTCAAGACCCCACCACAAAATGAGGACCCAAGCCCTCAGCCCCCTCCCCGTCATGAGGTTTACCAGCGGGGCCAAAGGGCCCACACTGAGGTCATGCGCCAGCTATGAAGACACAAACAAGTAAGGTTCACATTTCTACCATTTTATTGTCTGTTGGTGGGTGACTGTGTGAGGTGTGTGAGTGCGTTTGTGAGTGAATGTGTGAGGTCCGTGAGTGTGGTAGTGAGTGACTGTGTGAGGTCCTTGAGTGTGGTAGTGAGTGACTGTGTGAGGTCCTTGAGTGTGGTAGTGAGTGACTGTGTGAGGTCCGTGAGTGTGGTAGTGAGTGACAGTGTGAGGTCCGTGACAGCATGTGTGAGGGAATGAAGTGCAGTGAGGATGTCCTGTTGGCTCTGGTGGTGTAGTGTGGTGACCTCCACCAACTGCTGCACAACTGCCCCACAACTGCCCCAATCCCTTCTGCCATTTCCCTCTGGGCCTCTAGGGTCATGAGCCTCCAGCACAGCGTCTGATAGGAAGCCCAGCCCTCAGGGACCCTTGAGGCAGGGACGCTGGCAGCCGGAGGTGGAGGCGTGGGCGGTGGAGACGGAGGCGCTGGAGATGGCACTGGAGGTGGAGGCCGGTGCGCTGGAGGTGGAGGCACTGGAGGTCGTGGCGCTGGATGTAGAGGCTGCAACCGGCGGGGGCACGACCGTCAGGTCAAGGACCACTGCAGACTCCCCCTCCTCTGAGTCCCACCCCACGTCAGAGTCTGGAGAAACAATTTCAGTCATTTTCTTTGAGTTTGTCTGTTAACTTGATTATGCATTAAACATTTTATTGTGTAGCCATATTCAATTGATATGTTTTTCTGTTGGCAGCCAAATAAATGCTTAAGTGTGATTTACCGGGTGATTTAGATGAGAGTAAATTTCCCAGAGGGGAAAATGTTTCATGTGGTCTAACATTATGAAGTGGTCATCTGTGTTATCGTTCCCTGTTTTTGGTCCTAAATCAATCATAGCCTACCACAGAATGTGTGGAATGTTTGCTTTCCTCACAGCCACATAATACAGCATGTCCGTGTAGCCTACGCCACATACAGGATGCACGAAACGTACAGTAGGCTACCTAAACTAGGAGCAATCAGACAAATGTAGGCTGGTACAAATAGCTTACCTTCCGAAGATGATTTTCTTTCCTCGCGTGGACCTCACCAACAAGCACATGCACCTCCGTCTCCGAAAAGTTTCTCTTCTTTCCGCGTTTTTCCATAAACGTCTTTGTCTGTCCTAATGCTCCACGCTATATTATATCGGTTCCTTCCGGGGTATCCACGTTGTGCGCTGTCATAGTTTTGACCATATATGGTTGGATTTGGGCGTGGAGAGGGTGGAACACGGGGCGCGTGCGCGTACGCTCTCTTCCCCGCCAGTCTCGGATTTCTCGTGCAGGAAATGGCGTACGACATTTTTGATAGATCCGAAAAGCGTGTAAATATTCTCGTCGTACGCTACATTTCGCATTTTCCGCGTTTTCGTCGTACGCCCTCTTTTACACCAGAATTTACACGCTCTTTGATAAATGAGGCCCCAGGGCTGCGTTCCGAATCGCATACTTCTACTCCTTACTACCAGTACCTACTACAGCTGCCCTTAGAAAGTACGTACTTTGCAAGCAGTAGGCATCCAATTGGGACATACTACCTTGTCATAACATTGCGCCTTGAAATTTGCCCACATCCGTCGCTGTCCATAACGCGACATTCGTCTACAGCTGTCACGACTTGCACATGGATTGTGGGTCAGAATAGCCAGAAAAGCCTGCTGGCTTGCATACTGCAAAATATGACCGGATGTAGTAGGACATCCTGGTATGTTTGCCATACTGCATGTGACATACTATGTATTGGGACATATTACATCCTGTTTTGGCATACTATATAGTAGGGTAGTATGCCATTCGAACGCAGCCGTTCGAAATCATTCCCTTGTTCACTCACTCCCTATTCCATATGTAGTGTTCCTCATATAGTGAACTGAGTCATTCTACGAAACGGGTGCCATTTGGGTCCTCAACGTTTGATAAGGTGCATAAGGCACAACAACAAATGTGCCAACGTGTGTTTCCAAAGCTTAAAACTATTAATTCAAGTGTTCTTGTTAACACAATATATGATAAAATACTATTCTTAAAGCAGTAACATACTATTTTTAATCATTTTTCATTAGTGCATAGCCATTTTCCGTATTGACCAGCATGACATTTGCATCTAAAATATCACCAATTAAATGTATTTTTTTATCAAACCTTTATCATTTTCAGGATTATATGTGTGTCCCTGTTTACATAAGATATATTTATTCAAAATAAAAAAAACTTTTTTGTAAAAGTTGTATGATTTGTGTGCGTCCCTCAGTTTGACTTACCACCTCCCTCAGTTTGACTTACCACCCCGTCAGACTAACTTGTTTTGTCTGTAAATAATGTACTGTTGCTTTAAATGACATGACAATGAGGATATGACATCATTTGAGCCTTTGGAGGAGCCAGATTCAAAAGCAGGCAAGTTTTTACATTCCTTTACATTGTTTATTTGTTGCTTTTTCATGTTAGATGGGGTCCATCAAGGTCAACCCAACCCCCCTGTCACGCAAAATACAAAATAGATAGCGAAAACTGTTTTCCATAAAAATTTACACTATTAATGCAAAGAACATGATATTTCAAATTGAATGCATGTATGCTAACAGGAACTAGACCACATGAAAAAAGAGCGGGACTTTTTGTATGGAATTTACCACCCCTTCACATACCACCCCATCACATATTTTATTGTGACGGGGTGGTAAGGGATGTGATGGGGTGGTTCAGCCTCCTATTTCAATGTGAAAATTGATTATATTGGTGCCTATACCAATGTATAAAATGTCTGCTTTGAGTAGGAAAGCTCAAGGATGTGTGTTACAAGATTAGTGTCTCTCATTATCTCTTTCACTCACTCACTATCTCTTTCACTCACTCTTATCTCTTTCACTCACTCACTCATTCACTATCTTTCACTCACTCACTCACATCATATTTAAGCGCACACCACTTCCCAATTAGAGCTCCACTTTCCCAAGAGATTGCTTCGGTTGCAGGCACCTTTTGGGCTGGCTTGTTGAAGGTGAAGTGCTGTTCGTTGAAGCACTGACATCTTAGCTGCTTTTGGGTGGAGCACATACAACTGACCTTCTGGTACAGGATCTCTCCTCTAGTGAATGTGACCACTTGGTGGGTTTTCATTGTGGGTGGCACAGGGGGAATCTGGCCTGGAATCCTTTCTACTGCCTGCTCCACTGCTTGGCTTGCGACATAAAACAACTTAACAGTTGTGGACGTTTCTTTGAGGGCCTTATATAACTCATGAGCATCAGGTATATCGCGGCCGTTGGTCACCAGCTTGTCTGCTGTCCTTTTCAAGGTCCTCCCAACACCATCCGGGGCCCCCTTGCCAGGGCTTGCTTCAAAAAAGTTCCATGTGCCACATTTCAGACCTCGTTTTGCGAGCTCTGTGCTAAAAAGGAAATTCCCTTTCTGTTTGGACTGTGTACATGGTCCATTACTCAGAAAGTGTGCCGATGGCTATTAAATTCTTACAGGGATTTTGAATTTTCAAAAGCGTTCACCCGTTACAGCTAATTGAATTTGGTGTTGAAGCCGCCAAACAGGAAGTGGTGTGGTATCTCAGCAACGTTTTGAGATATTGAAACCTCATTTGGCAGATTCATCGAGGACATGCCCCTGTCCCCTGTCAGCAAGTGTCATCTCGACAACTCAAACGCTCTAGTGCCACCAACGTGTCAGAGCTGGAGGTGCGTTCATGCTGAACAGTATGCCCGATTTTCAAAATTCAAGTGCCATTGGATTCCTTGGATCAAGCCGAGTTCGAGACGACCTATAAGCTAATGTCCGCCATATTGAATTTTCCGTCATTTTGGATTTTGTGAAAAAATGTATCTCCTCTTATGACCTTTCACCAATCTACACAAAACTCGGTGAGCACAATCTACAGACCAACGTCTGCAAAATTCCTTCAGGGATTTTTGATCTTCGAAAGCGTTCGCTGGTCACAGCCAATCGAATTTGGCGGCTTAGCCGCCAAAAAGGAAGTGTGGTCATATCTCAGTAACGTTTTGATGTATCAAAACCACATTTGGCACACTCATCAGGGATGGTCCCATGACCCCTGTCACCAAGTCTATGTGGACACCTTGAACTCTCTAGCGACATCAACCTGTCAAAATTGGAAGTGCGTTTATTCTGAACCGTATGCCCGATTTTCAAAACTGCGGTAGGGATTCGAATGCGACCTGCCCAGTGTGCAACCTGCCCAGTGGATGACCGGCCCAGTGTTTGACCGGCCCAGTGAATGACCGGCCCAGTTGATGACCGGCCCAGTGGATGAACGGCCCAGTACGCGAAAGGCCCAGTGGATGACCGGCCCAGTACATGACCGGCCCAGTGGGCGACTGGTCCAGTTGATGAATGGCCAAGTGCGCGAGTGGCCCAGTGCACGAGTGGCCCAGTGTGCGAGCGGCCCAGTGCGCGACCGTTTTGATGTATCATAACCACATTAGGCACACTCATCGGGGACAGTCCCGTGACCCCTGTCACCAAGTCTGTCGACACCTCAAACTCTCTAGCGCCACCAACCTGTCAAAGTTGGAAGTGCGTTAATTCTGAACCGTATGCCCGATTTTCAAAACTGCATTAGGGATTTGAATGTGGCTATGGCGTGTTTCACTTGTTGTCTTTGATGCGCTGGTCACGCATCCTGCTTAGCCCCCAGATTGCTGCTTGCAGCTATATTTCTCTATTAGATGTGTCTCATTATATTCACAATATAGACCCATATGCATCCTTACACAGAAAACAGATGAGATGTAGGCATGCTGTAGATCAGACAGTACTGATAAGAGAATATCTAGGAAATGTAGCAACCTGCACCTCATAGTAAAACCTCCCAGAGGAGAAGCCCTGCTTTCCCAGGACACCAGGCCATTCATCAAACCTGTCTGAGCTGTTAGGGACATTCTGTTCTACTCCTCCATCTCTCACTTGTTTCCCATCCTCAGACAGGATGAGGGAGGGACTTGCTGTATCAGGGTCCAGAGTCACATCCACCGCATACTGCTGAATCCTCTTCAGTTCAACATCACACAACGTCATGATCTCACTTATAAGAGTGTCCACCAGCTGAGACAGAGCTCTCCACCCTGTCTCCACACTACTGTGGACGCTGATCTGAGACCAGTTCTTGGTGTGTGGAGGGGTGCTCAGTGATGGGGAGCTCTGGAGGAGGTGGAGGTGGTCCTCAGTGTTTGAGAGCTGCTCCAGCTCAGTGTTTCTCCTCTTCAGCTCAGTGATCTCCTGCTCTTTTAACAGTTATTTGTCAGCATGGGCTTTTGAGAGTATGACATCAGAATCTGAATTTGTTTATTGCCATTGTACTTTACATACATAGGATTTTTTGTGATACCGTGATGCTTAGAACAATACAACAATGGATAAGTGCAAGGACAGCACAGGACAGGACAGTGCATGACAGTACTTGTAAAGTGCAGTGATACAAACATCTCTCCACAGGGGGTGGTGGAGAGAGTTAGAGAGGAGCCATGTTGAAAAGGCTGATGGCCGTGGGGAAGAAGCTGTTCCTGTGTCGAACAGTTTTAGTCTTTAACGACTGCAGCCTCCTTCCAGAGGGGAGTTTCTGAACGCACAATCATGTAGGCTAATAGCCCAATTCAGCACCAACATATATCGCAATGCTAGATTAGACGTGTCCTCTAACCGGCTCATTAATGGTCCGATATGGATTTGTTCCCCAAACTGAACCTATGCGCTGTCCCAAACCTTTCCGCGCTATATGTCACACACCTAATGCAGGCACTCCATCAAACGGCAATAATTGACCAATTAGATTGTCATTAATATGTGATCATGTGGACCTGTTTGCTGTTTGGTAAGCATATAAATGACAGTCCTCCTGTGCGTAATGCGAGCCTAAATGAATCCGGCGCTACTCGGCCTACTGGCCAAGATAGAACTCCAAAGAGGTGACGGCGATGGCGACTGCACCCACATAAGGGCACCATCAGTGAATGAATACGTCTATGTGAATCGCAAAAATGTGCACACTATAAATACCCAAATCATATGTGACGCCGACATGCTCATCACAAGTGTAGTGGCACGGTGGCCTGGCTCCACGCATGACTCATTCACCCTGGCGCACAGCAGGGTAGGGGCTAGACTGGAGGCAGGCGCTGCGCGTGACGGCTGGCTTGTTGGTGTGTGCATAGCCAAGATACATATTCTTTGTCTTTTTTACTTTAATCTTTATTAGCATTTTCCATCCATACAACGACAATACAATAAAACATAAAAATTTACAATAACAGCTTATGGGTACTTCCATCCATGCAGCTTTTTTTTCTTACTCAAATATGACAATTTTAATACTAGTGGTATCATCACACTTCCTTCTATAATCCATCAATTTTTCCCATCTCCCTTCAAACTTTCCTTCCTGCATCCTCAATGCATAAATAAATCTCATAAATCTCCTCCACAACACCCACCACTGCTCCTTGGTTGGGGGTTCCACCTTATACCAAGCCCTCATTATTGTCTTTTTACTAGCAACCAATAGTACTTTCACTAGGTATCTGTCCCCTCCTTGTACATCATTCTGTTATGTTTGCCAAGATGTATATTCAAAGCTGATAAGAATGAGAACCAGTCAAGACCCCACCACAAAATGAGGACCCAAGCCCTCAGCCCCCTCCCCGTCATGAGGTTTACCAGCGGGGCCAAAGGGCCCACACTGAGGTCATGCGCCAGCTATGAAGACACAAACAAGTAAGGTTCACATTTCTACCATTTTATTGTCTGTTGGTGGGTGACTGTGTGAGGTGTGTGAGTGCGTTTGTGAGTGAATGTGTGAGGTCCGTGAGTGTGGTAGTGAGTGACTGTGTGAGGTCCTTGAGTGTGGTAGTGAGTGACTGTGTGAGGTCCTTGAGTGTGGTAGTGAGTGACTGTGTGAGGTCCGTGAGTGTGGTAGTGAGTGACAGTGTGAGGTCCGTGACAGCATGTGTGAGGGAATGAAGTGCAGTGAGGATGTCCTGTTGGCTCTGGTGGTGTAGTGTGGTGACCTCCACCAACTGCTGCACAACTGCCCCACAACTGCCCCAATCCCTTCTGCCATTTCCCTCTGGGCCTCTAGGGTCATGAGCCTCCAGCACAGCGTCTGATAGGAAGCCCAGCCCTCAGGGACCCTTGAGGCAGGGACGCTGGCAGCCGGAGGTGGAGGCGTGGGCGGTGGAGACGGAGGCGCTGGAGATGGCACTGGAGGTGGAGGCCGGTGCGCTGGAGGTGGAGGCACTGGAGGTCGTGGCGCTGGATGTAGAGGCTGCAACCGGCGGGGGCACGACCGTCAGGTCAAGGACCACTGCAGACTCCCCCTCCTCTGAGTCCCACCCCACGTCAGAGTCTGGAGAAACAATTTCAGTCATTTTCTTTGAGTTTGTCTGTTAACTTGATTATGCATTAAACATTTTATTGTGTAGCCATATTCAATTGATATGTTTTTCTGTTGGCAGCCAAATAAATGCTTAAGTGTGATTTACCGGGTGATTTAGATGAGAGTAAATTTCCCAGAGGGGAAAATGTTTCATGTGGTCTAACATTATGAAGTGGTCATCTGTGTTATCGTTCCCTGTTTTTGGTCCTAAATCAATCATAGCCTACCACAGAATGTGTGGAATGTTTGCTTTCCTCACAGCCACATAATACAGCATGTCCGTGTAGCCTACGCCACATACAGGATGCACGAAACGTACAGTAGGCTACCTAAACTAGGAGCAATCAGACAAATGTAGGCTGGTACAAATAGCTTACCTTCCGAAGATGATTTTCTTTCCTCGCGTGGACCTCACCAACAAGCACATGCACCTCCGTCTCCGAAAAGTTTCTCTTCTTTCCGCGTTTTTCCATAAACGTCTTTGTCTGTCCTAATGCTCCACGCTATATTATATCGGTTCCTTCCGGGGTATCCACGTTGTGCGCTGTCATAGTTTTGACCATATATGGTTGGATTTGGGCGTGGAGAGGGTGGAACACGGGGCGCGTGCGCGTACGCTCTCTTCCCCGCCAGTCTCGGATTTCTCGTGCAGGAAATGGCGTACGACATTTTTGATAGATCCGAAAAGCGTGTAAATATTCTCGTCGTACGCTACATTTCGCATTTTCCGCGTTTTCGTCGTACGCCCTCTTTTACACCAGAATTTACACGCTCTTTGATAAATGAGGCCCCAGGGCTGCGTTCCGAATCGCATACTTCTACTCCTTACTACCAGTACCTACTACAGCTGCCCTTAGAAAGTACGTACTTTGCAAGCAGTAGGCATCCAATTGGGACATACTACCTTGTCATAACATTGCGCCTTGAAATTTGCCCACATCCGTCGCTGTCCATAACGCGACATTCGTCTACAGCTGTCACGACTTGCACATGGATTGTGGGTCAGAATAGCCAGAAAAGCCTGCTGGCTTGCATACTGCAAAATATGACCGGATGTAGTAGGACATCCTGGTATGTTTGCCATACTGCATGTGACATACTATGTATTGGGACATATTACATCCTGTTTTGGCATACTATATAGTAGGGTAGTATGCCATTCGAACGCAGCCGTTCGAAATCATTCCCTTGTTCACTCACTCCCTATTCCATATGTAGTGTTCCTCATATAGTGAACTGAGTCATTCTACGAAACGGGTGCCATTTGGGTCCTCAACGTTTGATAAGGTGCATAAGGCACAACAACAAATGTGCCAACGTGTGTTTCCAAAGCTTAAAACTATTAATTCAAGTGTTCTTGTTAACACAATATATGATAAAATACTATTCTTAAAGCAGTAACATACTATTTTTAATCATTTTTCATTAGTGCATAGCCATTTTCCGTATTGACCAGCATGACATTTGCATCTAAAATATCACCAATTAAATGTATTTTTTTATCAAACCTTTATCATTTTCAGGATTATATGTGTGTCCCTGTTTACATAAGATATATTTATTCAAAATAAAAAAAACTTTTTTGTAAAAGTTGTATGATTTGTGTGCGTCCCTCAGTTTGACTTACCACCTCCCTCAGTTTGACTTACCACCCCGTCAGACTAACTTGTTTTGTCTGTAAATAATGTACTGTTGCTTTAAATGACATGACAATGAGGATATGACATCATTTGAGCCTTTGGAGGAGCCAGATTCAAAAGCAGGCAAGTTTTTACATTCCTTTACATTGTTTATTTGTTGCTTTTTCATGTTAGATGGGGTCCATCAAGGTCAACCCAACCCCCCTGTCACGCAAAATACAAAATAGATAGCGAAAACTGTTTTCCATAAAAATTTACACTATTAATGCAAAGAACATGATATTTCAAATTGAATGCATGTATGCTAACAGGAACTAGACCACATGAAAAAAGAGCGGGACTTTTTGTATGGAATTTACCACCCCTTCACATACCACCCCATCACATATTTTATTGTGACGGGGTGGTAAGGGATGTGATGGGGTGGTTCAGCCTCCTATTTCAATGTGAAAATTGATTATATTGGTGCCTATACCAATGTATAAAATGTCTGCTTTGAGTAGGAAAGCTCAAGGATGTGTGTTACAAGATTAGTGTCTCTCATTATCTCTTTCACTCACTCACTATCTCTTTCACTCACTCTTATCTCTTTCACTCACTCACTCATTCACTATCTTTCACTCACTCACTCACATCATATTTAAGCGCACACCACTTCCCAATTAGAGCTCCACTTTCCCAAGAGATTGCTTCGGTTGCAGGCACCTTTTGGGCTGGCTTGTTGAAGGTGAAGTGCTGTTCGTTGAAGCACTGACATCTTAGCTGCTTTTGGGTGGAGCACATACAACTGACCTTCTGGTACAGGATCTCTCCTCTAGTGAATGTGACCACTTGGTGGGTTTTCATTGTGGGTGGCACAGGGGGAATCTGGCCTGGAATCCTTTCTACTGCCTGCTCCACTGCTTGGCTTGCGACATAAAACAACTTAACAGTTGTGGACGTTTCTTTGAGGGCCTTATATAACTCATGAGCATCAGGTATATCGCGGCCGTTGGTCACCAGCTTGTCTGCTGTCCTTTTCAAGGTCCTCCCAACACCATCCGGGGCCCCCTTGCCAGGGCTTGCTTCAAAAAAGTTCCATGTGCCACATTTCAGACCTCGTTTTGCGAGCTCTGTGCTAAAAAGGAAATTCCCTTTCTGTTTGGACTGTGTACATGGTCCATTACTCAGAAAGTGTGCCGATGGCTATTAAATTCTTACAGGGATTTTGAATTTTCAAAAGCGTTCACCCGTTACAGCTAATTGAATTTGGTGTTGAAGCCGCCAAACAGGAAGTGGTGTGGTATCTCAGCAACGTTTTGAGATATTGAAACCTCATTTGGCAGATTCATCGAGGACATGCCCCTGTCCCCTGTCAGCAAGTGTCATCTCGACAACTCAAACGCTCTAGTGCCACCAACGTGTCAGAGCTGGAGGTGCGTTCATGCTGAACAGTATGCCCGATTTTCAAAATTCAAGTGCCATTGGATTCCTTGGATCAAGCCGAGTTCGAGACGACCTATAAGCTAATGTCCGCCATATTGAATTTTCCGTCATTTTGGATTTTGTGAAAAAATGTATCTCCTCTTATGACCTTTCACCAATCTACACAAAACTCGGTGAGCACAATCTACAGACCAACGTCTGCAAAATTCCTTCAGGGATTTTTGATCTTCGAAAGCGTTCGCTGGTCACAGCCAATCGAATTTGGCGGCTTAGCCGCCAAAAAGGAAGTGTGGTCATATCTCAGTAACGTTTTGATGTATCAAAACCACATTTGGCACACTCATCAGGGATGGTCCCATGACCCCTGTCACCAAGTCTATGTGGACACCTTGAACTCTCTAGCGACATCAACCTGTCAAAATTGGAAGTGCGTTTATTCTGAACCGTATGCCCGATTTTCAAAACTGCGGTAGGGATTCGAATGCGACCTGCCCAGTGTGCAACCTGCCCAGTGGATGACCGGCCCAGTGTTTGACCGGCCCAGTGAATGACCGGCCCAGTTGATGACCGGCCCAGTGGATGAACGGCCCAGTACGCGAAAGGCCCAGTGGATGACCGGCCCAGTACATGACCGGCCCAGTGGGCGACTGGTCCAGTTGATGAATGGCCAAGTGCGCGAGTGGCCCAGTGCACGAGTGGCCCAGTGTGCGAGCGGCCCAGTGCGCGACCGTTTTGATGTATCATAACCACATTAGGCACACTCATCGGGGACAGTCCCGTGACCCCTGTCACCAAGTCTGTCGACACCTCAAACTCTCTAGCGCCACCAACCTGTCAAAGTTGGAAGTGCGTTAATTCTGAACCGTATGCCCGATTTTCAAAACTGCATTAGGGATTTGAATGTGGCTATGGCGTGTTTCACTTGTTGTCTTTGATGCGCTGGTCACGCATCCTGCTTAGCCCCCAGATTGCTGCTTGCAGCTATATTTCTCTATTAGATGTGTCTCATTATATTCACAATATAGACCCATATGCATCCTTACACAGAAAACAGATGAGATGTAGGCATGCTGTAGATCAGACAGTACTGATAAGAGAATATCTAGGAAATGTAGCAACCTGCACCTCATAGTAAAACCTCCCAGAGGAGAAGCCCTGCTTTCCCAGGACACCAGGCCATTCATCAAACCTGTCTGAGCTGTTAGGGACATTCTGTTCTACTCCTCCATCTCTCACTTGTTTCCCATCCTCAGACAGGATGAGGGAGGGACTTGCTGTATCAGGGTCCAGAGTCACATCCACCGCATACTGCTGAATCCTCTTCAGTTCAACATCACACAACGTCATGATCTCACTTATAAGAGTGTCCACCAGCTGAGACAGAGCTCTCCACCCTGTCTCCACACTACTGTGGACGCTGATCTGAGACCAGTTCTTGGTGTGTGGAGGGGTGCTCAGTGATGGGGAGCTCTGGAGGAGGTGGAGGTGGTCCTCAGTGTTTGAGAGCTGCTCCAGCTCAGTGTTTCTCCTCTTCAGCTCAGTGATCTCCTGCTCTTTTAACAGTTATTTGTCAGCATGGGCTTTTGAGAGTATGACATCAGAATCTGAATTTGTTTATTGCCATTGTACTTTACATACATAGGATTTTTTGTGATACCGTGATGCTTAGAACAATACAACAATGGATAAGTGCAAGGACAGCACAGGACAGGACAGTGCATGACAGTACTTGTAAAGTGCAGTGATACAAACATCTCTCCACAGGGGGTGGTGGAGAGAGTTAGAGAGGAGCCATGTTGAAAAGGCTGATGGCCGTGGGGAAGAAGCTGTTCCTGTGTCGAACAGTTTTAGTCTTTAACGACTGCAGCCTCCTTCCAGAGGGGAGCGGTGTGAAGAGGCAATTGCCCGGGTGGGAGGGGTCGACCATGATCTTTCTGTCCGGCTTCAGCGCCCTGGAGTCGTGCAGCGCCTGGGGGGAGGGCAGGGTGCAGCCAATCACCCTCTCCGTAGAGCGGCTGGTCCTTGACTGTAGCGGCGGGGAACCAGGTGGTGATGGAGAAAGTGAGGATGGACTCGATGATGGAGGTGTAGAATTGTACCATTATGGTCTGTGGCAGGTTAAATTTCTTCAGCTGTTGCAGAACAAATAAACAAACAAACAAACAACAGTTACTTCACCAAAATAAAGTAGTTTAACTAACAAACTGCCAATTCAGAAAATAAAAGACGTGATCTCAGTTTACTTGATATTCCCTGCTGCCACTGTGAATCTCTACTCACCTTGAGATCGAGTGTGAGCACAGATGACAGGCTTTTGTATCCAAACAAACTACAGAATAACCCTGATTCTGTGTGCTGTAGTGTTCAGATGTAAAGCCAAAGGTTCCAATACTCTTGTTTCTAAATTTAAGTTTGACTTCAGCAAACTGAGGTCACAGTCGCCTCACATAGTTTTAGTAATAGGGCTCAAATAGATATTTGGATTTTGGTTGTATGAATAAATCTGGTGAAAATGCAGTCATAATCGAAGTTTAAAAGTTTTTAAGTTGCATCCACCTTTTTATCAGCACGTCCTGATAGGCACCAACTCGTTAGGGCACAGTTCCCACCGATAAAAAATGAAAAATTCCTTTCCTCTCTCCCAAAGTTGGATGACGACGCTGATTGGCTCATGACGTTGTTGCCTCTTTAGGGGCGTGGTTGCCTCTTTAGGGGCGGGACTAGCGATGTTATCCTGGGGATATGATATCAGGAGGAGCGTCACCTCTCACTGTTATGCACTTTTATTGCGTCCTACTGGAACAAAGTAAACCCCTCATATGACTGAATTCTCTGTCTTTTCTCTCTTCTCTCTCTCTTTCCCTCACTCTCTCTCTGTGTCTCTCTCTGTGGTCGTAGGCACAACACTTTATGTGTGTGTGTGTGTTCATGTCCATTTATGTATGTATGTATGTATGTATGTATGTATGTATGTATGTATGTATGTATGTATGTATGTATGTATGTATGTATGTATGTATGTATGTATGTATGTATATGTGTACGACCAAGTCATGTTTGAGGTGACCATCTTGGTGTCGGACGGCAGACACCACACCGATGCTGGGGTCTACATCTACGTACTCAGTCCTCTGGACCGCAACTACCCCAACCACCACCACTACCACTACAGTACTGTAGGCTCAGCGCCACTGAGCGCTGGTCTGAGGCATTGTGAGACAGTTCTTAGGAGTAGCCTGGCCGTCTGGAGGTGCAGACTAATGGAACATCAACATTAAAACACACTCTCAAGTGTTCTGCTTTGCTGTGTTGGTCTTGCTAACATAAATCAAGTGCTTAATTTCGCTCTGCTTCTCTAAACACCTCTGTACTGTCTCTCCTCCAGACCAAGGCACCTCAGAAGGCGACTGTGATTTCACATTTCTGGGACCCAGAGCCGTGGTTCATTGCCGTAGTTACTGTACCTGGGGGCCTAGTCCTTCTGGTCCCGGGCTTGCTCACCTGGGCCATGCTGAGACGGTGTGGTGATTAAACACACACACACAACACACCACACACACACACACACACACACACACATACCCATGCACACACAACACAACACACACACACACACACACACACACATACTTTTGCGATACGGTAGCAAATTAGCCTGGAGGAGCCAGGTTATATGACCATAGCATGTGGTATCCACTGGCAGCACCCTAGGGTGAGGAATAATCATGGACATGGCTGCCTGTGATTGTGTGTGTGTGTGTGTGTGTGTGTGTGTGTGTGTGTGTGTGTGTGTGTGTGTGTGTGTGCTGTTTGAGCAGGGAATAGATCAACAAACTGAGCGCACATGGTAGTCAAAATGACACCTTTGAGAATGACCAGGTAAGATTGATTCTGACCAGGTAAGATTGATTCTATGATCTGGTTTTGTGCAATTTATTTGTAAAATGAGTATAGCTTTATCTGCTTCAATGATCTTCCAGAGGAACTAATATTAGATGTGTTTCCTCTGCAGTGAACACTAGATGGCGACGTCAACCTGTCTAAAGTCAACCTGCAGGAGGAGCTCATGGTAAGTGTCCACTAAGGAAACTGTGTAGTCAGGGACTAAGGAAACTGTGTAGTCAGTGTGAGATGCAGTCTGGATGAGATTTACAGTAAACATCAATTTAGATTTAAAAAATCTCTCTCATAGGTTTGACAGTAGGCTAAAGAACAAGATCCAGGTAAGAGCTGTGCTTACACAGCCTGTTAAAAGATGGCCACCCTTTACATCAATTGTTTATTCCTTGTTGTCTTAGTGCCTGTAATGTGAACAGTCACCCTTATTAACTTGCTGCTCACTTCCCGTCTCTACAGTCTCTGGGAGACGTTACCTGTTCAACTCCACTGGGGAGCATCGCTGACTTGTAGTCTCTCTTCCTGCTGTATATCTCACCAATAAAGATATGCTGCAACCTGTATTTGGCTGGTAAGTCATCCTAGCCACAGCTCTTATACCTGACCTGCCAAACCTGCCTAAAACAAAGCAACCTGTAACCTGCAACCTGTTAGGTGTTGTATTATGGAATAGTCTTCCTCTGTCTGTCAAGGTAGCACCATCTTTAAATGCCTTTTCTAATCAGATTAGGCTACATCTCTGGAAGACATCATGTTTTCCTTAGACATGTTTACTCACACCATACACACACACACATAAATTATATTTGATTTTATAGTATAAAATACATACACATAGCCTATACATCCTACATTATCACAAATAGTCATACACACTCAGACTGTACTCATATGCATCCATACATAGTATGTTTTAGTGAATGTGGGTGGAACTGTATTGACTGTTTTATGTATGTTCTTGTGTATGTTTTGTTTTGTTATGTCCACCAACGAGGACCATGTTGGAAACAAGTGTATGCTTTTATCATGCTATCCTCTGGGATGTACTGTTTCTTTGTACTTTTACCCAATAAATCAATCAATCAATCAATCAATCAAAGCAGATGCAAATTGGTTCATCAAAACATTAGCCTATGCTAGGACTAGTGAGAATGTTAGAATGGAAGCTATGAAGACAGTGAGAGGATTGAGATACCAGAGGTGTCTTAACAATATTGCATGCGGCACAGAAAGAGAACTCTACTGTATCTGATGTCATCAGAAATGGACACAGAACACTGCAAGTACCACCGTGGGTTCAATACTTTATTTAATTCAAACAGATCACACAATATTACAAAATACTAAGTGCTGCATGTCACACAGGTACAGTCGTTTTTCTCTTTACAATGGTCAGTGTTAACATTCCAATTCTCTTCCGGAAAAAGCCAAACAAAAACGAAATGAAATGTATAAATACAAAACAATTCTGTACAATTACAAAAAATAATGCTAATTGAAAAAACTACATTTATTCAAATGTTCTAATCTAAACCTAATAATAAAAAAAACACACCTATTTCCCAAATTTGCACACACACACACACACACACACACACACACACACACACACACAAAATTTCAAGTTTTGTTAGGACAGGACATTTGACTTCACCCGCACTGTCAGGGGAAAGGCAGAAAAAGACCCCAGCAGAGAACTCAAGCGTGACCGCATCTCTGAGACTTCTAGAATGCTGTTATCTAGCGACGTTCTAGAACAGCCGGAATGACCAGAGGAGGGAGTAACAGTTTTGACCTTGGGGGGCGATTCTCTGGCCTCTCTCCTGACTTACTGGTTTCAACCAACACACATGGGGGAAAGTGTTCATTAAAGAGAAAACTGAACAGACATTTTTTGTTGTTCCTCTGTGGGTGCGCACACTGCCACTGAATCGAAGACTTTATCCATTTCATGCAGGAGGAATACAATTACCTAATTCCTAGGAATAAAATTACTTAATTCCCCCCTGAATCAAAACACACATTACACCCAGATGTTTGCATATTAGCATACCCTTACTGAACATTTTCCTTAGAAATATAGTTATTTTATACTAAAAAGTCCCTCAATGTGTATCAAAAATTGCATTGACTTCACATTGATGGAGAGAACTTTCATAAACACATGCGTTAAGCTGCCAATTTTACACGAGATACTCTGGTCAGTCGCCTGGTCAACAAAGGGTTAAAATAGGTAGATATGGTTTGGTTGTTGGATCCATCACACAGATCATGACCTCTGTGAAGCTCAGAGACACGCACAGTCACACCCTGCCTCTGCCACAGGAAACTGCCTGTCCGACCGTACATAAACCTTTTTGGGCTTAGAGGGAGGTAGAGACTTGCAGATAGGCAGCTTAAACACCAGGCAGCTTAAACACCAGACCATCACATCTGATGGAAAGACTATGATTACCCAAAGCAACAACATGGTCAGAAATCAACATGGACCTGTGGAGAAACCTGTGGGCCCCCCAGACATCACTCTCTCTAGATCTGACAGGGTTAGAGAAGCAGAAACAACATGGTGGCCATTCAACTCAATCTATTAGAGAACAGGTTGCTGAGGCAAGTCATCCAGTCCTGTCAGATGTTATTGAGTGTTGAGGGCTGAGGGGGTTGTTTCTGGACAGGGTCCTTGTGGTTTTGGGTAGCTTATACACATACAGTGATTCAACCCTGTAATAAAGCTGGAGAGTTAAAACTCAATTAATAGAATGCTGCCCCCTGATGGCTAAAGAGTGGAACAAACATTAAGACTTTGGAGAAAAAAAAGAATACAAAAATTCCTGAGTTTTTCGATGTAAACACCCAACAAAGCCCAAATGCCCCATTTATTTTTGCGGGTCTACATCTGATATGCATAAAAGATGGCTACTGTATTTCATCAGTCGGCTGTGTTTTATCAGTCGGCAGAGATTATGAACTTAACGGAAGCAAACCGTCCGTTTTTTTTCCTTCATTTTTTACCCCGTTTTATTTTTTTTAAATTGGTCACATTGACAGCTTTGTACGCTGGACAGTGCATGCACCAGAGTTGGTCGACCCCCAACAAAAAATAAAAAAATATTTTTGTATTATAAAACATAAGAGGAAGCACGGGTGGCTTCTTAGTGAAGCGTTCCCCACCCCACATATGTACACCATCCCTCCCTCATCCCTCCCTCCCACTCTAACCCTCCTCCACCTCGATTTCCTTCCCCCTGGTCAGTCCCCACATTAGCCCTCCTCCACCCTCCCTCTCTGTTCCCTCCATCCATCCCTCCCTCTCTACAGCATCCCTCTTTCTCTCTCTCCGTCTCTCTCTCAACTGCGGAGCAGATCCCCCAGGTCGTAGGTGTCGAAGAAGTCGGACACGCCCTCCCCGTCCTCCAGCCCCCAAAGGTAGTCGTGCTGGTCGAGGGGCGAGAAGCTGACGAAGGGGGCGTTGGGGTCGGGGGTGAAGGAGGGTCCGGGGAGCTGGTCCTCGGTGATCTGGAGCAGGCTGGGGGGCAGGCCCAGGAGCCCCTCCACGTCCAGCAGAGAGCCGGTACTACTGGGGGGCACCACGGGGGGAGCACCGCCGCTGCTGCTGCTGGGGGTGCCGGGGGCGGGCAGGGCGCTGGGTCTGGACAGGTCAGCTGGTCGGGGGGGAGGGGGGACGGGGATTAGTGACCAGACATGAGGACCGACAGATGGAAAGATAGAGACAGAGTTGTGTGTAAACGACACAGATGTGGCCCTGAGCAGAGGCACTCCAGAGTAGGGCTGCAACGATTAATCGATTAATAATCGACAATACAAATAGTCGCCAACAATTTTAGTTGTCGTTATTGTCGTCTGGATAGCCTGAGGGATTTTTGTTTGTTTTTGTCCCCCCCCCCCCCCCGGAGTCGCACATGCGCATTGCGCAATAGCATTCAGAGTTCACGCAGCAGGACAAAATGGTAAAACAAGCAATTTTTTAATGGAAGTTTGTTCTTTCTTGTCTTGCTAAATTTAAAGCTGATGGCTAAATACCATAAGAGACATTTTATATTCATGACATTAACCGAGTTATTGTTGTAATTTTTTTTTTTTTTAAGTAAATTAAACGACTAGTCGACTAATCGTTTCAATAATCGGTGACTACTCGACTATTGAAATAGTTGTTTGTTGCACCCGACTCTAACCAGCACCCTCTCGTTCCCCCGAGTCAGCTTACCCTCCACAGGCTCCTGTTTGACGCTGTAGTGGGAGGAGGGTGCAGCGGTGGAGGTGGGGGTGGCGGGGCGTCCCAGGGGGTGGGGGTAGTTCTTCCTAGGGGTGGCGGTGCTCTTGACCGGGCTGGCGCCCTCCAGCCCCTCCTCAGGACAGAGGTACACCTCGATGGGCCCGTTCTTACTCTTCAGGTAGATCTGCAGCGGGATCTGGGAATGGGGAGGGGGGATGGGTTAGGGAGTCTGAAATCGTCTAATCCACACATTGTATTCGTACAGGAGGCGGGGACAGGAGAGGGAGACGGGGGTCAGAGTGATAGTGGACAATCCAGAATTAGGGGTTGACGGTGGACCATCAGAGCAGAGAGACACGGAAGGGCTTCGCAATCTCTTAAAAATCTCTTGGAAGTTACATGACAGTCAGTCAGAGGTTTGCAACCACAGCTGGAGTCACTGCCGCAGGGCGGAGCCTTGCTGAGAGTGGGCCTATGGCCCAGACAGGCTCCTCCTACTCACCCCCGGGGACTCTGGGACCTCCAGCTTGGTCTCGGAGGGGGCCTTGACGGCGATGACCGTCTGGTCCTGCAGACTGCCAATGGAGCGGATGTCCTGATAGGTCACGTAGCCTAACGTGGGGCAGAGTCAAGGAATGCCGACCAACCAACACGGCTGAGACGTGTGTCCTCATGTGGAGCGTTATCTGCTAAGTCAATATGTCTGTATGTCTGTATGTCTGTATGTATGTATGTATGTATGTATGTATGTATGTATGTATGTACTGTATGTACTGTATGTACTGTATGTATGTCTGTACTCACACGCAAGCACACAGACTCACACACACACACACGCACACTCGGAGCAGCAGCGGTTCGACTGGAAGGATATCTCTGGTTGTCCTTGTGCTCGGTCAGCTGTTTGAGCTGCGTGCTGCTGGTCTGGATCAGGTCGTCCAGAGCCTTCTCCGCTCTCTCCAGGTCTCCCAGCTCTCTCTTCAGGGACCTGGCCTTCTCCCCTCCACCCGCAGAGCCCTCAAACACACCGCCCACCCTGGGACAACACACACATACATAGTCAGTCAGTCAGTCAGTCAGGTTCATCTAGGAACCACAACAGCAAGTATAAACACAAATGTATCATACCAAGTACAGTCTTGATGATTCACTCACTAAATTAATGGTTAATTTGATTTAATTGGTTAAATGTAAAAGAGCTGGATTAGCAGCTAGATTAGCTGTTTAAAATAAACATGGACAACGTCTAGGAGTTCTCTAGGGATGTGTCCTCTGGCTCACGGTGTCTCTACCTGGTGCTTTAAAATCTGTGTTAGTCTCCAGTCTCCTGTTTCTCTGTATCATAAACAAGTAAGTCTTTAGTTTACTGGACTCATATCCACTGGATGTTGTATCATAATCAAGTGGTTGTAAATGAGGTATTTGGTCTGCTGGACTCACATCCACTGGATGTTGTTCTTGGACTTCTTGCGGATGAGCTGCACCCCTTCCAGGACGTTGGTGATGTCGTAGATGCGTCTCTTCTGGACCTCCAGCACCTCGGTGGCCCAGTTGAGGTCCAGGACTCCGTCCGGAGACTCGCTGAGCAGACCCACAAACTTCTTGGTCAGCAGGCCCAGGGAGGTGTCGTAGCGCGTCCGCTCGCCTGGAGACTTGGGGGCTGTAGGGGAGGAAGTAGGGATGGGGTTATGTTGGATATGAGGGGCTGAGAACTGAGAAACAAATGTAGGATTGTGTGTCTATGTATGAGATGAATGTTAGACATAATTTAGGCTACTATTGCATTCCTTCTAGCATCTAACCATCCAGCTATCCACCCCTCTCCCCCCTCCTTATCCGGCAGACAGACAGACGGACGGACGGACAGACAGACAGACAGACAGACAGACAGACAGACAGACAGACAGACAGACACACAGACAGGCAGACAGACAGACAGGCAGGCAGGCAGGCAGGCAGACAGGCAGGCAGGCAGGCAGGCAGGCAGGCAGGCAGACAGACAGACAGACAGACAGACAGGCAGGCAGACAGACAGACAGGCAGGCAGACAGACAGACAGACAGACAGACAGACAGACAGACAGACAGACAGGCAGGCAGGCAGGCAGGCAGGCAGGCAGGCAGACAGACAGACAGACAGACGACAGACAGACAGACAGACAGACAGACAGACAGACAGACAGGCAGGCAGACAGGCAGGCAGGCAGGCAGGCAGACAGACAGACAGACAGACAGACAGACAGACAGACAGACAGACAGACAGATAGTTACTCACTCCTGGGACTGGGGACCCTGGCTGCGGCGCTGCCTTTGCCCTTCGGGGTCCTGAAGTCTGGCAGGTACAGCGGGTCTTCCAGGTCCAGCTTCCTCTTGGCCTGCAGGGGGCAGCAGAGAGCCGTGGGTTCATGTGAGACAGCAAAGGGGTTCAGGAACATTTTGTTTCACTGATGCCTTGGCAAAGTTTACTTTGAAGTTTAAAAACACTTGTCGTGTCAATAAAGGTTCTCTGAATTCGTTTGCATTTAATAGAGACAGACAGAGACAGCAACAATGTTAAAGCCACAATAGAAAACATTTTTTTCGATATATATTTTTAAATATCTTAGCACACACATTAAAGGCTTAACACACTAGTGCCAGGATTTGAATATGTATGCCACTAGCACCTATTTCAGTTATAGTTTTCCCTTTTCTTTCAACTATAAATGCCAGGTTGGCTTTGGCCTAGCTCAGGAGATAGAGTGTCTGGCTGGTGATTGGTAGGTCCCCGGTTCGATCCCTGCTCCCAGCAGTGTGCCTTAGTGTCCTTGAGCAAGATACTGAAGCCCAAATTGCTCACATGTGGCACGGTGGCGCAGTACTTAGCACTGTTGCCTCACAGCAAGAAGGTCTCAGGCCTTTCCCGTGTTCGCAAGGGTTTTCCTCCCAAAAGAACCCAATACGAAAACTATGCAGAAGAACAGATGCTCTTCGGCCGGTCCCAAGTCCAAGCACTTGGACTTGGACACTGACGAGGCTGCCCACTGCTCCTGGCTGCCCCTGGAGGAGGACAGCTTGGATGGGATAAATGTAGAGGACAATTTCCACTGGCGACCAGTGAAGACGTGTGTGTGTGTGTGTGTGTGTGTGTGTGTGTGTGTGTGTTGTGTGTTGTGTGTCGCTCCTCACTCACGTGTGTTTGTGTGTGTTACGTGTGGCCAATAAAGACCCTCAAGCTCCAGAAAATATTATAATTATATTAATTCTGTAAACCACCACCATCATATCATATGCTTACATCCCCTTAGGACAGTTTCAAATAAAGTTGAATATGACGACCGGGACTGAAATATCTGGCAGATTGATAGAATCACAGCTGTAGTCTATTGAAACCAGCCCTCAAGAGTCTGAATGCTTAACAAGGCCTATTGTCATTTAACACATCCTGTAGAGCTGTAGATCATGTGGATGTGATGGAGAAGGTCTATAGAATGAGCCCAGCCCGTCCGTAGTGCTGTCACGTCTGTACTGATGGTGGGGGAAAATGTTAAATAGGGGCTGCTGAAAGGTGCAAGGTTGTAAATGCAGCGGTGGTCCTCAAAACCTGGAACAAAGCTCTCTCACACATTCTCAAGCACTTCCAAGAGGGGGTTGGGGGGGTGAGACCGCCTCCCGACCAATTGCCCGCCAAACGTCAAGAAATCCCTGGACTCAGCCAACAACTCCCCCGTTCCCCCTCCTCCACTCCTCCCCCGTTCCAGACCCCCTCTCGTTCTCCGTCTGCCCTCTACTGCCTGTCTTCAGAGAACACTCAGGTGGGCTCGCCACGTTCCTGACACCACACACACTGCCGCCACGAGACCTGCTCCATCCACAGGTCGCCTATGATACACACACACACGCACAGCTGCCAAGAGACCTGCTTGACACACACACACTCACTGACCTACTCCCCTGAACCAGCTCAGTGGCCTTGTGTTTAGAGTGTCCGCCCTGAGACTGGGAGTTTGTGAGTTCGATCCCCGGCCGAGTCATACCAAAGACTATTAAAATGGTACCCATTGCCTCCCTGCTTGGTACTCAGCATCAAGGGTTGGAATTGGGGGGGCTACATCACCAAATGACTCCCGAGCGCGGCACCGCTGCTGCTCACCGCTCCCCCAGGGGATGGGTCAAATGCGGAGAACAAATTTCACACTCAGGTGTGTGACAATCATTGGGACTTTAACCTTTAACTTTAATGATCACCGCTGACTGTACCCTGTCAAAGATTAACAGAATCAGAGGCCAGCAGGCCACACACACACACACCTACCTATAGGCACTCTCTCTACCTATGGGTGAGTGAGCTAACGAGGCGTAGGATTTCATCCAGACGGTGCTAGGACTGCTGGGTAATTAGTACCTGCTTGTAGAAGGAAGGGGGGTAGGTGGTGTAGTGACTTGAGTGCCTCCCTCTCCTTCTCTCTTCCTCCCCTCACCCTCAGGGTGAATACTGGCCAGAGCTCGGGGCCCTGTCTGTCTGAGGCCTTCTCTCTCTGCCCCCTTCCTTTCCCTCAATACCTCAGGGAAAATAACTCCAGAACCCCCCCCCCACCTAGACCTGCTCCTTTTATTTGAAAGGTGGGGGACTTCAAACTGTAGTGACCTCGGAGAAAAGGCTTTCATCTTTCCAACGATGTTTTTACTTTGGTGAGTAACGAAACGGTTTTGTCTGTAGACTCGGAACGAGCGGGCCGAGGAAGCGCATTCATAGGTAAATTGCATTGAGAGTAACAGGGCGTTATCTGTAGGATATGGCCCTGGAACAGGTCGAACCCGACCATGCCTATCAGCCTCCACATGTCCCTCCCTGCCCGGCAACACACAGCGGCTTGCCACGCCTAGCCTGATGGACAGTATGCCTATTAGAGGATTTCAGAACTGAAATCACTACTCACTTTTAACTATGTCTGGGCATATCTAAGAGTGTGGTATGAGTGTGAACGGGAGAGTATGGAGGAGGGAGAGAGAGAGAGAGAGAGAAGGGGTCTATTGTTTCAGTGTCCTCCATGACACATCCACCTGTTAGTGGCGACATCTGGGACAGCCCAGCATGTGGTGTGTGTGTGTGTAGGGAGGGAGGTGCCAGTGAACCTGTCTAATCCATACAGCATACGCTCTCACACACACATACACACACACACACACACACACACACACACACACACACACACACACACACACACACACACACAAGCATTCCACTTTCGCATTCCATGCTCAGCTTTGTTAACCCACAGCCAGCCCAGAGGTCACACAGTCCCAATCTCCAACACATCTCCACGCTAGCATGGTAGAGATCTAGAGCCGGTGATACCGTACATTAGCGCAGTAACACACGCTAGCATGGTAGAGATCTAGAGCCGGTGATACCGTACATTAGCGCAGTAACACACGCTAGCATGGTAGAGATCTAGAGCCGGTGATACCGTACATTAGCGCAGTAACACACGCTAGCATGGTAGAGATCTAGAGCCGGTGATACCGTACATTAGCGCAGTAACAGCAGCACAGTGGACAGGTAGCCCCCCCCCCCCTGCAGTCTTTCTCCTCTCTGCTCCTCCCTGGGGTGATCTACAGTAGACACCATAGTCCTTCTGACACGTCTCTCTCTGAAGGGAAGAAGAGACCAGCGGCCGACGTCATGTGACCCGGCAGGAGGAAGTGAGCTGAGCTACACCCCCCGGGGGAAGGGATAGGTGGGGGGTGGAGAGATATGTCACCACCACTGTAGTCCCGGGGGATCATCCGCGTTTGACCCTTTGTCTTCTGAAACCCCTCTCCGAGTGAAGCTGTCAGCTACAGAAACCGCAGAAGAACGACAACGAAGATTAGCCCACGTGTGGGTTTCCAGAATTCTCTTCTACGCGAACGTAGCCATGCCTGTCTCCGTGTGAGTCAGGTGCTGAACACTCAAAAGACTCATTCTTGGCACGGGCGCTTCCACTAACAAATGGGATTCTGATTCTCCTTCTGTGGTTTGGCAGGGTCTAGCGTGGAGGTCGGTGACAACTGTTTGTGACTGAGCGACAGAGAGAGGGCCTTCCCCTTCCTGCTGCCCCTCTCTGCCTACAGCAGCTGCTAGTCAGAGGGCAAGAGAGAGAGAGAGAGAGAGAGAGAGAGAGAGAGAGAGAGAGAGAGAGAGGGGCGTCCAGGTTTGAATGAGTTTTTAAAGCTGAGTCAACACTTTGCAAACATGGCCTCGGCTAGAGAACACACCTTCACTGTTTCCCAGCCAGCAGGCTGCCGCGCCACGCTGAGAGTGAGCCGGAGGTTTTCCTGGCTCAGAATGAGTCTTTGGGGGGGTCATGCATGCGCGCAGATTATTATTTTTATGCAGAGTATCGTACCAAATATACTAATATAGGCCTATGTCCTTCGCTGTCGTTCTGAATGAACTAACTGAACAATCGCGGGAAATGTCCGACGTGACACAAAATGGATGTGAAGCCAAAATGTTGAAGATAACTGATAACCTGCCTAGTAACCTGATTCCTATTGGTCCAAACCACCGACATTGAAAGAAAGAGGGATGGGCTGCACTTGAAGCAAGCTATTAAACACATTCGGAGAGGATTTGAATTGCTATTTTTAATCTCAATTTTGATCATTTTGGCACTGGTGATGTTCCTTTGGCGCTGGCTGAAACCTCTTTGGGGGGGGGGGGGGCGACAAAAATTCCTCTATGCTGGAAAAAACCTGAGCCGCTCTGCTGTTGAATAGTGACTAAACACACACACGTCTGGACACACATACACACACACATGCGTTCTAGCCTTGTGAAAACAACGCCTGACTCACATCTATTACACACAGAGATTGAGAAAGAGACTGATCTCTCCAGTTTCCAACAAACCGTTGAAGGAACAAATACCAGCACATTAGCAAGAGACACACATGGATTTGAATACGGCTCCACCTTAACGACCGGCCTGAGCTCTATCTCTGTATACACACACGCACACACACACACACACACACACACGAACACACAGTTACTCTATCCTCTCTCTAGCGACATGAATACGATGAGCTACAGTGTCACACAACCTACTGACATGATTGCCTCAGCCAGGTTACACCCAGTATTGGCACGTGAGTACAGCTACTCACCATCTTACTATCTCCCCCCCCCCCTCTCTCCTCACTCCCTCCCCCCTCTCCTCCCTCCCTCTCCCCCCTCCCCTCTCTCCTCCCTCCCTATTTCGCGCCATTCTGGTGATTGTGATCTCTCTCCATAGAGGTCTCAGTCGCGTGAGGTCTGCCTGTCAAGTCTGGCCTACGGTGGCAGTCCTCACCTATCAAGAGCTTAGGAATGCAGCCTACATAGAGCTAGAGTTGACCCCGACTGGGACAGGTTTCAATGTGCCTGGTCACACATACATTTACACACACCCCTACACACACCTACAAACACACACACAAACACGTCACACAAACCTGCACCACACCCATGGAACATGGGAGCTCCGAAAAACAATGAGAAGGTCGGGCTGTTTTGTGATGGCATTGTCCAGGTGTCAGAGAAGGGCTGGTGGTCGTAGAGGTGGGGACCGGGGGGGGGCACTTTGGAATGAACCCCCCCTCCCCCGGGACCATGGGGGAACCGAGAACAGAGCTTTTGGGAGCATAAACAAGCCGAGTGGGCAATCTCACGCCCTCAAGTTGAATGGGGCTCCTAGGAGAGGCGGGGGTCCGGGACGCGAGGAGGGATTCTGTGGTAGCTGCCTGTGCCTATACCACAGAGCCCCCCCCACCCCCATCAAACCTCGGTATCGGTTTTAAAAACAGGGGCAGATCATTCAAATGACAACAGTTTCTCTCTATATCTCTCTCTCTCTCACACACACACACGTTGTTATTCTAGGTCCTAAAGCCTGAGCACTCTGTAACCTTTGCCTGAGCATAAATCTCATCCTTACACACACACAAACACACACACACACACACACACACACACACACGGCTACGGGGCCACAGATCCCAAAACCTCACACATTCTCTAGTTACAGCGGGTAGGCTATCCTCTGCACACACATGCTAATTGGTACCTCACTGCAGTTTGTGTCCAGTGGAGAACACTCCTTCACAAGAAAGTCATGCGCAGTAGCTGCTAGTCGGGGCCTTGTGGAATGAAGCTACACCCAACTGCTGCTCTGCTGCCTCAGTGCCAACCACATGTGACTTCCGAGGGTGGCTACACCCCGGCCCTCTCTCTCATTGGGCCAGCCAACAAGGACGATGACGACTTTGGCGGCAGGTCGTTGTCGGTTCCTCGCGGTGCGGCCCAAAGTGTTTTCAATTCAGCAGAGCGGGGATAGGGATGTAGACAGAGGACGCACCGCTGCTCTGACTCTCTTTCTCTGGCGCAACTGCTCTCTCTCTTTCTCTCACACGCATTATCAACCTCACCACACACACACACACACACACACACACACACACACACACACACACAATTTCTCTCAAGTTTCCAGGGCAGGATAAAAAAATAGCTCTCTGCTTAGTGTCTGGGTCTTCCGGCCGGCTGTGAGCTCTTGAGGAACAGCTCTCTGCCCAGGACGGCTGTAGTCCAGTCGTTGTTGTTTTTCATTGTAGCTGAAGGAGAGACGGGCAGGGATATCCTCTGCCTCTTATCTGGTGTCACAACTGACAGCACCTTGAGAGTCCGGCATTCGTTTTAATTTACTAACTGAGCAAGGGACTATGGGAAAGTCCTGTCAGTCATGTCACTTTATTGTACCGAGTGACAAACGAGTGTCACTATAGTGAGTACACACACACACACACACACACACACACACACACACAGAGCTTGAAAACAAGTATGCACTATCAGTCTGTACACACTGGGTGAGTGTTTATCTGAAGCATGCTATTATCTTGTGATGACCACAGAGCTGTATCCCACATCCACTCCCTAGCTTATCCTCTCCCCTACCCCCCCCCCCCCACACACACACACACACACACACACACACACTATAACGTCACTGACACACAGACCCACACACACTAAGTCTTAGAAGATTGTTACGGGTTGTAATAATTATTTTACCGCCGCTACCACTGTCGTTGTTGCTCTCGCCTCGTGGTGTGGCGAAATATTGAAGTTCGGATGACTGTAGGTACAATATGGCAACTTCAACAATATGGCGGCTCCACTTCATTCGTGGGGTTAATAGGGTGTGATGCAGCCCACTTAGCTCATCCCCACACACTATGGCCCACTTAGCTCATCCCCACACACTACGGCCCACTTAGCTCATCCCCACACACTACGTCAAACCTCACAACTCACAGAAAATCCAGAAACATTACTGCGGCAGAAACATTTCCATGCATATTTTAGACCCGCTGTAGCACAACACACTCTGGCACTTACAGTGTTTTTTCTACTATCTGGAACGAAACTTTAGGTCAACACGCTGGCCTGGCAATTCACAGGGAACCGCAACCGTTGAGGAGGCATACAGGGAGAGGTGACCAGCGGTGACCCTTCACGTCTCCCTGTAACAGGCACTGGCAGTTTGGGTGGGTGCACGCGACATGACCTGACAGGTGCAGATCGGGACGAGGTAGACGAGGAGGGGTTTAGACAGATGGCTGGAGGGCAGCCTCTGAACTATGGGCCTAATAAACGGCCATCTTCAGACAAATTACTGATAATGCTCGGTTGGTTGGGAAACAAATGACCAGTTCCTCTCTCTCTCCAGATGTGACACGTTTCCTAAACTCAGTATAAATAGACACTTCACAACTTTTCTCATGGGGGGGGGGGGGGGGGCACTAGCCAAGGGCATTGTTCAATGCAATGATACCCCAGCACAGCCCAAGTTACCCCACACCTCCTATTGAGAGGCAATCATCCATTCTCATTTTAGGGGACTCCACTCACCCTGCATATCAATGACCAAACATTACTATCACCCCCCCTCCACACACACACACACACACACACACACAGTGTGTGCTACAGCTGGGGTGCGGGAGAAATGTCATCGACAGACAAACAAGTTTCCCAGGCACTGGCAATGACAATCCCATTCATTCACGTCCAGTGCACACACTGACTCTACTATGTGGTTCATACGTCAGGCATTTTGGACCCTCTGAAATACATGCATAGCAATGGAAATTAGGAATGAACTGTGCCCACGCTATTTAGTAGTAGCTAAGCTATTATATAAGACACTCTCAATAATGTGTGATTATGTCGATTCAAATAGCTAGCTAGCTAGTAGAGTGCATCTTTTGATTGGTCTTTACCGGGAGTCGGCCAGATGATGCTCTGATGGGTTTAGCCTCGGGTCCGTGGGGGGTTGCATACAGGCAGTTCGCCCTTTGTTCCGCTGTCGCGTTGCATATCTGGGTGAAGTATCCAGCCGGTACCGAGCTCATCGGTGGGCTTGAGAGTGCGGTGCTGAAGAAGTCAGTCTTCACTCCAGACAGAAGTTTCTTCTGCGAGCACGAGAGTCCGCCTGCCCCTCTACCCGACGCAGGAGAAACGCCTTTGGGCATCCGCATCATTTTTCCAAAAAAAATTAAATACAGTTTATTGTTGAAATGAAACCGTAAATTCACTAGTCGCGCACCGACAAATGTGGCTAATCTTGTTGCAATTCGACAGCTTACGTTAGCTAGCTATATTCCCTGTGGGAACGGGTGATTATGCTCACTAACTGTAATTTAAGATTCAAGGTTATAAAATTACTAGCTACAATTTCATAGCCTTGCTATAGCTAACAGAATTGTGGTTAATGATGTACACAATTTACAAATAGGCTAATATGCACGTCAGTTATCATTATATATATCTGATGCAAGACACGAATTGTGTTGCTTGAGAGTGATATTGTCCTTTGTCCCACAAAGTACGAGTAAGGTCCGTTAGATTAAGTTGAATATTCTAAGAAATAAATAAACTACAAAAGTCCAATAAACGAGTCCAGAATCAGCAGATGTTGGTGTTTTCTTCTTGAGTTGCAGGTTCCTCAGGAGAAGACAGGTTTTAAGAGTATTCTTCAGTTTACGGAGAACAGTGACTGCCTGTGACCGTTGTCTGTCCAGCTACACGGGCTAGCTTGTCACTCAAGAGGACAGAAGCTTACAAGAACAACTTTTTTTTTTTTACCGCCAAACTTGGTCCCGCGAAATTTAGATATCCCGCGGTTGGAACTCGTTTCTGGTTGGCTCATGGCACGTTCGGATTGTTCTACGCAGCATGTATTTGCATAAAACAGTTGGATCTGGGCGTGTCGAGTTTTAAAGCGGCAGCAGTTCAATTCTTGTAGCCATTTTGAGAACAATGACCAGTTTCAAAACGTTAAACTTCACTCAACGCTAGCCTAGGCCTACTTACTTTTAAACATGATCATATTTTTTCAAAGGTAGGCTAGCTATTATTATAATCATCAATAACAAAAATGTAATTGTTGCACAGACATTTATAATATTTAGCCTATACAATAGGCGAATAGCTCTAAGGCAATTAGGCTAGATTAGCCTACATTATTATCAAATTTCATTGTTTATAGCAAGAGGGAGTCTTCTTTACCCTCCGTTCAAACAATTATTTCTTCAACCTTTCACAACCTCATGAACATTTGGTAAATAAAAGTATTCAGACAAATAAAATAAATCAAACTTCTGCTCGGTATGTGGCCCAGAAGAAGGGGATTCATTGAGAGCCCCCCCCCTGCACCCAACCCCCCACTAAGACCCCTGAGTGTGGAAATACGACTCAGACATGGCCTTGCCCTTTTCATTAAGCAGCAGATTTCAGATGAGGTCCAAATGTCAATCCCATTCATATCCACCACTGATACACTGTGTAATGCAACAGTGTCGAGCGTCAGATCAGATGGGCTGACGAGTGGGCAATATAGCCTACTCATCTCAGAAAGTTAAGAAGAAGCTCTGTCATGTCAGTATGTTTGTATAAATTGGTGATGATACACTGTAAGAACAGCCCCCTGGGGTGCTGGGGGGACCCTGGGGTGAAGTAAAGGCCGGGGGATGCGGAGGCTCGCTCAGCAAAACCACGCAGCCAGGAAACAGCTACTGCCAGCAGCTGCACTTCAGATAGTACGGAGATGCATTGTAGGCTATTCTAGGCTTCTAAAATAGAATAAACCCCCACGTTCGTTATAGTGAAGATGTTTGTTTATTTGTTTTGCTTCGGCGTAAATATCACCAATCTATTTGTATATGAATCTCTGTATGTTTGCTTTTAGTTTTATCAGTACAGTGTGAAACACTTCACAATATTGGGTCAGGACAAACATTCAAGTGTAAACCACACTATATGCACTTGGGTTGATGAGCCTAGCTACTAAATGCATTATGCCATTGTCTTTTCCTGAAATGACTACAGTGTACAGTAAAACAATGCAAGTCATGTAGTTTTGTTACACAAAACAGTCCTAATACGTAGGTTACCACGACATGTAGGCCTACTGTATTCGGGAGAGTCAGAACCTCATTGGCTGTCAGCATTATTAACAGCCTGCCTTTTCTAATGGAGTAACTCCTGTTATAAGAGATCCATGCACGCCAGGGTCGTACAGCTCAAGTCAATGCATGTTCACATATCCCCATCTGGTGGTTCAGTGGTGTCTTATCTACACCGAGCATAGCGGTGAAGAGACACGAGAGAAAGATACTCTCTACGGCGCAGTAGTTCTTGTTGATGCTTGCTTAATTGGATCCCAATACAAATCCAGTGACCGTCCCTCTTGACAAACAAGGACAGTTTAAAGAGACACTCATCAGTACTGAGTCATATTGTATTGTAAATTCCTTTCATTGGATCAACTGATTATTATTATTATTATTACATTTTACATTACATTACAGTCATTTAGCAGACGCTTTTATCCAAAGCGACTAACAATAATACACTTAACGTAGGAAAAGCCAGTGTACTAGGCTACTACTTACCAGAATTCACAATCTCCTTTCAAAAACAAGTGAGTAGAGCATAATAGTGCTGAAGGTAAAGCGCAAGAATGGCAATCTAAAATACAGTCGGTGCTTAGAGGGAGGATCGTTGTAGACTCTATTCTTGAAGAGATGAGTTTTGAGCCTGCGACGAAAGATGGGCAGCGACTCTACTGTCCTGACGTCAGTGGTCAGTTCATTCCACCACTGCGGGGCCACGACAGAGAAGAGCCGTGTGTCGATCGACCGCAGGGGCCTCGGAGTGACGGGGCAACCAGTCGCCCCGAGGTTGCAGAGCGTAGCAGTCGGGAGGGGGTGTAGGGTTTGACCATGGCCTGGAGGTAGGAGGGGGCTGTTCCTTTCATTGCCCTGTAAGCTAGTCTCAGAGTTTTAAACTGGATGCGAGCCGCTACAGGGAGGTAGTGTAGGGAACGGAGAAGGGAAGTTGTGTGGGAGAACTTGGGGTGGTTGAACACCAGGTGAGCTGCAACTTTCTGGACAAGTTCTGGGGGTTTAATGGCTGACGCCAGGGCCCCAGCAAGGAGGGAGTTGCAGTAGTCCAAGCGGGAGATGACCAGGGCCTGGATGAGCACCTGCGCTGTTTCATCAGTGAGGAAAGGGCGAATCCTCCTGATGTTGTAGAGTATGAATCTGCAAGAGCGTGTGACGACGATTCTGGGGTCACACCCAGATTCCTCACAGTCTGAGTCGGTGTCACCACTGAGTCTTCAATGGTGATGGCCATGTCCCGGTGCCGACACTCATATAAGTTCCTCTCAATATATCCCCCACTTCTCTCTTGGAATCTGTCTCACAGTATGTTCTGCAGGCTACAGTGTACCTATCAATTACTCAACTGTTGTATCCTCCGAGGACCTGAGGTCACCAGTGGCCTACTCACTAAATTGGAGATCCACAATGTAGATGGAGGGAGACAAGATACCCAAGGTCCTACAGCTGGGGGACTGACTATCTGCTGTCTTGGTGTGGCCAAAACAACCTGGAGCTCAGCGCTCTTAAGACAGTGGAGATATAGACTCCAGGAAGAACCCATCCATGAATGACTCCCCAGTCGACTCTGTGGACTTCTTCCGCTTCCTGGGCACCATCATCTCCCGGGACCTCAAGTGGGAACTAAACATCAGCTCCCTCACCAAGAAGGTACAGCAGAGGATGTACTTCCTGAGGCGTGGGAGAAATTCAAATTGCCAAAGACAATGATGGTACTCTTCTACACCTCCATCCATCTATCCTCACCTCCCCCTTAAAGATAAGGCCAGACTGCAGCGCATCATCCGCTCTGCTTAGAGGGTGATCGGCTGCAATCTGCCATCCCTCCAGGGCCTGCATGCTTCCAGGGCCCTGCAGCGGGCTAGAAAGATTGTGGCCGACCCTTCCTACCCCGGTCATGATCTCTTTGAACCACTTCCCTCCGGCAGGAGGCTGCGGTCCATCAGGACCAAGATCTCACGCCATAGAATCAGCTTCTTCCCCATGGCCACCAGCCTCATCAATAAGGCTTGTGTCCCTCTCTGACTCCAGCCCCCCCCCCACACACACACACTCTCACTTTTGCACTTCTTGCACATGACCTCTGATTGCAATGTAAATAGGCTCGCACTGCACACACATATCACAACGGCACACACATTGTATACGAGGTGCGACCGAAAAGTCCCCGTGATTGTGTCTGCCACGCTCATGCCTCTATTTGAATGGAAAAAACAATGATATCCATTTGTTGCCCTATATCTCACGACTATTCTGGTATAATATTGTTCACCTCACTCAATCGGTGCTTCTGTGTCAGGCTGTTTTGTAGAGTGTCGCAGGGGTAGCTTGTCACAGTTGTGGCACTTTTCTCTACCAACCTCCAAAACTTAACAATTTTATTACAATAAAGAAAGTACACTCTCAAAATGGTTAAACAATTCAAATAGAGGCATGAGCGTGGCTGACACAATCCGGGGACGTTTCGGTCGCACCTCGTAGGCTATATATAAACTTTGCACTCATATTAACACTCTGTACACATACTATATAGACACACATCGCAGACCATTTTGTATCTTGTATTTTGCACTGTTCATTTGCACTGTCCTGTCTTTGCAGTGCCCCGTCCTTGCACCCTGTCTAATGTTGTCCACCCATCAGTGTTATGCACCAACTAACCAGAACAAATTCCTAGTATGTTTAAAAACTACCTGGAAATAAACTGATTCCGATCCTGACTCGGCTGTACTGTAGTCTACTTGGTTGCACCGTGCCTGGCTGCGCCTCGTATGACCACAGAACAAGCGTGGTATATTGGCGATATACTGTACATCATGAGTTATAGCTTCAGTGACGTGACTTAGCTGCTCCATACTTAATAGACATTAGATGAAACATAGATATGTAGATACATGAATAGATCAACATATTGCAAATGGAAAAGAGCAAAAAAAAACTTGACGGTTACTGTAGGCCACTTATGTGTCCTGTGTGTGCCGTGTAGTCTTGGGGCAGTGTCACCACTAGATGGGGCAAGAGATTTACTCATGATTCTAAACTCTTCTGGATCTGATTAAATGCAATTTCATTTGTAACCACCATGTGTCGTCAGTTGCTCATGAATGAGGCCACATCCACATTTCTTAGTCCTGCAGCCATGATCAATTTCAGTATAGGTGTTATCATTAGTGTCAGTTGGCAGCCATATGCCCCTAAATCCAGAGCTGACATAGCATAGCATACAATGCTTGGAAGCCGAGAAGGCTAGATGTAGACATGCTTATCTGAGAGCAGAGCCTCTTGCCAGGACTAAATACAACATGACATTGAATCTAAAATGCCATTTAACTGTGGGGTCAAGGACTGGGAACAATAACAACCCCCAACCCTCTCCCCACGCTACCTTAAGCTTGTCCACCTCCATCTATGCTGAGAGGCCCATACTGTGCAGGTCTCCCCCTGGATGACTGAGTAGTGGTACTACAGTAATGATGACATATGTATTACACACAGACAGACCCTCAGGTCAGTGCAGGACAGGTTGGGACCTTGCCCAGCAAAAATCTAATATTGCCCACCCAGCTGATTATGCCTGAGTCATGTAAAATGGTACATTTGCAAAATTGCTCAATATTTTCCTGACTGCCCACCTAGAAATATTTTCCACATCAACCTAGTCAGCTGTGATGCAGCCAGGTGTGGGGTACAGTTCATATCACAACACCTGTATATAACTCTGTTGGCTTCTGCTCATGGAAAAATAGATACCCATACAGTACATACAGGAAACTCCCTTCAATTTGATTTCCAACCACAATACCTCAAGACTCAACTGATGACATCCTGTCAGCTTACGGTGTTTCATGAAATCATACAAAACCTGAGAAGCTCATCGCCATATCTGATCTCTTCAAGAAATATGCAAAGATGACAATAACTAAATAATTATGGATTAAGTGAACCAAGAAGTGAGACCAGTTCACAGACATTTATTTTTCTTTTTTATTACATAGAAATGTACATATAAAGCACACTTGTAAAAAGTTTATAAAACTCAGCAATTCAACATTGTCTGTAGAAATACACAATCCCTACAAACGTTTACAATCAACTCTAGTATAGAGTTCTGATTTAACCCAAGACCCCCCCCCTCCCTCCCTTCATACCACACCACACCCCTCCCTCACTCCTCACATACCCTCACATATATACATGCCTGGCCCATTACCCTCACATATATACACGCCTGGCCCATTACCCTCACATATATACACGCCTGGCCCATTAACAGCCTGCATGTCATTAGATAAGAGAGGGGAAACACAACTAGAGGGGAATTAAGTGACATGGTTTTAAGACTGTCCAGGAAGAAAAGAAGGAAGGAAGGAATGATGAAGGAAGGAAGGAAGGAAGGAAGGAAGGAAGGAAGGAAGGAAGGAAGGAAGGAAGGAAGGAAGGAAGGAAGGAAGGAAGGAAGGAAGGAAGGAAGGAAGGAAGGGAGGGAGGGAGGAGAGGTGTAACAAAATATTGGGAAGTTAAGTCCAAAAAGTTGGTATGGAATGTAATGACCATAAGAACGAATCATCAATGATTGCTGTATGAACACACTGATAGGAATACACTGTTTGAATGCAACCAGAGTAGAAAGAGAAAGAGGGGGTGGGGGTGTTGTAGCTTAGAGAATGTCTTTTCAAATCCTTTTCAGCTTTGGTGTGTGGACGGGGCCTGGCTGGCCACCGGCTGGAATTGTAGAGAGAGAACACGAGGTTGTTCTGCCATCCAGAAACCAGTCCTCTTTCTTTTCTCTCCACCCCCCCCCCCCCCCACACACACACTCCCCTCTCCACTCCAAATACCTATCCCACCCCTTCTGCCCCTCTCGTCCTCTCGCCCGGAGTGAAGTGGAGACATGTGTTTCCCTGCACCTGCATGGGTAAAAAAGAAGAAAAGTGAAGTCAGATCTCTCTCTCTCTCTCTCACGCTCCCTCTCTCGCTCCCTCCCTCCCTGCAGAGGGGGAGCAGACAGACTGGCGCCGAGCATGGAACTTTCATTAACCCCAGGCAGATAGCGATGAATCCACTACACATTCACTAGGCTGCCTAATTGGCAACCATGGTGAGTTGGGGGGGGGGGGGGGGGGGGGCGGGGGCACTCTCCCTACATATTAATGGCCAAGCAGCCAAAGAGAAGAATAGTGTTGCGTTACTGTTTATCAATTTATCCCTATATATCTCCAGGAGAATGCAGATCCAGCGCAGACTTCCCCTGACTAAACACTAGACATGTAAGCTGTAGTCTGTGTTCCTTCACCTTCCAATTCACACAGTGGGCTATTTGAACATCAATAAGGCATGAATAACATAGCAATAGCACAACAATAAAGCAGGTCACATTATAGAGGGAAAGATGAATACGCACCATATCTGGAAGTTCTGCTGTTAAACTGCTCTAGTGACACAACCGACCGTCTTCTTTAGAGAAATTGCGTGCAAGGTCTGCCGCCTGGATGAAAAGGAAGACAGGCATTATTAGTTACTGTAATTTCACTGGTACATGCAAGGAGCACTTTGACTAAAATGATGCAACAACCAGGAGTGGGCTGCGCAGATTGTGAGCAATACCCTACTGGGACTATAACTAGAAATGTAATTCATTTCTCCACCCCTAACAGACAATTAAACATTGCATTGTGCAATTTGCTTTGTGTAGGAGCACATTGTGCCATGTGAAGTTATCAGTTCATCCAACAGGGTGAGAAGAGAGAGGGAGAGAGAGAGAGAGAGAGAGAGGGGGGGGAATAAAGACAGAGAGACTAGGCTCACCTTCAGTGACAGAACCATTTCAGGTGTGGCTGTCGTCTCGTCTTCCAGCGCGATCTGCAGGTCGAAGATGTAATCGATAACGTGCTGCAGAATCTCCACCTGACTGACGGACTTGTTTTGCGGGATGCTCGGTACCAGCTCCTTCAGTTTGGAGTAACAGTCGTTCATATCGCACAGCGCGCCCACGGGCTCCTCCAGACACGGCTTACTCCGGGTGATGGAGAGACTTTGCTCCGAGATACAGCACACGGCTTCGTAGCAGCTCCTAACCGACCGGACGGGACTGATAGCCTTCATGGTACAGGTGTGGGTTGGGGTATTCAGTTTGAAATCAGATGAGTGATATAAATGGTGTATCCTTTCCTCTTGTTCTTCACCAGCGACAGTACCCTCGCAGCCGTGAGAGTATGGCCTTTATACACAGCTGTGTAGGTACCGCCCATCTCTCGCAAACAAATAGACTCCAATGCTATGATTGGCCAGCGTGGAGGCTCCAAGGAGCTCGTCTCTTCCTATTGGCTTTCCGCAGTATAGCATACAGGGGGCAGGCTGAAGGAATGAGGAAGTGAAATTCGGGACTCTCTTGAAGCCTCTAGGATGCTCACAGGAATTGTCAAGCAATTAGACGCCTAATTTCCAGATAGCTCACAACTGCATGCATTACAATAGACTGCCATTGATTGAATGAAATGTCTCACAGTTCGTTTGTGTGTGTGTGTGTGTGTGTGTGTGTGTGTGTGTGTGTGTGTGTGTGTGTGTTTAAAAAAATGCACTCACTCTCTAGTCCTCATGACAAAACAAATCTTAGCTGCCAGGACATCCTTATTTTTTCTAATTGAGGACACACATATGCCGTTACGGCTTAACAGCAATTTGTTCCTCTCTCATGACTTGGAAGACTTTCTGGCGTCAGGAAGAAAGATATAGCCTACTTTTTCACCTTTTTTCATCACATGCTTTTTAAGATCAGACAGATAGGCCATATTATGGATTATAACACACGCGCATACACACACACACACACACACACACACAACAAAACACACACACACACATTTAAAGCCCTGGATCATCTATGCATACTCAGATCTGCAGGGACAAAAACACTTTTTCATAAATAAGATTATTATTGTTATGTGTTTGTGTCATGTGTCTCAGGCTAAGGGGGTCTTAACGGTGCTATGTAGCCTACAGGATTCAGCTCTGGTTTGAACTTGTTATTGCAAAAGTCAGGTCATGTCGAGCACCGCTGTTATGAATTATCAGCAGTGCCAATTCCCGATGTTTTTCCCTTGTGTGGTAGACCTAGAATGTAGGTTAGCCTATAGACAATTATTCTATTTAATAATCTCAAAAATATTCTACAATAGGCCTAATAAAACAACATTAAACAAGAGAGCATTTCCATTTGTTGGATAATAATTGACATTGTAGACCCTTATGAAATGAGCACGTATAAGTTTGTTCTTTTTAACCCCTACAATTTTAGTTTACATCAAAGCACGTCCCCTCTGTTCCTATTTGGTCCTATTTTCCCTTTTCTCACAATCCTGTTTTGTGGAGGAATGCACCGTCGCGCCAGCTGTGTGTCCTATTCCACCCCAGCTGTGTTGATCTAACGCGCCAGTCCCAGACATGCTGGCGCCAGGCTCCCGACGTCATCCATTCACCCGCTCGCTCTAACGCGTCCCTCTGGCAGGCGGCCCGCCCCTGACCAGAACCTCCTCGCTCACTGGGCCCGCCCCTGACCAGAACCTCCTCGCTCACTGGGCCCGCCCCTGACCAGAACCTCCTCGCTCACTGGGCCCGCCACTCAGCCCGCTGGGCCCGCCTCCTCTGCTCTGCGCCTCCTCTGCTGCTTTTGCTTTGCGATCCAAGCAATGAGCGTTTTTTAACCAGAGCAAACCCATTGCATGACAATACATAGCCTACAGTAGATCTAGGTTCCCAAAATAACTTGATAGCTCTCTGGGCTGTGCCGCAGTGGAACAGATTATCTGTTATTGGTAGGCCTACAACGCTTTTGGCACACATGGTAAAGTAGCCTACAGAGCAAATATTTTGTCTTCAAATGTCCCAACCGTAAATTTAGAGATTTCTGAAATGCCAGGAACACATTGATTTTAGCCTGTGGACACCATCTAGTGTTGACTGCATTGTGAAAACTTCTATTCACATTTTGTGAGAAGAAATATTTGCTCGCAAATAATAGATGTGCCGTCCCAGCGGTCGCACCAGGGTCGCACAGATGTTCCTGTCTGCGTGGGGAGGTTGCTACCCACTGCCTTCCGCTTAGCAACGTCCCCCCACTTAGACCCTGAATTTAACAGCAAGTCATTCAGCGACCCCACTCAAGAGCAACCCCACTCATGCTGCACCGTGAGACCGGGAGTTAGGTCGACTGCTATTTTTGAAATACATTTTATAAACGCAACTGGCTGTCCAAACATGACTTTGACCTCAAATATCTAGGCCTATCTTAAATATGGGGCGGGTGGGGGTGGACAAATATTGTCCTAAAATCTCTGGTCTGGTGGGAAAATTACTTAGGCTACTTAGGCTACTAACTATTTATGTTTGCTGAGTGGACAAACAGCCGCACGTCGTAATATTTGATATGGACCTATTAGAATGCAGCTATAAGATGGTTATATAGGCTATGATAAAAAAAAGCAGGCCTATAGCCTAAATAAATCAATTGGACATTATAGCCATAGTAGTTTAAAAAAAAAAATGGATGTAGGCCTACGCCTGGATAAAGTGTTTGTCTATCTTAATACATCTGTATTATTGCATATTTCAACTGTGTTTAATAAAAAACCTTCAATAAACTGCCTATTATTCTGTAGCCTAATGATCCCATACACAGTAGCTGGCTAGTAAAGTCTCCGGGCACCGCGGTTTTATTGGCTGTTGGCGGATTCCAGAGCTCTGAATCCGTGTGACACGCTTGTGAGTCTGGGCCGGGATCAGGTGCCCTCGCGCCGCGCTGTCGGAAAGGCCCGGACACAATCGAGGCTCTCTTTCAATGGATGGGAGAATTTCGAGCCTGGCGTCAGAGTGTCTGCCTCGCTCCGCATCCCCGCCCTCTCCTCTCCCCCCGGTCCCCCGTGCAGCTGGACGCAGACAATCAAACTATCAACAATCGCCATGCATAATTAGCAGCGCCGACCTCCCCACCCTCCCTCTCTCCTCAACCCTCCCTCTGCCTCCACCCCCCCTTAACCCTTGTCGCCCCCCCCTCGCCTTTTACCCAAAGAGAACCTTTCAAGGCGCTGTCTCCTAATCCGCTGTCAACAAAGCGTCTCTATTTCTCTACTAACAACAGAGAGAGAGAGAGATAGAGAGAGAGAGACAGAGGCACAGACAAACATACTGTTTTTTGGAAAGGCAGGCATTGTATACAGAAGGGTGTCTTTTCCCCCTCCAAGTAGCCTATGGCAGGGTAATTTAGTGACAAGAAACAGAGTGTAACTCAATTCTTCTTATCCTTCTGCCATCCGGCCACCCTGTCCTCTCTCTCTTCCCTTCTTTCTCTTCCCTCCCTCTCTCATTCTTTCGTCCTTTATCTCAGATTCTTTTCCAGCCTCGAAAGGCCCAGAGATTCCAGTGCTCTCTCTTTGATATCCCTGACAATGGAATGTGATCCCTTAAAATAATAATAAAAAATACATTAAAAAAAAAAGTTTCCTCTGATGTTTACATAATTTTCATATTGTGGTAGACTATGATTGGATAAATGTCTAATGTACTTAGAAAAAGCCCACACACTAACAAAAACTACATAGGCTCTTTAGATGCAAAAGTAGATGATTTATTTATATAGTGACTATAAGTGAAAAAAGGTGAATATTTTGGTCTTCACACCTTCAACAGCATCACGTCCATGATTTTTCTGTAGACTCTAAATAGACATACAAGGCACAACTCATCAACAATACAGATAGTCATAGATTTGGAATAGATCAAAGATGATTACACTATTTAATAAGAAGACATAGGTTGGCTTATAGAAGGATGTGAGGCACAATACACATACATGCATACAGTACACATTTCTTACAATAGGCAGCTACACAAGTATACAAAACAACCTATATAACAAATCCACAAGGATGGAAGACAGAATAAAGTCCCAATGAGAGAGAGAGGGAGAGAAAGAGAGAGAGAGAGAGAGGGAGAGAAATAGAGAGAGAGAGAGAAAGAGAGAGAGAGAGAGAGAGAGAGAGAGAGAGAGAGAGAAAGATAGCAAAGAGTTGCTAAAAAAGTACTAGAGAGTCTCTTCATGAAGACCCTATTCATGAATGTGTGCCTCATGGCCAATAAAACTGATGTTGAATCTTGAATCTGAAGACCCTCTGCAAAAGACAATGTGAGAAATGTCTGCAATAAAACAATCAGAATATTGTTTGAGAGTTGAAAGTCATCAAGTTATTTTTGAATAAAAAAAATGAAAAGGAAGATGATTGTCATGATTGACTATGACTAGTCTCTCCAAACCGTCCCTCTCCAGGTTACACTTCCAGGTTCTTTGTGAACCATGGCCTCTGTGCTAAACGGTGGTACTCAGCAGGCCTGCCTGCTCCTCACCGTGGGAACGGTGAGCATGTTTATCAGGCTGATCATGTTGTCAGATGTCACTGTCCCTGTGTCAGGATGATACTGGACCACTGATGGGAGCTCGGGAAAGGGAGGCGGAGTGCCTGAGGTCTTACAAAACAAAGCCTCGGAAGGCCAAGTGCACAGGGCGCCATAGAAGAGATGCGTGGAGAAGTCGAAAACAAGAATTGTTCCCACTGGCCGTGTGACCGGTGGAACGCTGCTGTCGCTCCTGTGTTTTTGCTATGGTCTTTATCAGCCCGGGGAATCGGGGACAAACCATTTGTGCCGCCGCCGCCGCGCCCGGGTGGCGTGTCTGTGACATCCAGCACCTCCCTGTGCCTCACGTGAACGGGCGATGGTGGAGGGGATGTCAAGCTCAATGTCACGACTCAGCGCTGGGTCCCACCTATCGTAGATCCTACATGACAGACCGCCATCGGTTAGAAGGACATGGCAGACAGACGCTCAGATGCCAGGGTAAAGCAGGGTAGGGTTAGGGTTAGCAGGGCAGGGTTAGGGTTAGCAGGGTAGGGTTAGGGTTAGCAGGGTAGGGTTAGGGTTAGCAGAATAGGGTTAGGGTTAGCAGACTCAGTCTGGAAGATCCATCTGTCCATTTGAATATCGAATTTACATGAAGGGAAACCTCAGAGACTGGGCCAGGCCTGTTCCTGCAGTTAGGACAGACAGACAGACAGACAGACAGACAGACAGACAGACAGACAGACAGACAGACAGACTGACAGATATACAGACAGACAGACAGACAGACAGACAGATAGACAGACAGACAGATGGACAGACAGAGAGACAGACTGACAGATAGACAGACAGACAGATGGACAGACAGACAGACAGACAGATGGACAGACAGAGAGACAGACTGACAGATAGACAGACAGACAGATGTACAGACAGACAGACAGACAGACAGACAGATAGACTGACAGAGAGACAGACAGACAGACGGTACAGATGTACAGACAGACAGACTGATGGACAGATGTACAGATGGACTGATATCACAGATCGTGAAGAAAAGGAGGGAAAGCGAGAAGAGGAGAGAAAAGGTTGAGAGAGAGAGAGAGAGAGAGAGAGAGAGAAGGAGGGAAAGGCCCCTGCTGTTTCCAGGGGTTCAGCTGGCCGGGCCTCTGAGACACATGAGGGAGGCCAGGAGGTCCCTGGTGGGTATCTCTGCACCTGTGTGTGTGTGTGTGTGTGTATGTGTGTGTGTGTGTGCGCACGCCCGCGGTGTGTGTGGCATTTCTGGGTCAAGAGGGTTCTTGAGAAATAAGAAGGGCCACAGCAGTGACTCTCCCCACCCCCCATTCCCACCCTCCCTCCCCTATCTCATTCTCTTCTTAGCCATTCTTCAGCTGCACTTCTTCCACCCCTCCCCCGACGTGCACACGTGCGCGCACACACACACACACACACACACACACACACACACACACACACACACACACACACATACATACACACACACACACACACACACACACACACACATACACACAGACACACACAACCCATCTCATCATCCCGTCTCTGCTAATGAAGTGATCTGATGGGATTCTGAGGTGATACACAGCTGATCTCTCCTATGCCCCCCCCCCCTCCCCAACACACACACAAACACACACCTCCTCCCTCACCCCCCACACTCCCACCCCACACCCCAATCACTCACCCTCTACCAATCTGGGTCACCAATCCCCCCACCCTATCACCCCACTTGCTACCCCCCACAGCCCCCCCCCCGAACCCCCTCTACCCCCCACAGCCCCCCCGAACCCCCCCCCCAGACGGGTGCAGGCTGGGAGCAGAGGGTCCTGGGACTAGAGTGACCTGATTAAGAGGTCTCACATGGACTAGCGAGCCAGTGAGCTAATCACACAGAAACCACACCCAGCCTGCATGTCTGTCACTGTCTGTTTGTCTATCGGTCTGCCTGTCTATTTGCCTGTCTGTCTATTGGTCTGTCTGCTTGTTTGTCTGTCCGCCTCTCTGACTCCATGTCTGTCTGTGAAGATGATGTGGATGATGATGTTGTGGGATATTATTGGCCTGTATGTGAAACCATTACAGTTCTGTACAATGTTTCTTAGGTTTGCTGTTAATATAATCCCATAGTCATTAATCACTGTAAGAAGTGAAACATTACATGCCTGTGTCTGTATGTGTGTGTGTTTATGTTTGTGTATGTTAGTGCGTGTGTGCGTGTGTGTGTGTATGTTAGTGTGCATGTATGTGTGTGTGTGTGTATTGTACTCTGTTCCCTTCCTGCTAGCGCTAGCATTCTCTGACCAGTCTGTAATTTGCTCAAAATATCCCCTCACCACTAACTCAGAGCTCTCTATGCGGACGGAGGTCAACGGTACTCCAGATTCCTAAAAATGTTCCTTCCCCTTCTCCTTCTCATGGCCAAAAGAGGAATGGACCAGGAAACCACATTCTCACAAGCCTGCAGGGCGCACGCTTCATAGACAAACAGCCATTAGGAGTGACACAGAAACATGTTTTTATTTTCGAACTGCTCAGTAATCCTGCAGCTGCTTCAAATAAATAGAATGCTTGTGTAAAAAGTAATTAGCTGTAAATTACAAAGGCTAATGGCATGTTAATATTGCATAATGTATTGTTACCAACAGGGGATTATGCAGATAGATGTGTGGCGTTAATCCACTGGTGTCCTCCAGTTGGGAGAAGATAGGAGAGGAAAGATAGTTGGCTGCTACTGACGACCTTTACATACAGAGCCCAGATAAAGACAAGGGCTTCAAACACTCTGATTAGATCCAGCATGAAGGCCAAGCCGGCAGGCTCCATGAGAGGACAACATGATGATAGGTCCTGAGGGATGGGACAGGGAGGACAACATAATGATAGGCCCTGAGGGTGGGGACAGGGAGGACAACAGTGATAGGCCCTGAGGGTGGGGACCTGGGGGGACAACAGTGATAGGCCCTGAGGGTGGGGACCTGGGGGGACAACAGTGATAGGCCCTGAGGGTGGGGACAGAGAGGACAACAGTGATAGGCCCTGAGGGTGGGGACAGGGAGGACAACAGTGATAGGCCCTGAGGGAGGGGACCTGGGGGGACAACAGTGATAGGCCCTGAGGGTGGGGACCTGGGGGACAGACACACTGCTACAGTATGACCCACGTCAGCACACTCGGCATTGTGTGCATACATGCTAATGCGTTTTATCTGTGTGTGAGTGTGTGTGTGTGTGTGTGTGTGTGTGTGACAGACATAGAGAGAGTTTGTGTGTTTGTTTGTCAATCCGTACTGTATCTGTGTGATTCTGTGGGTCGTCACAAAACTAATCTAGTCACTGTTCATTTGGAACAGTGTTCCTTCACAAATGACAATGACATATTGACAGAGTACTAAATGATATCAACATGATATGACAATATCTTGTTCTGTGTGTGTGTGTGTGTGTGTGTGTGTGTATGCACGCCTTTGAGTGTGTGTATCTCTGGGTTTGTATCTCTTGTGTGTGTGTGAGTGTGAGTGTGCTTATCCCCTTCACAACGGCCCTCTAATAGTTGTTAAATAAGCCCAGCGATGGTCACCTGTGTCAACGTGCTGTCTGAAGGAGTTAATTATTGTCTTCCACACGTCTGCATGGCTTTAAACAGAGATAATGATGGACAGAGAGAGAGAGAGAGAGAGAGCAAGAGAGAGAGAGAGAGAGTATATAGGGTAGTGGTAGATTTATAACTCAACTACCTCTCGTCCAGTAGGCAAAGCAGAAGCTTTAGCTACACTGTTTTTAATCCACTGTTAACAGTTATATAATCATCATATAAAACCATGTTGGGTGTCCAGAAAGGCTTTCAGAAGTCCTTCAGCCAGAAACGTACCTTCATTCCAACTGCATCTTAATATGCAGGCAGCCGTTCATAACATTCAAAGAGCCAGATGTACGCCCTTGTCAGGGAGGCAGATTATTCGCCCTCCTCAGTGAACAACAACACCCAGTGTTGCGCTAACCTCCGGGTGATATTACCACAACATCTGGTAGACGTTAGGCCTCACCTGGATCCCCCGTTTACGCAGTAACCTGAGCAGACGCCTTGCAGATGTGGTGCTCTGCTCTGCTCTGTCTGCCGGGGTTAATAGCACAATCCCACCGTTCAGGATGGGAACCGAGGAGCCCGGCGCGCTCAGCAGGGGACCCCCTTTCAGGGTGCGCACATCGATGATAACCTTGCCAGATAGAGAGAGAGAGACAAAGAAAGGGAAAAAGAGAGAGAGAGAGAAAGACGGGAGGAGAGAGAGAGGCAGAGAGAGGAGTTTATGGAGGGAGAATGTGTGCATTGCCCCCCGCCCCCCCCCCCCCCCCCAACACACAGACACAGCAGCTCTGTGCAGCATGGTGGAGATGGGTCTGTCTGTGTCTCCTTTTGTCACCAGCCATTACGCATGGAGGACAATAATACCACGCCGCATGCCTGCACGGCACAGCTGGCATATTTCGGAGCCGTTATTTCCTGTAAAAAAGAAAAAATTGTGACACGGGAATAATGATGTCTTTGATTGGCCCCCCAGTAAACGCGAGGAACTTCCTGTTCTTTTGTACTGGTTCCATTGTGAGGCTCTGGGGCGGGGGGCAGGGGGCGGAGGGGGTAGGGGTGTCGGGAGGGGGGGGTGAGGTCACGGAGAACGACAGGGGTTGAGGGAAACAGCTGCTGGAGATGCCACAGTGAAGAACATCCCCGCCCCCCCCGCCCCGCCCCACACCTCCTCTCTTCCCTACCTTCCCTCTTGTCAGAATCTGAATGAGGATCAGCTTTTTTTCAGCCAGGTAGGTTTACACTTGCGACGGAATTTCCCTTGGTCTGTTGGTACATGACAATAAACACAGTCCAAGAACGACCAAGTCAGGACAGTGCAAAATACAATAGCAAAGTGGCAAGCACTATAATATACAATACAATCTACAAAAATGTCCAACCTAGACAGTGTCAGTGGGGGTCTCGTGCCTGGTTGATGAGGCCAGTGGTCAGTGGCCAGTGTCCTCTCTGTTCCCAGCAAACACAGCCTACATCCTGGAATGCAACTGAAAGAGGTGATGTGCAACATTTCCACTGCAATAACTATCTTACACATTATTCTCTACGGTCTCTCTTCTCCCAGTTATCCTACACAGTCTGTCAGCTATCCTACACAGTCTGTCAGCTATCCTACACGGTCTGTCAGCTATCCTACACGGTCTGTCAGCTATCCTACACAGTCTGTCAGCTATCCTACACGGTCTGTCAGCTATCCTACACAGTCTGTCAGCTATCCTACACAGTCTGTCAGCTATCCTACACAGTCAGCTATCCTACACAGTCTGTCAGCTATCCTACACGGTCTGTCAGCTATCCTACACAGTCTGTCAGCTATCCTACACGGTCTGTCAGCTATCCTACACAGTCTGTCAGCTATCCTACACGGTCTGTCAGCTATCCTACACAGTCTGTCAGCTATCCTACACGGTCTGTCAGCTATCCTACACAGTCTGTCAGCTATCCTACACAGTCAGCTATCCTACACAGTCAGCTATCCTACACAGTCTACTATCCTACACAGTCTGTCAGCTATCCTACACAGTCAGCTATCCTACACAGTCTGCTATCCTACACAGTCTACTATCCTACACAGTCTGTCAGTTATCCTACACAGTCAGCTATCCTACACAGTCTGTCAGCTATCCTACACAGTCTGTCAGTTATCCTACACAGTCTGTCAGTTATCCTACACAGTCTGCTATCCTACACAGTCTACTATTCTCCACAGTCTACTATTCTCCACAGTCTACTATTCTACACAGTCGGTCAGCTATTTTACACAGTCTACTATCCTACACAGTCTGTCAGCTATCCTACACAGTCTGCTATTCTACACAGTCTACTATTCTCCACAGTCTGCTATTCTACACAGTCTACTATTCTCCACAGTCTACTATTCTACACAGTCAGCTATCCTACACAGTCTGTTATCCTACACAGTCTACTATTCTCCACAGTCTACTATTCTACACAGTCAGCTATCCTACACAGTCTGTTATCCTACACAGTCTACTATTCTCCACAGTCTACTATTCTACACAGTCGGTCAGCTATTTTACACAGTCTACTATCCTACACAGTCTGTCAGCTATCCTACACAGTCTGCTATTCTACACAGTCTACTATTCTCCACAGTCTGCTATTCTACACAGTCTACTATTCTCCACAGTCTACTATTCTACACAGTCAGCTATCCTACACAGTCTGTTATCCTACACAGTCTACTATTCTCCACAGTCTACTATTCTACACAGTCTACTATTCTACGCAGTCGGTCAGCTATTTTACACAGTCTGTTATCCTACACAGTCTGCTATCCTACACAGTCTGCTATCCTACAAAGTCTGCTATCCTACACAGTCTACTATTCTACACAGTCTACTATTCTACACAGTCTGCTATCCTACACAGTCTGTTATCCTACACAGTCTACTATTCTACACAGTCTGCTATCCTACACAGTCAGCTATCCTACACAGTCTGTCAGCTATCCTACACAGTCAGCTATCCTACACAGTCTGTCAGCTATCCTACACAGTCTGTCAGCTATCCTACACAGTCTGTCAGCTATCCTACACGGTCTGTCAGCTATCCTACACAGTCTGTCAGCTATCCTACACGGTCTGTCAGCTATCCTACACGGTCTGTCAGCTATCCTACACGGTCTGTCAGCTATCCTACACAGTCTGTCAGCTATCCTACACAGTCAGCTATCCTACACAGTCAGCTATCCTACACAGTCAGCTATCCTACACAGTCTACTAACCTACACAGTCTGTCAGTTATCCTACACAGTCAGCTATCCTACACAGTCTGTCAGTTATCCTACACAGTCTGTCAGTTATCCTACACAGTCTGCTATCCTACACAGTCTACTATTCTCCACAGTCTACTATTCTCCACAGTCTACTATTCTCCACAGTCAGCTATCCTACACAGTCTGTTATCCTACACAGTCTACTATTCTCCACAGTCTACTATTCTCCACAGTCAGCTATCCTACACAGTCTGTTATCCTACACAGTCTACTATTCTCCACAGTCTACTATTCTACACAGTCAGCTATCCTACACAGTCTGTTATCCTACACAGTCTACTATTCTCCACAGTCTACTATTCTCCACAGTCTACTATTCTCCACAGTCTACTATTCTACACAGTCTACTATTCTACGCAGTCGGTCAGCTATTCTACACAGTCTACTATCCTACACAGTCTGCTATCCTACACAGTCTGCTATCCTACAAAGTCTGTTATCCTACACAGTCTGCTATTCTACACAGTCTACTATTCTACAGTC